>NC_136595.1:19375589-19975589 GCF_910589615.1 Taurulus bubalis | reverse complement strand
GAACTTAAATAAAAATTCATTGGAAGTTCAACCTCCTTGAAATAGAAGTTCATGTTTTGGACAGTGATGTTTGCGGTCTTCTGGACTTGTCTTCTCTTGTTTTGTTTGTTGGCCATTTCAACTGTTAGATTTTTCTCTTAACTCAAGTGTTAAAAACCAGCAATTTATTAACTTCATTCAAAAGCAATAAGTGCTTTTGATGTTTTTCAGTTCAGTTTTTCTTACTCAGTGAGAAAAGTCCAGTCTGTGTTGGGCTTGAACAAGTGCATTGAAGTCTGGTTGAATGTCTGAGGTGGATATGCGAAGGACAGCTGACAGGTGATCATCAGTGAGAGAGCATCTGAATCTAAATTTGTTGAACTTCATCACTGAAAATGTTTGTTCTCATGTGTAGGTAGATCCAAAGAGAACTAACATCTTCTGAGCAGGCCTCCTCATGTGAGGAAAGTTCTCCTCATCCAGTGCCCTGCCATCGTGTTTCAGACTGCAGGTCAGGATCAGTGGCGGCTTTGCGCATGCGCGATTAATTTTCAATCTGGACGCGAAGACTGCAGCTGGGAGTGTAACGTCTGTGAGAGCTTTGGGTCGGCGGAGGGGCTCGCAGCAGAACCCGCTGCTCGCTGAGTACAGAAACTGCATTACAATACGTGCTTTCACGTCAGTCTGCAAGTCCCAAATTGGAAACACTGCCTGTCGGTGAGGCTGCGTTAGCGCGTGCGCTCACATACATAAATCGCCTTCAAAGTAAAAGCAGTCCCGTTGTATTGCATTTATGGCGTGCATTTATCATTTTTGATTGACCTCACGCGGGCCGGACTGGGAGAGCCCGCAGGCCGGGTGTGGCCTGCGGGCCGTAAAATGCCCAGGTCTGATTTAGAAGAATACTAAAGCTTTTCTATTCTGTCGCTCTCATTACCCATGAAGTCCAAACTTGTATCCGTCTTCAAATCCCTCTGGTGAGCGCTGTTGGACTCTAGAAAGCAATCTATATTGTCATCCACCCAGTCTTGTGATAATGAGAACACATACTGTGTCGCTGAAAGAGAAGCTGTCAGATCTACATGAACACTGACAACATAGATTCAATTAAAAGACCGTAAATGCCGTAGTAGCTGCATGAATTCACAATGTTTTGGGAATTAGGTTTCATTGCATTTAGATCTTAGGAGGCAGGTAAAGCGTTGAAACAACATAATTATAAGATGTTGATGATGCTCATTTGTGTTAATGCTGGTTGAATGTAAAGGGACAGGAGATGGCTGACATAACAGAGTCGTTTCAGCAGAGATGTTAGCAGGGAGAGTGTTGGTGAAGCCTCAGTAAAACACAGCTGTGAAGATGAACTGCCTCTGACTGTGGCCTTTGTTCTTACACTTCACACGCCTCACACACACAAAAGCAGTAACAAAAAGAGATGTGTGTGCGTACTGAAACGTGGAAATACGCACACACACACACACACACACACACACACACACACACACACACACACACACACACCTCCACTGATGTGTTCGCAGTAGTTCACAAGGTCAGCAGGAAACAAAGAGACGAGGGTGCATAGCCATTTCATAACCCCTTCTCTACCTGAAAGTGCCTTTACATCTACACTTTCATCCACCAACACACTACACTCTCGCTGTTAGTCAGCTTTTAAGCGAAAACGAAGGTAAATTCATCTGTGCAAATGTACTAAATTGTTGGGGGTTTTTAAATCACGTGAAAGAACATAATTTACTGTTATAAAATTACAGGTAATGACATTGTCATGTTTTTTTCCTGAACTCCACATGGAGGGCAATTCTAAAAAGGAATGTTAAAATGTGTTTTCCTTGATTAAATGAAATCAGGTGGTTCAGTCGGTTTAAATGTTACACCACAGTTGCTGCCCGTCGGAATCACAAAAGTCCTCAGTCCAAAAAGACGGTTTGGATTATCGGCTTTTATGACGAGCTTTTTCTTATTAAGATAAAGCTTTTTAAGTTGTTCCATAATTGACACTATTGTTGGGATATATTACATTTTAACCCTCTGTTTGATGAATAGGTAGCATATACCCTGGGTGTTAAATGATCCACAGCTCACTGCTCCTCATCTTTTCCCCTCCTGTTACTCTGCGTCTCCATCCTTCAGTGCTCTCTCATACAACATGTTCATTAGCTGTGTAACCTTTTACTTTGAGTTACAGTTCATCTCAGTCTGCTGCTTGCCTACAGGTCTCACTAAAGGAGCATGTTGGCCTATTAGTCATTCTGTCACGGCACACTGACTGGCCAGGCTCTCAGTCATCCTGCTAACCTGCTAACCAGCCGATCGGTCAGCAATTCAAGCATGCATCCCTCTATCCAAACAGTCCTCCATCCACTTGTCTGTAGCAGGCAGCCGGTCGGCCCGTCAACTGGCAGCTGCTGAGGTTGAGCTGAGCTTTGCGTCGTTGTAGAGCTGGAAGTGTTGCGACTGCAGCTGATCTTTGCAATTGTGTAGAGGTGCGAGGCAGATTGGAGACCATCTGCTTCTTTTTCTGTCTCTCTGTTTATTGTCACTTAACATTTCTTTCACCTCCTTGTGGTAGCTTCATCTTTCCCCTCCTTTTGTCTCATCCTGCATTCTCGTCCTCTTTTTTTCCACTAAATGATGTGGGATAGTATATAAAATCTTTTTATCTTCCTCTCCTTTACTAACTCTTGTCGTAACCACGTAATCTGTACCATTATCCTTATACGACAAGAGCTCTGTCCCTTATTATCTCTCTAAAAAAGTCACTGTTGATGCTAAGTGGAAGTTTGTTCTTGTTTACAAACTACTACAATAATGCAGCCCCATTTTTTCAGTTGTCATTACTGTAATGATCGTGTTTTGGATGTTTAATGAGCACTACTTTGACAAACTCATACTATGACTCATACTAGAGTAAAGGATATTTATTATGATCAGGTCTCATTCATCTGCTGTATAAACTTTTCCTTATACTCCTTTGGATTTGTCCTTCTACTTTAGGCTGTAGGGAGTGTTTTCACCTGCAGAACACAGTTTCATTAACTTATAATTGATTATCAGAGCTGGTGTGGAGGCAGTTTCTCATTTATTTTCCTTGTAAAGCTGTTGGACTTTGAAGCTGCTGTTGTACATTTTTCTTTACCTTTTCATCACAGACTTATGCTTGTGTTTGCATCGAGCATATTGACAGGCTGCTGCCTGGGGCGTCTCTTTCTTATTACTGTGTTGAATAGAAAACCTCTGCATCTACCAGTACCAAGCTTCACTTTATATAATAGCAAATGTTTACAATCTGGTATCACTATTGGATCTGACTCTATATCTCCTTCATCAGCAAAACCCACATCTCTCTTTATTCTGCTTGGAAATGAATGCTTTTGGTTGACATTTAGATATCAATGACACAACCGGTCAGAGTGACAAGAAGGTCAACTGTTTATGAAAATAATATGCGAGACATACAGATGAATTATTGTTTGATATTTTATGAATAAAAGTGATCGGAAGTATCCATGTGAACATGAGACGGATATTAATCGTGTGTGCGTGTGTGTGCTCGGCAGGTAACAGGCCAAAGGCCACATTTTAAACTCTGTCAGGTGTCTGCTGTGAATGAGGGAGAGGATTATTTGAGACGGAGCATCAATGCTGATTGGATTGGCCGGTCCTCAAATAGACATGCAGGGTTTCGTCAGACTGAAGCTCCTCATTTACTCAGACATAGGATGACTTTTCCGATTAAACTCACAAAATAACTACATAGAAGTTATTTCAAAGGCTTTCACTCAATATTGAACGGTGGTCTTAATTCTGCACTAAACTACAGTAAATACTCAGATGTATTTTTTATTGTCAGGAGAAGAGAAACAGGACACCTCAACTTATTACTGTCTGTTTAAAAAAAAAAAAACGACATTGCGGGTTTTGTAGGTAAAGGCATTTCATATAGATGTTTGCTCCCCAACAATGATATGTTGTCTCACTTATTGTCACTTCACATGATGTATAATATTAATAAGTTAAGCATCAAGAGATCTATCTTGTCTTTGGTACTGTATTCTGCTTATTAGCTTTGAGGCATGAGCATAAATGGGAATCACAAAAAAGAGTACGTAACAAAAATCCCATCCGTGGGTCAAGATTCTAAAAGTGCAACAGTACAGTACATATTTTACATACGTGTGCCCGTCACTGAGCAGCTAATTACCTTTCTTTGGTCTCCTTTCAGTCACAGATGAAGACACAGTGAAGAGATACTACGCCAAGTTTGAGGAGAGGTTTTTCCAGAACTGCGAGAAGGAGCTCCTGAAAATCAACACGTTCTATTCAGGTATTTGTTTACTTTAGTTAATGAATGACTGATGCTGAGTTTGTGAAATCAAAGATAATTTAGGAAAGCAGTTTCAGACCAAATAACTGAGTTAAAGTGTAATTAGTGGGCTGGTATTCAGAGAAACTATTTAATTGACTTTGACTCAATGAAGCCATAACAATGTGAAACAATCATTTTGAATATTCTATGATTGATTCTGCTCTGCAACAATGCTTCATCAGCAAATATATTCTAGATTTCATCTTGAATTTAACAGAATTTATTGTTGTTAAAAAAAATGTAAAATGTAGGTGTAATATATTGTATAAAACATGATATAAATACTGTTATAGGTTTCAGTTGCCATCACTTGTCATTATTTTATTTTCCATAATTTATGCGCACATTTACTCTAAGCGTCCTGTTTCTGTGCCATCTGACATTGTGTCTAATCTGGTCATTTGATTGAAGTAGCCAGTGGTTGTCGAGTTCAAGCGAGCAGGCCTGCCTGTGTGTATTTCAGGGAGCGAGGGAGTATGTACTGTGTAACATGAGACGGAAGCTATAATATTATCTGGTATTCTGGTACCAGGAGGTTGCCTTCTGGTCTCAAACTTCAGTTCAGGGGGACGTGGGAGGTGTCTGAAGACAGAGAGTGCTTCCTCTAGAGGCTGTTTGTGAAACTACAGGTCAGGTGATGGCCAAGGTTGACAGGAAAGATTGTTCCAGCTCATAATGATGAGACATCACTGGCAGATGGATGGCAAGAGGATCAATAAATAAGATATATACTGTAAATCATTGCCGATATTGTTTGCAGGAGGTTGATTAAATGAAAAAACTTTGACCCTCAACAGTGCATGCATTCATTACTGACATACTGTATGCTAGAGGCTTATATTGGCTGCTGTATTGTATGTTTTGTTAACTTGTCTTTAATATACATACAGTTGCAAAGGTTTTCAGAGGGTTTAGATTTGTTTTATGTTAATGTCTGTCTATATGAATAAAAACAGAATAAGGAATACAACCAAACAAACAATGTTCCTTTCTGATGTTCTCAGTGTGTATGTGTAAGTCTGTTGACAGCAGAGTCGCCTCACATTAGTATTACAGACGGTGAGTCACCGTCTCTCTTCAGCAGACCTGGGCAGTGAGGTTGGTTAAATGTTGTATATGAAAACATCAGCGTCTCCTTCCTGCTCTCAGGCATTTTGTTTATCCTCCACACACAGCTTTATCTGATGCCAGTTACTGTGTGTGTAAGTGTGTGTGTATAGTGTGTAGTAGTTTTGAAAAAGCTGGATAGGTTATGAGAAAGAGAGCCTTCTGATGGATGGGGATAAATCGTGTGCTGACTTTACATAAGACATTTGCCTCCACACAGCTCTTTCCCTCTGAATCTCCCTCTGAAAGGGGTCCTTGACCTCTTAAAGCCATTCTGCTGCATTGCGCGGAAATCCATCCTGTTGGACAACACTTTCATCCAGATGGGTTAAACACACACCAAAAAGACATTTTTGCAGACTGCCGTTTTAATAAAATATCCATTCATGTTGAAAGCAGAGGAAGAATAGACTCTTTAAACTTCTCCACTACAGACATACCAGTTGAAATCTAATCCACCAACACCTGTCTGTTTAAAGTCCATTACCAGCACACGCATGAACTGTCCAGCCAATGTCCTCTGTTGTGAATGTTATGGGCCCCTGCAATCCTCAGATTTAATCTAAAACTACTTGTCTTAGGCAGTCAGGGTCTTGACTTTCTCACGCCTCCTGCTGTTGTCATGCGTTCATCCAAGCATTGCTGTGACAGACTGTACGAGTCAAGTGGAAGGATTACTGTGAATTCAGATGTCAGATCAGCATTTCTGTGAGGAAGGTAGTGTGATATCTGGAGAATGTGTGGGTGGGTATGTTGAAGCAACAAAGCCTGAAAGTCACCAGTGAGCCCTCCACACCATCACTGCTGCTTATTATCTTTTTTTTGTATCTTTATTTTAATCAGGTAATCTTATTTAGATTAAGATCTCTTTTTTTTCCAAAGGAGACCTGGGAACGGAAACATTCACAATAACACAATCAGCAAAACAGAAACGCCGCCGCCGCAAAAAGGAATTAAAAACAGTTATAAGAATCATGAAAAACATCAGATAATAAATCTCTAAAATCACCAAAGGGAACGCAGGACTGCAGTTTGAGGGCAGTTTGCAGTTCGTTCCATTTAAAAAGTGCATATACCTGAAACCAGTTCTGCCAACATGAGTACAAACATGAGGGATCTGTAAGGTTAAGTAGCTCCTGAATCACATACTGTATTTACTAGATTTAAAGGAGAGAAGAGGTGTGTAACAACATGAGATTGCTATTTCTTCTTAACTGAGGTCCATCCAACCCTATGATACAGAGAACAACGATCAGTCCAAAATTTGTAATTTGCTGTGTTTCACAGCTAAAGTGTTGATGAATCATGACATAATATCTCCTTAGTCAAGGACAGACGGGTGTAATTGGAAACTGAAAAGCATCAATGGCAGACTGAAGACATGATGATACATACAATTGTATCATCAGCAACAAATTGGAGTATTAGGAAGAATTATGTTATATATGTATAATGTAAACCGCAATGGATCAATGCTAGATAGATCAATGTGGCAACCCATTTCTGATGGTAAACTGACTTGACTGAGTTCTCTCTGTCAGGTATGAGTGGAACCAATAGGTGTGGCCTCAGCCAGACCTATAGACTTTGGCCTATAGAGTTTGTGGAGTAGGAGTTTATGATCAACATTATCAAATGCTTTTGAGAGGTCAATGAAGAGGACAGCATCAAATATATTTTTTATCCAAGGAGGAGACAATGGAGAGGAGAGGAAGTGGTCAAATCAAAACCCTGAGGATTTCTTAAAGAGATGCTATACTGTTTTTAAATGTGCAGAGTGCGCTGAATGATAATAATTACATTTAGCCTTCCTAATCATGCTGGTGCAGATGTTTCTTTGTGGTCTAAAGGTTAACCAGTCCTCAGGGGTTCCACTGGATCTAGCCTTGGATGGAGATCTTGTTTGTGGATGACATTGGAGAGTTGTGGGGAGGACCAAGGACTGTATGTGTTCTTAATTCAATGTTTTGTATAGTGGGAAAGTATGTCTATCATTAAAATATTGTGAGAGGTTTTCCAGTGCTACTGCGAGACTAGTAATAGGGAATGTTTGCTAAATGCAAGGCAATGGGACAGTTATCACTATTATCTAGGGTAAAAACTCCAGATGCAAGCTAGTTTCAGACAGACGAGCAGCTATTGGAGCCTCAGCTCCACAGACTGTTAGGCTGGCAGTATGCTTCAAACCAAATCCGATTTGGTGTGTTATCAGACTGCTGTCACAAACAGCACAGCAAGGGGATATCAGTGTTCTTATTGCAACTCCAGGTCTGTTCATTTAATGGTATCCACACCAGCTGGAAGACCTTGCAGAGGTCACAGCAGGAGTGGACATGACTTACAAGTAAATACACTCGCTTCATACTTAAGATACTTAACTAGTACAAACCTAAAAATACATCAAGAAGTATGTGCATAAAATCGGCTTGCCAACAACACACACTCAGTTGACTCTTCTTGGTCACAAACCTGCCATGTTGCATGCAGGAAAATGACGACTTGGATTTCATTAGAAATAAACTACTTGTCTTAGTCTGTGTGACTGAAAACTGACAAACTGTCTGTATTTCTGCTTTTAGCATTATTTGTACGAATAGAAGGAAGAGGAGACTGATCAAAGGGGCAATACAAGATATGGGCTTCATGTATCTGAACCTGGTGTGACTTTTGATTGGTAAAAAAAACAAAAGAAGCCATGTAGAATGAGGACTAATCTTTGTTGGAAAAGTAGGTAGAAATGCAAGAGCAGTTAATGAAATGCAGGTTACTGCCCTCACTCCCCCGCCCCTCTCTCTCTCTTTCTGGCTATATTAACCTATCTCTGACCCAGATAATGGTCCTTCCCTCTGCAGCATTTACAGTTTAGCTCAGCCTAATAGTCTCCATGCTTCTGCTTTCTGGAACAGACAGCAGGAGAGCAGAAGAGACAGGGTGTATAAAAGTGTCTTCAGCCAAACTGAACCGTTTTCTTTTCTTCTTTCCTTCAGGCATAATGGTTAGATTACCAAAAAATATTTAGCAATGTGAAGAATAGTTTGCCTTAAATAATTAACTCTGCCTATTAATGCTTTTTGTTTGCTTTGAATTCATAACCCTCGTTTTTGTTATGTCCTTTATACTTAAAAATGTCCTCCCTCGGAAATAATATTGCATCAAATTGACTTTAATTCACCAAACCAACAATTCATAGTAGAACAGGACTCAACATAAAGTTATTGGGTTCGACTACATAGAATATAACTACAAAGTAAAAATAGTAGCTTCAGTGCTTCTGCACGACTTTCAAGAGTGGATATATGCATTATAAAAATACATGAATATGGTGCAGTACAAGCAACACAATAGTAAGCAATAATAAGCCATAAGAAAAACGTAGACCTCTTTTTTTTATTATGTTCTTGTCTTCCAACCTGTAGAAAAGCTTGCTGAAGCACAGAGACGCTCTGCCACTCTGCAGAATGAGCTTCAGTCTTCACTGGACGCTCAGCGCGAGAGCAACACCCCGGTCGGCCTGCGGAGACGCAAGACAATATTCCACCTGTCGCAGGAGGAACGCTGCAAACACCACAACATCAAGGACCTGAAGCTAGCCTTCAGCGAGTTCTACCTCAGCCTCATCCTGCTCCAGAACTACCAGGTATCATTACAATTACCACACAACACAATTTGCATTCACGGTTTGGTCCAGGCCGATAAATATAAATAAAGCAGGATGTAATCTTTAGAGTTATAAGCAATAACATTTTCATAAAAATACATGTGTGAATTGGCACTTCCTACTGTATTTTGTAACAATTGTTTCCTCCTTGCCGTCCACAGAACCTGAACTTCACTGGTTTCCGTAAAATCCTGAAGAAACATGACAAGATCCTGGATACTCCCCGCGGGGCCGACTGGCGTGTGTCTCAAGTGGAGGTGGCCCCTTTCTACACCTGCAAGAAGATCACACAGCTTATCTCGGAGACAGAGGTGCCTGCTCGCATACAGACAAACACACACATACACGCTATAATACAACAATAAAATCATTGTTTGTTGTTTGTGTGTGTGTAGGCCATCGTCACCACAGAGCTGGAGGGAGGAGATCGCCAGAAGGCCATGAAGAGGTTGAGAGTTCCTCCACTGGGGGCGGCTCAGGTCAGAAGCACAGCTGGTTACACTAGAGATCACTGAGTGATATGAGCCTCATTTGTGCCTCACAAACTTTTGGACTTGTAACTTCTCAAGCAAATTAATGTTCTCTTAAAAATGCAGAAAAGTTCAATCATATCAACCATTTTTTTCTCTTTTAGTTTTTTGTCATTTGATTTATTTTCAAAGTAGGCAGAGATTACTTTAATTTAAATGGAATTACTAGACCATAAAGACAAAATAAATGTGTGTCATATTTTCAGTTTCACAAGTCACCCCCCCTCACGCTACAGTGTTAAATTACCCGAATACAAATGTGGTGTCCGTGCCTCAGAATATCTCAGCGAGAATAATTTTTGCATTCATCTTACTGTAATGTTGGTTTTAAGATGGTTGATTTTGCTGGTGGTGACTAAAGATTAAAAACAAAAGGTGAGAGGTTCATTATGGAAGAAATTGAGAGGGAGGAAGATGGGAAGAGACGACGCGAGAGAAACCATGAGAGCCTTTAGTATTGATTTTATAAGTGCCTTTCCATTGTTGAACAGGATATCTTTCAGGAATAATCGAGGCTAGTGGCACTTTACCCCCCTATGTTATATCAACTGTTATTAATGCATTAATTACTGTCATGTCCGACTTGAATTGTGCTATGCGACTATTGATCACTCAATTTCCGTTGCAGGCATGTGTATAACAAATATATTAAACACATTAAAGTAGTCAGAGCTTTTTATGGAGACCCATTCAATTCAAAAGTTGTAGTTACATAAAAAATGATTGGAATCTCTATCTATCTGTGAGCTTGTTAATATGTATAATATGGTAGTTATCTGTCTTATTAATTATGTTTCTTTCTGTATTCCTGTCTGCCTGGTTCAGCCTGCTTTGGCTTGGACAACCTTTCGTGTGGGACTCTACTGCGGCTTCTTTATCATTCTCGCCATCGCCTTTGTTCTTACCGGTAAGTCACATTAACATCCAGATTCATGAATTTTTCATTTCCTGCACAATTTGTAACGTGTCACTGTAAGATAACTGGCAGTTTTGGAAGATGGTTTGAGACAAAAAAGGAGCCTGAGTGACAGGTTTTTATTGTTGTTTTCCTTTAGATGTGTTATCAAACAGACAATAAAGGGTTTTATACTTTATCTTTTAAAAAGCAAAAAATCCACTGTGGTTTTATCAGGCGCTGTATTTATCCGCTTGGAGAATGTGTGGCCACTGGTGCGGATATATCGAGGCGGTTTCCTGTTGATCCAGTTCCTTTTCCTGTTGGGCATCAACACTTACGGATGGAGGCAGGCCGGAGTTAACCATGTGCTCATCTTCGAGATCAACCCCCGAAACAACCTCTCACACCAACACCTGTTTGAGGTCAGAATGGGGAAATAAATGGAAACAACTATTTATATTACTGAATGAGAGAACATTTTCTTTTTCTCTCCAACTTTGTTTTCAGATTGAATGAGTGGTCATGCATTTTGTTTAAATATGCAATAGGAATGAATGGGGTTGTTGAGTCATCAGGGTAATCCAAATTCAAGGAATACATTACTATTTATTTCATTCAGCAGAATCAGTACATATCTAATTTCCACAGGGTTTTATTTATACAATGGAGTAACAAAACACAATATAATTTACACAGAATTATTCAAATTGCCTTGTTAATTTAGAATATGTGTAAAAAATGCTTTCTTTTAATGCCATTCACTTCTGTTTCTACCCTGTGTGCTGCAGATTGCTGGTTTCCTGGGCGTGTTGTGGTGTCTCAGCATCCTCTCATGTCTCTACTCGGAGTACACCTACCTCCCCATGCAGATCAATCCGCTAATCCTTTATGGCTTCATGTTGCTCTTCCTCCTCAACCCCTTTAAGACCGGCTACTACAAATCACGATTCTGGCTCCTCAAGCTGCTGGTCAGTCTACTAATTTATTCTCTTTTACTCCCATGCTATTTTAGTTTGAAAGAATTACAAGTTGAACTTCGGTGCCACCAATCATACTCACTCGGAGCGTCTGAAAATCTGAGCTAGTTAAGGTTCATCGATACACAAAGACAAATGTTGGCAATTGTGAGCCAGCCGTGAGTAACGCTGTAGAGCATAATAAAATGAACCAAATGCGAACAAGATGAGACAATATGAGACACTGGCGTATATTGGCTGAAGATTGAATATGGTATTGACACAGAATAAACTTGAATTGCAGCACAGAGTGCAGGAGCCAGGTTTAATGGGGAATATGTAGTAATTTGTATTAAAGACAATGGTTGCTATCTATATGCATGTACATAAAATTGCAAAACGTATACTTTAGGACAAACCAACAAAACAAAATGTTAACCCTGACTTTAACCAGATATTTGACTCTAACATTAACCAAAATCCCTTTAAACCCCCAAAATACAATGACAGAAAACTGTGTGTGTGTGTGTGTGTGTGTGTGTGTGTGTGTGTGTGTGTGTGTGTGTGTGCGTGTGCGTGCGCGTGCGTGCACGTATGTGTCTCTATTCCAGACAATGAATGCATGTAGATATCTATCTCAAGCTTCATGTTTACAAAACCCTCCTATGTGACACTGTTCTTTGTCTGAGCAAAGCTACAGGAGTGAGTGGTGTGTGTGTGTGTGTGTGTGCGCGCGTGTGTCTAGAGGGGGATGTAGCGAGACAGAGGGCAGAGGGTTTGAGGGATAATAGAATGCAGCCTCGTCCCAGGGGAGGTGGAGGGTTGTGACTGTGCAATCATTATAGGCATAGATCTATCAGTATGCTGATGCCCTGAACTCCTCTGGCCCTCCTCCTCCCTCCCTACTACTCCCTAGGAGCAACAGCAGCATACCCCCTCCTCATATTTTTGTCCTTTCTTTCACAGCTCCCCACAGTCCTCAGCAGTACTCCCTCAGCTCTCCTCCCCTGATGTGGCTCCATAATCAGCCTCAGTCTTGATTGGTCCTCACTCAGTAATTACAACAACTTATGCAGTATTAGAGCTGATATGAGCGTTTTTTCATGGTTGTCAGACATGTTGCCTCCTAGAATACACAATAAGTGATTAAGGATGTTTCAGGAGAAATTGTAGTTTTCTTGTAAAAAAAAGAATCTGTTGTTTTTTCGAGCAGTGCTATACAATGGTTCCATGCCAGATGTGCTAATTCCGTCTGACAATAAACCCTGGACAAAGGACAAATATTTCATTAAAGGACAAACTGCAGATCTACTAGTGTTTGCTCAAGAAATGAAAACCTAACCACTGCAGAGGGTTTAGCCTTGAGACATCCACATGGATAGAGCGGATATTGGTGAGATGGCCACTCGATCAATACAGACTTTGATTGACAGGTTAAGAAAAATATGGAATGAGCTGATATGTGTAAAGAAAAAGATCTATATTCTTTGACATTTTCAGTGGAAGGAGAGTGTGTGTTTGTCTGAAAGTGTTCATGGTGAGAAGCATACAGTTGCTCCTGAATGTCAGAAGTGGCCTAGGGGGTAAATGGAAAGAGTCGAGCAGCGTTGGATTTTTACAAAGCGCGGTCAATAACTGAGCTCCTGCCAAAAGAACGTATCCCAAATAACATGCCCATAGAATCCAACTCATGCCACAAATCACTGCCAGCCACATCATGCGTTTGTGTTGTACACTAGTGAAGCGTGACACACAAATGAACAGATAGGTGCACACAGACACAAAGCGGGGCTCACTAGGTTGTCCTGTGGAGTGCTGATAAGGTATGATCCCTTCATGTGTTGCAGATCATTAATAGAGGTTGTTCCCTGCTTTGCACTTCTTTTACACTCACTAATTGTTGACTAATTCAGTCCCCGTGTTGAAAGCACATACACACAATCAGAACTCACTGTAGCAGCGAGGTCAGCCAAGGTGTTTACTGAACGGCACCAAACATTTTTTCATAAATGAGGAATGCATGTTTTTCTTAGATGCTTTGATACACTCGTCTCGGTTTATATCAATGAATGTTTCAATGCACTTTGAGCTAAATGAGACTAGAATGAATATTATTAAAAAAATAGCAGCTTAACTTTATCGCCTGCCCTCTTTTCTCTGTTGTTGTTTCCAGTTCCGCGTGGTCACAGCACCGTTTCACCGGGTGGAGTTTGCAGACTTCTGGCTGGCTGATCAGCTCAACTCTTTGGTGGTTGTTCTGATGGACCTGGAGTATCTCATCTGCTATTACATCTTTGAGCTGCAGTGGAGCAACAGCAAGGGCCTGCTTCCCACGTTTAAAGGTGAGACATACATCTGTGTTCAGAAATTAAACTGTATGTTCTCTGTGCCCCTGTCTGTGAACAGATAATAATAATAATAATAATAATAATACTTTATATAGCGCTTTTCAAAATGCTTAAAGACGCTTTACATAGGACAGAGACAAACGGAACAAAACAACAACATAAATAGAAAGATAATGGAGCAAACAAAACAAACAATCCCCCCCGCCAAAAAAAGAAGGGCTTAGCAGGTGACGGTAGGGAGCAGGGGTTAGCAGGTGAAGGGTAGGGAGCAGGGGTTAGCAGGTGAAGGCGTGTTTGAATGATGATAGGGTGGGAGCCTGACGGATGTGGATGGGGAAGGCGTTCCAGAGAGGGGGTGCAGCAGCTGAGAAGGCCCTGTTTTTGTTGGTATCAGTCCATAATCATCAAAGAGAAAATTCCTCTTTCTAGACCCACCGTTTCCCCAACATCCCTCAAAAAATAGGCAGCAGCCTCAGTCAACTAAGAGTAGAGTTCATTTCCTGTTCTGAGGAGTGTATTGCTCTCTGGGAAAGTATAAGGAAAATATTCTAACTGAAGCAGATATACATTGATGAGGCGTATGGATAATAGGAACACCTAAAAACAGTAAACTGCAAAACTTAAACACAAAGAAAATCCTTGAATGCACTAAACAATAGAATGATGCTATAGGTATTCAAATATATGCACACCTTTTATTTTGTTTGTTCTTCATCATATATCGCATCATTATTAAGACCCAAACCATTTGGTTCTGAAGGTTGACAGGGTGCCAGACAGTTGAGTTGCCCTGTCAGGAAATACGATGTGAATAAGGTTTTAATTGCTGTCCGTCCACTCCACCAACAGTGACACGTTGGCCTCCACGCAGCCAATTAACACAGAGCTAATGGATCGGAAATGTTTGGTCACACAGAGGTCGCCATGTGACTCTCATAATAATGAGCCTCCCTGTGAGAAGTGGAAAGTGGAGAGGACTAACTACTGTTTTATTCTTTTCTAGACCCTGACGACCACGTATGCCACAGCTACTCCTACGGTCTGCGTGCCATCATCCAGTGTCTGCCCGCCTGGTTCCGCTTCATTCAATGCCTGAGGCGATACCGCGACACCAAGAGGGCCTTCCCTCACCTGGTGAATGCTGGGAAATATTCTACCACCTTCTTTGTCGTCACCTTTGCCGCGCTCTATGCCACACACAGAGGTAGGACCCAGGACACACAATTATATCTCCACTGAAATATCTATTTTGTGTTTCATGTACCCCAGGTAGGAGGTTTGATCTGAGCTGAGTAAACATGCATCTTCAGTGAATAACAATGCAGTAAATTTTTAGTTCAGAAGAGCAGCAGTATTTGTGGATTGCTGTAACAGAAGCGTGTCAACAACACACAGGCTTTTTGAGCTTTTGAATTGAGTTGTGTGTGCTGAGAAAGCAGAGGTGACCTTGAGTGCAAATGCTAGAAGTTGGCCTTGGCTCCTTGTCAGTGCCTAGAGCTTTATAATGGAAATGGGAAAGGTTTGTCCAACGCCACAGATAAACAAGGTTCTGCTCTTATAATATGGCATTCAATATGTGGGCATGAGGCCAGAGAGAAAGAAGAGACAGACCAGAGGAAAGGAGAAATAGCTCAATAGAAAAATAGAAAAAGAAAGAAACATACTCCTCATTTCATATCTACCAGAAACGAGATTGAAAGGCAAAAAGAGAGAGTGGTTACCATTAAAAGTCAAATCACTCTCTCCCTCCAACAGCTTCACAATTAGCCTGCAATTATTCAGATTCAGAAGCCATATCACAAAGGAGTTCATGTTCAAAGATGCAGCACCCAGGCAATAAAAGCGTGCCTTCAGTATGCATCGTTTGTATTTCAGCTTTTCCATCACAGATATTTGTCCTCGCAGCTCGTTTGAAAGCACTTTTTTTTTGCCCCTCGTATATTTAAACTTGTCTCAGATGCCAGTTTATATATTTATTTGCCAGCAAAATGCCAGCTATGAAACTCCATCTTCAACCTTTCAAACCGCTAAATGTTATTTCCCAGCTTGACTTTATTCTTTTACGATATCAATTCAAATCAATACGCTTGCTTCCTAAGCTGACCGCCAGTGATCTGATATTGAATGAATCAGGAAGAGACAGAGACAGACAGACAGACCTTTTTTTCTTCTTTTCTTGCAGCTCAGTAGGAGAGCCGTCCATTAAACCATATCCTCCTTCCTCCTCTGGTCTGAAGCCTGTAGACTAATGGCCTCTCTTCATGTGTTATTCTCTATGAAGCCGTCTTTCATCCAGCACGATGATGGAGGCTGAGACCAATCACTGGTTAAGCGAAGGAGAAGGGTGGGAACCCTTACACTGATGGGTAGTGAATGGATGGCTGAGGAAATTGCCGGTTGTGGAGACATTTGATGTATCTGCTGGAAAAATTATTATTCTGGTCAATTTTAAAGCCCTTGATGAACAAATATGGGCACCAATGTCAGAATATCCTGCATCCAAATATTTAAATTATGAGTAAACCGCCTCTGAAGCAATACAAGTGCAAAGTACAGGTATGACAAAATCATACTGCTGTAGCCTTGGGCAGAACAGATGATTCTCAGTCTTCCTGCATTACGCAGCATCTGCCAGAGCAGACATCAGGGTGGAGTCGTGTTCACACGGCTGGGTCCAGCTGTAAAAGGTGGTTGGAGTGTCAGTCACTATCTGGCAGAGTTCCCACTGTCTGTCTGTGGAAGTGTCACCTTCATCGCTA
Organism: Taurulus bubalis; assembly: GCF_910589615.1. Taxonomy (NCBI): domain Eukaryota; kingdom Metazoa; phylum Chordata; class Actinopteri; order Perciformes; family Cottidae; genus Taurulus; species Taurulus bubalis. The sequence continues at coordinate 19,958,964 of NC_136595.1, read as the reverse complement.
ACCTGATCACAACTCGGATAGTTTCTGTGTGACCTCACCACCTCACTCCTTACTGGAACTGCACACACTTAGTTCCAGGAAGGCAAAATACTGAAACCTTAAATGCAACATATAAATCATGGGCTTCTCTTTAGATTCTACAGGACTGAGTGGTATTCAGTGTTGAGTTATTCCATTTACTAATCCATATCTGTAAAATGATGAGGTACAGTCTCCCCTGTATATGTGGCAAACTAGTTTTTCGATAGAAATGTTTTTGGGCTGTGTTGTGTCAATGTGGGATTCAAGCGTAAATCATTTTTTTATGTGTTGCAGTGAACGAAGTAGATTTCTCCCCTCAGAGAAACGTTCAGTTCACTGCTGTGAAGATGTGGTTGGACTGTCATGAAACTCTTAATCTCAGCAGATGCTCAGAGGTGATAGAGGATTTCCTGGTTAAGTCAGAATCCCCAAACTCTGTAAAATACTGTGTGAGGCCTGATAATAAAGCAGATACTTTGCTCAGGATCAATACAGGCTCGGTATTATGTACATTGGCTTGAGACTTATTGCTGTTTTAGATGCAGGGGAGTTACAGGCCTAATGCTAATTTAAACCTGTGGGATTTATCTCATGAACAAGCAAAGGGAGGAGAACATAATGTTGCATGGTGGGCAAAAATAGCAAAAAGCCTCTGATAGACAGAGAGAAGTGTTGTTTGGTGGGGGAAATAAACACTCTCATGAATGAGAAGAAATGCAAAGGTGTTTGTACACAAGTTTAAAAAAGATATCCCTCTGTTTGTGGCATCAACATTAAAACTCCCAAAAGCAGCTAAAATAACCGGGACCAAAGAGGAACATTAGTCCTGCTGGTCACTGTGAGAGGCTGACCATGAGGGTGAGGGGGAAATAAATTGAGTCAAGCTTCAGTGAAGGATCAGAACATTTAGAGCTGATAGAGCATAGCGGGGGAGGTAAAATGAAAGGTTAGATGGAGAGAAGAAAGAAATAACAGGAAAAAACAAGAAAATACCAGAGAGTTGTGATAAAGATCAACATTAAAGGGATGATTATTCACAGATTTATAGATATCGAAACATGAATAATGATAGGAAATGGATGGAGAGGAGAGGAGAGTGTAATTACCAGCCCAGGGCTGAACACATGTCTGCTGGACTCTGCTGGAATAAAGATGAGCCCAGAGCTGACAGCTTTTATAACTTAATTTCATGTTCTGACCCCTCATTCATTATCTGGAGAGAAATTGCAGCACACGCACACACACGCACACACACGCACACACACACACACACACACACACACACACACACTTATACACACCCTCACCCTCCGTGAAACACACGTTATCAATGGAGATAAGACACAACTCTGAGTAAAATGTCTCTCTCTGCCTGCTTGAACTCTAGTTCACCCCTACTAAAGCCAAGCTGCCCTATGCAGCACACTGTATTCTCCCAAAACTCTTTTAATTTTCCCTGTGAGGTTTGCTCATACGAGCTGATTCTTTTAACTGCACCAACTTGTCGTACATACATGTTTCACCCTGGTGAACGCCACCTGTTCATGAGGAGGTGCGTTATTACAATATAAGGCGACCTGTTCTGCTCACTCAGTTTTATTCACAAAATGTCCCCAAAATGAGTGAAAAAAGAACTTCCCCGGTCAATAGCCTGTATCCGTGTAAACCCAGCGGTGGTGTTAAAGGACCCGATACAACTAGAAAATATGGTCCCTCCATCTAAATTCATTCAGATTAATGGTTTTTAAATCGATTGTTTTTTTCCCCTGCGGAGATAATCTGTGTACAAATTAATTTGGACCCAAAACTATTGTAAATCACTTGTACGTTCTACATAAAAACAAATGTATTCGTACGAGTGGTTCTTGTGTGAGACCCAATATCTCGAAACATTTCAAAGAGGAAATTCTATGATTGGAGATTTCTGAAATTCATTTGGTTGGATGAGGTCTGTTGAGTGGTCTCTAGTTGCAGGATTCTTAATTATCTTGTTGATGGACCCGGTGACCATGTCAACAGATGAGAAATTACTTAATTAATAGCAAGGACTGATTGTTCCTGGTGTGAACCTTTTTACATCAATAGGAACTGCGCCTGTTTCATAAAATGAGTCTGCCGAGGTGCTCTGCCTTTAGCAGTGTTTACCCTCATGAGGGCCTGTGGACAACCACAGCAAGTGTGTGTCTAGTAACCACAGTTAGCCCTCACTGAGCAGCCAATCAATGTCCATCTCACGATGCTTAACCTTTTAATGGTCCAGTGGCTCACCAGCCTGGTGGAAAACACATCAGCCTTAACAGAAACTGAAGGGTTAAATACTTGCACTCTTTACAAGCTGAGAAACTCACATCAGTGGACATTCTCCAGTGACAAGAGTCTATTGTCCTGGACTGAGTATAATCTACGGCTGGGAAATCTCAGTGTGGCCGTAGGGACTGTCTTCCATCCCATCGCTCAGCTGGAGAAGCAAACCGCACAATGGGAGCAGCAGTTAACAGAACAGCACAGCCGTTACTCTCCGTTAGAAATGTCCCCACTCTGCTCCCTGGCGTCTCTTTGGCTGATAGCAGGAAGAGGCAGTGACTTTGACAAATGGGAACGAGCCTGGTCTCTGTCTGGTGGCTACTGCGTCTGTCTGTGTGAGTCGCTGTGTGAGGCCACTGGGTGCTGATTCATGTATCAACCCCACTGAGGAACAAGCAAATCACATCCTGGAGACACACACAGACTGCTGAGCGCGGCTAATCACGCTCTGACATTATACAGGGCATCAAACAACTGTAAACTAGCTTAGAGGCCGTTAAATACTCATCAGCTGTGGGCAGGTCAACAAATAATGATAATAATCGTCATGACAGCCAACATGTACTGTCTGCCACTGTAGTATTTTGTCAACAAATTATTAAACCTGTTTATGAGGAAGCGCAGCAAACGTGATGCAAGATTGAACAGTTTAATGAAATGACTCTATCTTGGAACCAGCAGACTTGTAATTGATTATGTAAATATTAATCAATAACTTAACAGTTGCAGCTGTAGTGAAAAAAGTAAGTACATGTAGGTTCTTGCCCTTTTGAGAAGTATAACATTTTCTCAGCCTATAAAGTGCTGAGTCTTGACTTTGATATTAGAAGTGAGACACGCTGTGTGAGACAGAAAGATTTAGCTGACATTTATTCTTCTCTGTGCTTTCACAGCACATATATGTGCACATGCCGTACAATAGATGCACATTTTAATACAAAATGGCCTTACCTCAGAAGAATACATCCTCATGCTGTAACTCTGTAAAAGTCAAATCATCACGAGTTCAGTTAGTGTATCTAACTGTCCTCTGAAGAGGTATTAGTGGTGCAGCGAGCTAACAGAGTGTGATTTGATGTTTGGTCATTTTCCATTAGGGGGAACATTTTAGGATGTATGAGTGGAAATTAAACTCTGAACTTAATAGGGCTATTAATCATTTGCTAGTGTATTCCTGGCAGGAGGGCTCCCTCTAGTGGTCAACGTATTGATTGCAGAATGTACTCACGTGGTGGTAGAGTCTGTCAACCTTTTATTTAAAAAGATAGTTTCTTTTGTACCAAATCTTTACATTGTGTTATCTACAGTCACTCGTGTTTGTGTGTTTATTTCAGAGCAAGGACACGCAGACGCCGACATGTTCTTCTACCTGCTGATCGTATTCTCCACTATCAGCTCCCTGTACACGCTGATCTGGGATCTGCGCATGGACTGGGGTCTCTTTGACCGCGGAGCCGGAGAAAACACCTTCCTCAGAGAAGAAATAGTTTACCCACACAAGGTAGAGTCTGATAATGTTAAATGACACACACAGATACACACACACAGCTAATCCTGCCTCCCCCGCGTCCAGGCCTACTACTATTGTGCCATCATAGAAGATGTGGTCCTGCGTTTCGCCTGGACGATCCAGATCACCCTGTCCACGACGACCAAGATCCACTCTGTGGGCGACATTGTTGCCACCGTGCTGGCTCCCCTTGAGGTCTTCAGGTGGGTCTCCATTACATGACAAATGTTATTCCATACACACACCTGAAGTCACACATGGGCCCTTCCAACCCCCTCATCCCCATCAGGCCCACACACTCATTTCTAATACAGTTTCCCCTTCGCGTCAGGTTCGTCCTCTGACTCAACTTCTCTCCCTGCAGGCGTTTTGTGTGGAACTTCTTCCGTCTGGAGAACGAGCACCTGAATAACTGTGGTGAGTTTCGTGCCGTGAGGGATATCTCCGTGGCGCCACTCAACGCTGATGACCAGACGCTGCTTGAGCAGATGATGGACCAGGACGACGGCGTCCGGAACCGTTCAGGCAAGAAGACCTGGAAGAGGTCCTACAGCCTGTCTCTCCGGCGCCCCCTGCTGTCCTCCTCACAGTAAGAAACAACATGAACATATCAGGCCCATACAGTACATACGTACATATTTATTTTAAGTTTGATTCATAAGGAGGTAAAAATGTACAAATGACTGTAGACAAAGAAATCTACTGATATTAAACAAATAGCTTGAAGAGATTCTACATTTCTCATCTTTGTCGCTGTGTCACATTATGATGACTAGATACGAGAGGCTACAAAATATTTTTGAACCAGTTTAATTTTCGGACAACATTATACTATTTACTGTTTATTTTATAAAATACAATATATCAGACGTTGTCAGAGATTAAATGATGCAGTTGCCATTGTTGTCCAGTTGTGTACATTTTTCTGTAAAACATCAAATAACCTATCTGTTGAAATGATTACATGAAATTAAACACAATAGTAAGATCATATTTTCAATCCTCCTCTAGATCAAAAAAGGACACCAAGGTGCTAATTGAAGACACGGATGACGAGGCCTTCAGCTGAGCTCACAGCGGCACACACACAAACGCACACATTCTATACTTATAAGGACCTCATTCACTAACACACAACCCTTCTCCCTTATAGTGATAACAGAGTAGTGACCCTCAGTCTGAACCTTTAAAGCATTGAGGACCTCATGCGGCCCTCACTTTGGACAATTTACCTCATATTTACATCCCTGTGAGTATGTTTGGTCTTTATAAGTATAGACAAACACACTCAATACACACTTTAATGCAGAAACACACAAAAAAATAAATCTGCTGATGAAGCACAAACATAGTTTAATAGCTACAATTGAGGAGAGAGCTTATGACAGAGAGGGAGAGAGAGAGAGAGAGAGAGAGAGAGAGAGAGAGAGAGAGAGAGGGATAGACAGACAGACAGATGTCATGAGAAATCTTCTGCACATTAGTGGAAACAAACCACACTGCCCTGGGATTATCCTCCTCTTCTTTAAAACAACTTTTACTTTAAGATATTTGTGTTTCTTTAGATTTATTTCCGAGAAGCTGCATCGATGACTGTTTACAATCCTTTTTAACTACCGGTACACTAGGATACACAGGGAGAAGACAAGCCAATCAAAAGACTCAACACACATCACAGCATATCAAAACAATTCAACTGGTTTCAACTTGTTGATTCTTTTTATACTCCGCCTTTTCTTTTAGTTGAGTTGTAATACTTTTAGTAAAAAATCCCAACCTGGAGGCATTTGCAGGAAAAGTGCATTTAACACACAAAACAATGAAAAAAAACTTTTACACAGAAAGGGATGTTTTGATTCAAACATTTCTAAGTTTGTGAAGTTGCTTTGTAATATATTTAATATATTTTGATGTGCATTATTACTCTGTTGTAGTTGTTAAGTACTACTACATGTGTTGTTTATACTAGTGAGTCTAGCTGAACATCCACACTATGATTGTTTATGTATTTTATACGGTTTGGAATGTTTTTCTTGGTTAGACTTGTGCCATGTTTTAAATAAGCTCATATTTAGACCTCAATGTATCCCCGACCCAAAACTTGATGCTACACCGACTTGTGAATCATCGAGTCGTGTCATCATAAAGTGCCCTATTAGATCAAATATGCTATTCTTTGCATTAACTACCAAAGCTTTACTTTAGTGAATGTGTCCATTCAACCTGAAAGTCCCAGTGTTACGAGTAGTGTGTCCAAAGTGATGTGATGTACCCGTTCAAATATTCAGATAAATAGTTTGTAAATGCCAGCGGCTCTCAAACTGGGAGGGTGACCAGGGGGGGAATGAGGCTCATCTTGCATCGTGGCTAATTTTGTTACTAATTTTATAATAAGCACTGATTTATTTCACCTTTCAAAAATGGTGCAGTTTTGAGAAGCCAGGTATTCATATCCTGAGCTCTCTGACAAAAGCTCAGTATCGGTCGGTTTTGTACACAACTTAATTGTGCCTATAAACATGTTTGTCTGCGGCTCTTAATAACTTGGGCTTCTTTTGTACCAGGTGAGTGGTTTCCACCAGCAAACACCTATATTATCACCAAATGATTCAGCCTCTTGATTTGGTTTCACCCAATTATACTCGTAAACCAGAACGCACATGGACGATTAAACCTCGTCCAACATGTGAAATATAAAAGTGGGTCCCTTTGATGATCTCATTGAGTTACTTTGTGTCAGTCAGATCTGGCACCACTGCAAAAGCTCTTTCAATGCTCTTAAACAGAACATATCTGTAAGCTGGGACGTGTTTCGCAGCTCCAGTACAGGTTTCACCACATTCAGCGATGCTTTCACCAGATGTGTGTTGTTTGTCGCTCATGTTCAGTGTTGCCTCTTTCATTTTAGCACTAAAATGATTTAAAGTGTTTTGATTTGTTAGATCAAATGTAATCTACTGATCATAGGTAAGGAACGTTATTAATAACCAGGTAAAATGTGCTGTGCATCCGACATCTACTCTTCACTCTCTTTCAAACCAGCAGCTTACGCTTTAAACTGCTGGTAATAACTTTAAAGTGTGGTGCTGCTGCTTGTAAAGCCCCTCCTGGTTTTCAGAGAAAGGATGCTCATGTTAAAGCTGGTTTGTGTGTTTCACTTTCTCTTCCTGTTTGACCCCCTCACTCTGCTCTCTGCTCTGCTGTTGCTCCCTCCGGCTGCGTTGCCTCACCAGCAGCCAGTCATGAGACACAAAGCCCAGAGAGCCACAAGACGAGTGTGTTACAGAAAGTCTTGTTTCTTCCTGTTTGTTTTCCTGTAGCGGCTAAAAGACTGAACAGCTTCTATGTGCAATGAGCTAAATGTGAACTAGAACGCTAGAAAGTAAAAAATGTATACGTTAAATATGTAGAAAATATGTAGAAGATGGGTAGCTTCCCGGTCCATGAAAATACACTGGACACACACCATAACTGTCTACAGGCATACAACATGACACACACACATAGACAGACAGACAGCCCACAATGCACCTCTCTCGTGTCGGAGAGCACAACTCTACAGCAGACGGTTTTGTAAAAAGGTTTGTCTGGCCTGCATGCTGCTTTAGTTTTACATTGTACAGAGCTTAATTTATTTGACATGTGTATATTTGCAATCATTGTTGCCACTGTGACAATGATTGATTTCATACGTTGCCATTATTGCTCCAAGACAAGCAGTATTTTTTTCGGTGATTAGGAGCTTGTGTTTTTGATTGATCACGATCCTGCACTCTTTTTCATGTGTAAATCTGTTGACAATGTGTTTGTATAAAGAAAATAGGAAGAAAAAAATCCATACAACTGGAGAATGTGATTGGTGGTATCTTGTCGTCGATTCCTTCTTATTTCAATGCTTCTGGGAGGTGTGAGGGGTCCTGAAACTGTAACACTGTTTGTACATTTGTGAATGTGCATGAAGATATTGTGGACGTTACATCTGTTGTTGTGAACTACTGCCCTGCTGACCGAAGCACTTTGACATACTGTAGGGCGCAGGAACAGACCCACACCGTGACAAGATACTGTTCAACTGATCCCAGATCTGCATGAGTCTCTCTTGAATCAGCTCATGAACAGATCCTGGATCTTTACTTGAAGCCTTTTTTAAGATGCTTCTCTTTGAGAAAAACTAATGTTTTAGTGACTGGTGTCTGTTCAGTATGTGTAACCCAGTGACGAAAGCAAAAACAGGGTTATTTTGTACAGCTTGTGTTTGATGAGGGGATCCTCAGCCCTGCCATCTAATTCTTCTCATGGGTGACGTTGTTTCCACTGCTTGCTGAAACCCCCGTGATGTTAAAGTGCTTGATATGTGTCGACCCCGCCCTCTCCGTCTCTTGATGTTGTTCGTGCCCTTTCTCTAATCTCTGAATGTGATAGTACCTGTAGTTTGGTAGATGGATGTTCTACTTTCATAGGATACAAAAAAATATTATAGAATAAATACATTGCGACTAAATGTGATTTTAAGAGACATAAAGAAAGCAAAATGTCTGACCCATCCTCCCCCGAATCCCTTTTACAGAGTAGTTTGTACTTGTCGATTGTATAATACCGTTCTATGATGGTTTTCCTGATGGTATTTGTATTTCTGTATACACTTTGGTGATCCTGTCATATCTGGGTTTTATAAACCACGATTATTTTTAAAACTCGCTCTGCCTCTCGACTCTTTCTTTTCTCTTTTACTATTAAACTAAGTACCTGCTGTTCAGCCTCTTCTCATCGTTGAGTTTCTCACAGATGCTCGTTTTGGTTCTCGCGGATGCCTCTCCTTCTCAGAGTGAGTCTCGCCACCTTTAGTCGGGCTCTGATGGGGTTTTGTAAATATAAGTACATTAACACGTATTTGTACAGCGTATTCCTTTAGCTCACGTTTGTTTGCTGTGGTCGTCGGTTCTGTTTCCTTTTCCTGTTGCTTCATTGTTGACATTAATGACAAACTTTACTATTTATTTTTTTATTTCATATTATACTTTGACATTTCCTATAACATTGTTGTGACAAACTATATTTACTTCTCAATGAAAATGTAGTGGCTTGTTTATGACCTATTGTACTATGACTTTTGAATGTCATACTGTACGACAACTTTTTTTTGACATACTATGACAAGCTAAACTGACTTATGAAATTTCTGACTGTATTATGCTTCTTTTTTTTATGATATACTATTTTACTGACATTCTATGATTATGACTGACTTTTTCATGACCTTTTTATGAGACACTATACGATGACATACTACACTTACAGTAAAGTATATCATAAAAATGAATACATAAAAGTTTTTTTTTAAAGGCATTATAGTATGTCTTAAAACATTTGTAAAAAAAAAGAAATAAAGTCATAAGGCAAAGTGTAGTATGTCATAACATTCAAATACAAATGTCATAGTATAGAATGTCATAAAATAGCGGTAAAAATGTCAGTGTGCAAGAAAAATGCAATACATAACAAGTCTAAGTCAGTATATTAGGTCAAAAATGTCATAAGTTAGTGTAATATGTCATGGAAAGCAATAAAAAGTCATAGTATGTCATACACAATTTATAAGTCACAGTATAGTAAGTCAGAAAAATGCAATACTTAGGAAGTCAGAAAAACGTCACAGTATTAAGCTTGTCATAAATATGTCATAACATTTTTTTCACACAATTAATTTAAAAAGGTATAGTATGTCATAAAAGGTGTCAAAAATGAAATACATAAAGTTATAAACCGCAGAGTAAAAGTCATAAGAAAGTTGTAACATCATGTCACTAAAGTCAAAAATAGTCAACACATCAGGTCAATAAAAAATTATAGTATGTCATAAAAAGGCAGAAACAAGTCATAGTAAAGTATGTCCTTAAGAAGACAATAGATAGTATACCATTACCCCCCAAAAGTCATTTTATGACCTATTCTTAGGAATAAATATGACTTTTTAAATTACATTTTTATGAGATACAATGCTACGAAAGATTCTATGAAAAATGTTCATTATTAGGGATTAGATGTTTAACATTCCTTTTGTTCCCAGTGGCCGAGTCTGATGCCGTTACGTTCAGTGTGCCGGTAGTTATTGGCGGAGTGGAGGCGCCGACTAAATTAAAAAAAAGGTGAACACAGTGTCAGACGATTCTTGAACTTAGAAACAGCCGTTGAAACAATCTCCCCACAAGGTCGATTGGGGCCGTTCTGGAACTTTTAATGGTATCTCATGATCTCCCTGAGAAGATTAAGATTACCTAAATGAATCTAAAGCTAATTTTTTTTTTTTTACAACTCCACTTAAATGTAGACGTAATACAATAACACAGCTACAACAGCAGCCCTGCAATAATCCTACTTTAACGGATACATTGATTATTAAGCACATTAGATTTGTCTATAAAATATTTGATAATTGTGAAAAATATCTCCATTTCCAGACCTTACGGTGACAACGTTTTACTTGTTTTGTTCCATCAACAGTCTAAAACCCAAAAGATAGTCACTGTATGAAAGATAAACAGAGAACCCCAACAATTCCTAACAGTTACTGAGCTTGAAATAGAACATTCCTCCCATTTCCGTTTTTAAAGTAATGTGAATGATTATAGGATTATCAAAATAGTTGCAGATTAATTTTCTGAGATCAGTATTCTACTAATCGTGGAAGTTCTAGTTTTGTTTATACATTGTCAGATCTGTCATCCATGGTCTTTTTAATGGTCTTCTGTGGCTCTAGTTTCTTTGTTTTGTTAAACTCAAGCCAACAAACAACCTACCAGTCAACATCTAAGAAGGTCACAACTAGGTTGTTTATTTTATGATAACTGATACAGGATAAATGTTATACATTCTATTTTAACACTGATATTTTGCTTTTATTTTCAATGTCAGTATGCAAAAAAAGACAATACAAAGTAAACATTTAGTATCATGAATATGATACATAATTTGACTGCTTCCTCCATATTAAACCAATTCATTTTAAGGTCTACTTGTTGCCTTGGTGATAACTTGTTTAGCTACAACACAAAGGAAAAATAAAATAAAAAAATGCAAAACATCAAGAGTTGGCTGACAGCAAACACTGTAAAGAACAACATGATTTTAAGATGTATCAATCAACTCGTGTAGATGCATATATAAAAATACAGGATCCCTGTTATGTATATATATATATATGCACATACAGTAACAATGCAATTACTAGAGTTGTAGAGCCTGTACTGGGCATAGAAACAGACAAAATGAAGAGAGCATGATACACATACATACACACGTTTACCATTATCTCTCCATATAAACACGCATAAACCAACCAACCAACCAACAAACAGAAGGCTCTCTGGCTTTAGAAGCTAAAAACTACACTTGACTTAAAAAAAAAAAAAAGAAAAAGAAACAGACATTCACATTTCTGAAACAAATTTCATGATCTCGTAACTTCTTGCCTGTTCAACCGCCTCCGTGTCCATCAACTTTTAGTGCCACCAGAGAAGGTTGATGATGATGATGATGCTGCTGAGGATGATGAGCTCCGTTTGTGCCATCGTGTCCGACTCGTCCCATCAATCAGGGCCAAGTTCAATCTCATTGATTACTTCACTGTCTGTGTTGGTCCTTCTCCTCCACGCCATCGCTCCTCTCACTGTGCACTCATTCACTGACTCACTGTCCACTGGAATAAACCGTCCAGAGTCTGCACTGTGTTTCTTCATCCCTCAGTGAAAGTGAATGAGTGGACATGTTGCGGAGGAAGGTGGAGAAGCAGGACTGCAGCTGTTTGTATCTGTGTTTAGTGTATGAATGTCTCGTACGTCCATGCATTTACCTGTTTGGTGTACTGTCCGTCCGCCTCTACGGGGAGGCCGGGGCTTTGCTACCGCTGTAATGAACGTGGTATCTGTTCACGGCTTGCCCCTTCACCTCGGTCGACAGGCAGGTGGTCTTGCAGGGGATCAAGTCCTCTTCCTCCTCGCCCATTAGCCAGTTCTGCACGGAGCGTTCGGCCGCGGCCGTGACGTGATCGGCCTGCCAGCCCTGGTGCCACTTGTCAAAGCGGTCGTGTTGGCCCGCTGCCACTCTGTGCTGCGACTGTGGAGGAAGAGGAAAAACTGTCAAGACACCAAACAGGGTTTAGTGAGCAGTGAGTGTGCAAGCGAGGTTTGATTTTATTTTCCCGACACCCCGTCACCAAGACTCTCCACATCACATCTCAACAGCAAACGAGAGACTGAGGTTAAATGCAGACGCCGGCCTACCTTCCTGGCCTTGACCAGCGCTCCTCTGCGGTACATGTAATCCTCAGAGTTCATGACAAACACCATCTTGTGAGTATTGAGTTTAAATCGACAGTCCAGACTCCCGGCGTTCTCCACGCCGAGCTGTCGGTGCCACTCTCTCCTGCAGCGCATCGCCTCCACCTGCCGCACCTGCCAGCGACGGAAACGACGCAGGTTCCTACAAGAAGAGACACATTTATTAGACCGTAACATGCTGATCAGATTACAATATATACAACATATTGAGAAGGACATCAATTTGACCCTGCTCTTTTTTTTACAAATGTTATCTGAAAACTAAATATTTCACTGAAATTAGACTTCATGTTTGAACAGAAACGTAACTTTTCCAGAAATCCATGGTTGCGTTGGGCAACTAAGCCGTGACATTTTACTGTGACTGCAATGTAAACAGAGGCCTTTCATTATTTAATAAAATAATACATTTTTATACCAAATCAATGCAGACAAATTTTACTATTTTTTTCCCAATAAACCATCTCTATTGTGTAAATTCCATCTGAAGCAGATGTTTTTTCATTGATAAAGTGTACATTAACAGAGGTAATTAAGAATAACGATACTATCTCATGCAATCACACATCAGCAGAACATTTCACCCTGAAGGTAGTACCTATATGTAGTTTCTGTTGGTGAGACTGTCAGATATGTGTTGATTTAACTCTGTCTTTGTTATATACTTTTAGTCATACAAAACATTGCAATTTTGTAATGAACTTGACTCTGACAGCGTGTGGAAATTTAAACTTTCTTTTAGTGTTGACATATTGGATGCATTGTACTAAAAGGAATTTCAAATATTTTGTCCTATGGATACTATGGTACTATGGATAACATAAGAAATACCAGTGGGAAAGATATAAGATGCCCACAAAGATCTGTTGGAAGTGCATGGACTGAGTGATCACAAGCTGGTCTGGCTGTATTATGTAGACAAGACGAGGGCTATAAGATTAGTGCATGCACAGCTTAAAATGAGAAGCGGTATGGTGAGTCTCAACCTCCAAATATGTTAAACTGTTATTATACCTGGGCAGAAATACAGGTTTGAAGAAGTAGCCGTCTGCTTGACACAGACTGGACTCTGTTCCTACAAACTGCTCCATGTAGCTTGACAGGCACTGAGGGGAAAACAGCAATTAATAACCTATTAAGATTAAGAAATGATCATTCATTATGATTTAGATTATTTTATTTAGATATCTGAACAGTCTGTTTGTAAATGTGAGTTTACCTGTACATCTAACGGGTCATCAGCTTGGGCCTCCTCAGTGTCCAGCAGCTCAACAGTCATCGTCACATGGCCTTTGTTTTGGAGAAACATTACCTGAAGACACAAAGAAACATCTGTAAACCACCTTAATGAATAAAACTAAGATTAAAGCTGTTCAAATCTCAAAAGACGGCTTTGGTGCGAGGTGCTCCAATATATGAAAGTTAATCTAAAGAGGCCATGTTCATCTTGCTGTAGTTCAACTGGCTGTAAATAAGCTGTGTCACTTGCGTGTCCAAAGGTTGAGTCTGCGGTTCTTATCCAATATATTTTTCGCCAAATTCAGAAAATATCTTCTCATGGTGCACTGTCTGTTCTGTGTGTGCACTAAAAACAATCTGATGTTCATACACAGCCCTGCCTCAGTAAATGGGGAAAAAACACTATTCCAGCCAGGACAGGGGAAAGGTCATGTATGTGTAAAGAGAAGTGTGAGGGAGATGGACCGTGATCTGGTACACGCTAACGTTCCGAAGGACCACTGTACGGTGTATTTGTTTAAATATCAATACTCTTTTGCAGACTCCACATTTAAAGCCGATTAGTCATAACATAGAAGGTAAAACTGTAACCAAGTTTGTCTGTCAGATCAATTAGGATAAATATTAACTTTGAGTAAAACTGCAAGCAGCTTTCTCTGAACAAAACACTCCATTATAAAAAAAATAACAATTAGTGATGTGCTTTGCTTCTGTGGATACATTAGTGTTCCATGTATTTTTTACAATTCTCTAAAATAACTATAAAAGTGTAAACCGCATATTACTGCAGCGGAGGTGGAGTTTGATCATAGAAACTGTTTCATTGCCTCAAACAACAGCAAAATGTCAGGGCCAAACATGTCATTCAGTCTTACATTCAGCAGGACTCTGTGCTCACCTTGAAGCAGTTCTCCTCCGCCATGACTCTCTCAGCTTTCCACTGGAAACTGGTCTCCCAGGCTGCTCGGACACACTGCGAGGACAGGTTCCCCCCTGCTGCCCCCCTCTTCCTCTCAGCCAGGTAAAGATCCACCACCTGCAGACAAACCTCGTCGCTCACTACGTGCTGTAGCTGGAGTCAAAGAAAAATGGGAGAAAGAACATGTTAAATGTTGTAAATGAGGTAAAATATATGTCATCACCATCAAACTCTGCTTACCTGCCGGATGATATTATGGATGACCTTGTCGATAGTGAAGCCGATGTAGGCGTGGATAGTGAACATCTCTCTCAGCGTGTCTTCATACTGTGTGGAGTCCAGGTTTCCGTCTAGCAGGCTGCGCACCATGTCAAGGAAGGCTGGGTAGTACTCCTCCAATTCTACTTCACCTGTGGGAGAAAGGTATGTCACACAGCATGTAATAACAGTGTGTGTGTGTGTGTGTGTGTGTTTTACTCAGAGTTGTGTCTTATCTCCATTGATAACGTGTGTTTCACGGGGTGGGTGTGTGTGTGTGTGTGTGTGTGTGTGTGTGTGTATGTGTGTGTGTGTGTGTGTGTGTGCGCTGAGGATCTGTTGCGACAGAACGGTGTGGGCAGGATTTAGACACCCTGTCTTTGCCTCTAACCTGAATAAATTAACTTAAAATAAGTTCCCAACCAAAAGCAGCACTTAAAAGGAAGTCCTTGCTGATATCATTCATTCAAACTGCCTGAAATGCCACTTCAAATGTTGGCAAGGCAAAGAAAAGAATAACACCAGTCTTTCTACACATCTGGAATAGTTTTCAAAGAAGCCTTTCTTCATCGTGTGATGTTACTATGACTCAACACCATGACTACCGGAAAAGTCAAGGTGACTTTACAGAGATTTAAATGCACTCTTATTCAGTGCCAATTAATTAAACAATTATAATTAATATATTATTACTTATTATTAACATATATTACAGCTCTTGATCATAGTTCCAGGATCTAAAATACAACACAACCCCCCAAAACTCAGCATATTTGTCCATACAGATGTGGCAGCTGGTTGAACCAACTCATATTAAATACTTAAATTGTACCATTTTAGGATTTGCATAACCAACTAGTAGATTAACTTACTGGGCTGTTTGAGGCGGAGCTCCATGGCGAGGTCACATGCCTTTTCTCTTCTTCCTTCTGCCATGAGCAGCCTCTCCCTGCTCTGCTCCGCTCGGTGTTCCAGCAGCTGCCGCTCTGCCTGCCGGTAAACCCGCAGGAGCCGCGAACACAAGGTCTGGTGCAGCCGCAAGAAGAAATACCAGTTGTTGTTGACGAAGAAAAGGTTGTAGACACCGTCCATCTCCTTCTGGTGCTCTGCTTCAGGGTCGCGCAGGTCTACCTTCTCCCCGGGTACACCTGACCCCGTCTCCATCGGCGTAGATCCAGGGGTGGATGAGGCCGTCCCTGCAGGCTGGCTCGTGCTACTGGAGGTGGTGGAGGCCTCTGTGTCTGCAGGCTGAGATGGGCTGCAGCGTCTCCGCCTGGACTCACCATTGAGCTGCTGCTGGGGTTGGGACTGGGTCTGGGGCTGTAATTGGGCAGGTTGGGCAGGTTGGGGTAGAGACGGACCACCTGTGGCTCCCGATGCATTATTAGAATTACTATTTCCTCCTCCTCCTACTACAACTACTCCCCCTGCTGCTGCTGCTGCTGCTGCTGCTGGTGCTGCTGCTGCTCCACCTCCTATTCCTCTCTCTACCACCTCCTCAGGATCAACCTCATCGTCTGTCCAGTCTTCAGTATCACTGAGCTCGCCGCGGCGGGAGAAGAACAGGTCGGGGACAAAGTGCTGGATGATGCGCTTGATGTGGTCTTTGTCATCTTTGTGGATGGTGGGCTGGCGTTTGACATGGTAGATGATGAGCGAGGCAGCGTCCTCCAGGATCTGTTTGTCCTCGTACGTAAACACCATGTGAGGCTCGCTGGATGAGGCGGCACCAGAGCCGTTACGACTCTGCTGCCCAACGCCGCCTTCTTCTGTGCTCTGCTCCTGACGCTGAGATGACAGAAAACACAGAGATGAAGACAGGCAAAAAACACACCGACAAAGGATTCTAATGGTGAGTTGCATTGATACAGATAAATTAATCTCCGAGATAAGATATTTCTGCCCATATAAAATTGAAGGGAAACATATGAGCAATTCATTTACAGTTACGAAGTTTTCCTCCAACTTCTGGACAAAAGACAAAACAATATAAACTCAAAGACCATGATTTGCTTGCTTGTTGTAGAGCATTCGATTGCATCTCATTAGCAGACAGACTATAACCATGAACTTCTGATTGATTCTTGTGATTGTGTCGAGTGGAAATTATGTCAACTGCCGTTTCCGAGGTCAAGACTGAACAGTAAAGCTCAACTTTACAAAAAAAACAGAAAATAAGAGAAAAGACTTAAACTAAATTAATTATTAGTATCGACTCACCCAAACGTCACAAATAAATTACCAGAATACGGTGATTTATTTTGTTTGGTGGGCTCCGAGTTCAAATGCATTTTTTTAATTTTTTTATGCGAAATGGTTATATTCCAAGTAAAAAGTGCTGTTAACATTTTTAGTTACAGTTTAAAATGTAATAACCAATGATATGGTGTCCACCCTCCAATATGACTGTACAACTGAGCACAAACACAATAGTGTAGTTTTACACATTTGCAACAGATTCTCTTTTCATATTATGACAACTCTAGTTTTGGGATGGCAGACAGGAAAAAAGGTGTTTACCTCATCGTAGACACTCTCTATCTCATTGAGAAGACTCTTCGACCGCAAGGCCTTCATGTCATTCTGTTTGAAGTTGACTCCTTGGTGATCGAGGGACTTCAGGTAAGCCTTCTCGTATTGCTCCCTCCAAATCTTATTGAAACCCTGCTGGGCCTCTCTCCACTCCTCTTCCTTGGCTTTCAACCTGCAGAAGAAGATACACCTTTAATGTAGAGACTTCACAAAACACAGCCACGAATATAAATATGTGGCCTAACAAAAAGGCCTGTCACTGAATTTGCATGTGCACACAGACGTTTGATTGTAAGAGTTAAAGCATCTGTGGGAGAGAACATGTCAGTTTTTCAGGATGCATTCTTTATGTGAGAGCCTGCCACGGGCAAAGCATATTTCAATGTGCCTACATTCAGAACACTGAATACACAAACACTGTTTTTAAAAACAGCTGTTGCTGATATAGTTCACCTTTGATCGCAGGAAGTACAAATAGTACTGCCTGTTGATACAAGGATCTTACTCATACTGTCAGCAAATAAACACATCTATCAAACTTTCAGTTCAAACTTAAACACTTAAACTTCCCTGCTGGTAATGTCAATTACATGTGCTGTACAACAACAATCTCCTTTCCATATTGATAGAATGCCAATTGTCTGGTATATCAACATTTTTAATATGTCTAATTAACAGTAATAGTAGTTCATACACATCAAAAACAAAACAGAATTTCTTCCATTGAACCTCTTACTGGTAAAGTAATTGGAAATTAAAAAATACAACCCTGACCTCTTGAGCACCACAGGCACAGCGGTAGCAGGACTCCTCTTCAGTCCCTCGATGATCTCAGGGGCTTTGTCTCCATAGATACGATACACAGCACGACGCTGGATGACCTCAGAGGTGCCGCCCAGACAGTCGTCTAATCTGAACCGATCCTGGTCCTCTGGAGAAAGACGGGAGAGCTTCTTCTGCACGCTCTCTAGTACCCTGATGGTGGCCAGGTTCGTCTCCAGAACCACATCCAACTGTAAGTGGAGCGTTACAGACACAGAGAGTTAGGAAGGCAGTCACTAACTACAGTATAGTGCCAAGTGCTCTATGCGTTAAAGCTCATCATCTCCTCTTTTACAAGAGCAGGGACACAAAAAAGTTAACTGCGTAAATTGGGATGTTTATTCTACAAGAAACGCAAATAGAATAGTTGTTAGGATTTACATACCTCAAACCTTTCGTCCTCGCAGCGATGCAGCTGCTCCTCATAAGGAGTCTTCTTCGAGCTGACAAAGGTGGAGTCCTCTGACCAGGAGGGAAACGACACCCAGGTGTCGTTCAACACCTACATACATACAAAGAGTAAACTCATCAATGGGAAAAACATTTCCATAGGAGAACATTTCACAATGACATTCTATTCAAGCATTTTTATAATGTATTACATTTATGCTAGAAAACACAGAAATATGCCAGCAAGTCAGGGACGAAGAAGACTGCTAGCATGTAGACAATGCATGTGTTAAACTTTTAAGTGAAATCTGCTTTGCAAATGTTATTTGAGTACAGAAAAACAGTCAACAGAGCTCCAGGATACACACAATGCGTCTTGGTGAGTGACATTGAATGTAAAGAGAAGCTTGGTTTACAATAAAACTCCACAAAGTGAGCAAAGCACTGATGTAGCGACAACTCTTTAGGATAGTTTAAGACGGTCTACCTCCTTGCACAGGGCAGTGCGCCCGCTGCATTTAGGCTGCTGGTAGGTCTTGGGCAGTGCTCTGTAGCTGGACCCCAGGCGCTTGCAGGAGGCGTAATCCACCTCTCGGCCCCCTCCCCCCTCCATGTAGCGATCCGACAGCCCTGACACATTATGAGAGAGCTCTTTGTCCCCCAGAAAAGACTTGAACTGTGTGTACAGTTCAGGAAACTTCCTGGAAGGAGATGGAGGAAATCATGGATGAGCGATAAATCTGGAGAAAAATAGCTGATCAAAAACAAAGCGATCCATCAGAATAATCTCACAAATGAGTGTAATGTGAAAAACAAAAACTGCATTATGTCAGGTAGTTTTATTTATTCTGGCATAGTTTGTTCAATAAGTGATCAGATCTCATAAGACCCATATATACGGATCATACAAGTACCATTTGCTGAAACATTTCAGGTTGTTTAATGGTCCTGAAAGCATTTCACATATGTCAACATATTTTACAGTGGTTACCCGCCTGCAGTAACTCTTCTACAAAACCACTTATTAACTTCTACACTTTTTATCAACTCCCTGCAGCTACTGTATCCATTTGTCCGATTTCATTCAAACCATTCACACATCTTTTTCACCCACTCACCCCAGGAAAGGAGTGACCAGCTGCAGCAGCTCTGCTCCCGACACTACTTCCTGGTTAAACAAGGCAATACAGCGCAGGAAGTTCTCATACACCTCCTGGCTTTTAAACAGGCGACGGACCTGAATCAGGAGAGTTGACAGGGAAGTCAGACCAATTAATAAAAAGGCATTATAAAAACTGTGGCAGTGGGTCAAAAGAACAGCATGAACCAAGGAAGAAAGAAATTGCCATGCCATGATTCACTGTCATGGAAACTGGTGTCTCACCTTATCAAAGAAAGAGAATTCTCTTAAGACTCCATGTTTGCCAACTGAAGCAAAGGACTGATCTTTGGTACAGGAATACTTCATTTTCTTCTAAATAAAAAACAAAGAAATGAATGATCTTTATATATGTAATTATTAATTAAATGTGTTGTAGTTAAAGCGGTTGAATCGTTGCTTTAGGAATGATAGAAAATGTTGAAACCGTTTCAAGGACATATGTGTACATATATCGGTGCATTTCCTGAGGCTGTTATTCTAAATTGAGAGTTTACCTTGAGCAGTGGGGACATGTGCTGCAGTAGGATGGGCCTGGGCCTCTTTTTGTTTTGTTTGGTTAGTAAGTCCTCCTCCTCCAGCCTTTTCAGCTGATCTTTGCCTCCTGTCAGTGAGCTGCCTGTGAACTACAGAAGATGAAGCACACAGGAAAAGTGTCACAAGATAGTGTCAAATGCCCATCACAAAATTTCCCAGAGCCCAAGTTGACATTAAAATAGCTCGTTTTGTGCAACTAACAGTCCTTTGAATATACTTTCATGTAAAACACTGCAAAATATAAATATATTCACAGAAAGGCGAAAGAGTTTGGGCATTTATTGCTTGAACATTAATACTTTACCGTGAAAAATCAATCATCAAATAGTTGCCAATAAATGTTCTGTTGATCAACTAATCTACCGAGTTGTTTCATCTTTACTTTGGACTTGCACTTTGAATTACTGAAGTCAAAGAATGTTGAGAGAAAAAAAAAATGCTATTATTTTTACAATACATTGACTACTAAAAATATGCACCAAATATTTTTTTATTACAAAAATGTGAGATGAGAGATTTGCATTAAAACACTGAAGACATAACGACAGAAAAAAATAGTTTTTTGTGCTGAGACAGGTCACCGATTATGAAGCAACCTTTTTCATTTTTACATTGTATTATTTATCTCCGTCTGCTGCTTCTACTGACCAATGATCTCTTGGCATCAGGTAAGAATTGCCCGAACTCAGCCAGCAAGTCTTCTTGCCCTTTGAAGAGACTGGCAACTTTAGAAAACACCTCATCTTCTGTCATCCCACTGCTGCCACGGTTGCCTCTACTCTCCTTCACCTCCAGCTGCTCCTTCTGAGGGCGGAGATACGGGAAAAATGGTTTTAAAAAGGTGGGAAATGTAATTCAAAATTAGAAACAGAAGACCAAAGTTGAGAATCTTTGGCTTGGATACACATGGTAGTCCTCCAAGGAACAAGCTGCTGTAGGAATTTTAAACTAGACAGAAACAAATCACCTGCAACCTTTATTTAATTGTTAAATTCTTGATGAAAATTCCATGAAGCCATTTAGAAGAGGACGGAAATTACCACTTGAATAACAATGCTGTGAGACATTTGCTTTGATCAAATCCGACAAGAACAGTGCAATATTTGAGGTGTAATAGGAAGAATGTCAGAAAAACTTAATTAAATTTAAAAAAATAATCACAATATGCAAGTAAGACACAAATTAAATGACCGCATTCCTTCTCCACAGTACCTGATATGTGTGAAGAATCTCTAGGAAGGCTCTGTAGATCTCTGGGTGATCCAAGAAACGGTTCTTAATCTTGTTTACGTAGCTGATGGCACTGTCAAACTCTACGGGGCTCGTCTCCGAGGCCGGTGGGGATACAGACGAAGTGGTCGCCTGGTTCTGGCTCTCTCTGCTAGTCAGGGGAAGAGAAAGCCTGCTGGGAGGCTCTGGAGGTCCTGCTGGGGTTGAGGAGGACAGGGACTCTGATGGGGCGGCCTTGGCTTCACTGGTCTGGGCAGGTCCAGCTTCATTGTTGGCGGCAGCGACACTACCGGAGGTTGCTGTCACTGCAGGCGTGGTAACACTCTTCCCCTGCTGGCCTGGGGATACCTGGACAGATGAAGAATGATGAAGTTGAGCTACATGGTTAAAAGTGCTTTCATTTAGGGAACTGGCGTTGTTTTTTTTTAACTTCAAATAAGATTTGGGGAATAATATCAGCAAGTAAATACCTGCCCAAATGGCAGTTAAGTAATGGTAATCCAAAATAAAAATGTACATTAAACACATCAGTGGCTATGTCCAAAATCACTCCCTTGTTCACTCATTTACTACTAATAATAGACTCTGTAGTAAGCAGTAAATTGCACTTTACAGTCAAATTATTTGAGGTGAATGAGGATGAAAGTTAAGTAAAACTACAACCCTCAGTTACAAAAAATGTTTTATGAATGAGTCTGTTCACGTCTATAAAATGTTGCGCATTGCTAGCAGAAAGTAATAGATAATACATTTCCCATTGCGTTTTGACAATTCTTTAGGGCCCTAGAGAGTGCATAAATTTGACACCCAGAATTCAAACACTCAAATAAAATGGCCGACAATAAAATTATCTAGTAAAGACAAAGGGATATCAGACACATGAACTGTTTCCCACAGTAAATTTGTTTACACTATTTATTTATTTATTTTGTCTACTGAGGTAGTACCACACTTATATTGAGTGAAATATTTACAAATAACATGTTGTTTTTGGAAAATCAATACGGTTTATTAAATACAAAAACATTCATCCAAACCATATTCAGTGACCAATTACAGCAACACCAATAAGAGTTTTGATGCAAATCTCAATTAACACTCTGCTGTGTGTATAACATACTTCTGATTGTCCTAAGGCTGCCCTCACAAATGATTTAGGTCTAGCTGTCCAAATAAGAAAATCTTTCAAAGAAGAAGAAGAAATCATTGGCATTTGGCTCTTGACAAAAAAACTTTTTTTTTTGTTAAAGCACTCTGGATTTACTGCATGTGAAACTGATGCACATCCTAAAACTGGTCCCTGCATTCTTTCGGTTATTTTTCTGTTAGCCAAAACTAACAAAAAAAACGTACATTAATGTAGAAATAAAATATGAAATCATACCAAATGTGAACTGAATTTGAACTGAATCTGAAGCCAAACACATCTGCTCAGTTTTGAGCCACTGAACAAAACATTACAAAAGTACTCTGTGTTATAGACAATGCATCTAAATGTATAAAGTAAAATAAATATAAACTGTCTTCTTAGTGAAATATCCAACCATTACACTCATTTGTATAGGCATTAAATACACTATTAAACACACCTCGCTAAAACTAATGCAGAATACAACATTCCTGTAATAACGCCTACCTTCATGAAGTTATAATGTTCATTGAGACTGTTGACACCTTTAAAATACATAAACTGGAAACTGAGTGCATGTGTACAATTCAGCATGGCATATTTTGGATCTTTCTAAACAGTGTGATCTTGACTGCAATTTCAAAAAAGCACCCAATTGAAATTCAGTGCAAAAGCAAACGTGTTCCTCTTAAGAAATATAAAGTTCAACATACTCTACTTTCAGCACACAATAAGTTTGGCATGATGCACCTGCTGAAAGTTCCATAAATAAAGTATTAGTTTGGAGAATTCATCAACTTAAGTTGTAGAGTATCTCACCTGTGTTGAAAACGGAGATTGGAGGAACGCCACCCCATTTTTGGGGACTTCTATCCGATACCCCGGTGGTAGAAAGGCATTGAAGCCCAAGACTAGGTCCGGGTGTCCATGGAAGAGCTGCGACACGCGGTTGATCACCCCCGGTGTGTCGATGCTATTCAAGAGAACAGACAGACAGACAAAAGAGAAAAATAGAAAATTTGCTTGCTCACTCATATGCCGCATGACGACAACCACTTCCTGATCAAAACGTTTTGCAGCTTAGTTTAAAAGGGAAACAAGTGACAATGTCTTTCATCCCACAATTACATTTAAGAGAGAATATAAACTGCTGGATAAGAAATATGGGATGCTTTCTGCAATACCCAAGTTATTGATAAATGCCTTAAAATATGTGGTTGATCCATCAGCATTTGCAGCATGATCAAAGTTTACACACAAGCTCCACAATTCAGCTTCTCATAAGACTGTATTTGGGAAAACAGTCATTAAAAACATATAATTAAAACTAATCATTTAGTAAGTAACTTCTTGCATAAATACCTCTGCGACTTGAACTCTTTCATGATGTCGAGAAACTTGTTGTATATGCCCGGATCATTTGCAAAACGAATTTTGACTTGGTCCAGATAGGACAAGGCATCTTCAACCTAAACACAAGAAGAAGAAAAATCATGAATGCAGCATGAATTACAATCAGTCTTTCTAGGACAT
This sequence comes from Taurulus bubalis, assembly GCF_910589615.1. Classification (NCBI taxonomy): domain Eukaryota; kingdom Metazoa; phylum Chordata; class Actinopteri; order Perciformes; family Cottidae; genus Taurulus; species Taurulus bubalis. Next base: position 19,935,045 of record NC_136595.1, on the reverse strand, counting down.
GTGGTGAAGCTTTTTTAATAAAACACTCTGTTTGTGCTGTTAATGTACATAAGGGATCTTAATCCAGCTCCTATATGTTGGCATGTACTATTATACATAAATAAAAACAGAATAAGTGTGCTTCCTCAACACTTTGTGGACATGTCTTCATGTGAAGTTATATAAGTAGGTAAGGTTTGCTTTCTCCATTGTCAGCTGAAGTGCTGTATAAGATGTACAAGTAACCGTGAAATAAATACATAAATAAATAAATAGGCGAATACAAGAAACAAGCAGTTTTTGTTCGCTTGTCCTCAGCTTTCTTTATTCACAACAGCCAAACTAGGTGAGGTTAACACAAAAAAACAAAATGTGTCCCCACAAAGCGTTGAGCCCAGCAGTCCTCTCATCTCGAGAGGGTCGCGGAAGCTAACGCTAGCCAGCAATAACTCCACGAACACTTACAACACTGATCTAATACACGAAACGTTTCGCCTGCAGCTGCTCCCGAGCTAACGGCGTCGTGTTGGCCAAAACAGCACGATGATGTTCAACTAACGTTACTGCGATAACAAAGAAAAACGTGTAACGAAGCTGCTAAAAAATCAAGTGGAGTAGCCGTTCTTGGCTAGCCTGGCTGACGTCCTCCACTTTGTTCAGGGTGGCTGAGAGAGAGAGAGAGAGAGAAAAAAAAAAGACGAACAAGGAGGAACTTCCCACAACCGAGGTTTGAGTTAACGTTCGCTCACAGCGACTGTTATTGACATCGTAAATAAGAAACTACCACTAACTGTGTCACTCGACTGTCACTCGGACATTTACTCATTAAATACAGCTTTCACGTTTCATCTCAAATGTCCAATGTTAAGCAATGAATTAACGTTACTTTTAATAGGCCACCGAGCTAACCGACGCTAGCCAGCCGTTCCTTTCACTACTCTCTCGACGCTCGCGAGGGGAGAAAGAGAAAAGCCTGAAATCCAGTGCAATGATCCGACGAACAAAATGGTTCTGACTCTGGGGGACTTTTCCCCCCTTGTCGTGTCCGTTGTCTGCTTACCTTCAGCTTCTGGAAGTGCTGCTGCTGCACTTGCTTTTGCGTTATAACGTAAGGCTTGTCTTGGATTTGGTTTATTTGCTTCGCGGTGCTGTGCGCCTGAATCTTCGCCATTATCCCGGGCGACAAGGGGGCTGGAGAGCCACCACCACAACTTGAGAGGGAAGCTTCGCTGTTACCTCCAGTTGTTGGCTAGCCGACAAACCTTCCTCTCGGTCGGGAAGCCAGCCTGCCAGCGAGCAAACCCTACTTTGCCTAGCTGGACAGTCTCGGCACAGCGCAAAAAAGGACGGACAATCCAGCGGAGTGGAGGGTGATGACAGACGAGCTGCTACTCGCTGCGACTTTGATTAAACATCACCCATCGAATTAAACAAGCTGCTCCCGAGAAGCGTCGGGGAATAAGCTAGAGGGACAATGGTTGCCGTTTATCGTATTTAAAATAACTATCCCCTGTCTCTTTAAATTCGGCGGCAGCGGTCTGTCTTGGCGTCCGGAAGCCAGAGTAGGAGTGAAAAATTGAAAAAAAGGAGTGAAAAATTGAACTGCGCAGCCGCAGAGATGGGAGGAGCTGAGGGCTCGAGAATCAGATTGCTCCACTCCCCCTTCACTGCTACAAAGGAACAATGTTGCCCCGTGCACGATAGCTACATACTACTACATTGTGTCTGTTTTTAAAGCATTTCAAGAAAGACAGGAGCAAATACTTGGATTAAAAATTATTTATTCGTGACAGACTTTCACATGTTAAAACATCGAGAGACGAAATGAGCAGGGAAAACGGGGAAAAAAGAAGTGTGCATTTTCTAACTATTGTAGCATTGTAATGTTGCCACTGAAAAGGTGCGGTGAAGGATCTCCTTCCAGTTTTTTAAAGGACGAGTCGCCTCCTAAGAGGCTTTGGCAGCGAGTTTCCACCTTTGTAGCCACTGTTGAAAAGTCAGTCCTCCTTTACTGACATTAGGTAGGACATGCTGGACTGGCCGATCCCACCTGAATGTATGAGCAAAACAGAACTAGTTAACCAGCAAACCAGACCCGTAACTCTTGACTGAAGGTATTAATACAAAATAACACATTACGTATTTATCTGATAACAATTTGGAAGTTAAATACATTTATCTACACTTCTCTTTTGGAAAACAAAATCTAAGTTAACACATCTATTGCATTAGGAAACTGTATGTGCACACACAATTAAAGTACAGTATCCAAGTTGAACCAAAAAGGCAGTACAAGTGGTAACTTTTCATTTTCACTTGCCGGTGCACTCCACATTCAAGCTTTGAAAAGGGGGCTCACCCCCAGACTTTAGCAAGCTGGCTGGTAAAAAGTTAACTGATAAAAATATATAATATGATGAAATTACACACAATAAAACAGATTGAAAATATAATTCTCCTTTACAGACATTTTAAAAAGGTAACTACACACAGAAAAATGTGAAACGTGTTGCATCCATTGTTTTGGAAATGTGCCTCACCAGTAAGAGATGGCAGTTTTGACTTGGACCCCGTAAGCAAGGCCTTGGCTGCAACGTTGGGTGAGGCCTCGGACTCTGTGTACCAGAGCCTCCAGAAGCTTCTGGTCCTCTTCCAGGACTCTGGACAGCAGAGCTGAAAGCCACAGCGAAGTCAAACCGTAGTTTTGTCGTTATTAAATTGTATCATAATTTTTTGCTCAGCAAACATTTTCATCGTATACAAATAGCCAAATACAGCACTTCTTACTGTATATTTAAAGCATGATAACATCTTCACTCTTGTGGAGTTCCCTTGATTACCTTTTTGATCAGCTGCATGCAGCAGCTCAGTTTCCTTCTGTATTTTCTGCAAAGTAGCAGAGTGAAGTTGCAGTGACTGACGGAGAAAACGTAGCTCAAGCTGCTGGGAGCGCGCCTGGGAACACAACTCCTCTGGAGCCTGGGTAAGAAGAAGGAGAACATTTAGTTTGTGTCAAAGAGAAAGGGGCAAAGAAGAATAAATTCCATTAAATTAACTCACATATACATACTGTAAAAAGCAAAAAAACCATCTGCACATTGAGTGTTTATAAGATCAGCAGATATCCTTAAAAAAAATATTTACAAGCGCCTATAAAGTACACGATTGTTGATGTTGTGCCTCTGTGCAATGAAACTGATTTTCATGGATCGTATTTACATCAGCTACGCTGGTGAGAGAACTAGGGTCAAGCAACGGCGCTGACAGTCAGCTCTCTCTTCAGAACTACTCTCGGCATGTGACGTTTAAGGAGCAGCATGAACTTTAGTATCTGCGAGCACAACTTTTATAGGAATGCAATGAGTGTCCGCAGGCAAACTTCACAAGCATTAATGGCCTGTCACTGTGACAGCATAATGTCGTGGTCTTTTGTACAGTAATCCCACACATTTGTCAAAGTTTTTAGAATGTTTGAAATGCACCGTAATAATCATCTATTTCCTTATATTTAGCATATTTTGTACCGATTGAAAAAGAGAAATACTTTTCTCCTGCATAGTTCCACAGGTTTAACAATTACACGATTATAGCGAATATAAATATAGCTTATATATTACTGAATGGCCTTTGAATAAAATGTTTCACTGAGTGGTCCACTAATGTTTTTTTTAATGGTTGATGTCGATATTTAGAGAGCGGGACTGAGAATGGCAGATATTTAATGCCAATATCTTTAATGCAGCATGTCTTTGTTTCTGAGACAGAACAGCAATTTGTAAACTTACATAAATAACTAATGTTAGTTTAGTGATGTTCCCTGGTGTCGGCTTGGTTAACCTCTCTCCACATCAGCCACACTGAGAATGGCTGCCTGCAGATGTGTCTTTGCTGATTTTGAAACGACATAAAAGGAGTTCTCTTTGTTGTTACAACACAGTGTTGCATATTATGCCCGGACTCACCCTGTAGAGTGGAAATGCCAGGTTCTGACACAAGCTGCTAAAGGTCGGCGACTGCAAGCGATGGATGGACAACCACGATGCAGGGATCCTTTGCATTCTGAAACAACAGAAAACATGTGGAATGACTGGGATTTACCTATTGAGGTGTCAGGCAACTTGTTCTTACCCATCAACAGTCCTACAGTCGAAAGCAAGAAGTGAAATCGTTCCGAACTGCCTGGTCTCCTTGGAAATGGAATTTCTTTGACTGCTGGCTGCAGTGGTGACCACTTCAAACTGCGGCACCAGTTTGCCCCGGACAAATTCCTGTAACTGCAACAAGACAAGAGATAGATGAGAGGATTAGGGATATTGTTTAGCTTAAAGAAGCCTAAACATTTATTTCACCACAGAATTAAGCAAATCTAATGATAACCTTTCTACTTCAGTGTCATATATGGAGCACATTCATACCTCTGTGTGCAGACGAATCAGCGCCGTCCTGGCTGTGGAATTCCCCTTAATCAGACCTACGATATGTTCCTGTCTGAGAACCTGGAGTGACAAGTCAACAACAACAACAACAACAAGAGGACAACAACAGAACATGTTTAATGGAATCTGTTTAAGAAATTATATACGCTAAAGGTTTGGCAAATCAAGATGTTTATCTAAAGTTAACATGACACATAACAAAAGACCACATTTTCCTGAATACTAATATGTTTTCAAATATAGTCTCGTATTGTCAATTCACTCTCACCACTTGTTGTCTGAAGTCAAGGATGCTCTGCCACTGGCTGTGGAGGTTCCTAAGCGCCTCCTGTCGGCTTCTGGCATGCTGGTCAAGTTGGTGACACCGGTCTCTGATTTCATCCCTGGCTGCCGCCTGCATCACACACTGAAGTTCCACCTCTAGAGCTGGCCTGAGAGAAACAAGGGAAAAAAACACAATAAATGCTTTAAAACAGTAGATCCCATTAGTCTCTAATTTTACTTCTGGCTACTGTGTAGCAACAACATTATTGTTATTATTATTATTAAGCGCTCAACTCAACTCACACCGTCTCATGTGTTTGCATACTAACGGGACACTGGCCGACGCAGCCAGGCCCAGTGAAACAGGGACTTTCTCCTGCGTGCAATGATGCCTCCCAAAAGAATTGGGAAATCAACAAGTTAGATCCACATCCTGTTCTTTGGCGAACGATGGGTTTTCACCAACACACCACGACAACAAGATTGTATGAAAACGCAGATATTTTATCGCTAAATTCTTTCGATTTTACAGACTAAATTCGAAGTCGCTCCGATCATTTCTCGATGAAGAGTCTGTTAAAGTACAGCAGCTGTAAAAGTCTAAAAACGGCCTAAAATGGCACATTTAATGCCAAATGGCTGACTTCCTGTTGTTTTTTTGTATACTTCTAGAGGTATTTGTGCATCTCCACATTATACCGGTCTACAAATGTATATATGTGACGGCTCCCCTGCCTGTCTGTCTGCTTACCTGTCTGTCTGTTGGTCTGTCTGTCTGTTTGTCTGTCCCTCTGCTTCCTGCAGGACGGCGTGATGAGACGCACCTGGGCCCGGTGCTCCTGGGGGAATAAAGCTCCGCCTCTGGGCCGGCCAAGGGGCGCACCCAAATAAAGCCTTTATGACAATCGTCATAAAGGCTTTATTTGGGTGCGCACGAGAGCTGGCGACAACGGAGAGCCTGCGGTCGCTATCGAGAGCCCCTTGGCCGGCCCAGAGGCGGAGCTTTATTCCCCCAGGAGCACCGGGCCCAGGTGCGTCTCATCACGCCGTCTTGCAGGAAGCAGAGGGACAGACAAACAGACAGACAGACCAACAGACAGACAGACCAACAGACAGACAGGCAGGGGAGCCGTCACAATATACATGCAAGTTAAACCACAATGAGGGGCTAGATTTTTCTAACCGTGTAGGGAAAATACATTTTTTTACTATAAGTTGGAACCTCATCAACAAACTCTACAGTGAGTCTGCTTACAGTGCCATGGTGTCATTGTGGAGCACATCTGCAATGCCAGACACCTCCTGCTCAGCCTTCTTCTTGCAAACCTGCAGCTGGTGTTGGAGCTGCTGGACTCTGGAGCGAGTCTGGGCCAGTTCCACCAAACTCTGCTCTACCTCTTCCCAGGCATTCTGGAAACAAAAACAAATGTGCAATTCCGCAAAAAAAAATGTTGTGATCACAAGTGCCGGGAAAGACATATTTTCTTTGGTACTGTGAACTCCATGAATATCACATTACAGTGTCTATGTGTGTTTGTGTTTAGCACCTCTAAGAGGGTCTTAACCGATGGCAACCCATTATCCTCTTCTGCTGGCATGTCCAGTAGGTGATTGCTTTCATAGCGGAACCTGCAATTAAAATACTTCATAAATACTCCAACACTGAAAACTTTAGGGGTTTTATAGTCTTAAAGGAAAAGAGAACGCTATAACAATTTAGAAGTTTACCGTAGAGCGGTCACATCCTGTGTCACATCCAGAGAGGCTAGTCTCTCCTCTAGTTCCTTCTGCTCTCTGGAAGCTAAATACTCCAATGCGGAGAGGACATGGCTTGGAGGATAACCACCCAACATGTTCTGATGACATGACAAGCAACAAGTTGTTAATTCAAGGTGAAAATTTACAGAATGCATGAACCAAAATATTTTGTGAAATGTAGTCAAAATACAGAAACCTCCACAGCACTCAGCCAATACTGAAACACAGCAGTCCTTTGTTCACGAGTCATACTGAGAGAAAACACAGCGATAAGAGGTTCATTCAAGAAGGAAAAAGTTGACAATATTCTGAAAGAAAGTTTTCTCAAGTACTGTGTCTACTCTTGTTCTTACTGTTTGGCTGCAGAGTGCGCCGTTTTCAGTTCACTCTCTTGTAAAGACTGATAGAAGTGGACCCTGACGTCACACAGGTCTCTCACTTCCCGCTAAGAGAAAAATAGAAATGCGATGACTTCCTTCAGTCAGCAGCTGATAAATAACAGGCATCTTGGTCTACATCATAATGTGTAAATAATTGCTGATCAATTTGTATAACGTCTTAAAAAAATACTTAGATTTCAACTGTTTTTCGTACTACAAGATTAGTCTAGTCCCAAAATGGCATAACCAGGTACTTAATAAAACAGTCAGCAGTAATCCATAGCCGTTTACCTACTAAATGGGACTAAATTGTGTCCAAAATCACTCCCTCTATATGAGAGAGTTTACACTGAGTAGTTTACTCTATCTATAGTGAACTATAAATTAAGATTTCGTACACTCACTACTGCTCATCATTCACAGTAGTACAATCGTGAAGTTGTTAGCAGAAAGTAGTGTGCATTGACACTTCTTCCATGGTGGGACTTTTTTTGAGGGAAATGTATGGATACATTTCACAGAATTTGGACACCAAAATAAAATTCTAGATGGTAAATATAGTGCACTACATAGTAAATAAGGTTTGATTTCAGACACAATCACAGCAGCATTTTTGTCAGATGACTATTCACTCTTTATATTTTCTGACTGAAACATGTACTAATGGATAGTATAAATACACCAACATTGAATATACAAGATAACGTGCACACAACTCATCACCACCCAGTCAAATACAGACAAGAATTACGCAGCGCTTACCAGGACCTGTGCCTCTGCTGCGACTTGGGAGTCAAAGTTGTCACCATCACTGCTGCTAGGGGGCTTATTATCAAACAGCACATCAATCTCTGCTTTCCTGCAAAACACAATCAAGTTCTCACTTATTACGGGTGTGTAAATGATCTCACTTCATTCATTTAAATTGTACTTCATCTCTCAATGTTCTGTCTTACCTGGCTATTTGTTCCAGTGCCTGGCAGTGCTCATTGATCTTTTGCGTGTCTCCAGACAGCACCTTGCGGCCTAAGCTGCAGCGCTGCCTGAAGGCCTGCAAGAGCAGCTCTCTGCGCCGACTGTCCTCCACCTGGGCCCAGGTACGGCTGACGGACTGCTCTGTTTTTAAATAGTAGATAACACTGGTGTAGGAGATCACTTTGAATAGTGTTAAACTATACAAGCTAAGCAAACAGCAACAATGGATCAGATACCCAGCCTTTACTCAATGTGACGAACTAACCTTGTGTAGCCAACTGTTCCTCGGTTCCACTGATCTGAGAGTCCAAGTGACTGATCTCTGCTCTCAGCTGCTCTATCTTCTTCTGAAGCTCTCTCTGCTTAGCAGCCTCACTCTGGCCCTCAGTCTGCTTCAACTGAGCATGCAAATAAGAAATATGAAAACACCCAACACATTTTAGTTTATTGGCTGATGTCCTGAAATTAAAATGCCACACTGATCACCCAAGATTAATCAAGTACTACATCAAGCAGGTATAAGTGAACCACAAGGAGGGAAAATAAGTCTTAGCCTACCTCTTTGTCTTGAAGAACTTTGTACCTTGAAGATCATAATGTCAAGGATATTGCTTGATAAATGCTAAACAGTGTCCATGGTGGATGAAGACATTCCAAGTACACTGTATACACATACAAACAGCAATACGTATTGAGCAAGATACAGACTATCTATTGTCAAAGTGACCTCTCACTGACATTTACAAGAGCAACTACATGACCAAAATATACACATTAAGTTGCCATATCCACTGTTAAATCACTGGTGGCTTTAAAACCCCTGTCAGGGCAATAAAGGATACCACTGGAGATTGCCACGCATGACCCGCACGTTCCTGCAAGAAAACAGAGAAACTGTCAGGAAGCTGTAATCCATTATTTGGCCATTTCCCCAGTCATAACATGGTCAGAGGGTGAAACTGCGGTATATTTGAGAGATGCAGCCATGATGTTATGTGCTCTCTGGAGTGGCATACAAAAGCAGCATTAACGTTACCTCTAACAAAGGTCACGGATCAGGGGGTCACAGAACAAAAATACTAACCTTTGTTGAAAAATGTGTTGGATGACATATTTCCATATTGACTTTCCTGTCCCGATACAGAGCCTATAAGAAAAGGATCAGTGTTTGTTCAAAGCTGCGTGAAGCAACAACCGTGGGGACCTCTTAACAATAACATTGACAGTAGAGAACAGCTGATACCCACATTTTAAAGTAGCTGTCAGTCGGCAGACTGCCCGGGGGCAGATTGAACTCCTCCGTCGCCCAACGTTTCAATTCCGACACAAGGTTTTTGTCCGCCATCCTGACAGGCGACAGAAAGTAAACAACTTGTAGCTCAGTTAGTTAGCTAGCTAGCTAGCTAGCTCCACCAACAGGCGACACTTTGTGTGTGCTGGTTTTAGTAAACTTGAGTCGTTGGCCGCATTTAGCTCATTTGAGTCCTTGAACTGACCTTGCTCGTGTGGAAGATGCGACTTTATTTTAATAACGTTAACACTAACGTTTTTTTTTTTATCCCAACATTCACAAACTTTCAACTTCCCGCCCGTTAACAGTACTTCCGGTCATCATATCCGTTGAGACAGCGCCCCCCGCTGGTTGTAGTCGTGATTACACAGCGTTGTGGATGCGATTTTATTAATCCCACCAAATAATGAGAAGAAAATACAATCACAAATCAGGATGCAAATAGATGAGTTAGCGGTTTCAACTTTCTTTATTATTTTATCTATTTAAAAAAAAAAAAAAAAACATACTTAATGATATGATCACTTTTGTATGGGTGTGTGTGTATAAATACCGATACATGAAAAATGGCCACATAATCAGGAAACAGTCATTAATCTACATTAATCTTGTAAAGGCAAAAAAGAAATATACACCAGTATTTCAGTTCCATCATCTTTTATTTCTTTTTGTACTAAAAAGAATGAACTATGTAGTACATGAAGAGATGCGCAGCATAACTGCAGTATTATCAGCCAACCACTCTCAACCTTAGTACTCCAATGATCACAGTAAACATGGTGCACATATTGTAAAGGCCATAGTAGGTGATTATGTTAAGGGTTTATGTTGTATGCATGTCATAATATGTAATGGCATTTTTTTTCCCATAGTAGCTCACTGCGATGGCTTTCACTGCAGCGTTAAATAAACAAGACCTGAGTTTAACAAAAACTAAAAATGCTCTCTGAACAGTTCAGATTTCACAACACAATATGTTGAAGTAATGCCAATCATTTCTTATTCTTAATACAAAAAAAAATGGAAATCAATCCACTTAGACATTTTTTTAAATAAAAATCACTACATTCATAAGAGCACAAACGTAAAAAAAATAATTGCCCAAACAATTGTTGGCAGGAAAAAAAAAGTGCTCAGTTGCTCTCGCTGACATTTCCTCTTTGAAAAAATGTCACAAGGTGCTTGTTTTAGAGTTTTCATTTACTTTAAGTTATCGTATCCTGGTGAAGAGATTTAAAACGGATACAGATTCCTGAAACAAAAGATAAAGAAACTTGGTTAAATATTTTTGCAGATATGGAGGGGATAACTGAACGCTGTTCCCTAAAAGTGCTTTCTTACCTTAGTCGACCTTGTTTTACTGAATACGTTCCAGAAGCGTAGCGTCTCATCTCCAGCTCCCGTCACAATGGCCTCACCATCCGGGGACATTGCCTGATATGAAAAAAATATTATAATAATAATAATAATAATAATAATAATAATAATAATAATAATTCACATGTTTTGGTCAGTGTTTCCATTAATATGACTAACAGCAGGATCACATTCTCATCAGAAAGAGAAGCCAAACTGACCAGGTAGAGCACTCTGTACGAGTGTCCTGTGAGTTTGGCAACCTGAGTGAGAGCTGGATATTTCCACACCAAGATCTGGTTCTGAGAGTAGCCATGGGTGCTCACCTGGAAAAAAAGAGTCAATCTTATATTATGCAGTTATGGTCTTGCTATTTGACAGTTGCACTGGTCTACCATGCATAGTTTAAATTGTGTACCAAAGATATAAAAGAGAAAACGGCAACACTTGTTTAAGTGGAGGTACATTTTACAGAGTATCTCATAATAAAGAATGGAAACAGCGTAAGCCTATGCTCCGCTTTACAACACATTTATTGAACAAAATATTTAATTGATGACACAGTATCCAGGCCAGAAGCTCCCATGAACTTCTCTACATTTTAGTTTTAATTTGTTGTCTTTTCGTGTTTATTACTGAATTGTGGAATCACAGATCAAGACCACTTGACACTGCTTCGGACCACAGGACCGACGGTTGGATAAGTGGACGTTGAGTCAAAGTTGATGGACAATGTTTCCCCGATGTCACATTTTTTATGTTAAGATGCCAGCGATGTTGTCAGCCCAGAGAATCGTTTTGTTGCTGCTGTTTACATTCCTCCTGATGCAAACAATGCTCTACAATAACTATTGTTTTTGTTTTGTCAATGTTTGTGATGGCAATTAATCATCCCTAAAATCAGCTGATTCTGATTTCAAATCTCTGCGAACTGATATAAATTAAGTACAAATGCAAACTTATTACAGGTATCGTTTTGATGCTTAGAACAGGCCATGTATCACCTTATTGTCAATGCGAAAGGGACCCTCATGACAATTATGTAGCAAACCGTTTTCTCTGTGTGTATATGGATTCACTTACGAGCTCATTAGCATGTTTGGACCAGGCCAGGTTGCAGACCTGAGAGCCGGTGTCCATGCACTGCAGCGGCTGTGAGGTCAGGGTGTTCCAAAAGCGGATGCAGCGGTCCGCAGTGCCGCCCCCAGAGGCCAGCAGGCCGTGCTGGTGGGGGGACCAGGCAATGGCTTTTACTGCAGCCAGGTGATCCATGTATGTTTGCACTGGGCTCAGTGAGGAGTGGTTCCAAACCAGCAGCTGAGATGACAAATAGCAACCGCATCAATAAACACAATGAGTAAATACACAAAGATGGAGACATGTTTCATAAGAATAACAACTGTACCTTGTTGTCGTTGCCACCAGAAGCAAGCAACTGATGGTCAGTGCTCCACTTTAAGCCACACACTTCCTGTCTGTGTCCCTGCAGCCGTCTCTCTGACTGGAGTGGCGGGGTCCGCACATCTCTTTGAAGAATCATACGATCACGGCTTCCCGAAGACAACTGGTCTGCATTCCATGCTAACGCTCCTGCAAACAGATTCAAGTTTAATTTATCTTAGTCACACTCAATATTCGTCTAAAATGTCAAAGAACACAATTATCAAGAATGTCAAGCATTGATTACATTTTGGGTTTTTGAGCATTCCTGTTAAGGCACTTCATAAGCTATGTTCAGAGTTTAAACACAGCAACTTACCAACTCTCGCTGTGTGTCCTTCCAGAGCAAAGAGTTTTTTCCCAGCACCAGCGTCCCAGATCTGAACATAGCCTTTGTGAGTCCCCACTGCCACCAGGTTACCCTAAAAATATGAAGGATTATTTAATTTAAAGCAAAACTAACTGTATTATAAGATTACCCTGATATGTTCCCTCAAGGCAGTGGGCTGTGTGTACTTACCCTTTCGGACCACCCGACTGACGTCACAGAGTCTCCCTCCACTGATAAATCACACAATCTTGTTACCTGAGGAAAAGACAATGCAACAAGCAATTTACTGTGGAGTAACATAATAATGAATGGTGCCAAGAAACAAAAACATTTCCACAAACTTACATACACAGTTAAGCAAACAGTTCAAATGAATGTTCTAAAACCAGTTGTTTAAAACACTCTCCAGTACCTGGCTGGTACAGGCACTCCACAGGTAAACACATGTTCCTAGCCCGACACTGAGCACGTTGAGAGACGACCAGTCCACCAAGTTGAGGTAAAAGTCATCCTGCAGCTCTGGAGCATCCAGGACTTTAAAAGGGATCTTTGAGATCTTGCGAGTTGGCTTTCTTGGTGAACGTAGTAATTTCTGACTGCAACAGGAAAAGTTGGACACTGTGAAACCCTGAACTCAAAATGCACCATGTCTTTGCTTGTAGTGTGAACAACATACACCAAAAATTAACATACGTAAAAAAAGGATTTTTACCTTTTGTTGCTGACAGGTGATAGAGAGTAGGGGGAGATGTTGGTGCCATCTTCTGGTGACGACCTCTTGGTATTGAGCGAATACTGCAAAGAACACAGAAACGACCATATTCTATAATAGCTCAAAATAATATATAATATATATATATATATATATATATATATATATATATATATATATATATTAAAAAAACACTGAAGAAAAACTTCTGAACAGTGAAATAATTGTTTCTCCCTACTCAAGTCTCCAAGAACATATTGAATGTGTCTGTTCTGATGATTGTCGAATGGGCTATATAACCTGTGACTCAATGTATGACGAGTATGAGATAAAATGTTCATACGGTGAAGAGACTTCTCTTTTCTGGGGTTGATGGCTGAAGACGCCGGTCCTCTGTCTGAGGGTCCTGGATCTTTTCTATTCCCGCTCCCAGCAGCTCGTTCTTCAGCAGAGCAGAGTAGGCCTGCCCGTCTGCTGCATGAACACAAATGTATTTTAAAACAAAAGCACAAAACTACAATCCTGAGAAAGTAACAGACGTAACAAACGTTACAAGCTTTACAACATGTATTTACCTTTAAGGTTATCAGAGGAGGCATCTTTCGTTTTTTTGTTCTGACTTGGTGACTTCTCATTTTCCTTAAAAATCACAAAGATACTGATATTAATTTGACATTCAAACAGTGGTTGTTCAGTCTCAGACAGAACATTCATACAGTATCCAACTTTTCCTTAATACAATGCAACCTTTAGAGTTTTGTCATGTATGTATATTTCTATTATGTTGCAAAAGCATAGACACACTCCTCCACAAATGTACCCACAAACTGTTCATACATTGATCCTGTGGAAGTTGATACTCCAGTTTGCCCTGGCTCTTGTTGGAATGAATCTGTCTCCGAGCTTACTAGGTGACGATAAAGGAGAGCTGGTGGGGGTCCGACTCTGTGTCTGTTTCTGCAAAACACACACATTATATTATTATTTTATTTATTAATATATATATACACACACACGTCACTTTTCTGATCAGATAAATTATAATCTCACTTGATAAAACCACACATTCAGTGTTGATGTAAAACATTAACGATATTAAAGAACACACAAAAACAGAAGGACTCACCACAGGGCTCAAGTTGTCATTTTGAATGTTGATTTGTCGGAGAAGGCGATGTTCATATTCTGGATCCATGTTAACCTGAAGTCCTGATCCCACAGCCACAGGCTGGGAGGATGGAGACCTGTACAACAAGCACAGCAATGATTTTAAACGGTTACATTGAAATGCTTTCTGTATTGCTCGTCTTCTGGAGGTTAACAAATAATGCATGGTTACAAAGTTAATTAGTCAAGTTACTAGTGTCCTGAAACTGCTAACCAGTTAATTAGCCAGGTTTTTAAATTGCAATTCTGTCTGGCATGTTGTTAGAAAATACCATGTCACACAGATCAGAGTGCTTTTGAAAGATATCCTGATTCTGTGTACCAAGTAATTCACCCCAACAGCATGTCATCTATATTCAGTGTCATCTTAAAACTAGATGCAAGAACAAATGAACTAAGCTACCTCCGTTTCTGCACGACTAACTTCCAAGCAGTTCAACGCAAAGACAGACATGTTTGAAAGCCTTGTTCGTAGCTAAATGTCATCATTCGGGCTTCTTTATATTCACGTTTGTACAGAAAAGGGAAGAAAACTAGGCAACAATATCTAGCATTAGCTAATCTAGCTAGTGGCTAATCATATCATATTTGCAATAGACAACATACATACAAAAGCAAGCCAGTCTCTGAATATCAGCACACGAACCCCAAACAGGACCAACACTTTCACGGAAATATCAGATGAATAATGTCAGCGTTGTATTTCAGATCTGTAGCGAATAAAGTCCGGTTTTATCTCAGGTGAAAATTGCAATGCATTGTGGGAGGGGTTTTTTAACCCCGTGACGTATGACTTTCAAATCAAAACACGGAAATGCTACTACAGTGGTGAAAGGTTTTTTCAGAGCTCACTATTGTGACGTATTTCAAGCATTCCACAACCAATACTTGTACCATCGATCATAAAATGTACGTTCCCACTTATAATATAAACTTTTATCATACAGTAATTATCTTCAAATACGTAGCGTTAGATACATTTTAGCAAATTGGTGCAGTAGCCTAAATCAACTAGATCTGTAAAATACAGGATATTATGCAGATCAAACTATACAACTGTATTCAATGAATATAGGTGAAAATAATGCATGTATGTTTTTCGTGAATTGGTCATTGTGTGAGTGAGTTTCTTGTCATGTCCAAGTACCAAACATAGAGGGCGTGCTGGTTCTTTTTCCAAACTCTCCAGACTTCGCTTGCCTGGGTCCAACCCTTTGAAACCGCTCATCCGAGTTCTGTCAGGCAAAACCTGTGTTGTCATTCCTAAAACCTAAACCACCCTTTTTCTTCGTTTTTATAAATTAACTTATTTTAACATAGGCTGGTATTGTATTACACCCTCATCCAAGCACACATTAGTTTTATTCTATAATCAGAACATTGTGAATACTGTATAACAATATTGCATGCTACAAATATAAATCAAACAAGAGAGTTAAACTTTATTGATTGGAAATACAAGTGTAGTAACTGATTAGCAGTTGTTTAAAAGGTTTTCATTGTGAAGCATAATTTTCAAAGCAAACAAAACATGGCATGGTCATGCTTCTTTTCTATATAAACAAGCATAATATCAAAATACATAGGAAGAACAGGAACAATAATCAATTAATTTGATAATAAAGAGATAATTACATCAAAGATAATATTACAAATATGACTTACTTTCTAACTTCAGTTGGATATAACTAACCTACATTTACTCAAGTAGACAACCTTTTAGTACCTTTTTAGTAACATTTTGACTTTTTTGTAATAGAGTATTTTTAGATCACAACTTTTCTTCTTTTACTTACTTACTGTAAGTACATGATATGAGTACTTCTTCTACTGCTATTGTGATATAATGTCCAAAGGAGAGATTCTCCTTCCACTTTGTCAGACCATAATGTCTACTGAACATGTTTCATGTAGCTTGTAGTGATGCCTTGCTCAAGGACACTTCAATAAGGGGGATGCCTGCTGTCTCTGGGATTCACTCCATTGAACAGTTTGGGCAGATGTGTCCATAATCCCTGTCAAACATAGAACAGTGAAATCACAACTGTTATAAGAAGAAAAAAAATGCAGATGCAGACTTGCAATGAAATATTTGTTAATCTATTCAGGCGTGAAGCCTGGTTTTGGTTCATGACAGGCTAGATGTATTTTTAGTTCTGATACCTTGTGTGCCCTTCCTGCTATTTCAGATTATACTGTAACATGATTATAAATGAATAATATGTGTGTTTGTGTACATTTGTTTACATGTTTAGTTCTCATCCAAAAACACAGCCAAATGTCCTCTTCTGTCACCACCCTGTTCTATTCAAATAACATTGTCTCTGCAGTGCACTGCTAATGAGCATGTAGCTGTAACAAAAGACTGAGCACTGTGTCTTTAATGCTGACAAGTGTAGTGATAATAATCACACACAGAAGGCCCCCTGTGAACTTCACTGTGTGTTTTCTGGTGAGTGAGCCTATAGAAATGTACCACATCAGACACACAACATAGTTCTACAAGTGTGAAGGAAGCACCCCCTTCCTCTCTCTCTCTCTCTGTCTGCCTATCTGTCTCTCTCTCACACACACAGACACACCCACACAACACTGGCGCCAACAGGCAAATCCCCCTTCCACCTCCCCACACCCCTTTAACTGACCTCTAATTATGTCATGCGAAAAAGCTGTGTCCCATTGAAAAGCTCTCTTAATCAAACCCAATTAATTCCGCTATTTTCCCTTATTGTCCCTTGCGAGGAACGCGTCTCTCCAATAAGACTGTTAACTCCAGCCGTGGCCCTTTCAGATCTACTGGGCTGCAGGAGCGAAATAATAGACCGTGCAATTAATCAATTAGTCATTATGGACTCAGCTGTTGTTAATGAACACAGTCACTGTGAGGTGAGTTAAGGCTTCCTAAATGACTGGTCTTCCAATTTGCAATTTAGTCATCAACCTTACATTTTGAAGACTGAAATCATTCAATCTGGGACCTTTACAGTAAGATCATAACGGTAAACATGAACGTGTGCAAATGCTAGAATGAATCCCCTTCATGCACTCATATTGTTTCTGAAAAATAAATGCTTTATAATACCACTGCTCTGCTCCTATAATTAACAGGCTAGCTGTATTTTCCTCACTTATTTGCGGAGTCTTACAAGCAAACTGGTGGACACTTTCAAGATGTTTGAGTAAAAGAGAACGGAGAAACTTCCAAATACACTAACTAAAGCTCACATTTGATTTACTTTGAAATTTAAAATGTTCCATGTTGACTTCCTGCTGCTCAAGTCACTGAATGTTGAATAAAGCTGTTTTTATTTTTATTTTGTATAGCTGATTGTTTCAGTGCATAGCACTAATAATGAATTATTCAAGTTGTGAAGCTATGCAGGGCAATTTATTTTCTCCATTCAGGTAAAATCTATAAGTAAGGTCTAAGTCTTCGCTGACTCGCCATTGGCCTTCAAAAGCTGCTTACTTAGGGATAGCTAAGTAAGCAGACCTTGCGTTTAGAATATGTACCACATGAGTTCAAAAGGTCAAACATGAATTGACGTGCTCAAATCTCAAGCCTACATTTTTCTGTGACTCAAGTCCAATATCTCTGCTTCAATGTATTGTTTTGTTATTTGCAAGTGATTACTGCATAAGGCTTTTATTGGTTATGTTTCATCGTTGTGTGATTGATGTTCAGATGTATTGTTCAGTACGGTCAGGAGGATTAAAGGCTGTGTTCCTGTGTCTTACCACCACAAGACTTGACATCAAGCAGCATGTGGACAGATTGATTTTCAATAGAATCCAGATCAGATGATGTTTGGGATGAAATGCTGTTACAAAATTAATGTGTCAGCAAAGACCGTTGAGCTAAGACAATGTTAACATTATATGTTAGTCTTTCTCAGATGATCTCACCTATTTTTCCTTGTGTTATTTTGGGACTCCATTTCCAAATCCTCAATAATTTTAGAAAATAGATATATATTTTTAGATGTTCAGCGCTTATTGAGGGGTAAAATAGATAGTAAACAAAACCAGCAGCTAAAATCTTATATGGCCACACATTTAAAAACATTTGCAATTTTGCAGAGTAGAAAATAGCGCTCGACCAGAACCTTTTTTTCTCCATTTTGATCTGCCGCTGCTCTTTTTCCCATGCTTTTCTTTGAGCCACTCACTCCGACTAAACGCATGCCTACCCCGAGCCCCTGACTGTGGCTACAGCCCCGACCCGGCCCCAGCTGAGCAGTGCCAAGCTGTCCAGCAGTAAGTTAGTGTCTCTTCAGGCCCGGCCCAGCCCAGCCCGGCCCGGGTACTAATCCTCGGGCTGTCAGAGGACCCCGCTCTGAACTCATCCTGCAACACAGGAAAACGCTCTAATTGGGGGATTTTCTACATCATTAACTCTGATGAGCAGCCATCCCTCCCTCCCTCCTTCTCCTCTTCCTCTTCACTCTTACTCTGGCTCCCTCTTTCTCTCTCTCTCTCCCACACTTTTCTCCTGCTTAATCTCTTTCTTAATGTTTCTATTTTTCATCTCTCCCACTGACTTCTTCACATTCTCTGTCTCTCCAATCATTTCAAGCATTTTCTTCTTTCCTTTTTCATCAATTCAGCATAATGTCCGTTCATCTCTTTGGGAACACCATGAGATGTGATCTGATCAACAACAATGTACATGTGAAAGTAGTGCAAGTGCTATAAACCTTTCTTACATTTATACAGAGTAAAATACAATTTGTGTGATCCCTAAAAGTTGAGCTCAAACATGAGTTTTCTTTAGCTTTTCTTTACAGATCAAGTTCAGTCACATGATTCATAACTGCCTTTACGTTTGCTCTCTACCAACAACAGTTTGTGACTCTCACATCTTACCATTAAGTTTGAATCACAGAGCCATCCTGTTTCCCGAGAAATAATTATCTGAAAACTCCAGAAGTTCATTCAACAAAACTCGCTGCTGTTCAGGATGTCATTCCAGATTCCTCAAAGACTCCTCAAAACATCTGGATGAAAAACTATCCTGTCCGCTGCACGATAAATAAGATTCTGAATCAGTTTCCCAAATTGCAACTTATTTTTCTAATCCAGATATCTGTTAATTACATCTGACCTTACTACACAGAAAATATACATTATTTTGTTGGAAAATATAAAATACTAGAAAAACATTAATAATTTGTTTTTCTTGTGCAACAGACAGAATCATTTTTCACTCAGGTGGTTATAAAAGTATTTGAGGAAATGCCTTCAGAAGAGTGGTAAGTGTTGTCAAATGGCATTTGGAAAATCAGATGCTTAGCTCTGTGACTTGAGAGTAGCCTAATAGTAAGTGATGAGTGGCACAAACCACTGTGCGTAATTCAGTACCTAATCAGTTCAGGACATATTACAAAAACAAAACATTTCTCTGTTGCATCCACTGGCCTATCCATATGGCCCTGGTAGTGAGCTTTATCCAGGCCTCCATCTGTCCAAGAAAGTGATTCACACGCTGAGAAGGCCAGCTAGCATGGCGGCACCGGTCCCTCTGTGAACATGTGTTGCAGCGGCTGAGCCTGCCGGTCTGCCTGGGGGCAATTAGGGAGTCGGGCCCTGTGGTCAGAGGCCCCCCTGGGAAGCGCTGATTGATTGGAGTCTCATCTTCCTAACAGGCTGGCACCCTGCCACCAAACCATGGAACAGCCGAGAGGATTGGGAGGGGTACAAAAGAGAGAAAGAGCTCTTATATGACAGAGAGAGAGAGAGAGAGAGAGAGAGAGAGAGAGAGAGAGAGAGAGAGAGAGAGAGAGAGAAAGAGAAAGAGAGAGAGAGAGACGGGTGTCTTGACAAGTGTTAGAGGAAAAGAAAGAAAAATGTCTCTGTATGTCAGATGATAACGATTATACTGTAGTAATCTTGGACTGCTCTTTAGACTTACCAGGGTAGAACAAAAATACAGTGACTGTGTGGGAATGAGTGCACAGGTCAACATGAAAGCACTGCAGTGAGAAAGTGGAGATATATATTCTATCAAACTATATTTATTTTCAGTAGATCTTCATTCTTTCCAGAATATGGACATCAACGACCCCAGACAAAATCAAAAAGAAAGAAAACAATGAAATCACTAGGACAGATATAACTAGGACATGTAAGAAACAAAACAGCCATTCAAGAAAATATCCTAAACATTTCCACATTAAAAAAAACAACTAAAACTGTCAAACTTCTAGTGCATTTTTGTCCATTATCTAACCTTTGGCTTATTCTTGGTCCACCTTTACTGTATGTAGCATCCTAAAGAAACTTTTAATGTGCAAGGTAATCCTCCTTCCCTCTATAGTGTGAGGTCCTGGCATTGTCCAATAGGGAGTCTAAACATCACTATAAAAAAATGAATACCTGGGTTGTTCCCCTGTTAGCAGTACAACAATGGGTTTTTAAATGAAAACTCAAAAAATCACTTCATGTTGTTGTTGCTGCTGTAGTCAGTGTGGATGCATGACTTGCTGTCAGCACAACCTTTAGACTTTATATCATGTTAAAATGAAATATTACAACCATATAGTAAGTAGGGGGGAAAACATGTCTCCTTTATATAAAAAAAAGAAAAGAAATACATATAAAAAAACTAAAAGGGAGTCTGAAATTGCACTTTAAGATGAAGGATTTTCTCTCCCTCTTGTTCCATAAAAAAGTCAAAAAAAAAAGTACCATATAACTTTTCTTGCTGTACATATTCAGTTATTTGAGATGCTACCTGCAGATGCAAAAATGTCTCATTAAAATCTATTTAGCTCTACAGCTCATGTGAAACACATATCAAGACAATTAGAGCTTGACTCTGTAACAGATGGGAAAAGACCAATATTGTGTCACTAATGACCATAGCAGCTACAATCCATGTTTCTCCTCCTTTGATTGAGAAAAAAGAAGAAAAAAATCATGACAAAATGGTTACAAGGGCCTATTTAGTGCAGCCTGAGACTGTCCCCCCTGCCTCTTTCAGACAAAGAGGATACACTTGGATCAATTGTGAAGAACAATGACTAAACTATGTGGGGTGACGCATCACACAGGGCTCTTTCTGCTGCCTGCACGTACACACAGCCACCCAACACTGAGCTGCCAACAGGTCTTCTTCTCCAACAGCCACTCAAGCAAAAAGAGAGTTACTCTGCTCTCTGCTCTTCCTTTCTTTCTTTATTGTATCCTTCCTTTCTTCTTTAAAGCATCTTAGCACAAATCAGAAACTGTGCAGAATTATTTTTGGTATATTTTGTCCACTTTAAAGGTGCCATCACACTCTGACTCTAATACACTTTCTCACCAATTTTTTTCTTCTACTTTACAGCATAATTAAGAGATGTTCCTCTTCCTGTATATTGATAACAACTACAGTTAGCCCCACTGGTCCTTGGTCATCTTCTTCCAGTCATACCAGGTTATCTAAGCTATAGGCTCAAATATCTAAACTGGCTAACCAGTACTGTAATTGGGAGTTAAGCTTATAGACATGTTTTACAAACCAAAAGATTAGCGAGACCTGCATTTAACAGTCACAGTCAGCGATGCTGCCTTGAGTTTTAAAAGCTGCTCTCACATCAAATTGAGACTGGACTTTCATCCACAAAGTACTCTGAGACTCTGATTAGCCGACACATGAAAAAATTGGATTAATTAGTAAAAACACAAACTTGGTGAAAAATTGGGGAAAAGGAAAGAACGAACAGCTGAATGTGATAGTTGACAGGAATAACAGCAAAGTGATGAGAACAATAATAATACCCATATTTGGGTGATTTTCATTATATCTTAATTTCCAGTTCTTCTTCACAGCTCTAGACATAAAAAACAATTTTGCCATTTCTTTCATATATGTTCAAAGTGTGTTTGTGACCCCTGAAAACCTGTATCCTGCTATCATTAGACAAGCTATGGATGGAAGTACATATTTATTCATAGGGAATTGTGGCTGTAAAGATACGATTGTTTGTCAGGAAAGACATTTTTCTTGCTTTCCGGACGTGCAAGAAGACATTTTCTTTTCAATGCAAAACACTTTTATATTAGAGAGAAAACAGATATCTGGTAATTGATGGTTTAAAACTAACAATTTAACAATATTATAGAGTTCACTTGTCTGCTTCATGTCCTTGAGATGAGAATTAAAAAAAAGGAAGTCCAAAAAAATCCTCTGTTTTCACAGTTCAAAATCCATTTCCTTTGCTCTGTGGGTATCAGACAAGTCACAGCCATATTGTTCAACATATTACTCACTGACTGTCCCTGAATCCCAAGACACAACTTCAACACCTCACTTTCCCAATGTCATTCACATGGACTGCCTGGTTTTTTAGTCACATGGGATGCCAGGTCTTGTCCATGGATTGGAGATGTTCCTTGGCTTTCATTCTCAGAACAGCGATACTGGAGCTGCGCTGGTCCACATCCTCCAGAGGATATTTATCAGGGTACGGTGCTGTGCACTGGTAGGGAGGAGGAGCCATACTCTGCATCCCCTGGCCCATGGACGGATGAGGATGAGAGTGAGGATGAGGCGGATGAGGATTAGAGTTGAGGAAGCTGTGGCTGGGGTAGCTGGGCTGGAGGCCCTGAGATGGACCCATGAAGCCCGGGATGCTGTGGACCGGTGTGGCGCTAGACAGGGGAGAGGAGAGCCAGGGATCCAAGGGGAGGGAGTTGGACATCGCACCCATGCCAGTATGAACCGGTGGTGGGCGGTTGAAGGAAAGCATCGGCGAGTCGTGGAGCTTCATGGTGCTGGCATCCATTTTTTCCTGCCGACGCCATTTAGCTCTGCGGTTCTGGAACCAGACCTGGAGGACAAAAACAAGTTCTCATGAGGTGTGTCTATATATGAGGGACATAAACCACTTCAAATTCAACTGGTATCGAAATGTACATTTAATGAAACTACATGTCATATGCCATCACTTTGGATGTGTGGTTAATGATGCTCCTTCAAGTATGTAGTGATCCAAATATTAATTGTAAATACAATTGAAAATATTTGGAAAAACATTAATGTATTTTAAGCTCCACACTAACAGAAATACTGCCGACCCTTTTTCTTCTTCTAAAGAAGCCACCGTACAGTTTAAAAAGTGCAGCTTCTTGTCCTCACAAGTGAGGTTGTCATTGTGTGTTACAACACTTGGAAACACACACAGCTTGCATAACCTATGCAATCTCCTCACCTGAATACCTAATGGCCAAAGTCCAAAAGCTTGGCGGGCTGTCTTTAAGTCTTAAGGTACCTGTCAGCTCTTGACTTGTGGCTGTCGGATTACTCTACTGCTGTGATATATAAAGGAGTAAAGTAGAAAAACAAAAACAAACCTGAATACTTATTCATGTAAACAAATAAACAAAATAAAAGATATATATAACTTTTGTTTCATTTCAGATGTGTCAAAGGATCTCTGTGATGTTGACTGTATTAACTAAGGACTCAGGTGGTGATGTTGTGGTTCCTCCTACCTGAACTCGGACTTCTGGGAGGTTGACCTTCATGGCGAGCTCCTCGCGGCTGTACACATCCGGGTAGTGGGACTTCTCAAAGGCACGCTCCAGCTCATGCAGCTGGTAGGTGGTGAAGGTGGTGCGGTTGCGCCTGTGCTTCTTCTTGGGCTGTTCGTCCTTGCATGACTCTGGAGACTTGCCTTCATCACTCTCTACACTCTTCCTCAGTTCACTCAGCTCCTCTTCACACTTGTTTGTGAAAAAGCCGATATCTGTTCAGTACACGGGAAAAATGAATCAGGAGTTAAACATTTTTTGATTATCAAGGCAATATTTTACGAACATGAAAAATAATTTAGAGGAAAAAAACAAGCAGAGCGGTTAGTGGAAATGAAGAATGTAGTGCCCACTTTCCAGTAGAGCAGACATTAGTTTGACACTTGCAACAATAGGCTACTGTAGGTCAGTGAAGCAAGCAATCCCTTGAACTTCAATGAAGCTCAAAAACATTCCTAATCGGATTTAGAAACGTTGTTTCCAGTGTTGATCTTCTCTAAAAGGTAAACCATCTTGTAGTCACAAAAAAAACATAAAGAAATATCCACGTCCAGTCAACATTTGTGAGCACCAGCCACTGAAATGCAACTGTTTGCTAATAATATAGGTTTAAGTGCAACTGTCTCATGATAATCCTCAAAGGCAAACAATTTCCCTTGGTCTCCCTATCAATTGTTCTTTCTCTCCCTCATTCTTAACCTTCCATTATATTTTTGGATATTACTTTCAGCTTCAGGGAAGTACAGAAAAAATGACGCAGAGAATAATTCAATCTTTCACAGTATGAGTCTAACCAGCAAGTAATTTAATTAATCAAAGTACAACGATGATGATCTGGCAATCAGATCAATCTCTTGTGAAGCTGTACTTTTGTCCTGAATGAGGTGCCACATGAGGTTTCATTTACTTTTTATTATGTTCCTGGTAGAAGTATGAGTATTCGCAGTGCAATTCTGTGTAAGAAATGCAATTTTAGCCTCAGAGCAGAGATAAATAATTTTTTGGTCAGAATTGACTATGTTACATATTGTCTTGTCCGTCAATATATTCTAAATTAACTCATACAGTATATAGTTAGGCCAAAAATGTACTAGCTTTTTTTCCACTGTCTTCTTTAGCGGATTCGATTTCCTCAGAAAAAAAGATAGTTTTTCTGGGGGGCTAAAGAAACAAGTTGTGAACACAACAATTATATATTATCACCTTTTAAGTTTACACAGTGAACTAGTCAGCAAACTGTTGTATATTACCACAACCAGCAGATATGGAGCAACATTATCATTAATGTGTCCACCTGGCAAATGTAAGTCCAATATTCACTCTCTCTTTGCTCTGTACTTGGTCTCTAGCCGCTTCTGAGGGAAGTATTTGGCTTGAGCTGCTTTATGCTCCATTATGTTCACCAGCTATCACTCATTCTGTCAATCTGCCATTTGGTGCTGAGCAGGTAGTGTACAGTTGTGCCTTTTCACTGAAACGAGGTGAGAGCAAACCAAACAGTAGATTCACAGAAACTCTCCGTAAAGCCAAGGGGAGCTGCAGATTCAGATTATTTGGTTGTGTGCGCACTATAAACCCTATCATATTCACATATTATTTTTACATTGTCATGTGATAGAGTATACCAAATTTGATTAGAATTGCTTTGATTGACATTTGTTTTAATGTAAAAATAAGCATTTCTAAAGTCAAGAATTAACCAAATGGATTTAAATATTTTATTTTCTGATTATGGTAGTTAGTTTTTGAGGTTTTCTCAATATCATGGTCAAAACATGTAGCATGTTTCTGTGACTGAGATGTGTGTATGGTGATAGAGGAGGGAGGGGGGAGAGGTCATTGTGGTCCTTCAACTGGCAAACGGGAGCCGAGGCGAAGGCAAAGCAGGATCTTCAGGGGTTCATTTATCCACCTCTCATTAAGCAGCTATGACAAAGGCCAGGCTCTGACAAAGGCAGAGGTCAGGTCTGGTTCAGTGACCAGCTCTTGGCCTGTCAGCCCATCACAGCCACTGGTCTGAAGGCTGCCCACTGTTTATCAGCCAGCAGAACATCTCAGAGAGTAGAGGAGGGGGCTGACTGACACCAAACACACAAAAATGACTCATTCAGGGGGAACTGGGCTGACTTCACAGGATAGTTACATACAAAAGAGTGATGTCATTGATGTTGATGTATGTTAATCAAGAAAAACTAATGTCTGCCTGGATTCAGTGATTGCGTTTGAATCGCTTCGTTTTTCTGAACAATATATATATTATATATATTTTTTTTTTTTGGGGTGTTTTTTGACACAAAATCACTAACAACCTGCCAGATGCCAGATACTGCATGTTCAGATTAAACATGATGAATTTGATTCTGAGACAAACGATAACGATAACACCCGAATGAACTACTGTACAATCTAATCTGCACAGAAGAGAAGATTAGGGGAATTCCACAAGGGGATGGGATTGGGCTTGGGGACATAAACCCCCTACACCATCTTGTCCTGCGATTTATCTCCCAATCTCAGAACACACAGTTCATGCAACAGGCTCCACATGGCAACAGTGTGTGACACAGTGGGTCTGAATCTGCATGTGACTGGTTTTAAATGAATGCAACACATTAAATCCAATGCTACCTTACCCTTATTTAAATAGGTCAGATTTGTAATCATCAGTTAACTGTTAGTCAAATATAGTATACAATCCCAAAAGGATCTTCCATTATTTGGTTCATTTTTTTTCATTGTCACTGCGGTTATTACATTTATAGGCCTACAGTGCAAATGTGTCAACATGGAACATTTTGCAAATCAGCAAATTTAATAATAACTGTTTTGTGAAGATACCTCCATTTAAGTGGTTTTATTGTGTCAGAAACTGTTTGTAAATCTAAAAGTTTTAGTATTACTGTCTATGTCTTTTTAGTGCATGCTCTGCGTGCAATATATGCTGTTTGATGTGCTTCTTTATAGAACACTTCAATGTTAATGCTATAAACTCTAATTTAAGCTTTGAAGTTTTTCATTAGATCACAAGTTGTTCTTTTTGAACCCTGAAAGACTGAATCTGTGTTTGTGGCCAGAAAACTTTATAGTCAGCGGTCAAGTTAGATTTATTATGTTTGCTCACAGGCATCAATATCCTAACTTCATAGCAGCCGAATCAATTCTATCAAATCCAATTAAAATCTCTGAAACACTGAACCCAGAGCTCCGTCTTATCCAGCCTTCCAAGGCCTGAGGTCCTGCTGTTCAATCAATATTCTTGACCATCTCATATGTTTTGAGACAAAAGATCAGATGATTCGTAAACTTTATCTTCAATAACGAACTCTGACAAACGTCTGCACTGCAGGAACTCAACTTAATGGTGATGTGAAACTACTACTAACTAAATGCTCTTATGGGTGACGTTAGTGTGGAAAGCTTTGACAGGAAGAGACCTTCAGCAGCAGCTTGACTCACCGTGGTACTGCTGCTGCTGCTCTGTGCTGCCATTTCTCAGAGAGGAAAGGTGCCCGCTGTAGGCCAGGTGGGATGAGGGTTCCTGCTGCCTCCCAGGCTCTGCCAGGCCATCTACGTCAACTTTGTGGGGTCGCGGGGCCCCAGCAGGACTGAGCAGGGGGTCCTGGTCTTTGCTAAAACCCAGAATGACATCGATGCTGTGGACGCGGCCCCCCACAGCAACGCCCCCACCTTTTCCCATCTCGTGGAAGTTGCTGGGTGAGAGGCAGCTGTCGTCCACCATGCTCATGGTGTCCAGTGATAGATGCATTCGAGCGTCTGGGCACTGAAACCAGTAGAAAGGGGTTTAAGTGAAGGGCTGAAGGTACAGTAGTGAGTCAGATATCATTGGTGACCAGAGATGACTCTCTGTCTCTCAATCTAAACCAGCTTATCCTCTGCAGAGTCAGGACTGTAGCTCTATCCTTTAGAGCTACAGTACTGACGAGACACACTGATGGACACTAATGACACGAGTTACTTCTAAATCCGTACTTTTACCTTTTTTTCATATGATCAGCACTAATGGATACAGTGTCATATTATGAATCAATTATATACAGTGTCAATTATGAATGTGAGCTGCAACATTTTTAATTTACACAAAACAAAGAACACTTTTCTCATAAAAAACACATCCAAATCTGTTTGTGTAAATAAAAGCCTCTAGTGGTTCATTATACATACCAATGACATATCTTGTCACTTTTCTGATAACGTAGCCTCCAAATACTTTGTAAACTCATTACATAAATTAGTCGTATTT
This sequence comes from Taurulus bubalis, assembly GCF_910589615.1. NCBI lineage: Eukaryota > Metazoa > Chordata > Actinopteri > Perciformes > Cottidae > Taurulus > Taurulus bubalis. The sequence continues at coordinate 19,907,179 of NC_136595.1, read as the reverse complement.
GTGTCAATATTATGTTCGCTAAATCTAGATTCTAGCTGTAGCTAGGATCCAAATCTTAAAAGAGCAAGAAACCATTAATCACAAGTGTGATGTCTGTAATATGGACTGTTTCAATATAGCAATTAATTCATACGGTTTGGGTAAAATTCTGTATGTTGATAAAAAAAAAAAATTGGGACATTTGTTGGAAAAAATACAAAAGAAGAAGGAAGATGAAAAATAGCCTTTTGTTTAAATCTGAGACATCAAGTACAGCACAGTCATGTTAATGATTATACAGTAAGTTAAGTAAAGTGAATTGACTGGATTGCAGTTGGATGTGTGCAATACATCTGTTATTGGAGTTCCGCTATACAATAGAAATAAATCATGTGAAAAGAGCAGATTATAGCTCACTAAGAAGATGTGGAGTTTTCATAAAAAGACTTCAGTTTCAACAACACCAGTGTGTGTTTGTTCAGTGCATCCTGAGATTCATCTACTGAGCACACCACTATCTTTTTGGACTCACACATCTCCAGTTGCAGGACATGTAACATAGTTAAGGTTAGTGTCACTGACAAATATGATAAAACTAGGCAGTGATGTAGAGCTTACCTTTAGGGAGTAATTACGCTGAACTGTTAAAGTTGCTGATGCCAGCGCTCCACCTGTTCCTCTCAGCAGCTCCCCCTCTAACTTCACTCTTCCCAGATCCGCAATGTGCAGCGCTCGCAATCACTCAGCCGGCTTCTTTTACCTTGCATCTCTCTCTGAATAATTTCTCTATGCAGCAAACAGTCCTGACAGAATCAGTCCGATAAAGTGCAACTGAAGCCACCCAGGGCAAAAAAGCATTCAACAACTGAGTTCAGACGTCATGCACTCCGGCTTGGAGAGGAGAGTGGAAGAGGGGAAAGACAGAGAGGGAGAGGTGGACAAAGCTGAGGGGGGCGTATGAGGTGAATCGTGGGGATTAAGAGAAGGTTAATAATTGGAATCCTTCCCCTGTAAGAGTGATTGGCAGCTGGTTTCTGCTCAAGTAATTGTTTTAAATGTCATTTTCATTCACCCCCACAGCAGGAGGCCCGGGCTAATGAAGCCTGGACAAGACTTTCTTTCATAAATGTATTGTTTTAAAGACAAAAGGCCCACTGAACGTTTTCACGAAGCACATGCAGCCTCCCACCCCCACATTATGTGGAATTACATTAAAAAAGGGAAATTATATCGAATGAAACTATTATCAGTATAAAGATTATCTTGACCAATTAATTCACAATATACTTTTTTTTTTCTCTCAAAGAGGTGTGATACATATTTATATTAATGTAAATGACACTGTAAAATACATTATTACAAAGAAAGAGTGTTTTGGTTCAATCTGACATCCTGGTACAAGAACAAATTAATTAATTTGAAATGTTTTATTTACTAAAACTAAATTCAACTTTATTTACAAAAAAGAGTAAGTAGGGGGCAGATACAGCAACTTATTTTTGCAATATTTAAAAAATATTTAAAGATAATTAGGAAATGTATCAAAACCTATTGTATATAATGATATATATTATTGTATATAATATGGTATTATTATAAAATATATATATAAAAAACAACATGAATACAAATAAATAAATACATGTCAGGTAAATTGGAACGATAATTACTTGCAGACAGGAAACTATGTAATACATGCTTGGTAACAATGAACATAATGTATCAAAGTTATTATTTATTTAGGTAAATATTGAAATACTTTAGTTAGAGCACATTATGAGTGAAACTATGAGATGTATCTCGTATTCAGTATGCTGATGTTAATTATCCAAACAATAAGCCAAAAACAATTAGTGATTTCATAGAACTTCCTGTTAGAGGAAAAAAGGAAACAATGTTGTGGACCGGTTTACTGACCTGGTGGAGGAGAAGCGTGATGCAACAGTAAACCAGTCACATTCAGTGCAGCATCCCAGTCAGTGAAGAGATGGCTGGAAAGGAAACATTAAAATTGGTGCAGAATTTCTTTATGGCCTTCAATGGAAGGCTTTCTAACAATTCATTTTTAGAGCTGCTGTGAAGTGCATTTGACAATGATGATATGGTGACAATAAACTCCTTGAGGTTGTGATGCTGATGTTGACTGGAAACAAAAGGTCTGCTGCTGCTTCATTATCATCACATTCTCGGATGCTGTGTCTTTGTAGCTTAACAGTCTGCTAGCAGCTTTAAGGCAGTGGACTTTAACGCGGCTTAATGTCACAGAAATCCGTTGCGACTCTAAAGTCGGTAACGAGATTACCTGTGACCTAAAACATATCTAAGGTAAATTCGACAAACATCAATTTAACAACTGATGCAGTTGAGTCTTTAAGGTTGTGTACATTATAAAATGTCAAACAAAATCTGCGAGAAAAAATTAAAATGAAAAAGAAAAGGTTGGTTTTCATGGCGAAAGTAAATATTTTGAAGGCGAAATACTTTGATTTAAAAAGAAAAGTTGGTTCTTTGGATCAGACATTTGAATCATAATTATGTATTATTGTACGTATATGAATTGTGATCCTCATTAGCCAGGTTTCCATCCAAATGTGTCACACATTTGACCCAAATTGATTTCACTGGTTATAAAGTGAAACCAATTAGTAAAGATAATTTTAACACAAATAACATAATAAAACATGTTTCAAGGAACAACATTGGAGTGGAATGAGGTTATAAAATCCATTGCTTCTTTACAGTTAAACTACTTTTAATACTAGCAATTTATAATCAAACATCCAAAATTTAAAAAAGAAAGAGATTAACATCATGAGTAATCATCTAAATCTAAGCCATCTAAACCAAAGTATTTACACAATAACACACTTTTGCCTCAACAGTCCTTCATTCCCATTGGAGTCACCAGTCTGTTTACAAAATGACTATCACTGCCAGCAAGCTGACGGAGTAATGATAGTGCTTGTTTATCCCCTCATGATTTTGTTCATACATTTTTGTCCTTCTGTTTCTCTGTTATCCTTATTGAACATAAATTGGTTAAGATGGAGCAGTGCAGTTATCAAGCTGCTTAGTTTTATCAGATGACAATGTAAGTCCCCTTGATCCTATTAGAGGTAAAAGCAGCTAACGTGTAAATGCAAAGTGTCAGCTTACTGAGGGAAGTGGAGAGGGGGGAGGGAGGCAGAAAGGGGGAGAGAAACGGTGATGGAGAAGGTAACATTCATGTGATTTCTGGTTCTGTCATGCAAACGCACACAGGCAGAAAGAGAGAACACTCGGCTGTGATTGGCTGTTGAGAATTCCATAAAACTATGTTGAGATTGTTTTCATGGTATAATGTAAAATGAGGTAATGAAGTGAGGTGAATGTAATTTTTATATGTGAAATTGTTTTAGTTTATTTGGGTGTTGGGCATCTACAATAGTACCATTGATTTAGTTTAAAGTGACCAAAAATCGAATCAACATAATAATAAAAGCTGCAATCATAATAAAAACAGAACCGTATGATTGAGTGATGTCGAAATAATACAATTTGAATTTCATGGAAAAACTGATATGAGAACAAACAATATCACAATATTATGGAAAATGCATATATTTAGGGAGAAAAATGTCATATTTTGAGAACTTGTTTCGAGAAAAAAGTTGAAATAACAAAATGAGGGATAAGGATGATTTATTAGGATCCATTGAAGTCTCACCATGAAGCAAATACTAGTGTGAGTAGGACCGCCAAGCCCTGCAAATTTTACAACTAGCATTAGCATTTTACGTTAGCCCAAAAGACTTCTCCCCATTGACTTACATTGGGAACAGACGTCCGTAAACTATTGGATAATTCTTTTTGAGGTAAATTATCTTATATTGATATAGCGACTTTATAGTCTTCCGAGGAGTGTGTGAACGTCAACATTCACACACATTCACACACTGATGGCAGAGGCTGCCATGCCAGGACGAGCCCCCACTTATGTTACGCCCGGCATGTAGGGGAAAGTCTGAGCACAACATAACCCTGGGTCTCCCTCTCTCCCAATAATTACCGGTGCTGCTGTCGTTAAGTCCACAATATTTATTTATTTTGGAACAGTTGTGGTATAAATAGGCCTCAGCCTCCACAGGTTCATAATCAGTCCAATCACCTGCAAGACAAGAGAGCAAAACACAGAAACAATGGAAACAGCACCACCTTCAGGCAGGGAGGTAAACAGCAGTCATGTTAAGCATATCTAATAAGAACTCCAAGTCATAACACTTTCACGCACAGCCTTTGGAAGCAACTTTCAGTATTCTGCCCATGGATATGCAGACTAAGGGAAGATCCTAGTGATTATATACTTGGAAGTCAAACCTTTTTGCTTCATGCACCACTGAGCCACTTTCATGAACGCTGTATCCAGTTCTTTTTGTAACTCCATGATCTCAGCAGGTCATTGAAATAACTGGGTTTGATCTAATCTTAAGTGACCACAATCTACTGAAACCTAAACAAGTTAAGTCCCACTAGGTTAATCTAAAGTGCAACCATACTTGTACCCATTGCCTGTCTTGTGCCGCATTGGCTCCATTTGGAGCTGTACGAAGGCCAAAAAAAACAGCTTATATGGTGCAGTTTCTAAGTAGTGGAAGAAGTGGAACAGTGACACTTGGAGTCTGTTGATGAGGGTCATAACACATCTTTAACAGGCACAGCTATCTGAGACCAGACAGAAGGCAAAAATCCTCCAAAACAAGGAAAATTTGAGGGTGGCTGCGGTATGGGCAAAGCATTACAGGTGATAGACGTCAGCCAAAAGATTTACCACCAAATATTAGAGAGGAGGACTTTAAGGGGATCTTAAAGGATCTTCTTTATTACAGTTGGTCTGCTAATAATTTGGGGACTGTAGTTAGTATAAAAGCGTTAAACTGCATTTTAACACCCTAAAATTCAAGGTCATCACTTTCGCACTAGAACATAAAACCCTCCAAGAAAATCTCTTGCGCACTCACATTAGAACAATTTTTTACCAGGATAAAAGCGTTGTCCTGATATTCTTGCATTAGTGCTATAAAAATACCCATTGACATACAGGAAATAACCACTGGTATTCAGAAAAAAATCTGTTACAATATCTAACTCATCTAGCGTCAAATCTTTTATTATCTTTTTTTACATTTGGTTCCTTTATAAATCCTTGTCAAGAAAATTGCTGCTCATCCCATTAGAGAGCTCCAGGAAAACACAGAGCAGATTGAACAAATCGTGGCAGACCCTCGCTTGCACCATAGGAGAACAAGAGACGGAGGATCAAGCCTCAATTTGGGGTCCACCTCCTGGGACAGAGACAAATACCAGGCTTACGTAGACTTAAGTCAAATGACATCTTTATTTGATCTTGGGACGTGACAACAATCCAAAAAAGGGTTTCATTTTGTGGTGAGTTTAGAACTGAATGTGTCATCAGTAATATGAATATTTAATTGTAATTTCTATTAAAAAGCAGCTGATAATCAAATACATTGACATGAGTTATACATTAATAAATATAATACATATATATATATCAAGGTAGATAAAACATAATAATGTGATGACCAAGATTAGGAATACAGAAAACATCTTGTACCTGCAAAAATCCAAAGATATCCCAAGAGGACGGTGGATAACACAAAGTCAATCTTATAATCTCTAAATCCTCATAAAGAGGGAAGAGAAAGTAGTAATAAATGCCGTATTTCCTTTTGATTTAGTCTTACGGAATAAATTAAATTTGAATGAATTGAATCAAAGCCCCCGCCCCAAGTATGCTGTCTGGTAGAGTGTGACGGACAAAGTGTCAAAAATTGTATGCGATTCGATTTCTAAAAAACAAATCTGGAAAAGAAAAAAAATGCCGACTGCTTTTTAAAAGTATGTAAATCTCTCTCTTACTAGAAACCAACAATAACATTCAATATTAAATATGTTACATATTAAGCCCCGAATCCATGGCATATTGTTGAAGATGAATGCCAGGACACAAGCAGATTTGGGTGATTTGTGACTAAATCCCGGATAAACGTTTTTCCTTTTTCTTTCCCGTGTGTATGTTTGATCTTCATCAGACGTGTCTTCCTGACATTAAATACAAATAACCTGTGTTTACTCTGCATAACGTAGATCTTTGATCATACAGGTACCATATATTATTTGGCAAAAAATCTGACTACTAAACTGACATTCAAACATATTATGTCATTTTGGTAGATTCAAACTCAATGTACAGTACTTCCAACACATTATGGCGCTGTACTGCCACTCACCATTGTCTTTGGCTACTCAGTGCAGCAATGCATTGTTGGTTTTTAGAATTTCATAGGATCTGGTGGTACAAACAGTGTCAACAGACTTCAGACAGTGGCTGTGCATTGTCCTGTGGGTTGATTACCAGCCGCAACAATGTGTGGCTGATATTGTTTTGTGTCTGTGTGCGTGTGTGTGTGTGTGTTTGTCATCATGGCAATATGTGCTCCTGGAGACACCTTCGGTAATGGGAACTACCAAAGAAGCTGCTTTAAGTTCTTTGCCAAGTGTTCATTTGTCTTCCTGTCTGAGGACAGATTTTGTGGACTGTGCAAGGTGTAGTCACAACACTTGACAGGTATGTAGTTGAGATTAAACTGAGGGCCGAGTTCAAAGTGTGATCTGAACAAAGGCACCGTAAGTACGGGGTTATTAGGTAGTGGTAAGGGGCCATTGCCCCACCCCTCCATCCACTTTATGCCTCTGCTCCAATTTGGCGTTGCGACAGTGAGTGGGCTGGTATGGTATGGTTTTCACGAGGGATACACTGATACCACTTTTTACTGAAGTACAAGTACTTCATTTGAGGAGTAATCAACAATACAGAGTACTGACATGAGTACTTGATAATACCCTTACAGTTATAACAATGACTTTGAAATCATGTTACATTTTAATCAAACGTTCCTCACTTTCTGGCTGTGACAAATAGGATTTTCAACATAATGCTGTTGCTAACATTTTAACTTTCCACATTATGTTTTACTGATGCAAACAGAGAATAACTCTTTGTAGTAAAATGTTAAAAGAGGAGCAACTTGTCACCTTTAAGTTGCATCTCTCCACAACAACACGCGCAACATTGTGGCTGCAAACGCTCTTGGACCGGTGAACTGGTGGCTGCTTGTTTTGACGTATGTAACCAGTTTGTGCATCAGGTAATTATTGCAGCTGGGCGGCCAATTAGGCTCAACTGATGACAGGGTTAACATCACATGGCCGTAGTGGTATCAGGTGTGGATGTATTCACCTTGTTTTCACCTTGTGAGTCTGTATGTGTGTCATTGTGGCAGAATGTTGTGGGGTCACCAAAGTCATTGGGATGTATCCTCTGGGGACTATGGATGTATGTACAAAGCAAAGTTTAGTATATTCATGGCACCAACCGCAAAACCCTTTCTCATCAGCATTATGTGATGACCAGAGTTACATAATGATTGTCTTGTTCCATCCGCTAGATTAAAGGAAATCCAGTAGGAACTCCACCGGGCCATTTTGTGTGACGCACACCATCAGAAGCGGGCAACATTGTGTGTGTTACCTGTCCATCAGCCGTCAGTCTCTTACAACCATTGTGAGCTTAAAGACTCACAACAAAGATCAGCATCCAGAACCAGACCTGATCCCATCCCGGCACTCAGACCCGGGGCTGTGTTTACCCATCTCTCGCTCAAGTTTCTCTCTCAGTTTGTGAAAAGCAGGTCTTCTGCGTGGCTCCTGCTCCCAGCAAATCCTCATCAGCGAATAAACAACTGGGGGGCAGTCCTCTGGAGCCTCCATTCGATAGCCTCCCTCCACCTTCTCCTTCACCTCCTTCAGAGACTATATGAACAGGAGCAACGGGAGGATTTTTATAAATATTCACAATCCTGATTACTACATTAAAAAAGGTTCTTATCAGTACTGCGTGTGTGTGTGTGTGTGTGTGTGTGTGTGTGTGTGTGTGTGTGTGTGTGTGTGTGTGTGTGTAATGAAACATTTGTGTCATTGCACGTCTCATTATATATATAATGAGACATATATATATATATATATATATATATATATATATATATATATATATATATATATATATAGCGCGATCCCAATCTCCTCATGGAGTTCAAGCGCCAAATAAATTCTGTGTAACCCATGAACGCATCATCTGGCATAATACACATTAACTACTAATCACTCACTGTCTCTCCTGATTGAAATACAAACACACTTTTTCTCTTGGTCTCTCTGCCAACAGAAAACAAATTACCAGCTGAAGAGTTTAATTAAGGGGAGCACAAACTTGACCCAAATAAATCAACCCGCATATATATATATCTACAAACTGGCTGTAATTAGGAGGTAATCATCAGCGTTTAAAAGGACACCACCTGGCGTAAGGTGCAAAGGTAACTGTCCCTTCTATTCATGCTGGCTGATCCTGATGTCCTCCTTGAACCGCCGGCCTCAGCAGTCATTGAGCACGGATTACCTGAGAGCTCCTAGTATGACAAACAGAGTGGTGTTTAAGTAGCATTATTTCTTCTTTTCCAAAGTCTATCTATTACAGTTACGACATGATCCAGTTCTCATGCTACGTCAACCTGCTTTGTCTGTTTTTGCCCGTTATCTCCTGCTATATGAAGTCTGTGTGTACAATGTAGCTTCCTCTTCCTCCATGCCAAAACACTTTATAAAGTAGATTAGCTAGGCTAAAAACAACAAGATTACTTTTTGGAATTGTCGCACACAATGTACAGTAAACCTCTAGCCTTGCTGACGCACTTCTATGATCTCAGTGACCTTTCCTGCTCAGACGGCGTAAGACGATCCAGAAGATGACGGTCTGGAGACGAAACTGACCTCAAGGTCAATGTAGCTTTAAAGCGACACACCTATGACTCGCTAAAGACACGAATCCTGACATGACACAGAGTTACCTTACCAGCCTGATACTCTTTCCTGTTGGTTACAGGACAGAGAGGGAAGATTTATCTGAAGTCTTAATTTTTTCCTTTTGTATTCTTTATAGGGTGTCATTTCTCAAAATCAGCTTTTTATTGACTTTACAGATATAAGTTTGATTTTGTCTGCTTGATTTTTTTTTCTTCATAACAAATAAAAGTGAGTTAATTCATGAGTTTTAGGCAGATTGTATTGCCTGTGGACAGAGCCACACTAGCTGTTCCTTGTCTTCAGTCTTTTTGCTAAGCTAAGCTAACCATCTGGTTGTAGCACCTATGTATCTTGGGATTTATTCCCCATGTATAAAACACACACACATATCATGACAGTATAACAGTGAAATGTTCTGTGTTACTTACCATCTTAGGATAAGGTTGACGGCCATAAGAGAAGATCTCCCACAGGAGAACCCCGTAGCTCCAAACATCTGATTTTGTGGAGAATTTCTGCATCATGGGAGCAATATAGAAACATTCAAAACATGTAGACGAATACATCTTTTAGGGTTCATATGTTGTTATGACCCAGTAAGTAATTAAACTCTGAAAGATATGCATCAGGTCCTTACACCAACTTACTCCTTATTGATGGATTAATACTGAAGCTATAGAGTAACTGCACACTATACTGTGATAAACACATCAATGCTGATCAATGCTGGTCAATGCTAAATCTATAAAAATTGGCATTTCATGGTTTCACGCCAAAGTGTGTGTAGATGAAGCATCAAGTTGTTTAATTTTACTCATTTAGCCACTGGCTAACGTAAGCTTGCTAATTCCAACTTGTTTTCATGCTATCGGTCACGCTGGTTACAGAAAATCTGTTGGCCGGCAAGGGAAGTTACACGTTAACCATTAATAGAGCAATATTCTAAACCTGTTTCACTTGTATCCTATATGACATATTTTATTAGTAAAAAGAGGTCTCAGATAGACCAAGATTTCACAGAGGGGCAGAAAAAGATGTAAATACATGAAAACAAATCCCAGGTTGAAGGGAAGTGACACTCTTCAAACCGACCTCTTTCTTCAGAGCTTCGGGGGCGGTCCATTTGACCGGCAGTTTGGCATTATCAGACACCTTCGAGTCCACCTTGGTCAGGCCGAAGTCGCTGACCTTGGCCAGGCTGTCATCAGAGACCAACACGTTGCGAGCTGCCAAATCTCTGTGAACCAACTTCTTGGACTCCAGGTACTCCATCCCCTCACACACATCACTGACCACATACACATAAACACACAGAAACAATTGTCATTAAAATGTTGTGCATTATTGTATACAAACAGTGTAAAGTGTATACAGTTACTAGCAGTTTTTGCATCTATGGACCCAGCTGTCACACAATGTAATGTCTCGTTAAAATCTTTAAGTTTGTCGCTGACATTTGAACTCACAGAGCAAAGCGGAGAAGCTGAACTGAGTTTACAACTGAGCGTCCTCTTGTCCTGAGAAAGTTGACAAGGTTTCCCTGCAACATAAACACATATGCATATATTACATATTTAAAATACCCAAATAAGGTTATATTCTAAGATTTCTCAGTTAGTTTTATGAGAAATACAGACAGAAATACAACAAGCAGGGTGCAAATATTTAACATTTAAAAAAATCACCTAAATTATGTGACTGTACTTGAGGCCAAGCAACTACAATGAGCTGATAACTATTTCTACTGACTGGTTGCTGCTGGTGAATTTTCAGTAAATTGTAGATACATTTATAGCTGGTGAGTCCATCTTTCAGTTCAGATTATATATATATATATATATATATATATATATATATATATATATATATATATATATATATATATATATAATGCGCTTCACACCAATGACTTATCTTGACATCATTATTTTTGCAGATATCTATTATATTTATGCTTTCACTTACTATACAGTATGTAAGCATATTTTCTGCCTTATTGTGTGATATAACAAGGCGTCTTCAAGCCACACTTAATATTAATTTACTATGTTACCTATTTTTTTGTACTGCTCCCGGTTATTAAATGGTGTGTTAACTGTACCTTAGTCATAAGCTCTGTGACGATATGAAGCCCTTTGTGAAGAATGACCCCCAACAACCGCACCAGGTTCTTATGCTGGAGCTTCCTGTAAGGAGTGAATTGTCATTAAAGACACTGAAAAATACTAACAAGTTACATTTGATTAAAAATGATTTGATCACTTTTACAATAAGCTAAAATTGTGAATTTATTAATTGAGCAAACTCACTAAAACCTGGCTTTATTAGTATTGAATTCACAGCTTGTCAAAGTATTTTGTCAAGACGTGAACAAGTTAAATTGAGGAAGTCTTCAGACTCACGTCATGACTGTGGTCTCCTGCAGGAAGGCCTGAGCAGTGACATCACATTTAATGGTCTTTACTGCCACCCTCTGGCCCATATAGTCTCCTTCATAAACAGCTGGGGTTGAGAATCACACAGTGTTTAGTGTTTAGTGCATACATACTAAGACAAATGTTTGATGACACCATTCATTATAAATGTTGGGATGTTGGGAACAAAGATAATAAACGGATTAAATAAAACCAAATACAAGCTCACCACCAAACTCCCCTTCTCCTATGTTCTCTCCCAGTTTGAGCTTCGTAATGTCCAGCAGCCATCCAGCTGGAGAGGAGAGAGAGATGAACTGTGATCCTTACACCTCTACAAGCCATCATAAGTATTCTTGTTATTATATTTGATCTGCATAGATGCAGTTTTCTTGACCTCAGACTTACTTTTGGACAGCTCCAACTCAGCGGACTTGGTTCCTTGCTTTTGTTTGGGCTTCAGAAGAGTTGTAGCGATGGAGCCTTTGTTCTTTGAGTAGAACTGCAAAGATGGAAACACACAACAGCTGTTCAGTTATTTACAGTAGATGTTATTATGTGAGATATTTGGCAAGTTCCTTCTCCGCAGTCTGTGTGTGAAGTGCTGTGTAAAGGTTGCCACATACATACGTTTTATGAATGAAGAGTACTTTAAATATTCCTCTAGCTTTCAAGAGAATAATGAGCTCATGGACACTCTGACAAAGAGAGATGAACACCTTCACAATACTCAGCAAGCCACTTGAAGAACTGTGGTTTAACACAAAAAGCAATGAGTAAGACCTATATTTAGTCTTAGAACATCATTAGAAAAACTGCACATCACAGTTTGTGTAGGGATACTCTTCAATGTCACAATAAGGTTTGCTAACGACAAAATACAAAGCAACGAAGGGGTGGCAGCTGAATTAAATTACACAAGTAAATTATGATACAGTGACCCATCAGAGCCTGGTTTTGCATTTGTATGTACAAAATAGCATTTATAACATGATTCAGCCAAAATATTCGTCTGGGAGTCCTGTCTGTTTCCTCGCAGGAGTAAGTCAGCCGGTCTGACTCAGGCATGAAGCCATCTGTGGCTCGCTGATAAGAGCTGGCCATCTCTGTGGGGTCTATCCACAAACGTCACTGCAGCACAGCATTCAATGCACCCTCACACAGATACAAATGCACCGTCACACAGACGCCGGCCAAATACAGATAAACCATAAAAGGGCTTTGTGTGTTTTCCTGTCTCTGCTTCATTTTGACACATAGAAGATGTATGTTTACACTAGCATCAGTTATGCTGATTGGTTTCAGACTGACAAACACTCAGACTACACAAAAATACAGTAGTAGTAGAGTGCCGTGTTCCCCAACCCCCCTAACAAGACTAAGTGTGTATTTATGTCCCCTTGTCACACTTGTCACAGTTGTCACAGTTTTACTGTAGGCCACATTGTGAAATATTTTTTGTTCTTGGCCAACTATGTACTTTCTTTGTTGGTGATGTAATTGAACAATGAAAAGCTAAATGAAAACTTCATTTGGACCCCTCATTCCTGTTGTCTCTCCTGGCCTGCTATGTGAACCACAAATAAAAACATATGTTTGGATTTTTTGGTACAAATGATGTGGAATGATTTTGGAAACATGTTGCCTGTATTTGTTACAGTTGTATTTACAGCAGTTTCCAATTACAGTGTACACAAACTAGCAAAATAAACTGGAATTAAAACACTTTAAACTAATTATCAAGATTTTGTTTAATGCAATGAACATCTTAGGTAACAATATTTGAGAGAAGAGAAGCCTAGAATATTTGTCAATCTACATAAAATCCACCTGAGGTTGGATCCAAATGATCCTGAATCTCGGCATCTAATTGGCCCAGAGCTGTGCCTTTAGTTTTTAAATACCCAAATGCAGCATTCGGTCAAATTCGGCCAAATCTGAATCCAGATCTTCAGGATTAGGATTCTTTGGATCTGCTTTGAAATACCCAATTTTCATATCAGATCAGAGTTGAATCCATTCCGACTAATATAATATAATAGGTCTTACTGATTGCCCTGACGTTTCTTCTAGCGCCACCATGAGGTTGACATTTATGTCTTTTACTGAAATGTCCTGACAACTATTGGAAGGTTCGCCATTCAGTTTGGTACACACATTCGTGCTATCATACTTAACAAATAACTATAATACTAATCACATTCCCACCAGCCTCACATAAACTTTGTGTTTAGTGCTAATAAGCAAATCTAACACGATCAACTAAGATGGTGAACATGGTCAGAAATGACCAGCTTCACAGCACCTGTAGAGTCAGATGCTCCACCAATGGCCGATTCACCGAATAGGTGAACTGACTACATACGCTGCAACATCTGGCTGAATTCTGAGTGAAAAGGTAAAAACTCCAACAAAACTAGTTAGTTTAAAAAAAAGTAGGAAGAACAACTTAATATGAGACCACTGTGTTTCAGGTTGTGGGGTTTCTGAATTTGATGAAGTTCACAAGTTGAAATGTGGTTGTGGTAATGTTGTTCCTGAAATCCTGAGTTATTAAGTACAGGTGCATCTGTTTAATGACACTGATTTGTTTAATAATGCACATTTAGTCTTGAAGCAATGTGCATATTTCTTCCCTTCACCTTTATATGAAAGCTTCTCAGGGATTTTGGGCATGTTGCAGCTATATATATATATATATATATATATATATATATATATATTTGTGTGTGTCCTGCATACATATAATTACACAACTTAAATGTAATCTAACCAGCCGCTTACCTCTATCATGTCAATGAGGTTGTAGAAATACTTTGTGTTATCAATGGTCAGCTGCTTGTCCTGATAAATCACCCGGTAGTGGATAACATCTCCAGAGACACTGACACACAGGACGTAGTCGCCGGGATGGCGGATGGACTCTCGGACCAGGAACAGGCCGTCCTCGGCCGGCTGCAGCTTACACACCGCCTCTGGACCCGAGATCTTCCCGTGAAACCAACTGGTGAAAGACAGCAGAGTGGGCCACACACATTAAAAAAACATCTTCGTTCACTCTGCCCGGCTTCTGCCAATCGGTTTGTAGCTCCGTCACTGTGAGCTAAACACTCGACAAAGTCACGACAGTTTGCTGTCCTGGCTCCTCAATGGTGGAATGAGCTCCCCATTGACATCAGGACAGCAGAAAGTCTCTACATCTTCAGCCGCAAACTAAAAACACATTTTTTCCGACTACACCTTGAATAAAAAAAAAAGCACTTTAGTAGCACTTGAATGGCACTTACTTATAGCACTTTGTAGTTTAGCTTTCTTGAATGAATTGTACTTTCTTGATTCTTGTTGTTCTGAGTTTGTACTCATGGTTGAATGCACTTATTGTAAGTCGCTTTGGATAAAAGCGTCAGCTAAATGTAATGTCATGCAATCTGTCTCATAAGTTCCAAATACAGATGATCATTTTCTAACAAACAGGAGGTGCATCCATGTCAGAGGTTTACACAACAGAAAAGGAAGTTGGGGTGATTAATACAGAGTCAATGTTTGTTATAGCAAGTCCAAACCACACCATGTGGTCACAAGATGAGTTTTCAACATTGACCAAGCAAACAGCTAAAGTTAGAAACTATAATGTCTCTGTGTCACAGTCACATTGCTTGTGTGAACATGGCTGCATCCTACTGATGTGAGATAGTCATGGCACTCATCCAAGCTCTCCTGGAGCAGCACGAAGGAGGAAAAAAAAGTGTTGAAATGAGAGGAAGAGAAGACCTACGGCATGAGGCTGAGGCTGGGGTCAACGCGCAGGGCCTCTCTTTCACGCACATTGGTGGCGTTTATGAGTCCTTCGTCTCCTGTGGTGTTGAGTCTGGCCTTGTAAAATCCCTTCTTCTAGAAAAAAGCAAGGTCTTGTGTCAAATGGGAGGAAATAAAGACACAATGAACTGAACAAGCAGTTTGTAGCTCCTTTGATTGTAACAGTACCGTGCTGGCATCAACAATAGTGAGGATGTCTCCTTTGTGGTGAACCAGTTCTCCAGGTTTGGGTTTCCTGTGGTCCCCCTTGGCCACACACTGTGTACCTGCAGCCCAGCTCATCTTCAGGAGCAGAGGAACATTCATAATTATAATAGTCAGGCTGGTTGTTTTAACCCTTGTGATGTCTTCACCATATATACCTTGTGTCCTGTGGGTCAAACTGTCCCATCATTCTGACCCGAGGACACCGGGATGAAGTGGAGATAGACGTGACTCACAGTGACCCGAGGACAACTGGATGTTGTGGGAATACACACATGGTCATTTCGACCAGAGATGGGGAAATGTGCCATGGGTTATTTTTGACCCTAAGACAACAGGAAGTTAAACAACTAAACTTGACAAATGGTGCATATATATTTCACAAGACCATAAATAACTATGTAATTTGTTATGTTTAATGATAGGGGGGGGGGTGGGGGGGTAATTTAAATCCAAGACGTGTCTATTGTACCTATAGTCACACGAGTCTTTCTAGGAGTTGTCTCAACATGATATGTTCCCCCCAAAACGTCTGCCTAATAGGCTTCCCAATGTTTTACTTTAATCAGTAATGGTGTTTATAGGATACACGCATCCAGATCCAGATTATGCTCCATGTTAAACCAATGAGAACTGCACATGAAATATACTTTAAAATGCAATATGCACTCTGCTAAATAGCCCAACCATCTCACGGCCCGTTACATTTTATTAAAATATTACTCAACTTTATTTTTAATTGACTTTAGAGTGTGGTTCAGACTTCAGTTTTCTTAATTTATAATAATCACATCGTATTTTGTTTTCCCTCTTTTTGAATATTAATTTCTAACAGCCCCCAATGTTTTACCAAAACATCGCAGCAGATATTAAAGGGGACTTCATTCAGCCGACTGATGTTTAAATAAAGCTACAGCACATAATTGATTGCACACAGTAAACACAGGCTTACCTTCGCCATCAGCAGGGCAGGAGGGTTGGATAACTCTTTGCACTACAGTGACATAACATGAACTGTAATCAAACTCAGTGCATAAATGGCGCGTTTAAGAGCAGCTTGTTGTGAAGACATTGAGGATCCAAACGCACCACCGAGCAAAGCTCAAGACGTCAGCGGGCTGCAGGATGCTGACGGAGCGGCTGCTCGTGTCGCAGACATGTGAAGTGAAAGGCCGCGGACAGCTTGTTCAGTCTGGTTACTGGACATGAATGTTTCAGTACCTGCAGCTCTCCCGGCAGATGTTGAGCATTCCTCCTTCAGGACAGCTGGGTCCGTGAACATGAGCCTGAAAACGACTTCAAAACCCTCTTCGACTCCACCGGCGGGGATTTTCTGTCAAATGTCTTCATTGAAAACCTCTCTGCAGGAAGCGATACTGTAACGTTCACGTCTCAGTGTAGCGGTGCAGATTCCGTCTGTCGGACCACTTCCTCAGTATTTAAGAAAATGTGGTTTATATTTCATGAGGCGACACAAGAAGTGACGCTGGAGGCGACTTCTCTTCTTCTTCTCCTCCTCCTCCTCCTCCTCCTCCTGTTAAAAACCGCGTCTCTTGAAGGCGTTTATTTGGTTCAACAAACAGCCCGGGACACAAAATGGCTTAAAAGGGTTTTTAATATCTCCCCTTAATTTTTAGGCAACACTACAAAGACATTCAAATAATAAAAAGGACAGCAACGTTCACACTTTCCGTTTAAACAACACAAAATAGATTTCCTTCAGAAATAAAATAAGCAATACTTATGTGATGCTCTTGATAAATGAAAATCAAACTAAAAACGGCACATTAATTCTCTCGTTAACTTTTAAGTACAACTGCCCCCTTCACTGTCCCACATCTTTGTGAAATTATAGCATTAAAAAAAAAAAAACGACTCATAAATGTTCCCCTTTCTCTGTAATACACAACTTGATGCAGGCACAAGGAAGAAAGTCAAAGTACTTTATCATTACAGTAGATATTCAGTCTTATTTCTTGGAATAAAGCGTCTCTCTTCTGCTAACCGTACTCTGGAAGAAAAAAGATTACTAGGCATATTATTCAAATGATAAAATTATGGCTGCATTCAGTAACATTGTCATTTCTTAAGTGCTTCATTCCCTCAGCATGCTACAGACTGTGCAACATAAGACCCCTCTCTCTCTCCTCAGATTTGCTCTCCAGTGTGACACAGAAAAAAAAACACTAAAAGCAGAAATTCTGTGTCTTTGTAAGTTTCTCGCAAAAACCTTAATGATGAGATATTTTTCAAGGCAAAATCATTTTAGTGTAAGCCTTTCAACTCGACTTTAGAGGTGAGCTCAACAGCGTCACACTATTGTATTACTGTGTCATCTTAGGCACAATGAACATCACAGGACTGTATTTATGTAGATCTCAAACAAACAGTCTTCTGGGACCTTTCCCACAGTTTCAAAGCTTCTAAACTTGAACCCCCATCTTTTGTTTAACACACACTGAAAAAACGTTTTACAAATGTCATGCACCGACATTAGTTCAGAGAGTCCGGACTCAAGCAGTTGAGTTCAGAGTCTGCTGAAAATACAGCTTAAGGTGCTGATGATTTAACTGGAGGCTTTAACATCATCGATAACAATATAACTTTACTTGACTGTAGTGGTTAAACTATTATGAATAAACAGGAGGGAGGGTCAGTAGTTAGTGTGCAATTATAGTCAGTTACATGTTGTTGTTTTTTAAACGGTGCCAATTTTCTCTGCACACTTTAAAAAGACACTACACCTGCGGGGAAATTGCTATACGAGAAGGATTTGTAGTACAGATTCTCAAGCTTCAGTCACCTCCCCACACATTACTCCTCTTAAATCAAGGATGACATGTAACATGTACCGTCAGTTATATTCATATATGTATAGCTGCGTGTTAAGATTGTTTTCAAGATAAGAAAAGTTGAAAGTTGTGACATTCTACCAGTCTCTAAACAAGCACACGCCTCTGCTCTGGAGGCAGAGGTCAAGCGCTCTCTGCTTCTTCCTTCTTGTCTTTTTTGCCCTCCCCCTCCCCGTCGCCAGTGTCGCTGCCGTCCCGCCTACGTTTGCGGTTGCGAGCGCTGGCCTTGGATGCCGGCAGTGAGTCCATACCCAGAACCTTGTGGATCTGACGGAAGGCAAGCAGCCGCAGAGCATGCTGAAACCAGAGAAAACAGGAAGGATAAATGTAGGTTTTTTTTCTTCTTTTTAGATAATTGTATTGGCATTTTATTTGACAATTGATGGCACAAAGAAAACAAGAGGAGAGGGTATGACATGCAGCAAACAGTGTGTCCCTCTCTCCTTTCCCCTGCAGCAGGTGTCCCTCAGACTACCAGGTTCACTTTGGATAATGTTATTTTAAATGTCCTCTGACCATTACTAGATGTTGGATGTCAGCAAAAAAACAATAAATGTGTGTGGTTCTGATGGTGTTAACACAAATAACTCTCTAATCAAGCTCTTTAGCTAAACCTCACACTGGCGCTGTCCTGAAAACTAAACACCTAAAACAAACTAATGTGTCCCGTTATTATTATTATTATTATAAAAGTGAATCCACACCTCCAATCAGAATCTATGCTGTTCAGTAGCCATGGCAGTAATGCCGTCTGATTACCTGTGCGCTGGCAGTTATGTCCTCTCTGGCTTGAAGCGTCATGCTTCCCAAAGCATCCGTAGTGTTTTTCTCACAAGGGTCCATCAAACCTGGTCCATCTGAATAAGGGAAATAAGTATAACATTTGAATATGATTTTAGAAGTTAACAATAGCTAATAGAAGCAGAAAATAGTGAATGATTCTCCTTTAAAGTTCAAGTTTGACACAAGCTGATTTAATATAGATAATAATAGAATGAAAAAAGATGGAAACGAAACTATCTGTTTTTTAAGTGATACAAGTTCTGTATCCTGTGAAATAATCCACCTATTCACATCACATTAACATCTGTCTGACCTGGGAGCAGGATGCCAGTGGAGATGCACTCCAGGACTCTGCGCATGGCCTCTCCGGGGCTCAGTGGACCTGCAGCACTGCTGATCACCTTCTCCACCAGCAGCTCCATCGCCTGAAGGGAGTAAAGCACTGATTGAAGTACCCTTAGAGCTACTCCTCTACCTGTCTCAACGCTGCAGAAAACACCTGGTCAAGAAATTTGGGGGGTAATCTCCTCACACGGCATGGATTCAGCACTGATAGCGTGATGAATGTTTGTAAATTTACTTTTTGAGTTATTGTTCTCTCAACATAAAAAAAAAAGGACAGAAAAGCCTAATCAAGAGTACATCAATGCACATGCATGCAGATATGACACGTTATATTATACAATCTCACTAGGAGCAGATTCCTACGACTCCAAAAAATGTAATGAAAAAGTAAAAACACAACAGAGAGTGGAAGCCTCTTACCCAGCCAGGCATCTTTCCCCATGTGGGAACCCGCTGACATAAATCTCTCAGCAGCCGAATGATGATCACACAAGACTGCAGCCCATTGGCACGAGCCTTCAGAAATAATGGGGGAAAGAAAAACATTCACAAAAAGTGCCACATTGGTAAAACAGTGTGGTTTCGCTTCTGTAAAGCCACAGAGAAGAAAAGATTCTTAGTAATGTCTGCTTACAAGTGACCTACTTATTGGTTTAACACAAAATCCCATTGTCTGTTTTTAGCCTGAAAAGGATGTGACATCAGTTTCCTTCACTTCTGCAATGTAATACATTATAAGTATTTTGACATATTTGTAATGCATTTACCTGAAACCATTTGGCGTGACGGAGAGCAGCCAGGTACTCCAGACATTTCTTCTTGTTCAGAAGGTCAGTAGGGTCCTTTTCAGCCACACCTATTAAAGATAACATGCACTAGCTCATGACTTGCATTCAAACTAATGCAAACCCCAAATGATGACGATGCAATTTATAAGTGTTGATGTGCAGTCGCCGAGATTATAAAAACACTGGACGTTCATGTAGATTTGTCCAGACATTTGCTTGAGTCCTTAAATACACGGTTTGTTTCAGTCTGTTTTGTGAAAACAATTATGAGGGAGATATGAGGAAAAAATTAAAGCATTTGATCATCAAATGAAAAAGAAGGAAGTCTATAGTGTTTCTGTGTTTTGCAGATAGAAAGTCACAGAGAGGCATGCAAAAAAGAAGGAAATCCAAGGCATTCAGAGAGAATAATGGAGTTTATAATAATTTGTTTGTTTAACACGACTAAACAAGACAAGACCTATTGGTTTTATAGTGACCCCATTATTGTCTCCCTGACTGCATCTTTCTCTAAGTAAGACATTTTGACTTGTCAAACACAGACGTGACTAACAACCTTATTAATGTCTCGGTGTGTCTGTGCCAGGACGCGCTACTGAGCATGCTGCTAAAATAAAGTTATCGTTAATCGTTTTCCTGCTATGCCAAGTCAAAATATCTACATGAGAAAGACGCATTAACAGCATTTTATCATATGACGATCAGCCTGTTTCCGTCTTACTCACATATACCCATTTGAAGTAAGAGGGAAATTCCTCTTACTTCAAATTAGTCTTATCACTCTCAAGATCTCTTCAATATGTTGTAACATTCTCCAGTTCAGGACTGACTCATCATTGAGTCACATCTTTTGACATTTCTCCCTCAAAATAAATAAATACAACTTCTTTTTTTTTTTTTTTTTAACAAATCGTAGCAAATGTTCCCATTACTCCTCTGCAACTATATTTAAAAGGAAACTTCTTAAGCAGATAAAGTAGGAAGAATACTTTATCCTTCATGGCGCCATATTTTAAAGACAATACCAACATAAAAAAGAACACCAATTAAGGTGATGTCAGATCAATATAACAAAGCCCAAGATAAGTTGATTAATAGTACTAAAAACAGGTGTGTGTGTTGGATTTAGATGTTAATAAAATAGTTTGAGGAAATACGAAAGTCAACTTAAAACGACAGGTTTGTCCCAAAACATTCAACTTGGTTTCTGACGACTGCGATGACGTAATATTTCCCAAGAGCAGCCTCGAGGCTTTCCATACTTCTATGTTCACTAGAACTGGAGCAACAACAGGGAAAACACACAACAAAGACAAAGCCACTTTTTTGAAGTCTACACTTCCATACCACTTAGAATCAAAGACCCATATTGATCATGCCTCTCAGAGAGGGGAGTTTGATTTAGCAGCAGCTGAGCCCCAACAAGAAGGGGTTCCTCCTCTAAAAAGCTTAATGAACATGGGCAACCTGGTTCCTTTAATGTTTCTGTTCTTAGTGGTATGTGAACAAGTGTGGTCTTCAGATCAGCCATTGGCTTGCCTAGGTCTGCTGATACAGAAGTAGGGGCACTGATCAACAAACCCAAACAAAATGTTAAAAATAAAACACAACGGCCACAGAAAACATTTCTACCATGTTTTCCAAATTGGGAAAAAACACATTAAAATACTGACAGTTATTGGCGCAGGCGGAGGAGTGTTTGCCACACAATGATCTGATTATCTTTACTGTTGAAAGGGGGGTGAAGCAATGACAATGGATTTAATAATGTCATCTTAGTATTTCAATACTGATCATTGTGAGGCGATAAAATGACACTCCAACACCTCGCCATTGATAACACCACAGTATGATACAGGGATGAGAGACGAGGGAATGGGAAGTCGCTGGACCTCAAGATCCCCAAATAAGTATTGTGACCAAAATGCACAACAATTATCAAGTTTAAAAATAAGGATATTTGTGAAAGTAGTATCATCATTTGAAGCATTTTCATCCCGAGGCATTATCTGAACACTGATCATCACCTTCAGTCTTTTGTTATAGTGTCCCAAAGGTCTCATCTGAGCATGTGTTCACAAGATAAACACACACCCTAGTGGCACAGAAAGGTCGGAGAGCCCGGCTTTTGATTCCCATGTTGTGGAAAAGAAATAAAGAAATTGGGGACCAGTGTAACTGCAAAAAATGGGGGAAATGAAAAAAAGTGGGACAAATTAATATGTAAATTAATCCTTATTTTAGGGGTTAAAGAAAAAAAAAATGTATACGTGGGCTTGGTTAAAAGTCCCACTTCATATTTTATGTAATTTAGGAGCTTTTCAGCCTCAACATATAGGCTACTTATGGGTGGAAAGGTGGAGCAAGGGGCATCTATATCTATGTATAAATATATATAAGTGTATTACACACATCGCTTACATTTGGTCGTGGTACTGAAAGCTTTGGCTTCTCTAACCTTTCTCAGCCGCTTTTCCTGCTGCCTGCTTGTCCTTCTCAGTAGCAGGGTCCTCCCTCATCAGCGGCGAGGTGAGAGAAATGGTCACCTGCATTTTGGGCTCCTTGCTTGAAAATATCACGATGTTCGCCTCCTCGGGGTGAGCCTGCACCTCATACTGATCTTCAGAAAATGTCTGCCGGTTAAAAGGACACTTGGGATTACTCACTACAGAGGAGGCGGGGTGTAGGGGCAGAGAATCGCCTCGTTTGGCGAGGAAGTACCGGTATGTTTTTAACCCCGGGTTGTGCAATTGTTTTTTTCTTAAGAGAGTTCTCTTATTTAATCAGGGTCTGTGACGTACTCACAAATATATTTCTCAACAATTCCTTAAATTGTTGTAATATTTAGTAAAGCAAAGGGGCAGTTTAAGAAAAAGCCCCATCTCACTCTGTAGGATTCATGTGTCATAACCAGGCAGTGAATCTAAAGATCAGTCAAAAGCACCTTTAATGAAACACTCATTACAGCTGAAGCAGGAGGGAAGAACAGTGTGGAATTACAACACATCACAACCTTGTATTTGGCGCCAATCCTCTGTCTCGTGGAGCTCAAATGGCCAGTAAATTAAAAAATTCACATGAGTTTTTCTCTTTAGGCTGGAAGCGGTTCAATCATTTGTGCCCATGGAAACATCTCTCCCAAAGCTAGAAACCACACAGTATTTCTGAGATGAAGAATTCCTCTAATAACAAAAGGAAACTGACTTAATTGTTTTAACACAATTAACTTTACTGTATATCTACAGAGAGCTAAAATGACAGCGTCAACTCAGTTGATTTTACTTTCACAGTTAAGATGTTAATCATAATCATTGATTCAAGAGTGGAGGACAAACTGCTGTGTTGTTTCTGTCTGTGGAGGACAGCTGTCCACGTTCACCAATGATGAATAAGATGCTCTGCATATGAGAGAAACCAGTCTAGGATTAAGTTATTTAGCAGTGGAATTTCTTTGTGGGTTTGAATTTTGGTTGCTGACGCGTGGGAGTATTACAAATACTCCATCACGATGTTTCGTTTGTTTGTTATTTTATGTATTAAGGGTCAACTTCTCGTTTCCTATTCCATTTTTACATAACTATTAAACCTTTTCATCCACCCCTTATGACAAGTCACGAGTCAGTGGATAACAATTTCCTCTTTAAAAAAAAAAATCTACTGCGTCTTTTGTCTGACAACATCCTACTGCTAAAACTGGCAAAGGAAGCTTTATCCTGCCATTTTTGTCAGGATTTACAGCTCATCTGTATGATCCCACATCCAGGTTTATGTGTCACGAAATACGATAATAATTTGTTAGTGTTGTGAACTCCAAGTTTAACACAATTCTTCCCTCCCTCAACCTCAACCGATGTCCTAAACTAACTGGTGGCGTTTCTTACCTCCAGTTCTTTGGGCAAATGCTTGGCGATGTTCTTCAGTAAAGAGATGGTGGGTTTCTTAGCCGTCAGCAGGATGAGCTCAACATTTCTGTCTCCACGAAGCAGCAAGCCTTTGGCCAGGATACCCACCCTCATCACACCTTTTAGCAGCCGTCCCGAGATCTCAGTACTGTCAAGAGAACAAACAATTCAGCTGAAGTGATTTCTTGATGGATCACAGAGACTCTGCTCACAATAACGATGGGCATACACCTGTAGCTCTAATGTATGTATGTATGTGGCATGTGAAACCTTAGATATTGTTTGTGTTTTTACATAATTTATAAGGTTGTTTAATTATAATTCATGAATTAATGTTCCATTATGCACATGACAAAAACGCCCTTAAAGCCACAAGCAAAAGGTACAATACCATTGGCTTAAACCAGAGGATCTCAAACCTTTTATAACTTCAGGCTCACTTTTGATTTATAAAAAGAAGGACCATCATCTTCCAGGAAAAATAAAGAGTAAAAAAAGTGGGAGAAATAAATTAGACTGTAAATATGTGATGCCACTATCAGCTGTAATGACCAAAATAGGCACTGCCTGATAAATGCAATGTATTCAGGTTCATATTTCCTCTCCACACACTTTGGAGCTTTTACTGTTGCAGGTCATCCCCCACATACATTTTTCATAAAAAAAAAAGAAAAAGAGCTATCGATTTTGTGTATGCATCCAAGGGAACGCTAGCTAGCTAACAGTGGCAATTTTTTTTTGTCTGTAACTGATGTATTATTATTATTATTATTATTGAGTGGTGATATTCAAACATAACTATTAACAACATGATGCTTTGTTTAAATAACTGTATAATATATACATATATATATATATGTGCATTATCTGACAGAGATAACTTTTTACCCTTTTTCCTCTTCTCCTTCAATAGCAGCGGTTTCAACAGCTGGCGTCTCCTTCTCCAGCAGGGAGTCGGACACCAGTTTTAGGGCTCTCTCAGAGTGGGAGACAATCCTCTGAACAGCCTGCAGCTCTTCCTCTACTGGGTAAATAGTTGAGTGTTTCGCCATGATGTGACGGTCATCAGGAGAGTCTGGCCGGCGCACACACGTCTTATGAGTGGGGGAGGAAATAGAGAGATTGATCACACTTGGATTTATGTTTGAGTGAATGTTTGTTTTCTGTTTTTTCATACAACACAAAACAAAGAAAATAACTGCAATTGCGGCGCTCACCAGTAGAGGGGGTACTGGCATACCAGGGCGGCTCATCAGGGGTGGAGGAGCCATCCTGCGTCTTTGTTCCCCCCAGTACATCGGCTCCTCCTCCATCCTCCTCCAGTACATGTCCTCCTCATATCGTCTGCAGGAGAAGGGAAAGTTTTTAATTGTCATTCATTAAAAGTAATTTATTCCAAAAAGGGGATTGTTATGGCTGCCATTAATGGTACAAATTAGTCCAAAAGAAATGTTAACTAAATGTTAACTCTGAAGTACCGTTGATCATATAAGATAATTATTATACAGAGGTTTTTATCTCAAAAGCATTATCTTACTTGAAGGTATTCCTAGGTTACAAAACGGGCATTTACTCTTGTAACAACAAGTAAAGCATAGGACTGAGATGTCAAACATTTCATTTTGCATTTAGGACATTTACAGAATTACACCCCAATCTAGCTGTACAGTTTTCATGATATATAAATTTGATTAATATGACTTTCTCTGGCTGTTGAGATAATATATTTTACTAGTCATGCAAGAAAGTTGATGTGATTGACAAGAAAACAGTAAGAAGAAATTCACTTTTCTCCCTTGTGTACATGCTAGTCAGCTTGAGGACTTCCCCTTTACTGATATTACCTGTGAATGCATTTGTCATCTTTTCGGCTATTTTGCCAACAATGGAATTTTGCAAATTGAATGTCAGAGGTATGAAGAACTTTAGGTTACTAACTTTGGCCACGAGTCTGACCTCATCTCCATGTGCCAGCGCTGCTCATCGTCTCTCTGTCTCTTCAACACCGCCTTCTGCTTCTGCTTCTTCAGCTTGCTCTCCTGCAGCTTCCTGGCCCGGTTACTAGGCTTGATCTCCACAGGAAGCTCTGGGTTGACTTTCTTCTAAAGACAGAGAAAGAGATTTAAGAGATTTAAAGGGAATGCAACACAAATGTAATGAAAGTCTGTGCACATTGGAGCCTGCAGATTAAATTTAAAATAACATTTTATTTTTCTTTAGGCTTCCATCCACACCAAGCGGTTTTTCTTTAAAAAAAGCAACCTTTAGAGACAAGATCAAGGCTTGGCGTCTTAACAGTATGACACCATTGGTAGAACTGTGTATTACGTGTGCAACTAAATGTAGACCCACCCACTCCAAAGAGGTCAACAACTCCACACGCCACCTTTCAGAGGACAACTTTTCTCTATCTTAGTTGCTGATTTTGTGCATCAATACAGCCAATCACATAATATGGTTGTCGCCATTGACGTGTTTATTCATAAATTTCATTCATTGTCTCAATGTATGTAGTCGTTAGCTTTCCATTCCTACACTAGTACAGTTTAAAAGAAGCATCTATAACCAATGATCAAATCCCCATTTAATTATTGTGCAACCATCTGACAAAATAGACATATGTAACGGAGGCATCGTGTTTGGCTATAGTGATCACACAAAATAACCAACAGAAAGAAAGTCTGCTGAAACCATGCAACGTGTCTGTGCGTCTGTCAACACAGTGGATCCATTCCAACTCACTCCTGATCAGATATGATACGAATATGAAATACCCTGTTTTGTTGAGATTGCACTGTTTAGGAAAATCATCTGCTGTGAACAGAACGATTAACAATTCATGTCATTTAAAAACACCAAAAACCTTTGAAAGTATGCATCGGAGCCCTGTTCAGCATGTCTCTCTGTATAACTAGTCAGACAGGAATGGACTCAGTGATGCTCAAACTTTCTGTTGTTACCTTGTACTGGAGTCTGTGCCTTCTGCCTTTCAGGTGCATGTCTTTAGCATTCGGGTCATTGAAACTGCACTCACACAGTTTACAGTGGAATCGAATCACTTTTCCGTCATCGTTACGGACCTGAAACAGACAGTTCTTGTAAGTACACATCATGCAGGACAACGAACCCTACATGCATGATTTTTTACTGTAATCATAAGAAAAAGTCAAGAAATATTTGATATAGAAGATTTTTTTGGGGGGTGTCTGATGTAAAACATGAATGAAATTATGAAACCAATCTTTACTGTAAGCAGATTATAAAACAGTATTCATTTTAAGACTTTGATCAAAATATCTCTAACTCATATGTACTGTAAACAATTAAGATCAAAGTGTTATATCAAACTCCAAACGCCTGACTTTATAACTGTTCTTCTATTTGCATAAAAACCAACATATATCACTCCGATATACTGATAGGCTGTCAGACATTTTCTTCCCGTTTCCTGCGTACCTCCTCGACATAGTCGTGTCCCACTGGCTGGATGTCTCCCTGTCCTCCAGCTCTGTCACTGTCCTCATCGTCACTCTGAGAGTCCATTCTCTGAACTGACTGTTGCATGGGCTCCTCCACCTTGGCAGCTGCCACCGCCGCCGTCACTGCAGCTGCTGGAGCGCTGACCGGCTTATTGGCTATGCGACAGATAAAATATTACAGATTAGAGTTCATTTAAAAAACGTTAATAAACATCTATTTCTAGTCATTTCTATCTCCTGTTCTATTCCAGAGGATAGTAAAAATGCGTGCCGCTATCCCCATTTTTAAAACATGAAACAAATACAGCATGGTCAGACAACCCGTCATTTGATATGCTCATATACTCTGGCCTTCACACTCATTGTGAGCACTGCAGGCTGCAGCTGTCAAAATTATATCCATTTTAAATTTCAATATAGCTGTACATTTGGCTAAATGTCTGATAGATGTGTTATATATGTAGATCTTATCAGATTGGTAGTTAAATGGGTCAGATGGGGGAGAAAATCATCTCCAATAATCAACGTAACAAATTGGGAAACTTACAAATGACAGTTATTTTGGAAGGCGCTGGTTTCTTGATTGGTGCTGTTTTGGCAGTGACGTTTACAGCCGCCTGCTTGGGTGTGACAGTCGAAGTTGAAGTGGTTGAGACGGAAGCAGAAGTGGATGTAGAGACTGAAGGTTTCCCAGCTGTCGATGTCGTGACAACTGCAGCCGAATTCACCAACACTGGCTCAGTGGAAGGTATTGGTTTGCCCAACTTGGTGTGAAGTTTCACCACCTTTCCAAGGTTGACAAAGAGGACAGAGGAAGATACAACTATTTAAGCCTGCTGATACTTAATCCCATCCCAAATCCCTGAGGCAGGTTTTGTTCCAAGACTCTGCAGCTGAGATGGAACATCACACGACTACAACCACAATCATGTTCAATAAAGAAAGCATTTTATGTCAATATCGTATAGAGACGCCAATATTTGAGAAAACGTATCACAGCTGTGCTAACCTTCTGGTGTTTGGCTCCACGGATATGAGCGGCGTAAGCATCCACTCCGGTGCAGGACACGTCACAAAGCTCACAGCGTAACTGAGTCTGGACACCCCTGGGCCCGTTGCTGGTCCCAGTCTGCCCCCCAGATTTCAGGGCTGCCTCCTTTTTCTTATGCTTCTGGCCTTCTAGGTGCTCCCGATACGTCTGGTGCAGTAAATCACACCAGTTAGCAAGATGTAGCTTCCAAATACATACAGACACATTCATATTCATTTTATTCTGTAATCAGATAAACTCAATATAATCCAATTTAGTCAGACAACTCTCTGGTCTTAAATGTAAATATTGTAATGCGTTTGTTCAAAAATGTTTGTGTTCGTTCCATAAAACTCATTATAAACTCCTACCTGAGGGCCTGCACAGCTGATCTTGCAAATGTCACAATAATGGAGCTGGGGCTGCTTAGGAGGCCCTTTGGGCTTCTGCAGCTTGCTCTGGTGAAATGTGGGCTTTTTGTAGGTGTTTACAGTCGGAGCCGTCACCATGTTGCTGCCTGAGTTGCTCCAAGAAGAGCTTGTCAGCTGCTTCGGTGGTGGCTGGATGGGGGGCTGTTGCAGCTGCTGAGGTGGAGGCTGCGGCTGGGTGAGAGTCTGCTGCGCCAGCTGGTAATAGGAGGGGGTGGGTGTGGAGGTATAGCCAGTTGAGTCATAACTGGAGTAGTTAATGCCTGAGGGTGAGAGAGAGCAGGACGACGACAGTGAGGACGAAGAGTTATCAGAGAGAAACGTTCAACATATGAATCACTTATCAATCAGTCGTCAAGCAATTAGCGGCAATGCAATTGCACCAACAAAGTCAATCCTAAACTCGTTCTTAAAAATTGGGAAAACAGATCATAAGAAACTTAAGCTTGAATTATCAAGGTATTATACGTTTGTATCCACCTGTCCCGGCCTCTCAGAATCAGCTCATGCCTTTGTTCTCTCGGACCTCTCTCAAGGAGGTACTTGATAATCTCAAGAACCAGCAGAGTGATATCTTAGCTCGCCAGGTACAGTAGCTCACAAACTTGCACTGCATTTCCCTGTGACACTTTCCGAGTGCACCCATTTTTCTTATTTGGACTGCACACAGACAATGTTTATCGATATGCCAGTAGTGCAAGACAGAATCCTTCTGCTGGAGCGAGGCAGCATTTTGGCAACTTTGATAAACTATTTTCAGTATATAAAGAAGGAATATTTCAAATACTTTGCATATAATAGAAAAAAACTAACAGAATATGGACTTAGAATTTGAATGTCAAGGCTTTGAATAAAAAGCTATGCACTAAGCTATCTTATATATTGTCTCATCTTACCCGAGTAGGTGGTGGCCGCAACAGTGGAGCCGAAGGAGGAGCCGAGGGTGTAGGATGAAATGGATGTCGGCGGCTGCTGGACACTGGTGGACACTGGGTAGATGTTGTAGCTGGTGGACACAGAGGGGGCCAGAGGCTTGAGGGCCGTTACCTGCCTCTGGGGGGGAGGAGGCTGGCTGTACACGGTGGAGGGGGCTGGACTATAAGCGCTCTTTACTCCTACTGATACAGGAAAGGGTAGGGGACAAAGAGAGGAGGGGGGTAGAGGTGGAGAGGAAGGGTATTAGAGTGAGAAGAGTGCACAGCAAAAGAAATCTGAGACGTCCATCCTGTCCTCTGGGACTGCTTGTCAGAGAGCGTTTGGCAGCACAGGAAGGATCCTCATTTCACAAGCAAATGAGCAACAGACACATCCCACATACAGTATTTCATATCACATCTTTAAAAGTGAATAAGAATAAAAAATACCAGGACTGATGACTCACAAATCCCCCAGCAAGACTGACGGGTGTATGTCAGTGATATACACTGTTAATTAGATCTGAAACTCTGGTTATACAACAGTCAACAATATCTTTTTGTAAAACTGATGAACTTGTATGCATTTAAAACACACAAACATACAGTAATCAATAATTTCATAACTATTCAGCAGGTATATAACCCATCCCATTATTTTCCAAAATAATCTAGTCTACGCATTCAACCTTATTGTCAAAACCTGGCACCAACATTATCCACAATTTAACCAGTCGATCAGAACTTTGGGTGTGATATACTCGTAGCTGCTAATGTAATAATAATAATAATAATAATAATAATAATAATAATAAACAAATAATAACATCAAGCTGCTAGCCTCAATCAGAGATGAGAAGCGGGCTCCAGAGGTCTGGTAAACTCGCTGCTTTCTTACGCCACCCCTTTTGATTTGATTTTTATCAATTTCAAACATGTCATTTTAAGCCCCAACCAACGCTGACTAAAGTGACATCAATCGAGGCAATTTATAAGATTTTGTGCAGCTCCCTGTGGAGTCATTAAAGGGTTTATATATTAAGTAGTACATCAGCTGTAAAGAGATAGGCTAACACTGATTGAAAATGTGGATGCAACATGAAAGAAAGAAATAAACTGACTCACCAGTCTGGTAGTAATTCTCTGTGTGTGTCCTCTGAGCCGGAGCTATACTCGTCTGGTAGTACTGTTTATTGTCATAGGTAGTCACAGCTGCAGGACGCCCGTAGCTGTAGTTGTCCTGCTGGTGTTTACAAGAGAGCATTTAATCAAATTGGAAGGCAGCAAGATTTAAAAAAAAAAACACATTTTTATATTACTGCATTAAAGCCACTGTGTGTCAAATTAAAGCATCCCTGCGGTATGCATTTTGGGACAATCCCAGTGAACGTTGGTACAAAAGAGGCATGCGTTGCTGTCTGTACCAGTGTCTTAGTGGCAAAAAATAATTTAAAAAAAATCACATTATTTGACCCAAAACTAATTTCTATACATTACATCCAGTATGAACACGCGCACGCACGCGCATGCACGCACGCACGCACGCACACGCACACACACACACACACGCACACACACACACACACACACACACACACACACACACACACACACTCTAAGAAACGGAGAAGAAGTGACAATAAAGGAAGCAGAAAGCGACTGACCGTTTCCGGGTATACCTGGTACGTTTGTGGGGTGGTGGTGGGCTGTGGAGGTGCCGGGGGGTCTGGCTGCCTGTATGCGTAGTCAGGGGGAGCCTGGTGGCTCTGATAGGTGGGGTAAGGGGCAGTGACCACAGGCCTGGCTGCCTGGACTGGAGCTGGAGAATATGACGCAGTCACTGCATGAGCCACAGCTGGAGCCTGCTGGACACTGTAACTGGCTGTAGAGGGATGGGAATAGGCCGGGGGAGGCTGGGCACTGAAGGAGAGGAGAGAGAAGCATTTAGTAATGCAAAAAGGTGAACTTCAAAACTGCTTTAAATAGGCATCTTTATGAACAACATTAAACTTCAGAAAAGTGTCTATTTAATATTCTACCATTGAATAGAGCTGGAATCAATCCATGTCAGAAGTGTTAGAATTAATACATTTTTGTAACAATAGTTAAACTGCACTTGAGTATTTCTAAATAACACTCACTTCATAGTTAACAAAACATTCAAGTGTATGGATATTTTTTAAAGATGAAGAGTCTTCTACTGAAGAAGATTGGTGCATTGAGCTACATGCTAATGTTGGCAAGCTAGAACAGGCAGGTGATCCCCATTCACTCTGAGGGGGCATGAATGTCGGTGCTCTGGACTATATTTCCGGGCAATCCATCCAGTAGTTGTTGAGATAAATCACTCAAAACCACAAACGTGAACATCATGGTGGTGCAAGAGGGAAAGTCGGGGAATCACAAAAGTCAGCCAGATTCGTCATCTGAGCACCATGAATATCTATATGAAATATCATGTAAATCCATCAAATAGATGCTTAAATATTTCAGTCTGGACTAAAATAGTGAACAGACCAACTAACTAACTAACCAGCAGCCCAATATAAGTTATGCCCATGTATAACTATATATAAAATATTGAATGTAAATGGGGAAGTCATGTGAGAACTGCAGTTTCTGACTCAGTTCTCTGACTTTATTTTTCAGCACCGGAGGTTGCCGCGTGGTCATGCCGCTAGCATGGCTAAATATAGGCACTAAAAATAGGGACACAAATTAAATGCAAAATGTGCATCCAAGCAAGATTAATTAATCATTGAGGTCAAAATTGTGATCACTTAGAATATTAAATGATTGACTAAGCGGCCTAGCATTGACCACCGGTTTCATTTTGATCAAATCTGCAGCAGCCTTGTTGTTGGCATGGTTTGGGATGCGGAGCAGCTACTGGCAACGGCATCAGTAACTGATGATATCAGCATCTTTTTAAAGCTTTCAGTGCCTACATGAACAAAACACGAGTGAGCTCAAATTAAATGACTTCTTAAGGTCACGAAAGAGCATCGACTCAAAATGCTGTGGGAGTAATCCAGACATCATATTATCACACAAAAATATACTGGATCCGGGGAAAATAAAAAAAAAAAAACACTTGCACAATAGAATGTATGCAGGAAACTCAGTTTGAATAAAAAAGATTTAAAAAAACAGAATGTACCAAGACGGGATTTTGGAGAAATGTTTTTTTGCCTAGGCTTTTTCATTACAGTAAATTTTATTATTTGCCACATCAATCGCAGTTGATTCAGAATTTGTTTTGATGCGCTCAACAACAAAACATATAATCCCAGAGCACACACAACAAAAAAGTGCCACAGGAGTCCTAAACACTGGAAAGTTGTTGACATTTTTGCATATGGCATTTTGCATATGGCAGAGTCAATCATTTTATTTGGGGTTTTTGGTTAGATAACTAAAATCAGACAAGCTTAAGATAATTTAACATTATGTTCTACGCTAAAAATGTGTCAGTAAATAGCCCTCGTCAAATCTGAAACTTAGCGGTCGCTATAAGCAAAAAATGAGACAACAAAATGTCATAACGCCAACTAGTGCTTGTTGTGTATACTCACGCACATGCTACCGTGGTGTAGTGTTTATAGCCTAACATTTAGCTTTTTACCTCTGCCGATTGCCTTCACGCTTCAAAAATCATGAAAGCTGAACATACGTTTGTGTTTGTCAGAGAAGTTATTTTCTGCAATAGCCAGACAGAAATCCCTTTTTTTTTTGCCGATCGAACCCGTGCAATTCCAACTTCTGTGGTTGGCCTACAAAAATACCTCATCCCTGCAGCACTCAGTAACTATACAATGCAAACTATAGTGCAACCAGATGGTTCATGCACTTAAAGTGACATGTTTAACTACATGTGCTTGTTTATACAACCGGTGAAGCATTTAGGATGCAGATTGCTTCAGGGTAAGTGCTATTGTGGAAGCGAGCCGAGATGCTCTAGTCTTGATGCTGCGTAGTCTTTTACCCAAAGGTAGAAGACTGAAGACTGTTCACGGTATTTGAGGAGTCATTTCCATTTTCAAACATTTCCATTGAATGTGAATATTCAGAAATTTTTTTACTTTGACAGGGTTTCTTTATTCATTAGCTATACTTGTTTGCTGTTGCTATCCCTTAGATATCTCTGGGCACACTTGTTTTAGGTTGTTTGCATCAAAGCTATCATGCACCTTTATTTCTTGCTAGTCTGATGGATTAGCCCTTCCTGTCAGGTCATGTTAATAATTTTAGAAAATATACTGTCTTGAACTAATTATTGCTTTTGCAGCATTGTGAGCAGATTTGATCAATATCGCCCAATACTGGAACCTTGCACCGAGTGTGCGTCTCATGAAGACAAAAGCCTTACTGCAGCTCCAACACAGTGCCATGTTTGAGGCTTTATGTTCAATCAGGAATTAGCATTACAAGTTAAAACTGGTCACCAATGCAGACTTTGGTGAATGGACGAAGGGAAACATGTGAACATAGAAGATGAATACAGCAGCACTCTGTATTGTAAATATTAGTCTATTGCTGTTTGACAGGTGTGTTGGCTTGACTGCTGGTCAAAAAATAAACAAACAAATAAAAACACCAGACAAAACAGGAAACCTGATCATTACACGATATGCTAATTATATTAGAGTACCTGTCAAGATGACAAGCTGAACGATTTACCTGTCAACCAAAGTTGCCAAACACCAATCCATCCTAGCAAGAGTTTGACAGGTGACCGGTGCTCATTTCCTACCTGAACATAAGTAACGTAATCTGTTTCAATGATCCTCTGTGTCGTTATTTACCGTTAACTCTTAACAGGTACACAGTTTGAGAGACAGCTTCAGTACAGCTAGACCAGGGTTGTTAATCCTAAACACCGGCCAAAATATCCGTCACAGCGATTAACTAAACCAGCTTGGGGACGCTTAGTACAGCTGCCGTTAAAGTCTTTCACGTGGTGAAGCGTTGACCCGTCAACACCCGCAGGTGACCGCACTGGGGTTCACTTGAGTCAAGCAGCGTGTCGGTAAGAGCTGGCCTGCAAACTCAGCTAACCTAACCTAGCTGACGTTAGCTCACCGAAGCAGCGGGTCAAGCGGAGCTCGCGCTGTGGCCCGTCTTTTCGAGCCCACCACCGACCGTTATACCCCGGAGGCCGATGCATGTGACACAAAAGACACACTGACATCAACCTGCGTGTCTTGAATTACCTGTATTGTGGACCGGCACCATGTGTGAACCCGAAATAATTGCTTGCAGCCATCTTGGCATCTCCAGTACAGTACGGTATTGGCACTTGGCAGCCAGCAGTAAAACCCTGAAACTATCCGTCAAGATAGTTCACCCCCTCTACTGCCACCAATGGGAACGCCCCCTCTGCTTTACCGGAACTGCGTAAGACAAAACATAACAAATAAAAACACATCTTACAGACAGTGAGTGAGATATTAACGAAAACTCAGCAAGAAAATGTTGTGTAAATGTATCGAGTAAAGTTAGGAGTATGTGAAAGGGATCAAAGAACAGAAATAAATAAAGAGGGAAAAGAGGACAAATAAAGAGGATGATCATACAAATTATTTTAAATGTATTAAAAAAAAAAAGCACAACTAAAAATAATCTAGTCAATTCGTTGAGCCTGGTTTACAAAAGAAAATGCTAAATCCTAGATACTTCTTTTCCTGCCACCTAATCTTAGCCTGTATAAACTCTAACCGTAAAAAAAACAGGTTTCAAGCGAAGACGGAAGTAACGTATAAGGACTCATCTCGTTCTGCTGTATCTGCTGAATGTCGCGTGTGCCTGTCAGTCATGCTGACAGGCACACTTATGATCAAGACAATATATCTCATCTAAACCTAACTACCAGGCACTGCGTTTGTAGACAAAAAATATCAACATATCATCATATTCAGATGTATATGAAACATCCTGGGAACCATAATGTTCCATATAATAAATATATATATATATATATATATATATATATATATATATACATATATATATATATATATATATATATATATATATATATATATATATATTTATATTTATATATATTTATTTATATTTATATATATGACGTGATTAGTAGACCAGAGGAAAAAGGAAAAATGCCCTATGAGGCCTATGGGCAGCCAGCAGCACACTTTGCAGGGAAACTGGGCAGGGGCGATATGATTGGTTGGGTGAAAGTGAAGAAAGGGACTGAATAATTAATGTGTGAGAAGACTTGGGGTGTATGAAGGAGAGTGGGGCTAGGAGACAGAGAAGGAGGGGGAAAGCTATGGATGGAGAGAGCGAGAGATGCTGTTGCCAGGGAACAGCAGCCACGTAGAGGACCACTGAAAACAACAGCAGGATTATCTGATGGGGTAAAGGGACACAGAGACTGGTGCTCATTTTTCCCTCACGGAGAGGGTTTGAATTGATATTTGGGGGAGGAAAAAGGTATTTGGAGTTACAAGCAGGGAAAAGAAGGCGGTAGGGAGGGAGATCATGATGCCAGAGCAGATGCATTCTGATTAAAAGAATTTTGTGTCTTGGTGGTGTGGACGTATACGAGCTGAGAGGGAGGCTGTCGGCTCGCTCTTCACGGCCAATCTTTCCCCAACAAAGGTGGCCAGAGGCGGAGGAGAAGAGGGGGAGTCCACCACAGAGGTGCCCCCTGTCTTCAAACACCTGCTGCTGGCTAGCGGCTGACATCGAGGACACTAGGACTGTGTCTGTGTACAAGTGTGTGTGCACGCATGTGAATGAGTGCAAGGCAGGAAGCGTGAGAAGAGAAATTCAGCCTGACCTCTGCTTCTCTGTGGATGTGGAGGATCAGGACTTTCTCCCCTTGAATCTTTGCGTCTGTGACTGAGGAGGAGGGAGGACACACAGACCAGCGAGAGGTTTTGAGGGGATCTCACACCGCTCATGTGAGTATAGAATTAACCTCCTTGCATCTCTATTCTGCTCGCTGCACAAATCAGACACCTCAGACTGCTTGCATTTGGGATGACCCAGGAACGCTGTGGGGACACTTTACTCTGTGATGTTTTGCACATTTGGTGGCAATTCATTTAATACAGTTGTTGTTGCAATATTGGAATTTGCAAGCAGAATGATTGAACATGGGTAGCATAATACAACCAGAGTATTTTAAGCTAAAGGTACATTTCTGTATGATGATACATGATTGATTCTGCTCTCCCTCTTGCTGAACCGCTTTCTTTATGGGGTGTTTCCTCTTTGGGTTTTATGTTAGTGGATTTTGCTTCATGGTCCAATCTATTATCTTTGCTTTGTTCCTTATGTGGCCTGTAAACATGAATTATGTCCTGTATGTGAGACATGGCTGTCTTCCAGTTAAGCCACAAGTATTGCTGCCAAAACCACTCCACTCCTTTTAGTAATGATATCATGGCAACATGATGCACTGCCGACAAGACTGTCAGGCTCACATTGGGTTTGTTGTATTTTATTTTCCCACAACAGTATTTTTGTTGCGCTCTCCTAACACGCTCTGAACTGCATTAATGTGACACTGACAAGCAGTTATAATGGGCCTTTTATCTGAAAGGATAACCTCCAACACAAACCTGGGAATGCTCTGTCACTCAGCAAAACCTGCTCAGACGTTGTGGATTATATACGTGAGTGGAGAAGTACAAAGAGAAAAGGACTTTAAGGCCAATTAAATATCCACAGTGCTCCTCTCATGCGGGTCACCAGCCAAAACAGACCTGTGCTGCTGTTAATAATGTGTCACTGTTATGGTGTGATAATGCACATGAATTGCATTAAATCCTGTTATTAAGAAGAATGCAGTGCATCTTAATGCCACCGTTGATTATACAGTCAGTGTGAAATCATTGTAAAGGCATTCACCAGAATGTAGATTCTCTTTAAACTCTTGAGCGCAAAGAAATGAATATTAGATCTTAAGAGACGGTTTTTTTTCCGGTAATACTATTGGCGACATGAGGCCTGAGCATAAAAGGCAGCAGTCACATCAGTGCGGAAGGATTAAGGAGCAGTGAGGGAGGATTAAATGTGCTTGTCGTCCTCCTCATTGGCCTCTTGAATTCCACCCAGAAAGAAATTTGTACTTGATATTTGACTTTGAGGAGAGCTGAGCTCAAAGTGGGCTCTGTTCGAGTCAGTCACATGCCTCTCTCATGAGCTCCTCTGGGGTCGGGGATAAAAAGAACATCTGACTAAACTAGTGGTTACAGCCCCCAAATAGTCATGGAAAAGTATTTGAATAAAATCCTCCAACAATGCTGACTTTTCCCTTTTCCCTCTCAGTCACACGTGTTCCTGCAGTGCAGCCATGAAGCTGACTGTCTAGTAAGTACACTCATTTGATGTGACAGTTTTCCCTTGCTATTGTGGAGTTCAATCATAAACAGTTTTCTTCACACCTCTAGGCCCCTGCTCTCTTCCCAGAGGGATGGGCACCACAGAGGCAACTCTACGAATGGAGAACTTGGAGGTTAAAGACGAGTGGCAGGATGAAGACTTCCCCAGGTGGGATTCTTTTACTTTCTACTAATCTAATTAACTGTTCTTTTGATGTCAATTAGATGATGTTGAAAGTGGAAAACTCTGAAACAGCTGAGCAAAAATCTGTCATTATGTCATCTCTTAGAGCTGTGTGTGTGCCTTTAAC
Organism: Taurulus bubalis; assembly: GCF_910589615.1. NCBI lineage: Eukaryota > Metazoa > Chordata > Actinopteri > Perciformes > Cottidae > Taurulus > Taurulus bubalis. The sequence goes on along the minus strand of NC_136595.1, from coordinate 19,868,658 downwards.
GGCACATTCTTGTGAATGTGTGTGTTAAGTTAATGAATATGCAGCACTTTTTCATTTATGGATGGGAATCTCATTATTTAGGATTAATTGTGCTGTTAATTATGGATTCATTTCCAAACAGGGTTTCTTTATGGGCCAGCTGCACCATATCGCTCCCAATGTTGTCTGGGTGGATTGAGATGCAGTGCTGTAGTTTTTTTATATTGACACTTTTTTACTTAAAAAACGCTTACTTATATATATGATAGCCATCAACTTGTTTCTGTATATTGTTTAAGCAACAGTGGATCTACATAAGCGTATTGTGTTGATGTTAACTGTAATGTTGATGTTTAAATTCATGCTCACGGTAAGAAACAAAGAAGATAAATGGTGGAAAAAATAAAAGTTTTAAAAGCATTTAGAGAGTGTGTGAATTTGATGTTCAGAGATGGAGATGCAGAGCTTGATGGACATAAAAAGAGCAAGGGAGAAGTGTGATGACAGTCGGTTCTGGGCTCCCTCCTCCTCCCTTCACCTCCTCCTCCCTTCTCCTCCTCCTCCTCCGTCAGAGTGGGAGGCAGGAAGCCAAGGAGCAGGTGCAGCTCTGTCTGTAAATGGTCTCAGGCTACGTCATTTGACGCAAGAGCAGTCACCGATCAACAACACAGCGTCGCCAGAAAAATGGTGGCAGATTTTGGTTCAATCCAGACAGAGACGCAGGAATAGCCAGCAGCAAATGGATTATCAAGGCTTCGTCTGAGAGATGCTCTGCCCTACACTGTCTGTTATTAGCTGAGAAAACAGGGAATGAGTAAGCAAACTAAATCCAAAGGTGTGTCATCTTAAAAAGCTATTTGAATCCGCCTTGACAACAGCAGCCCCGTGCTATTTCCAGAAGGTAAGCATCATTGATTCGTCCTGTTATTGTTGTTTGTAGCTGAAGGACAATGCAGCTATGAACCGGAACAAAAGAGATTATCTTGCCTTTGTTAAAAGAAGAAATACCCATGAATCTGTTCATAGAATTGGCTTCATTTCTGACAAAGGAAGCATTGGATTATAATCACTGCAGGGGTTCAGGGGGTCGAACCGTTCATCAGTCCCTGTTTCTCTGAGCTAAAGCCATTGTTGTTGGCTCTGGGGAGCACCCACTGTCCTCCTCTACATGGGAGGAAGAGGCAGTTGGCTTTCACAGGAATGCAGCTAAGATGCTCTCTGCCGAATGACACTGCGTTGTAAGTCTCTGCTTCTCCTGCATTCAAACCAATTCATTGTAAAACCCTGTTTCCAGGTCCCTGATAGCATTGGGCGTTGTTGCTCATATGCAAAACACGTCTGTCCTAATAATGTGCATAGTTTTGCCTAATCTAAAAAAACAACAACACACAGATGGGCAGATGCTACACAAACATATGCACGGCAGCTCCAGTTCGCTCCTCCTGCTGCGCAGGGTAAATAACAAGTAGCATTAAGGGAAAGAGAGCTGCACCTTTCTGTCTGTGTATGCTGACACATACTTCTCGGCTCTTCTCTCTCTTCCACTTATTCTCTATCTTTCATTCATCCTCTTTTCTCCTTTCTCTCCCCAGAGAGAAGTTAATTACCATCATATTTTGCTTGCTCCTCTTTTTAGTGCTTAGCTTGATCAGTGATAACACCCACGCATGTACTGGTCCATTGAACACCATCCTAATCGCATTGTCACAGGCTGCTGTGTGCTGGAGAACAGAGTGAAGTTTCAGATACATTTACTACATTCAAAAGTTATGGTTGCATATATGAAAGACCCAGTAAGAGTCATGCTTGTCCTGCTGAACCTCTGTTCTCAGCGGATTCATGACTGGCTTTATATGATATATTATGCTCAACAAGCTCAGTGCTGGTTGCTCATGCTCATGCTGGTTGTATGCTTCCCTCCAGACCACTACCAGAGTACGGAGACATGGATCCCTCTTGTGGTCTCACAGACAACAGAGCCTGTAAGTAATACCAGGGGTCACTGATTGGTCAATAATGGAAGGTCCATAATAACCCTATATTATGACATCACTAACATCTTCTGATCTGTCTCTTCTCTCCTTGTCCTCTGTAGCTCCCCCTAACTCCTTGAATGTAAGCCCACCTGGAGGAGGAGGAGGAGGCGGGATGTCCTCGTCCCACCGTAAACGGCGTACATTGGTTGCCCCGGAGATGAACCTTTCACTGGACCAAAGCGAGGGCTCTTTGCTGTCGGATGACTTTCTGGATACACCGGATGATCTGGACATCAACGTTGATGACATCGATACGCCTGACGAGACAGACTCGCTGGAGTTCATCACCAATGGCAACGAGTTGGAGTGGGAAGGTAATTGGTTAAAATGCAAATGCATATATATATATATATGAAGTTTGCAGAATCAGCGACATGTTTAAATCACTTCTTGAAACCTTTCTTTAAAAAATAGCCTTTTATTAATTGAATTATTTAATAATTTTTTACTCCACAACATTTATTTTACACTTCTGTTGAGGTTGTTGATTACATTTTCCAGAATATATGATATGATACAGTCCCATCCTGCTAATTCTTTCCGGTTAAATACAAAGTTTCCATCCACATTGACAAATTACTTTACTAAAATACTCTTACATATATTTGTCAGTCAAAGAAATATAATATAAGAATCTCCAATAATACAACACTGTAAAACTACCCATTCTACATTGTGAGTAGTTGATACTTGACACTAGTACGTTTTACTTTTACATTTTGAATTCAAGACTTTCAATGGAGTATTTTTAGACACTGTTAGGATATCTTCCACCATAACTCATTCTAAATTAAACCACAAGCCTGAGTCATAATCCTTAATAAATGTTCATCTTCAGACAGTAAGACAAAATTTAACTGCAGTTTTGTTCATACTAAAAGTAAAAAAAACTATCTAACATTTACTTAAGATTAGGTTACACACAGACTACATATTTCACTCTCTCTGGGAACCAGTGCGATGCAATGTGGCAGATATTTCAGAACAAAATCTGTCTCTGTGTTCGTCCAGACGACACGCCGGTGGCCTCGGCCAAAGCAGGTCCCGCTGGCGGTTCAGGAAACATGGATGAGGAGGGGAATGTCAACAACGGACGACTCTGGAGGACGGTGATCATCGGAGAACAGGAGCATCGTATTGACATGCAGGTCATCAGGCCCTACCTCCGGGTCATCACACATGGAGGTCAGTGAAAGGACAGACCAATTAAATCAATCTCATGAGAGTCCAGAAGATGGCTTCAGTCATTCACATTTCACTCGTATGCAGAGAAGCATTATTCACTGTTAACTGAAACTCTCTCCCATCAGGTTATTATGGCGAGGGTCTTAATGCCATCATTGTTTTCTCTGCCTGTTACCTGCCTGATAGCAGCTGTGCAGACTACCACTACATCATGGAGAACCTCTTCCTGTGAGTGACTCTTAGTTTTCAAGAACATACTTTGACAATGTAAATAGATGAATGTGTATACTGCCTAAGTCTGAACTTAGTTGGCTCGGTATTATCATGTCTGAGAGGAAAGCCACATGGCTCGGTCAAAAGCAGGCATGTCTTGATCATGTTATTTTTTTTAAGTTCCCAGTGTCTGTTATCTCATAATCCGCATAATGCTGTACCCTTTCATGTCACTGTTTTGAGGTCGTTGAATGTTTTCATATGACACTTGACAGCCTTTCCTCTCCTCCAGATATGTGGTGAGCAGTCTGGAGATGCTCGTGGCTGAAGACTACCTGATCATCTACATGAACGGAGCCACTCCTCGGAATAAAATGCCTGGGATCAGTTGGCTCAAGAAATGCTACCAAATGATTGACAGAAGGTGGTAAAAGGAGAAACTACTCAGATATTATTATTTGTGATATACTGTCTATAAAACACAACTAAAATATGATTTAGGCCGAACCTACTAATTAATTAGCTGCTGAGTATTGCTCTGCGTCAATATACAGAAATGCATGACATTGAAACTGACAGACACAAATTGGAGGTTAATGGAAGTTGTCACTTGCTGTCAGTACGAGCCTGAGGATGACTCACAGTTTACATTTATAGCACTCTGCTTAGAAAAACTTTCATAATTATATATATTTTAAAACACTAACTAAACTGTGTTAACTGAATGTTCTACATATTGTGACGGTAGATTGAGGAAGAACCTGAAGTCTTTGGTCATCGCTCATCCCACCTGGTTCATACGCACCGTCCTGGCTATATCCAGGCCCTTTATCAGGTAACACACACACACACACACACACACACACACACACACACACACACACACACACACACACACACACACACACACACACACACACACACACACACACACACACACACACACACCAGCAACTGAACAATTATGTCTTAATCCACAAAACTCGGTGCACAAGTTAAAATGCTTTTTCTAGTAATGAACTAATGGGGTGACCAGGCCGAGCTTTTGATCATGAGGATTTTGTAACTGAGACATCAGTGATGCAGCGACTGTAACGGTGGCCATATTGTCGTTGTGGTTTTCCTGTTGTCTCTCTGCAGTGTGAAGTTCATGAATAAGATCCAGTATGTCCACAGCCTGGATGAACTGGCAGAGATCGTCCCTATGGACCATGTCCATGTCCCCGAGTGTGTGGTGCAGTAAGTATCTCTGATCACTAGATGGAATAAAAGAACTGTAGCAGTGGCAGCAGCCTGTCTAGCCTTAAGATGATTGTTCATGTGCATCTGGCGAAGAATAAGAGTAATGTGTTTGAATAAAAGTAAAATACGATTTGTACTACTCTTTAAAAGGACTTGATTTTACTGAAGGATCTAACAGTGTTACTTATTTTCAGATTTGACGAGGAGAGGATTAAAGCAAGGAGGGAAAGGTAAAATACATTTGATAAGATCAGCCTCTCATACATATATATGGCTCATACAGAATGCACTTGAACTGTGGTTAAAGCACTTACATTTCATTAATTGGCTTCAGAAGACTTTAGATTCACAACCAAATGGGCATCAGCCCAAATGCCTACAATAACTCTCTGTCTCTCTCTGTCGCTCTCTCTGTCTGTCTCTCTCTCTCTCTCTCTCTCTCTGTGTATGTGTATGTGTGTGTGTGTGTGTGTGTGTGTGTGTGTGTGTGTGTGTGTGTGTGTGTGTGTGTGTGTGTGTGTGTGTGTGTGTGTGTGGGATGGAGCAGGACAGACAACAGGACCCACCGCAGCCAGTCCCACAGGAGCCAATAAAAAAATCTGAGAGGTACTGGTCCACTCTGGATTTTAAAATCCGATTTTCACATCGAACTTTTAAATAGTAATTTATGTATGTTGTCATCCCTCCAACTTTTTGACAGTGTTTTTTTTTTCTCATTTTCAGGCCGAAATCGATGTATGTAAATCTTAAGTAATGAGAAGTGCAGCTTCGCAGGTAACGGAATATAAACCACTGTTGTACATCTTTTAGGAGCCCCGGTGTGGCTTTCTGTTCTATTTGCCACAAAGCCCTTTAGCTCCACTCAGATGTCTAAATAGTGGCCAATAATTCCACTTTCCAGTGTACTGTTTTCATATATTTAAGTACGACAATCAGATTAAGATCAAAGTCAGATATTTCAGGATGTGCTTCCTCTTCAGACTTTCTGTCAAGTAAACCAAATGTTATTTATTCTATTAGATTGCCTTGGTATGCTTTTTTAAGCAATCATATTTATCCATTTTGGAAACTAATTGCGGGAATTCTTTCTTGAACAGAAATAATCAAACAGAATATTCAAGTGTACTTTTAGCTGAATAAAAGGCCTTGGGCATGTTGAGTATTCAACAAAGAACTGCAGTGTGCAACAATGTGTAGAGATAATGATGTTGACCTATACATTGATACTTCTCTGGAGTTCCCTTTTCCAATGAGTTAATCTTCATACTGATGGTCCTGTATATTTTAGTGTAGGCTTCATGCTTGCACTGATTTAAAATACAAAGCAAAATGTCATGTCCCTGTATTAAATAAAGTTCAACACACCCTCCAGAGCCAAAGGGATGTGAATTGCTTGTCTCTGAAAAAGGTTGTGTGTGTATATACAAAATGAAAAAAGATTAAATATATACAGCTGAAAACAGAAAGCAGGATAAAATAGCAAAACGCTGCTTGTTACTATGGTAGTAACAATAACCTAATTTAACTTCAGGATTAAAATAAGACTGGAGTTGTGATTTTGGTTCACTTCTAAATGTCAGGATCAACAGATGTTTTGTCCTGTCATGCTTTCGTCATCCACAAGCGTTTCCTTCTCTTTATGCAGTGTGACAGACGTCTGGAGCATGAACCTTAGGATTTGTACCCGCATGAAGCAGTGGGTCCAACAAGTCTTGCTTCCTCATTTTACCAACATCCAGCTGTAGATTTGTGCTGTGAAGATGATGAACATTAACCCTTTGTGTGGAACCCCTTCTTCCACAGGGTTTAATATTACAACTTGAAAATGTACAGAGGAAAAGACTGCAGGAAGTGTTTCATTCTGGAAACTATTGCTGGGTTCATTGACTTATTAACCTGCTTTGTGATCGGACCTGTTATACAGCCCACATTGTAATATTACATCAACGTGATGCTCTGGAAAACCAGGTCATTGACAGAAACTCACGATGCAAAACAAAATTCCTTTGCCTTCAAAATCTTTTCGTTAATAATTAAATAAATATACAAAATTAACTGAAATCTGACATTTGCTGATATCAGCGTTTTGCCTGACACAACTGATGTGAACATATGTTATGAAATATTCAACATTTGGCAAGACCAGAGATGTCTAACAGAAACATCATTGATGTAGCAGGAACTGATCTTGGGTCGGATTGTGATCACGGGACCAGACATACATTTATAGTCATGCTGGTTTGTGTGAATATAATGTATGTTAGATGTAAATAACAACGCATCGGATGCCTTCAACTTTATTTGTTTTGCCTCATACCAGCTGTATCATAAGGCCTTCACACGCTCTCTCTTTTGCTGTAGTGACATTGTGAAAATGTCCACATGTACTAACATCTGTACTGTACCTCGTGTTAATAGTGTGCCGCAGTCGTCTCATGTGTAGAAAATACAGGAACATGATCAATATTTGCATTTGTGAGCTGGAAATCCCATATAACAAAATCTTTAAGACACATATGTGTGTTGTAAAATACAATGTGTGTTTATTTTGTGAAACATGGTTATGGCCACGCAAATATATGTCATACAACATTAAATACATGCGCTTTATATTAACATTTAGACTGTAATCATATTACATATGACAAATATAATTCTAACCCACTGTAGACAAAACATCTGCAATAATTTTGTATGAAAGTGGCAATAATCAAGACACAATACACAAACATTGTACATATGATTGCATATAATGATGTTATAAATTGTGCATATCTATAATTCCTATTGATTTCTTTCAGATGGGAACATTTACTGTCAGCTTAGACTGTGAAAACATGTTCATGACCACAAACTTGATGAAGTAGTGGTCATGATTTTTGTGTAGCTTATGTAAAGATTTTGTTTATGATTTCAAAGGTTTTGTACATTTCAGCAGAGCGACATCCCCATATGTTTTTATGTGGTTGTGTCTGATGAGCATTGGGGACGATGTCCACACGTTCCCATATTTAACCGACGTTTTAACATTTCTCAAACATCCCTATGCATTAGAGACCGGATGTTCTCTGGGGTTACATTGATTTCCTCTCGTGTCTTCCATCTGTTCAACGTAATGTAGCAGGAGGGCAGAGAAGTAAGATTTTTTTATTTTTGTAAAGAACTGCATCAATTGTAATGCCTGCCTACCTTTTTTGCACTATTGGATTTGCTATGTTTTGGTGGAGAAAAGTTCTCCGAAAGAATATTTTGTGTTATTAAGTAGAAGTTGCTGATGGCATGTGTAGCGGTTAGTAAAGAATGAACATGTTTATGCTTCTTTAAGAAAACTAGTCTCATGAAATGTTTGTTTCTAAAGTGCCATTTCAATTCACTTATTTTGCATTTTTTTAAATTCAACTTGTCAATCATTTTTATTCCTGTTCAGCTGTTTTTAAACCAGTAAACCAAACATGAGCAGTTTCATCAAATATTGACCATCCCTGATGGAACAGCTTAGTTACTGCAGCTCGCCATGCTTTGTGTTTGAGGTTTGTTTGCACTGAGTGCCTATTTTTGCACCAAATTATTTTTAAAAAAATCTAGAAAAAGTGACAGGATGTAAAGTCTAGCCTTTACATTCATAGTTATTGTAGTTTACAGGTGTATTATATCAAATTTCACCCAGTAATATAAGCACGGTTTGCATAGAAATGGATTATGTGACCTTTCCAAAAGTCCAAATGTTCATTTTGACTATAAAAGCACAATATTTATATTATTACAAATTCTTTGCATACCATTTGTCTGCTGTAAAACATTTGCTCAGATTTAAATGGGAAAGATGATCTATCATTCATGGTTCTGTGCTTTAGATCGATTCTGCCTTGTACATATATCTGAATAAACTGTTCCTCCCAAAATTTGTTTCAGTTTTTACCTGGATGTGTAATTAGGCAGCCCTTTGCTAACAGGTTTGTCATATTAACTTAAAAATGTGTTTCCAACTATTTTCAGCTGCACCAAAGGTGCCAAAAAAACCTGTTAATGCAGATTTAAGTAGCAATTCAGAAGAGTTTTATGTTGTGTGTGTACAAACTCTACAGTACAGGAAATCTGTACATCTGGACGTGCAGGCGCATGAGGACATCTCAGAAGCCCCCTTACTGGTGCTGCCCTTTCAGTGAGACGTCACGGCTTCATGTCTGGACGGGGCTGTGATTAGGTTTGACATTAGACTGCCAACAAATATCTCTATCTTTTCTTGGTGAAAGAGAGTCACCGTAACCATGAGATAATCACGAGTCACCTATCACACCCATCTCCCTTACACACTACTGACAATGAGAGACCCTGGTTGTTGACCCCTGACCCCTGAGAGAGGATTCACATTGTGCATGTACACACACACACAAATAGAAGTGAATGTCACACTGCCAGGCAAAGGGAGCAAGGCACTTTCCAGAAGGTGATTTACTTTGCAGTAGGATTCATAATTCACATTATACAGCTCAAAATGTATACTTTGTGACTAGCATGCTCTGCTCACGTCTGAACCCATGATATTGGTTTCAAATACGGCATTTTCCCTTTAAGTTTTGACTTGCATTGCTCTGACTCTTACGACACACTTTACGTATCACATGAAAGTTGATCTGGGATGTGAGTATATTCACATAATGTTTGTTTGTTAATAAGAAGATTCGAACATTGCACCAAGTGCAATGAAGCCACTTCAAGGCCACGGTGAATGTAATAAGATATTACAGTCGCGGTAATGTTTGTTTTCTGTATTTTGTTTCATAACATGTGATGGGTTTTTATCTGCATCTTTTAGTCTATTACATGCTGTATTATACTATAATACACTATCACTAACAGGGCTCATTCTGACATACTTTTACTTGTTATGCTTTGAAAATGATAATACTTAAATATAGGGCTTTTGTAATTGGTGTGGTATCATTACATTTATTTAGGTGCAATTTTGAATACTTCTTCTCCACAGTTAAATCCAACCATGTGAATAGAGTTATACAACTAATAATAATAACTTTTGTAACTTAGTCTACTGTTCAAGTATTTGTATTACCGTAATAACTTTATGTATAGATTGTAGACTTATTTAATAATTGTCTTTAATAGTTTCTGCACTGATTTGTTTTAGCACCGTTAGCACAGATATTAAACCAGTTTCCTGGTAAACAGCGGAACAAAAGAGCTGTTGTATGAATGCATCAATAAAACACCATCGATGGTAGTTTTCCACGTTAGGTGGATTAACGTGACGGTACGAGCTGCTGATCGGCGCTGTGTTGGACAACAGCAGGTGCAGGGAAACATGTAAATGTGTGAAAGTTTGCGGGCTGTGATTGGCTGCTGGCAGGAGCTCCGTGGGCCCTGATTGGCTGCTGTGGAAAGGCACGTACACGAGTTCAGAAGAGCACGAGCACGTCCGACCACGAGGACGCCCCATGCTTGCGTGAGTGGTGACGCAATACAACGCAAGTTGGGTATAAATTGCAGTGCCCGGTGTGCTCATTCAATGGAGCGGGAGTAAGAAACGCTATCAGAACTACAAGTTACATTTACAACTTTTTTTTTAAAGCGTTTAATTTGTCGGATTTCTATCCTCGACTTGGTTTACAAGTACTGTTGAGTGTTTCTTCAGCTGACGTTGAGCAGGACTGTCGGGAAGAGACGAAAAGATGAAATACATTATAGGAATTGGCGGGTGAGTTTTATATTTGTGTCAAATTACTTGTTATTTTATAACATTCCCCTCGTAGAGTTAACGTTACATATCACACTATTTCTCTCTGGAATGATTTAAAGTTATTTCTGACCTGACTGGTCAGTGGGAGACAAACATGTTGACTAACCTGATGTTATGTTATTGCTCGTGGAGGTTTACCTTAAGTTCCACTCGTGGTCCAGATGAAGTTATTATCTTAAGGGGAGACTAACGTGAGCTTCTGGTTTATGGACGGTTTCCTTTTGGGCAACTTGTTTTATCAGCGCCACAACGTGTTGAGCCGGTTCACCGGGATGTCCAGTGATGGTTTGTTATCATCAAACGAGCGGGACATTTGAAATTCACCGCGAGACCTTGTTGAAAAGTGGAGGGAGATTCAACATGAGGATTGTCCCAACCCCAAATCAGTTTAATGTTGTGTTCTTCGTTTATTTAAATGTGTATATATCAACCTTTATTTGAGGAAATTATCTGGATCCATGTTTTTTCAGCTATTTTATGAAAACTGAGCATGTGCTTGCAAACAAATTGTCATTTGTTTACAAAAGCAGTGCACCGCTGTATCTCTCATATGCACACATTAAAACTTTAGTTTTTTTGACCTGAGTACTAATTTAACTAATCTTTGAGTTAGTATACAATGTAAACAAATGGCACCACATGTATATTAACGGCTTCCTTTTTAAATCTGGATAGTTTAGTTTAAATCATATCTGCAGCACAATAGCCTTTTGCATTTTTAATAACATTTTGCTTTGTTTTTTAGAGTCACTAATGGTGGCAAAACCACCCTGACAAATAAGTTGATCAAGACTCTGCCCAACTGTTGTGTTGTGCACCAAGATGACTTTTTCAAGGTGAGTTTTAGTGAATGGAGACGGTTTATTGTAAGACAAACTCTTCTTTATTGACTCAGCATTGTTCGTAAGGAACAGTGAGTGCTGCCAAGTAACGTTGCACCCTCACAAATATGTATCATAGTTTCTTGACCTGCTCGTCTCGTCTTACTGCTTCAGTCAGGATTTCTGTCTTGTGTCCTTTTTAATTTCTTCAGATACTTGTGATAGTTATAATGGCCTGAAATCAATTAACTTTGATTTCATAACCAAAAATATTCTAACATGGCCAAATGCTTTTATTCTTTACTTATTTTCCATTAGCACCTTCCCTTTTATAGTGTTTATTCTCCCTCTTTCCCCCAATTTCATTACTCCTGTTTAGTTAATTACCCTTTGCCTCCTTTTTCTTGTGTGTGTGTGTGTGTGTGTGTGTGTGTACACTATCTGGCATGTGATTAGACTCTGCTACTTGTGTTTTAGAGCTGTGAGGTTGCAGCAATGTTTTATTGGTGAATGTTATTTCAGAAACCCGATCAGATAGAAGTCGGGGAGGACGGCTTTAGACAATGGGATGGTAAGACTTCACCGAAGACTTATTGTATACATTTTAATGTTGTATACCAACAAACCCATTTCCAATTTTTTTATATTCTTGACTAATGTCTACTCTTCTTCCCTATCTATCCTTTCCATCGTCTTCCTCGTCTATCCACCTTGCTCTATAGTGATAACGTCTATGGATATGGAGGCCATGACCAACACAGTGAAAGCCTGGATTGAGAACCCAGTGAAGTTCGCCCGTTCCCACGGAGTCCCTCTGTCGTCTGCATCCGACGTGGCCAACCCAGACGAGCAGACCCACATTCTGATCGTGGAGGGCTTCCTGCTCTACAACTACCCGTGAGTTGATATTCATTCACTCTGGTGTGCGTTTGTGATCTTTGCGGTGGTGCTTGCTTTGAAGTGTCTATCTTTGTTGCACTGCCCTGAACAAGTGGTCTGTAATTGAGTGACATGTGGCTAGTTGTTCCAGATCGAGTATAATTAGCACTTTTGTTTATTTGCACAGTGTCAAGTGCATTCTGTGGGGAAATTGTCTTTTTTTTTTTTTTTTTTAAATCTGGCTCTAAATAAACAACACTTCTCCTTTTTTTTGAATTGCGTTACATCATTTTTAGTGAAGAGGAACACTCTGTTTCTTGCAAATTCTGAGAAATGTATGATGCCAAAGATTGGATATGTTATTTCTGTATTGTTCACTTTGCATGCTTACTATTGGTACACATACATGGACCCCTAAGGGCAGGTCCTGCAGTTAAAGATAAGCGTTTCAGCAGATGTAGGCTCCATGAGTTGTCCTCAAAGCTGACCGCTGGTTGGTTGTCTCTGTGAGGGATGAGTATCGAGAACACTGCAGAAAGATAAGAGCCGGTATTGGCAGTGACGTGACTATGTCCTTTTCTCTAGTTTGTTGTGAAACTTTTAACCCTTGTTTATCTCCCCGCTAGGCCTCTGCTGGATGTTTTCGACAAGAGCTATTACGTCACTATTCCTTATGAGGAGTGCAAGAGAAGGAGAAGGTGAGTGTTCACAAACATGATGTTAAGTGTTTACCTTGCCAGCGTTTTAATGAATAGGAATACATTCCTCTTTCCTAGTCAATTTTTCCTCATAATCCTTTCATGCCATGTGCACGCTCTTAACAGTTTGTTATTACTTTCAGTACACGGCATTATACCGTCCCTGACCCTCCCGGCCTGTTTGATGGCCATGTGTGGCCGATGTACCTGAAGCACCGGAGAGAGATGGAACGCAGCGGCTTGAATATCCGTATGTTGACTGTCTTTCTTTTTCTGTATACATATTTGCCCGTGGAAATTATGTATAATGCATTTAAAACTGCCAATAGTGTTTATTTTTGTTTTTTATTAACTGTTGCAGAGTGCCTGGATGGGTTGAAGTCCAAAGAGGAGATCTACAACCAGGCGTATGAGGACATTCAGAACAATCTGCTCAATAGTTTATAGGTAAGGAGACGGATCAAGTGCGTCACTTTGTCAAATTTGACAGAAATGTACACTTTAGGAGTGTCTACTATCCTAGTTTGAAAAATCTGCCTCATTTGAGGGCAGACTCATTGTTTCTGTTCTTTAGCTAAAATTATTCTGCTTTTGAGAAGAACAAAATGCATGTTTTCTAAAATAAAAACGTATATGCATGATAGTAAAAGGATGTTAAGTGTACAACCTCCTAACAGTATTATTATTATTTTCTGGCTTTCTTGCAGCAGGAAGACTCTTCTCCATCCTGTACAGAGCTTGTAAATAGTCCCATGGATTCTTTTTTTTTGAAGTCTTTCTAATTTTATTCTTTGTTTGTGAATGAAACGAAGCAATGTTAACTTATCATTATCTTTTTTATTATTGTCAGATGGTCAATATGTTGTGTTTTTTTTCATGTGATTGTTGCACCAGAACTACTACCATTACTATGTTACTGTTATGTTAAACCACTGACTTGTACTGGACCATTTGTCACATTCTCCTCCAAATAACTGCATTAGCGACTGTTGATGTACAGAAAATCAAGAATCTCGATTTTTCTTTTTTTGGGGCTCCCTGGTTGTATGTATGTGTATAAACATTGGTGTGTTCAGAAAATGAGAACATAATGGTCCAACTAAGGATTAATTCAGTGTGGGTTGTTCATTCTCATCCCAGACTTTTTTTCTTTTTTATTATTATAGTGGCTCTGAAAGTAAATGCATGAGTAGTGAAGAATGGAGTTTGTTGAGGATCGAGGGGCCCCGGTCGAGATTGCATAAGCTGTCTGTTATCATCTTCTATTAAATCCTTTTTTATTATAACTCATTTTGGACTCTGGACATTATTCCCCACACCACCTCGCAGGATTTTTTATCACTTTTCTTCAGTAGGTCATAGACTAACCACAAGACTCAGGCTAGTACACTAGATTTACAGTGAACGAGGCACTCGCTGACCTCGCCTATGTTTCCATGCATATAAATGGGCCAGAATAATTTCTCACTTCCCCTGAGGGAATACCTTGTCCTGTCAGCGTTACTGTGAGCAGCTCCTCCTACCACAGCTAAATAAAGACCGGTCAGGTAGGTGCATGTATTTTTGGACCAAAGTACAGTGACAAAAACAAAAGGACCATTTGGACATCAAAATCGGTGAAAAAAGTGATTTGAGTCATTATAAAGCAGCCATAGAGCAACGGTTAACTTCAGGTTCTTGTCAATTTGGAAGTAGGGCTTCTGATGCATCTATATGTGCCCGTTCATTTAATTGACACCTGTTACAATAACGACCTGCCTTCCCATTCCTAATGACATCTGCTGTATACGTGTGATCTGTCATGCGCGTCTTGAGGCAATTGAGTGACGCGGTGACTGTTGTGACCCTGTAGCAGAAGGACTCTTGGGTAAACCACAATGTCCTGGACTGCTGGTGCTAAAAATGACATGAGTATGTGTGATGATTGTAAACACAGGTGTGTCTGTTAATAGTCATCACACGTACTGATGTACTGCCCAAGAATACATGTGCCATCAAGGACGAGCATGAAACTAGGAAAACGGAGAAAAGACGATAGTATCGCTTCAACTTCTTTTGACTCAAAATAATTACATTGTTTACATCACTTTGGCTGACTTGTGTGAATGGTTAATGTTTGTAGAATACTTGACTAAACGCATTCAGAATTGCATTGGATGACCTTCATCACATGAGGCAAACAACTGCAGCAGGTAACTCGGACGTGAAGAAGTGTTTATTTAGGATTTAAGTTGTAGATAAATGAGTAAATCCGGTCTTTGTTTTGGATTCACAAGCCTTCTCAGTGTGCGTCACAGGTTTGAACCTACATGGAAAAACTCTAATTGTTTGAGCATGTAAGCTAAAGTTTGCTGTCTGCATGTTCACATTCAAATCCAGTGGTGGAGAATAACCGTGTGCATCTTAAGTACTGTCCTTTTGTTCTATTTTGCAAACAAGATGTTAAAGGTCTAGAGTGCAGTCTATTTCCCGTTCAACATTTATTTAACAAACTGTTTTGGTGTGTAACATTTTTAATCTACAGGCTGTCAAAATGCAACTAATATAAAGTAAGCTACAATATCTCCTTCTGGAATGGAGTGGAGGAGAACTGAAAAACTCAAGCAAAGTATGAGACCAGAACTTCAAAAAATTGTAGCCTACTGCTTAAGTTTATTCTTATTTTCCCCCACAGGAAAAAAAAATAGTAAGCTGACTGGCAATCTCAATTATTTAGGGAATGTCACTTCGTCTTCACTTTTCCCACCATATTTCCTGGTTATCTGAACATTTTATACAAACAGGCTTCTTGTTAAAACCATGTAACTTTATCCTCTAAAGAAACTTTATGCCATGCAGTGTTCATTGATGGTGTTGGATGTCTGGGGGTTTAAATCATGGGTGTCAACGAGTTAGGGACAGAGCAGTATCATGGCTGGAGAGATCTCAAGGGCTTAAACTGTGAGAGACGAGCTGGAGGAATGAGACCCATCCGGTTATAGCCTGCCTGAATGAAATAGGCCCAGTGACCATGTCCTAGGACATGATCACACACACACACACACACACACGCACGCACACGCACACACATAGTTCTCCTGTTTCTCACACTCACTCATGGATTTATACTTGCACAGATTGCTGAAAGGCTGTGAGTGCTTGCCAGCGTGTGTGAGTATATTTAGAGGGGGGTTCTTGTAGTGTTGGTGCAGATACAGGAGGTTTAATACACTGACACCCGCTAATCCAGAGTGTGTTGGTTACTTTCGTCAGCATGCTCGTGACGGGCACCACGCTACTGGCTACCAGTCTGTCCACACGTCCCAGCAGCCAGAATAGCTGAGCCACATGATGAATGACATAAAATAAAGGCAAAGGTGAGGGCTCACTTACTACAATCTACAACCACATCATCATGTGCACATACAAATGCACCACATAAGCCTGGCCTACCTGTGGCTGTCCTCTGGTGGATGTAGTTTGCTATGCTTTTGTCTGTTATTGTACATACTGAATTCCTTCAGGCCTTGAAAGTTTGCATATTTCATAAGAATAAAATAAGGTGTTACACGTTTTGAAAATGAATAGACTTCAATGGATCTTTTTTTTTTCAGCAGGTCTCCTGAACAACTTTTTGTCCAACAGAAAAACACTTTACATCCTCGTAAAAAAAACACTGAGGGATATTTTTTATTTTTTTATAGCAGCTTGCAACCTATATGATGGCTTGTTGACTTGCCACTTAAAATAATGAGGACTGAGCCTCATGTGTTTTGTTCTATTCTTACCAATAAATATCAGTTTCTCAAGCCAGTCAACAGTCTGGCGAAGTCTGTGTGATATTGTTTTAGCAACACTGACCACATTATAGACCAGACTTTCCTTTTGAAATGAGATGTGATGGTAGAAAGTGGAGCACGAATAATATCAAATGTAAAGAGCTCCCTGACATGTCTCCTGTATTACACACATGGGGATGTATTCATCTAAAAGGTCTGCTGCTACATGGAGAGGTCAATAAGCCCTTTACAACTCTACAGTGATGTATAATGATCTATTTACAGTTTGACCTGAGTAGTGAAGTATGTCACACAACAAGACTTGAAGTGCAGACATGTTTTTGAAGAGAAGATCGTTCTGTTTCCTAAATACACATTTAGGGTTTGAACTACATGATATCTTGATGCAAAATTTCGTAGCAAAAATGTCAAGTCACTTCATGTTATATATCTTCTCTTCGCTGGACGTGCTGAGGAGAGAGAGACTGATACAAACATCTTTAAAATAGTCAGACCGCTGACTTTCAGGGAGGATCCACTGCCATCTTGTGGCGAAGAGGTTGCCTTGGCCTCGGAGTGGGGATTCAACAGGTTCATTAAAGTCAAATACACTGAGCAACTAAATACATACACTCCCAACACAGCCACCCCAAATGTGGCCTTTGCACAATGTGCCCTTAGGCTACAAGGAAATTAAATTCCCTCCACATTACCAGGCTTAATGGCTTTCAGCGCACCGTTGGGTCAAGGGTTCTACTTGATGGGACGGCGGTGAAACGGTTAAACTATAAGTGTAGCTCCTTGCTGTACATGTGCAAACACCTTTTTTTCTCAGAGTAACTCACATTACAAACGTTTGAAGACGTCTCCACACGCAGTCTCTCTCTCGGTGATGTCGTGCGTAACTGCGTGACGGAGTTGAGTGTATTCAAAACACCACCCCATCACCCAGGTCAAACTCAAATGTTCGTCGTTAATGTCTCAGTGTTGGACCTCTTCGCATAGATACACCTTCACATTGAGCCATGGAGAAGTTAGTGCTTGTATTAATCTGCCTATTGGGTGTTTTGGTGTGTTTTGGAACCGGTCAGCACCATTTACGCGCACGTGTCGGACCGTGGAGACACCGGATTCAGTGGGAGAATAACGGCCAGGTGTACAGTTTGCTGAGCACGGGGACTCAATATCGCTCACCTGCGCAGAGCAGAAGACGCACTCAGCTCGTACTGACAACTAAAAACAGTTTTAACCGACTTCACCCTCCTGTTGCATTCAGTAGATCCACCAGAACCAGACATGGAGACGCAGCCGGGGGACACATTCAACAAAACGACCTCAATCAAATGGATGCGTCGGTTCTTGGTGTTGATGCGGGTCAGTATTTACTCGCCTCGGGACGACCCGGGACTCACAGTCGGTCCCCACAGAGCCGACCAACCGGAGAGGCTGGGGTTGCCCGTCCACAACAGGCACCGTCCAACGGCAGCGTTGCCGCCTTCACCTCCATCCAGGAGTTCTCCGGCAGCGGAGTCCCGCGAGGAGGCCGGAGTACACCTGGAAATGTCTCTCAACAGGCCACAGCGGCACCGGAAAGATCACCGGACTTTACGCACAGCCGAGCTGGCAGGATAAGATCTGAGAGCTCAGAATCAACTGCCCGGTCACCGGACACAGCTGGACGGGTCACAGTGGCTGAGGATGTTGGGAACACACGTCGTATCCCGCAGCAAACACATTTAGGAGACGCTATAAATGCGCAAAGAGCGCACTCACTGACCAGAATCACACCGGAGTCAAATGTTTCTCCCACAGCGTTGTCCAGTAACGCCGTAGAACTACACGTTCCTCGCCCGAGGCCGGATGCAACAAGGACAACGGACACGGGTGACCCACGGGATCCGCACAGTATTCATCACAGGAACTCTGTGTTCTATAATGTTTACCCACCAGACCGCAGAAACAGGGTCCCTGTGCGCCCTCCACCAGGACCGGGCTATGGCACCAGGTTCTTCCACAATGGTGAGTCGGACAGAAGACATTAAAACCAAAGTCTAGCCTATAAAAAAATGATTAAACAAGATATTTCTCAATTGATGGCACCCCACAATTCTGAATAATGAACTAGCCCTGCAGCACTGAGCGTTGAGGCACAGATGCCTCGTGCTCATTTTGAGCTAATTTTTTTTCTAATGCAGTTTTAATGGCAGTGAGAGTTAATGCACCCTTACGACAAAATGAATGTCTCCAGTATGAGAGCCTCTGAGCAAAATTGAAATTAAATGGCTGATTGATAGATCGGGAGTCATTAGTGCAGTAGTTTGCCAGCAGTGGTGCAGAGTATAGTTATGAGAGTAAATTAGTTTTCCATTCAATAACTGCTGAAATATTATATTAATGTATTTCATACCAAATGTACTCAGGTATAGAAAGTACTTGTTTAATTTGAAATATGAAATATTATAAATAGAATTTTTACTTTTATAGACACAGGTGAGATACTCAAGGTAATGTTCGGATGATCCATGCATGCAAATTCCAATCACCACATATATGTGTGTGGATTAAGCCACGTCAATAATTCACATGTTTTCTGTCCCGACTTCCTGAGAGCATATTGGAGTTTCCACCTCTTATCCAAAAGAGAGAAGTCTGAAGCCTCCCTCAAAAGTCTTAATGAAAAGTGAAATTCTGTTTGAATCAGTGCATGTATTTTACTATATTGTCAAGTTGTGTTTTGTTCTTTTCTTCTGCAGGTCTTCCAGACTTGGTTCCTGACCCTTACTACATCCAGGCTGCCTCTTACATCCAGAGAGTGCAGATGTACGCACTTCGCTGTGCTGCTGAAGAAAACTGTCTTTCCAGGTGCACTTATTTATTTGACTTCACACGGAATTGATCTGTCAGCTAATTCAGTCAAGACTAAGGCTGCAACTAACGATTATTTTAATAATCGATTAATCGGTTGGTTATTTTTTCGATGAATCGGATAAAAAAATGTTTTTATCAAAAAAACGTTCATTTCCAACCCTTTATTCAAAAACAGAAGTGACAGTGCAAAACATCTTCAGAAAGTGCACAAACAGGTTGCTCCTTGAACATCCCTGAGCTGTTAATTAAAACAACAAAATGGACTAACACTAAAAACATACACATGTATGCTTTACATCTGCCAAATGTGAGCCCTTTTTACTGTAATTGATCCCTCCAGAGGCTGCATTTACATACCCTGCTTTATCAATATGTATGAAATACTGGGACAGAGGGAAGCTGTACTGCTCCATATAGAGCGTCCTCTTCCTTAAACTCTTTCATTCTGGGTCTCTTATGACCACGACGTCACGTTGTTGGCTAAGCCCAACTACGTGATTTGCTTCATTCTACTTTGAGTAAAAAAAAAAAAAACCTGCAGCCAGATCCGCCGGTGTGCCGGTTTAACGTTAACGAGTGACAGCGTGAACTGAACCAGACCGGGGGGTGACGGCATGTTTCATCACGTTACGTTTTTTTACAAGCAAGACTGAACTGTAACGGAACATAACGTAACTTTAACGACAATACACAACCAAACACGTTAGCTAACGCGATAGCAAGCTGACTAGCTTCCATTAAAAACAAGTTTGAGGAACATGAAGACGCTGATTGGCCAAGACTCGACTTGTCAAAGATCTTCTATTTTTGAGAACATCACAACCTCAGCTTTTCTCGTGTCTCACTCCAATCTCAGAAACGCTGGCCGGCCAGTTGCTCTGCTCCGCTCTTTTTTTTCTTCTCCGCGACTTATTACCCGGCGTAATAATCGCGCGACACAACGAATCGATAATGAAATTCGTTGCCAACACTTTTGATAATCGATTTTTATCGATTCGTTGTTGCAGGCCTAGTCAAGACCAATGAAATTAGTTAATTAGTGAAGATACGAGTAGATCTAGTGTTAGTCTGATGATTCATATATCGCCCCTTTGTCCTAAACTGACATTGTGTTATGCTCTCTGCAGTGTGATGAAATGTCAAATCAAGGAGGTATACACTTTTAAAGAAATAGTGATAATCATTTCGGCCTCCTCTGAGGTTGCCCCATTAGGATGTGTGTTGGCCTCAGTCCCATTTGGAAGCTATAGCTAAGTGAGAGAGCGGCTGGACACGAACCTGGCAGATGCCTGAGATTCCCTCCTCTGATCTGAGCAGCCACTTTGCCAAGTAAAAGAAGCTGAAATGAAAAGCAAAGGATTCCTGAGGTGAATGCAAAGACTGCTGAGGCAAGACCAGAAACCTGCAGCCCTGTCACTTGCACAGTAATGCACCATTATGCAAATGAGAAGAAGCTCAGTGTGCAGTCAAGTGTGTTCACGGCGGATAATGTGATGTAGAGACTTCACAAATAAAAAGGTGATGCAAGTCAACCCCAGCTGTGCGCTCAGTGATGTATCTTCCTGTGTGTCATTTCAGCTCATAGTGAAACTACTCCAGTTTAACTTGGCTCATTCCCTTCCTGTTTCTTTTTCTTTCAGGTCTGCGAATCATCCCAGTGTGAGGGACCTCGACTACAGAGTCCTGCTGCGGTTCCCACAGCGAGTGAAGAACCAGGGAACAGCAGACTTCCTCCCAGTGAAGCCCAGACATGAGTGGGAATGGCACAGCTGTCACCAGTGAGTTCTCTGGTATTATATCAAATGCATGCCCAGTGGTGTGAAGACTCTTTGATCTTCCAGATTTGACTGAATCATGCTTTTGAGATGGTGTCAGTTATTCCCCGTCTTAAACTTGTTGTCTTTATTCGTAGTCTTCAGCTGCCACTGTGCTGAAATGTAGTCTTTCATGAGCTTTCACAGAGTCATACAATATGCAACATTTGGAAGTGCATTCAATGACAAAAGGTGCATATAAAATCAAACATGTATACACAAATCTGAGAAATATTAATATTAATACCCAAGGATAATGCACCAAAATGTTACCATGTGAGTAACTTGCTCTATTTTGGCCACTGCACCATCATTATGAGCTGACCAAGACAACAGAAATGAAGGTTTCCACAACACATTTTCAGTGAAGCTCTCATTTGGATCGTTCTCTCCGTGCATCAACAGGCATTACCACAGCATGGAAGCCTTCAGTAATTACGACCTGTTGGACGTCTCCACTGGACAGAAGGTCGCAGAGGGACACAAGGCCAGTTTCTGTCTGGAGGACACGTCCTGTGACCCGGGGGTGCGACGGCGCTTTGCCTGCACTTCTCACACACAGGTTGGTCTTCCTGGTTTTTCCTTTTCCATTGATCCAGCCATCCATCGATTTTGCATTTATTATACGATGATTCATCACTGTAAGATTAACTCTTTTCCTCAAGCCAAGAGTAATGCATGTTTGGCTTTTCCTTAGGGGCTCGGTCCTGGTTGCTACGACACGTATCATGCCAACATCGACTGCCAGTGGATCGACATCACTGACGTACCGCCTGGAAACTATATACTCAAGGTGGGAGTTCATGAAATAGGACATGATGATAATTATTCCCTTCATAACCGCATGCTTTCAAATAACTGGAATCAAATAGAATATCTACATCTTCATAGCTGTTTCTTCGGTTTCTCAGGTGACGGTGAACCCCTCTCAGATGGTTCAGGAGTCCGATTTCTCCAACAATGAGGTGCTCTGCGACATCAGGTACACAGGAAGCTACGTCCAGGCCAGAAACTGCAGAATCACTGTGTAAGTCAGCCTTGTGTTCTCACTCCTTTCAGCTGACATCAGAAGTCCAAAAGAAGAATCACTGATATCTTTTCTTTGCTCCACAGAAGCTGACCTGACTGAAGACAAATATTTCCCCACAGAAACGTACACTTAATGCCTTCTTGAGTGTTGCTTTCAATGTGCAGTCGGTACTTTATTGTGTAGCAGTTTTACTTTTAAATGTTTTCTAATCTGTTGTTATTTATGTGATATGATATACTGTTGCTACAGCCAGACTGGCTAGATGTTAACTTATGTTATTTGTAGGAATATACATTTTTAAGCAATGCAAGACTCTTGAGGAACGTGTGTTAGCGTGATTCATAAATATAAAGAAGCTATTCAAGCTGTGTAAATTCATTTGGTTATAATGTGCGACTGAATTGGTGCTTATTTTTCTCCCATGGAATTCATTAGCAATTTGTCTTGTCTGAAAAAAAAGATCCTCTATTAAATATTGACTATGTATGGGAATGAAAGACTTAAATGTGCTGTTCAAATATAAAAGCCAAATACTCTCATGCATGCGTTTCGAGCCGAATGATTTCTGTGCAGTTTTGTGTACATTTCTGTCGCACAAATATGTAGTCTGTTCTTTTACAATCTAGTGAAAGGGTGTTTCATTGTTTAAAAGGTATAATGAATTTATTATATTTTATAATTAAGTGTTTTTATTTTTTAAAAAGGTACCATTGAAGACTGATGCCCTGCTTAAAACAAATACATCTGAATAGTCACTGCTGATGGGATAATTTGAACCAATATTTAACAACATGAAGTCATTCCTCTGACCATGTACCATTACCACCAGTGAACACAAGCTGAGGGCCATTAGAGTGAGGAGTGGTACATTGCTTAAATGCTTTTGGAATAACACACCTCAGATAAATACTTAGTACGTTTACGTGTCTCGGAAAAGGCAGCGAAAGACAAGAAGCTTCACACCACAAGCCTGTTGTTGCATGTTTGTCATGTTGTGTTTTGGTAGGTGAGTGATCGAGAAAACATTTATTCAACTGGCAATGACTCTGTGAGGCATCTGGGAACGCTCTGTTTACACTTTGTCACCATGGACGTGGAAATGAATGAATACCCAAATACACCTATTTTGTGAACACAATTTATTATTTTTGCTATTTTTGCAACGGCGCTCTTCGGTTGTCCAGCACAAACATATTCCTTCATGGTCTTTTAATGTTAAACATAGAGCTTTTGACTGTATTGACTTGTAAAATCCTTATAAAGTCCTTGTAAAGTGGGAGATGTTGAAATGAGATGAATAATCAGGCAGGTGGGAGCTGAGGTCACAGAGTGTATTTTCTCTCCTGCTCTGCAGCATCTGTTCTGTGCTAGCAGCTCACTGACTCACTTTCACAGTCTGTCTTATGGCAACATTAGGGCCCCAGCAGGTCACCAACTTCTCCTTCCTCTCAAGGTAAGGGTCGGAGTCGGCTGTCGGTTTCTCAGATGCTGTGTGTGTCGGTCCTCATTTTGCTGGGTTGATGATCTCCATCTGTTAATTCTCACTGCTGATGAAGGCACCAAGAAACCCAGACCAAAGTTGAAGAGAATTCATTACATTAGTGTATATTCAGTGCTAGAACACACTAATACAGCAGTGAAGGATGTATTAAGACCCTTTACTTTAAGTTAAAGTACTAATACAACAATTACCAAACTACTCATTCAAAATCTACCCAAGTAAAAGTACATAAGTATTATCATCAAAATGTACTTCAAGTATAAATGTACATGGTTCTGCAGCATAAAGCCTCCTGTGACATATATTATTATGTATAACATAATCAATGTATTAATACTGTATAAGAAGCATTGGTAGGTTGGTTCTGTAGTTCCTAACCACTGATTTAATTTGGTATTTTATCATGTGTTCATTGTTGGTGAAATATTAATCTGAAAAGTATAACTGTTGTTATATCTGTTGCTGATAATGTAGCAGAATAAAAAGTACAACACCTCTCTTGTTCTGCCCATCTGTCATTTATTTACTTGTTTTTCAGAACCTGGTGGCAGGGGATCCATAATACCAACCAGTGTTCCCAGTCTCCCTCTCTCCTTCCCTGCAGGCACCCATTTGGTTATGCTGCAGCTGTAGTTCTGTTATTTGCTTTACTTTGTTTACATGTACCACACAACATCAACACACTAACTCCTCTCTCACACACAACCTAAATCTGACCTCCAGTCTTCATGTGTTTTTATCTTTGTTGTGTATTGAGTTCATCTCAGTCTGTTCAATACATTTTAAATAACGTTTGAAAACAGTGTGTCTCAGACTTTGTCATGGCCAGATTGTGACACTCTGGAACTGTACTTACAATGCTGTTAAGATAAAGGTGCATGGATGCAAAAGGTGGGAAGACATGAAGAAAGTATCAGACTTGAGGAACATTTTAGTGTATGTAGGCTGCAGATATCCACATCACACTGGGATTTAAACCTATTTTATAACGCCAGCTTTCACTCATCCTCTTCCCCAAATATGGCGTCTTTATGGAGCCCAAACCATCTTTGGTCAGAGAGTCGTCGAGGTGATTCACTGATGTGAATTTGAGTGTGACAGAGGGTCAGGACAGAGCCTCCTCTGCCGCTCCAGGTTCTGTTTGCTCAGGGCAGGTCGATGTGCTAAGCCTGCAGGGCCTGCAGGATGGGCAGATCTGCCTTCCCCCGCTGGAGATGGCAAGGAGGAGAGAAATTCCACAAATCTGCAGACGGCCAGGAAAACCTGACTGCAAACTGCTGACCTCAGCAGCACCACGGCTAAACCATTCTTATCACGGGCTGAAGCTCTGTGAGGCTTTGCCCAGAGGCCTGACTGTCTGAGACTGCCGGTCAACACGTGGCAGAGCCAACAGGCGAGACTGCAGTGACACTATATGGCAGGGCTCGTTCCTTGTGCAGACACAAACTGCAAAATGGTTAATACCGACCCCTTCAACCTCTATGCTTCTGATTTCTCTATTCTTCTTGTTATAGTTTTAAGTTAAGCTTTTTAGGTTTTCAGGTTTTATTTAATCTGATAATGTCTGGGGGTCTTTTGAGTCATACATTTGTAAACCTGGTGATCATAGATGGATTCTGACCGGGCCTACCGGGCACCGGCCTTTATACAATGTCTCTCAAAGAGCCACCAAGCAGGAGAATTCAAGATGAATTTCTGTGGGTTTCAACAAAGCTTGTTCACATAGTATGAGCTCATTGTGATGGAGCTGCTGAAGGGTCTTAGGAGATTAATGTTACACTGCAATAATCAATACAATGCCAGTGTCCATATAAATCATCATGCTTCAGAATTAATTTCACACGTTCGACTATGAACTCACACATCAACTCCTTGAGAGGACAAATAATAATCATATAACATTTAACAACTGATTAATCATCCAATCATGGAGTTAACCGACAGAACTGATTCAGCTCAGGAACAGATGTGCGAAACTGTTATATGTTCCAAATCCACATATACTGTACGTATATATCCACTGACATACTGAAGTATATATTTCCAACACTCCCTATGTATAGCGCCTGCAGTATGAGCTTGCATCATTAGTGAAATAACTTGATGCCGGCCCTGTACTAATGTTGTGTTTCTCTGTCTGGACTTCTGGCCTGTATATTTACCTTTGTAGAGCACAGTTTGTTTATAGCAAAGAGTAGAAGCTGCTTGTGTGAGCACAGTGGAAATGACTCCTCTCACATCCTAAAAAAAAAAGAAGACAATGTTTACCTGGGCAGGACAAGGACTCCCTGAGTCTCACCATTTACACATCATTAACAGCTTTCCCTATTTGAAATAGAAGAATGTGCCTAATGACCCCTGTACTTTTCCTCCCTGAGCTGCTGTGTAAATATCCTCACACTCAACAGGCAGTGTGAGTCAATGCATGCTGTTATTAATCCTGTTATTGTATTATTTTTGGGCTGGGAAGTGGGATTGGGCAGGGAGGCGGACCGGATGAGGCTACGAACAGGCGAGGAGGAGGAGGAGGTGATGGAGAGGAGGGTGAGGAGAAGGGTGAAGAGGGCGGACAGGTTATTCAGCTGAAACCCTCCAGTTCTTTTCAGTCTGAATATGCTTCTAAATGCTCGTATTGTTTTATGGGTTTTGCACATGAGTGTCAGACAACGTTAAGGTATCTCCCTTCGTACCAGACATCTGTTCAACTGTCACGGGAGGACGCTTTATGGCTCCAGAGGCATACGCATAAAAAAACACCAACAGGCAGACGTGTAGGAACAGACATGAGACTGTTTTTGTCTCCTGTAACACAACATGTTGCTCTACTGTGAAAAAGAGAGGAATGTACGTGTACAGTATTTGTTATCGAGAGTATTTTGTAGACGGTTTTGTGCAGCTGACTTGAATACAAGAGGCACGGGCACTCTTTCCCCACAAGTTGTATCAAAGGGTTATTTCATCTGTCAGAGGATACAAAGCATGGAACTTCATTAGCGCTGGTGTTAAGTAGACATTTGAAGTGCTGCAAAGGATTTGACAAAGATGTTTTCATTTCTGTTGTTGAGACATTTTTTTTAAATTGATTCTTTGAAATGTTTGAATGAGGGCACTTTTGACTAAATGCACTGACATTATTTTGTTAAATTATAGTAGTTTGATATGAATATGTGTGTAATATAACAACAAGTAGTCTTACTGTGCAAATGAAGCCTTATATTCTTCTTATTCTTATTGTTTAGTGCCATATGAATAATAATATTATATATCCTGTTCAATAGTGTTCATTGTACGTCCAAACAGGCTGTGCATACTGCACATAAAATCCATCCATTTATAGATGTGCACAAACATCTCTTTGTTTATGTAATGTAATTCCAGTGTTCCTTACACTCAATGCACTACTCATACAGAATATTACACACCAGGCCATAAACCATATGCAATTTCTTAGAAACGATTTCACCTATATATATACTGGTGGGTAATTCCCCCTACAGGAATGAATAAAGTCTGATATTATCTCAACGACACATTTGAATTAATGATGTTGTTCATTATGTTGTGTATTATCAAGGAGGAATGATACACTGCAATAACATTGGATTGGATAAGACTTACACTGAGACAAGAAACGTCAGTGACATGTTAATGCAACTCATACATTTGCGAGGGATGAGATGTGCGCTCGGCCCTCTCCCTTTTACACCTGCACATGACATCCTGGGCTGCAGCCAGGCAGTACGAAAGAGACACATAGGCCCCCTGAACGCTTTATAGAAGCAAACATAGCTATGTTTGTGTGAGAGTTTTCACTCTCTCGGACATGCCATAAAAGCATCGTCAGCTGGCGGAAACTATACTTTGTGTGGCTATTTGACGTTTTAAAAATCTACTGTGATTTAGTTTGACCAAACAATCCCAACTCAAGGTCCACCTACTGGCTTTGTTCTGGAGGTTTTAACACACGCATTGTCAGTGGATGAAGTATGATCAGTTGTCATTGAATTGATTGAAGTGAGCTCACTGGACCTTGAGTTTTGGATTTGTCAAATTGCTATTTCATGTTGATTTATTCTTGCTTACAAATAAACATTCAGGCGTTTTCGTAGTGGTTCTAATGCAGACTTCTACTGTCTGCATTTAATAATAAATGGGCGACATCCTGTGGCCATGAAAGGTAGCGTTACGTTCAATGATTTAAGTTATAATACTTGTATTTGTTAACATTTAAATACATGTATCTCGAAGTGACATCAACCAGGAGAGTATTTTGTATGTTGTATTACTACGCTGTCACGATATTCATCTTTTTCATATGTTGTTTCCTTGTGCTGGTCTTTGGCACGTGACGCCTGGTGTGACGACATCCACAGTCGACGGGAGCACCGGTTACACTGGGAGCCACTCACAGCGACACACCACCACACGTCCGAGGAGGAAGAGATGGCCACCCCAAATAACTTCAGTGCTGCGACTTTGTCTTTTCTGCTTGTATTCGGGTTGATTGCGGCGTTCGTCCCGGTCGATGCGTCTCCGGATCGGCAGAAGACGGTGGAGTTCAACGTCAAGCCGGGAGGAGTGGTGCACACTTTCAGTGAGGCGGTTGTAAGTGACTGTCTTTATTTTACACGACTATCTCACGTTTAAACACACAACGCTACAGTTATGATACAATCTGAGCGTGAACGATTTAATGTAGCCTAATTCACCGTGTGTGTGTGTGTGTGTGTGTGTGTGTGTGTGTGTGTGTGTGTGTGAGAGATATTACAATTAGCTTCTTTGTTATTGATTATTAAGTAGCTGACAGAATAATGACATGATTTAATACATCACAATTTACAGTGTGTGTGTGTCTTTCATTAAAGTGTGTCACACAATACATATATTTGGAACGATGTATAATGACAAGCGTGAAAAAAAACTATTGCGTGATGACGACACAGCCTGTGAGAGGCTGACACGTCGCTGCCTCGGTGCCACAACGGATCCATTCATTGGTGGACGGTTTTAATGCCTGAACTGCTTTTTTTTTGTATAGTTTGAAACTCAACTTTATTTATGTATTTATATAGCGACTTTCATACATACGATACATGCAGCTTAAAGTGCTTCACTGAGAGGGGTAGAAATAAAAAAACAAAAAAAGCGATAAATAAAAAAGATTCTAGACTAAAATTACAACAATAAAATGTTAAAATCAATAAATAAAAGATGAAATAAACACAAGGCAAAAAAGTGTTGTAACAACTAATTATTTAAGGTTAAAACGCAAGGCTATAACATTACTTTAATTTCCTTTTTTAAATACAGAGAGAGCTTACTATTATAATATGTCCCACAGGTATAAAAGCACTCTCACTGGTACTTTCCTTTGATACATAGAGACCATTTAAAAGGAAAGCGGAGGACCTTGGTAATCTGGCTAGAACATACAATGAAAAAAATATGTTTGATATAGGGAGGCAAGGTCATTAAAATTTTTTATCTTTATGATGTCTGTCTGACAAAAGACAACTCATCTTTTGATTTATCTATTAATTACTTAATAATTCGTCCATAAACTGGGCTATTTTGAAATGTTAAAACAGACAAATGCAACGGTGTTACTAAAAACATGGTGGCTCTGGTTCGGGCTGGCAATCTGGTTGAAACTATTATCTTGATATTCTCCTGTAATGAGGATATACATTGATATATATTCCGAGATGGCAAATGTTTGCACAATCACATATGAGATCATCAAATGTTGAAAGCAATGCCTTGCCTTCTTCTGTTATGCATTACACAAGACTAAAGCGTTCATAAGCATAGTCAATAACTAGTTTTTAAGTGTCTGATTTTTGTTTTGTACAAGTCATTACTTTGGACAATATAATTAATTTAATCATGAAGGGATTTTGCTGAAAGCCAAGAGATTATTGATTCATGGCTCTGCTCTAGCTGAGCAGTGATTTACACCTGAGCCTTCCTCTAGACGTCTGCGGTGAGAAACCTCTTGAGCAGCAGACAGATTGATGTCTTCAAAACATTGTTGCCACACCATCATAACAAAATACCTCTCCCAGCAACAACAGACCTTTGAGTTTATCAAATTAAGCCGAGAGAGGCAAGCGGATCTCTGCCTTTGTGACGCTGCAGAAATGAGTGTTTGCTCCATTTAAAAGGTGTGAATTTATTTTAAATCCAATCAACACGGTCGCACACATTTCGGAAACTGAGCAGCCTGTTGAGAGAACAATTAGTAGATTAGTGGAAGGTGTTTATTAATAGCATGTACAAGTAATTTAAAGCTTAATAATGAAAGTACTATGATGATTTAATGATGCACTAACTAGCATTATGTTCCACTCTCTTATTTCAGAGGGATTATGAGTGCTCATTCACTTATGCTTCACAAGGGGGAACCAATGAGGTGAGTGTCTCATCATATTATCGATTTGTAATTATCGCAGGTTTTATGCCTAAGTATTCTTCTGTTTTAACAGCAATGGCTGATGAGCGTGGGTCTGAGTGATGACGACAGCTTGTTTTCCTGCTCCGTGTGGAGGTGAGAGACACACACACACACACACACACGCGCACACACGCGCACACGCTGTGGCGAGACTCCTTCAGTTCAGTGTGTCTTCAGTGAGACTTTGTCCCGTCTCTTTTCAGCAAGCCGCTCTTTGATTGTAGTTTATCGTGACAGCCCCAGCAGAGGAGAAACAATAGTTTCTAACCTCTTAGTTTAAATATATTATTGTCCAGCTTTGACTTAATAAGCGAATGAATACATGCAAATTACTTAATGTTGCTAACACATATTTCTTTTTCATTTCTGCCAGGCCCCAGGGGAAATCCTATCTGTTTTTCACTCAGTTCAAAGCTGAGCTGAAAGGAACCAAAATTAAATATGCTAATGCATTTGTAAGTATAATAGAAACTCAATTCTCTTACCTGTCTTGTTCACATGAATTCATCTTTATGTTATTAAACGATCCTGTTCCTCAACAGGGATGGCCAATGTTTGATGTAATGAATTCAATAATGGCATCCAGCCATCTAGTATAGGTATTAAGGTCACCACGTCCAGCATGTCTCGTATCTATATATCTGTATATATTTGTGTGACATTGTCCGTTTGTTGTGTGGTTCTCATTCAGTCATATCGTAAAATAAGTCAAACTTTGTAAAAGTTAAACACAACAATTGAAGAAAAATATTTTTATGCTGACTCGGACTAAACAAAAATCCTCTTTTGATGCAGGTCCTTTTTAATAATAAATACCAAGTTAACTACACTTGCACAAGACTTGCCCTCAATGTTGTAATTTGTTCGCAGCCAAATTGCACCGCATCCTGCACAATATAGTTATGGCGCTGCAGGTCAAACAAATGACCTTCAGTGATTAGTGGGACTGGAGTTTATGTTAGGCAGCTAGATCTCCCAGGACTTTACTGCCAAACAAAGTGGAGGGAAAAGTTAATCCTCGATGGTACTGCACACTTTTAATGCATCCTGTCATTCTTGAGATTAAAGCTTCTCGTACCTTTGGCCCAAAACTATTTTAGAGCGTAGGATTTACAATGCGTCTGCACAAATATCAGAAAGTGAAGGCAAAACACAGTTGATGAACATTTTTGCGTAGCCTGCAAATAATAAACCGTCCACGTATGCACAAGCAATACAGCAATTTGTTTACCAGGCTCAGGGACGAGATTAAGGCAGTTTTTAAACTTTCTGACCACAAAGCTGGTGGCTGTAAACATCTACACTTTGATCTTGTGTGTTTTGTGCAAAGATCATCATCACATGTAATGACAAAATTAGTTATTTCGCCACTGTGGTGGATATGCATGTGTGTGAAATGCATGTATTCTAAAAATCATGAACGGGATATGTTTCACCAAAGTCGTGTAACCTTTTTCTCACGAAGTGCTTTTTCAATACATCTGCTACAAACATTTTATTTCTTTATTAGCAGTTCAATTACTGATTTATTTTTCGAATTATTAAATAAATTGTTTATAAAATAGCTCACAATTATGAAAATGTCCATTTGTTTCCAGAGGGCAAGATCTTAAAGGTGTTTGTTTTGTCCAACAATCCAAAGCCCAAAAGGTATTCAACTTATAAAGATCTAAAAGCAAACAGAAAAGCAGCAAATCCTCAAATGTGTGCAGCTGGAACCAGAGAATGTTGAGCATTTTCTGTCAACTAGTTGATTGTTTCAGCTATACGTTTAACAGTCAGTTAGAAAAAGCATTGACAGTTTCTCATTTTATTAGTAATGCTAGGGTCAAGTCCCCCTCCCCCTCATATCATTTAAATTAGGTTTTCTTGAGTCCTCCGTCAGATACAACGGTCTGGGCATGCAAGATTACACGTCACCTGACATCATCTGAGAGCCTGAGCATCGCTGAATATACCTGACCACACAGTCCTGAGTAGAATCGAATAAAACGCACTGTCACTTGCACTTTGAACCTGTCTTTTGCCGTACAGCACATCCCCTCCACTTGTGTATTCATGGTAACCCATCACATGCTTCACATGTCCATGACATTTTTTGGTCCATTGTCCTTTTAATGATGGTTCCAGCTCCGACCAACTATGACAAACTAACACAGGCAAAGTAACAAAATAAGCTTTAATTCTCCTGGAAGTCAAACTCTTCGTGTCTTTGCACATAATGTTCCAATGAAGGTTAATGTCCGCACTCTTCCTGAGCTCAGCCACTTAGCGAAGGCCTGCCGTGTCTGGTGTGGTCGTCGCTGAAGTGAGGCGCACACTGACACGCCTCCTTCCCCCAGCAAGGGCAGTCCTGACATTCTGTCATTAGTGAGAGCACATGTTTCCTCCTCCTGCTCTGGCTCCGTGCCCTGCAAGCAGAAGACAAACATACAGAAAATAACTCCACTAAACGATGGGACCAAAATAACCTCACATACACAAACACCTGCCACCCCCGCACAGCGTCTCCTTAACCTTGTCGTCACGTCCTCCTTCTCTCCCGGCCCCGTCTGGTGCAAAAAATTGTCTCCTGTGCTGCCTCTCATCCTGTTGTTGTTTATTTATCTATTTTTCTCCTCCCTCCTCCTCCTCACGGTTGCTGTATTTCTCTCCAGTCTCAGACGGCGGCTGCAGGACAAAGTGACATGCCTTTGAAGCCGGAGGAATTTATTGTAGGAGACTCAACAGGTGAGGAATTGATTGTATTTCCAAGTGTTCAATCAACTCCCTCTGCTTGACATGTCAATCTCTCGCTCCCTCATCACGTTGCAAGTTCCCTGCTGATTTTCCTCTAAAGCATATGCTTCAGCCGTGAGTGGGTGGCAATTTGTCCCTGTAGCCTTATTTGTTGTTGTTCGTTTTTTTGCAAAAAAAATCCCCACTGTGGCTCCAGTCCCGTCCTGTGATTAGCAGGATTTGACAAATCACAACGGAAATTTACTGTAACAGCAGCTTAGTCACACCAGTACAGAGGCTTATATACTCACTCCCCTGCAACTATCACAGACTTTAGGATAATCCCATCTCTGGGACACCTCTGGGGAATCATGTCATGATTTTGCGGGATAAACTTCTTAACAGTATAGTACAGTAGATACATATCTCTTTTAGATGCTAAATATGTCAATGAACTGGCTTGTAACTCACTCACAAACTTGTATGTCCACATTTAGCAGGCGGGCGATTCACCACAAAGGGAAATTGTTCAATCTCCCTCGACTAGTTTTACACATCCCAACATGCAACGCCTACAGGAAAGAGAATCCACTGTAGTTAAGACCCATAGATGCCAGTAGTAGATGTTATATAATTATAATTTTCACAATTCTACCATTTGTGCCACCTTCAGGCAATTAGTGTAACAACTGCAGCTTGTTAAAGCTGCTGATAGCTTTGGGTTTGAGGTTTTTCTACATGTGTATTTAAAGACTTGATAGTTTTCTGCTAGGTGGCTTCAATTCATTTGTATAAAAATATCTCCCAAGCACACCAAAAAAGTTTTCTGGCAGCTCCACTCGACCCATTGACTTTATACAGTATTTGGATGATTTTCTGTCAACAGTTTAACAGACATGTCTTTATAATGGAGGTCTATGGAGACTTTTCTATTGCACTCTCACAAATGACCACTGGGACAAACTGGCAGCAAGGCGGAGTGGCGGCTCAGCACAAAGCTCTCTCCATGGTTTTCACATTGAAAATAATTGATGAAAATGCATGACTTTACTGCATCACTCTCAATTCAGCTTGTAGCTATAAAACCCAAATGATGTGGAGGATTTTGCAAACAAATTGACTGTTTATCTCCGTTCCTGTTCAATTTAACATTTTCAGACCCATGGACAGTATAAAGTATCACCTGTACAGAATTAACTATTAAAGTATACTAATAATCAACAGATCTAAATTAATTAATACAGTAACGCTCAAGTTCATTGTGCAAATATCCAGCTCTAAAGTTTATTTGATGCATCCTACACCTGTTTATTTTTTCTGTAGCTTAAAAAATCCCCTTTTTCTTAAGTAATCTGGATAGCAGAAACACAATGAGCAGGATCAACACGGATGTCTTCCTCACTCTAAAGGAAACTGCTCTAGTGAACAAAACTATTACATTGAAACCCCAAGCACTAGCAGCACCTAAAAGAAATTACATTTTTAACACTTGTTGTTTGCTGGTGTCATTAGTTTCTAAAGTGCTGCAGCTGATACTTTACTTTCCTGTATTCGGCGCACATCTACATCTGCAGATCTAATCTGCGGCTGCTTGCAAACAGGCAGTGCAGGCTGGACTCGACCGGCAGGTCTCAAACTGCTGCAGTCAGATGATACTGGCTGGTTTCAGGTGCTTTCCGTCAGTATGTCCTTGTTTTTGTTTCAATATTATCCGTGACTGTAATTTTCTCTCCTCTCTGACCTCCAGTGACCCACAGAGATGGAAAATTTAGCGCTCAGCTCTCCAAACTGACCGCCATCGGACAGACACGACACACTGAGCTGTAATTGGTCAGAAGTCGGATGCGGCTTTCATGTGTTGAGGTCTGAGTCGGGCCTCTGTGTTTCAGCTCAGCATTCAATGAAGGATGGATTCGTAGGGAAAAACAACCAAAAACTGAAGTATGATGATTCTGATACTGTATGTAAATTAATTATCTGGTATATTATTACAGTGGGTTTGAAAATGCTGCTGTGTACATGAAACAGCGTGGCATCAGTTTAGTGTTAACATGTTTTACTACATAATGTCCTAGTTTAAATTCTGCCATAAGATAAAGTGCTTCCATAGTTATTTCTTAGTTTCTGAGACTATAAGATTTACAGAAAGCAAATGTGTTATAATTCACTGGGGACGTATCTGAATGTATAGAGGATTGGTGTCTGGGGCTTGTAGGGTATAGATAACACATTTAGAGGAGGGAGGGATTTATCTGTTATGTGTAATCCGGAGGGGAAAGAGAATAATCTCCAATAGCGTCATCGCACTCATAAACAATTACATTTTCCTCAATCTTGTTCTGTTCTGAGCTGAGCTCCTCGCTCTCGCTTTCTGTTTTTATATTTGCCTGTTAGATAACTGGAAACACATTGTATCCCATGGATCGCCAATCGGTTCCACTCGTGATCACCTTTTGTTCCGTTTGTGTTTTTGGCCAGAAGGGGTATTGTAATAGAGCAGACCGCAGTAAGAGAAAGATGTACAGAACACACTGAAGATCAGTGCATTTTTTTATACATATTCAACAGTGTCAGTGTGAATTCATTGTTGATTAAAAATATGTAATTAGTAGAAAGAATAATTATTTTATTTGAAAATACCTTGATAGTGATCATTTTTATTCAACACCTGCAGCAGAGAATACAACCATTTCCTTACTTAAATGTCTCTCTTTTTTAATTTTAGGATATTTCAATGACTTCTCAATTACACTGTTTAAGGTTCAACCCCCCAAAAACTACAATGTAAGCTGTGCACAGACATTTGGATCATTTTTTATATATATATATATATATATATATATATATATATATATATATATATATATATATATATATATATATATGAAGAAGAGATGTCATCACATAATCCTGAGCCCCTTTTGAAACGTCTGCTTTCATCCTTCACTCATACATGTGAGGATCAGCAAGAGTATTGTGCAGGTTTCAAAAGTACATGCTCTCTCATGTAGCGAGCAGACTTTCCTTTATCTTTCTTACATTGATCCAATCTTCTTAGATCCACACAAGTGTCCACTAGATGAGTTCTGGGGATTGATTTCAGATTTGAGGATTGTGCTGATTTGATTCTGCAGTGGGATTACTCGCTGAGATTCGTACCTTGTTTGGTTGGGTTGGGATCCTCTCGTCTGTCTGCTGGTCATCCTCTGGAGTTGAGGAAACGCTCGGCTTGGGACATTTGTGTGTCCCCGTGTGACCACCTTTGAGGCTTCCGCTGGGGTCACAACAGGAAGCAACCGCGTCCAGATGCTGTTCCAGAATAATAAAAAAAATACAAGCGTTAGTTATTTTGTACATTTTTTGTGTGTGTTAGTTTTCTACTTCTTGTTTGTTCTGATTCATGATGAAATGTGATGGATGTTTGAATAAAGATATGTTGTCACTGTGCTGGAGATAATTCAATGTTTTTGTCTTGTTATGTCAGTCATGATCTTATTGAACCTCCCACAGCCTTGTAAAAAGGGTAAACATGAAAAGAGAGAAGACATTTGAGTGCCAGCTTAGCGGCATTAAATATTCTTAGCACTGTCAGAGCCGGCCCACCGTGAACATTTTTATGCCCCCGTCATATTCGTCGAAAATAACTATAATTTTAGTACCAGCACTAATGTTTCCTAATTTAAACTCGGCTTGTGTGCGGCCGACAGCAGCTAGGTTTTTAGCATAGTAATGAGACGTCATATAAAACTTTATTTTAAAATAAGCATTATGAAAAATGTATTCTGTAAGTGTACTAATTAACATATATTGTCCTTGGATAAATGGTTTCATGAGATAAAGAGCTTCCATTGTTTCTTCGTAATTTCTGGGGAGAAAGGCTTTGCAGGAAGGATCTAATAAATCCAGAGGCACATATGGGAATGTATAGAGCGTTGATCTTCGTGAGCTTCCAGAGATAGAGGGTCAGGAGGGATTTATGTATTTTAGGTTAAGCCAAGAGAAAATCAGTCATTTTGATTGTCGTCAAATTGGCATCAGCGAGGTTGGAATCTGCGATATAAGAGTTACACGTTTATACTGCAACCACGCAGTGCAGTGCTTTAATGTAAAATCTAACTATAAAATATCTGAATTTCATTTGGAGAAGATCTATTGTATAGTAGCACTTAGGTAGAGTCTTGCCAAGAAACCCCCACATAGTATCCTACTTGTAATTAAAGCATCTTACAGAGACGTGACCATTTCAGACTCTGATTTCCAGTTTTGTGGCACTGTGATTAAAAAATGTGACACTTTGTTCTCAAGGTGGTTGTTCCAGTCTTTAATAAGTCTCTGCAGCACAATATCTCTTTGATTACTGCCAGTTCACAGTGTGTCTGAGACTCAACGCTGCCTCTATGCTGTCATCCAAACACTGAACTTATATCACTACTGTTTACCATCTGCTACCAGTAGAGATGTTTACTTTCAACTTTCCTCCCACTCCTACAGTGCGACCATCAGGGAAATATATACAAATGATGCTGCCAAGAACCAGCTTAGATTTGGATGGCGTGCATTAAAGAGAAATCAGAAAGATTTTTAGCTACGCTTGCAAAATGGCTCCAGGGATCAGTCGATCCAACACTTTAATTCAGACTGAAATATTGTAACAACTATTCAATTCCATTTCACACAGACATTTATGGTCCCCAGAGGATGAATCCAACTGACTTTTGTGTCCCCCTGACTGTTATTTTAGTGATACCAGCAGACCAATCACATTTTTGGTTCTAAGTAAAATATGTGTTTCTCTCAGGATAAATTGTAACTCATAAAATATTGTCGAACTCTTGGCTTGTGACAACTTAATATTACTGTAATATTTATGACACTTTTTAATTCAACTTACTCTTGTCAGGCGATATTTGTTAATTATTTGTACTTTTACTTTCAATGTCTACTTGCAGCCCTTCATCATTAGTTATATGTCTACGATCAATCAAAGACACTTTTTTTCCTGCTTTAAAGTACTGTAGAAGTAATTTGTGAAAGTCTGCGAAATAAGCACAGCTTTGTGTAAAAAAAAAAGCGTAATCTTTTAACGACCCCTCAAATTGATCTTTGAATCCTGGGGATCATAACACTATAGCATAATTAGGTGAGAATTGTAGTTTGTCCAATACTGATAGAAACCACGTACATGCAAAATTAGAACGGTGCACTAGAGTTCAGATCTCCGTCAGGTGTGAGTGCAATGACCACTGCTGTATTGATTGAATGGACACAACCCACAATTGGCTAGCGGCCCTTTAATGGGCTGTCAGGCGCGCTTCATTCAAACTCAAAAACGGTATGCAGGCAATCGGCTCTAAGTCGTCGTTTAAGACATTTCATGCAATACTGCCAAAAACAAAGTTAAATTCACCAAGCTGTCTGCCCACGTAGCAGCAGCTTAGTAGCGGCTTAGTAGCAGCTATGCAACGCTACTCAGCAAAGTGTGTAGTGGTGATTCCGTTAGCTGTTAGCCAAACACACAGTCCAAAAAAGTGTCTCTCTCTGTGCTTCCTTTGTGCCTCCGGGTGCAGAAAAATAACTTTCATCGATAAAAAGTAGAAGATAACTAGTACTTCTATTACATCGCAGCCGCCGAGCGACGCTTATTTTGGACCGAAAGCCACAGACTTATTTGCAGTGTTATTATCAAAGGACGCCAGTATAACGTGACCTAGAAAGTAAAACAAAATTATTTATATTGTATTTTCATACATGTAATGCCACTACCAAAATGGTCTAGGTTGAGCAGTGAAAAAATATTATAAATATGCATACTAATATAACTATTTACTTAGTTATTTATTAAACGCTCCCCAGAGGATTGTCTGTTCCGTCCGACTACAGGCAGTTTACCAGCTTGAAAAATCGGACTGGGGAATTGCCTTTTTCCCAGTTCAAAAGGAATGCAGCCATAGTGAATTTTTACAATTTTAGGACATCATTATTTAAAAGGGTGCTATTTAAGTGTTTGTACTGAGAAGTCCTCTGATGTATAGACATATTTATATACACCCATGACCACAGACTCAAATGTGTTCAGTCCAAAATGGCGTTGACAGTGCCATCTAGCTGCGGTTGTCATACAAATAAAACATCCAATAGAATTTGTTTTGAGCAATGAGAGGTCATTGAGCGTGCAGCCATACCTGGCCAACATTTTCATCAGCCTCAGTTGTACTTTTTGTAAGCTTGCGAACACTGTGTTAGCATGCTAATACTTCAATTAAGATAGCAGAACATGATAAGCGTTACACCTGCTGAACATCAACATGTTAATATTGTCATTGTGAACGTGCTAGCGTAACGATGTTAGCATTTAGCGCAAAGCACCCCTCACGGAGCCGCTAGCATGACTGTAGACTCTAAATCTTGTTAAAATAGCCTATGAGTGAGGTGATATTCTCTATTTACAATGTCAATGAATCCCATAAAAGTCCAAAACCAACAATGCATTAAACCTACAACAAGTAGCCTGTATTCTGTGCATCCAACACCTGATATAGCTAATTCCTCAGTGCCACAGACCTAAAAAATACATCAATGAACCACTCTGTTGCACTGTATGACATGTTCTTTCATTAGCACTCACAAGCATTCCAGTGCTTGTTTTTCTCTCTTTCCACTCTCACACACACGCACACACACACACACACACACACACACACACACACACACACACACACACACACACACACACACACACACACACACACACACACACCTGTCTCCTATTTCTCTCTCTTTGCATCTCTCGACATTTAGAGGGGAACAGATGGAGATTGTGACCCGGTCGGTCAAACCAGAGGCTTCTAGTAACACCAGGAGCCCAGTGAAGGGTACAATGAATGGCCAGCTGCCCCCTGTCTCCCCTGATGTGCACCCAGGCGCTGGGCCGGCGACCCAGTTAGCTCGCATCCACTCTGCCTGCTCACTTCGTATTTGGCCTTGCTAAGTTCCTCATATCATGTGATTCATCACAGATCTACAGACTATCTTCCCCAGCGCGTGCTTTTCACACTGCTGAGCCAAAGTACCCATAGCTGCACTGAGTTCTCATTAAACCATCTCGACTCTTGACAGCAATTATCTAACCCAGACAATGCTGATACATGTGAGTGGATATGTCTGGCTGCTTTGGTTGAAGTGCAATAAAGTAATCAGACCTTACTTTGTCTTGTCATCTTGCAATAATTACAATTTCCTTCATATTTCTTTCTAATTAGGTCTTCTAACATGCCCTTCCAATGGCGCAATCTGTGGGAGTCTGAGAGCTGCGGTGAAAATTGAGCATCTATATAGCGGCTCTTGTTACCATAGTACTAACCCAGACAGATGTTATGATGCCCTGTGTATGTTCTGCGTATATACTCAAGAGACTGTTATAGAAAGAGAAGCGGGAAAAGGTCTGCAGAGCCAAGCTGTTCTTCCTGACATACTCACCCCAAGTTGCGTTTGCGTTCTGTCACCTTGGAAACTTGGTCTCAGCACAACTTGGCGGGCCTTGAATCGCTCTCCACTCTTGCGACTGGTGCTGTGAATGTGGCTCTGTTCGATCAGCCTCCCCCGTCCTGCTGCATTGTCTCACACTGTGGTAGAGAGCAGCTTTCTTTTCTCAGGGTACGGAGGAGCTTTGCGGGGCTCCTTCACTTTCTTTGTGTGTTCAGAGGATCCGTGGTGAGGGTACGGAGGAGGCTTGCGACCTCTGCGGCCTACGGCTGTTGCTGGTTTAGCTGTGGCTGCAGGGGCAGCGGGTCCTGCTGAGGATACTTGCCTCTCTGTCTCAGTGTTGGACACAGTTTGAGTTGAGCCGGTTGGTGGGCAGCTGGCAGACGGCGGCCGGGCCGGTGATGGAGGGAGCAGACTGGCAGATGGGTGGCCACTTTGTGGGGTCCTATAAGTACCGATTTTGTTCTCTATGATTACAGAAGGGCTAAGCGTGGGGGGTGGGTAAGGCTTTGGAGACAGAAGGGAGACCGGACTGACCCTGATGGAGGAGGAAGGCCCAGGGGAGTGAGGCTGAGACCCAGGGCTGTTAAGGTGGTGGAGGTTTACTGTTAGAGGAGAGAGACCAGGAGTAGGAGGCCGAACAGGGAGGCTTCGTTGGGGAGACAAAGGAACATCAAGCTGCAACGGCCCACCCTGTCTGGGAGAAGACCCCAGACTGCAGGGGAATCGAAGAGTTTGACTCCGCAGTGATGAAAACCCAGAGGTTACGGGGCACAGCAGCACATTTGGTGGAGACTGGCTCCTGCTGTGATGGCCCCTCCTGAGGCTGCCAGATGAGTCTGAGGTACCAGGCTGCTCTGAGGGCTCTGAGGGCCTCCGATGGATGCTGCCCACAGTCACTTCGCTGGAGCAGGAACCTGAACTGGAGCTGCTGTCGCTGGGAGGGTTGGCACTGTCGCCTCTCTCAGGCTCCTCCGCATTCAGGTCAATAGTTGAGGTTAGATTGTCAATCTGCTGCACCACCTATGATGGATACATACAGCATGGTGATAATTAAAAATGATAACAGTAAAGTACTCCACTGATTTTACACAAGATCTTTCCACCTGTGAAAACAGCCATGCCTCCTGTGCCTCTGAAGGGAGCTTTCTAGTTTGAAAAAAGGATCCAGAGTTTTTGGAACTCGACCCGCACAGAGACGTGACCTCTGCTGCTTTGATTTGTATTATGACATTATAAAAGTGCAATAGCAAATGAAATTCTGAAACTCATAATTTATTTTATTATCATTTCTGTTTAAGCTGCTGATTCATTTTCTTCCAATTGAGATAATTTAGTCAATAAAGTGTTAGAAATCCCCACAATTGAGAAGATGGAACGAGAGAATATTTGGCATTTTTGACAAATGATGTTTTTGATAACTCGATTAATCTTCACGAGACATCTCTTCAATTGAGAGATTAACCACTTTATTTGGATAGTAGAGGTGACAGAGGTGACAGGAAATGAAGTGAAAGAGAAAATCATCAATTACATACAAAACCAATCTCAGTATGAGCATCTATTTAGTCATGGCAATATTTTATAATAAAGTTTGCATTCATTTGTTTCTTCTGCATTTGCATTTCTGCATCTATAAATTGGAGCATGTCAGACTCTTACAGAAGTGGACTCTCACCAGGTGTACAGCTCCAATCTGTAAGTATGTCACACAAGTTACAACTTACTGCAAAAAATGTTTACCTCAGCTTAGAAACCATGTATTTTGGGAAATATGTAGGCTAAATGTAAGTGGGTTTCCCTTACTGTGAAAAGCACACTATAGTGTACTGTACAGACATACACAACGTATGTATTTAAATGCAACACACACACGCACACACACACACACACACACACACACACACACACACACACACACACACACACACACACACACACACACACACACACACACACACACACAATTATAATGATAGAGGCAGGAG
Organism: Taurulus bubalis; assembly: GCF_910589615.1. Lineage (NCBI taxonomy): Eukaryota > Metazoa > Chordata > Actinopteri > Perciformes > Cottidae > Taurulus > Taurulus bubalis. Next base: position 19,826,237 of record NC_136595.1, on the reverse strand, counting down.
AGATTGTAGAAAATTACACTGGGGGAAATGTTTGACCTATCTCTCCACCTGCTCTGTGTGCACAGATAAATCCTCGGTCCTGCTGGAACAGATGAATTATTGTTTTGTTCTCTGTGTTCAACAACATCCTTGCTGATGTCAAAAGATGACCTGATTTTTCTTTTTTTAACGCTGAAGCTTTTTGGGAGAGGCTTTTCATATTACTTTGAAGTACAGCATGTATATGTGACTCTGGGCTGCTTGTTAATGTCAGAAATCAAAGGAGATAAAAGAGAAAAGGACCTTCATCTGCTGCTCCCAAGTGTGTTTATTAAAAACGATGTTTTTTGACCCCCCTGGTCCTCACACACAGGGCTGATGAGTGCTGAAAGATGTTGGTTGTAGAGCTCATTCATGTGAGTTTCATAAAAGTCACACAATTCTGTTTAAATATTGTTGTTTTCCTTTAGGTTCTGAGTCATATTGTTTTTGATCTGTCTAAATATCTTAGTAGAAGACCATATTCATCTGGGAGCTTGTTTTTTTATATATGTTTTCTGAGACAGAGGTCTTTAGTATTGCTTTAATATTTGTATGTAGTCTCGGTCTAAAATGCTTTAAAGGCTCACTCCAGTTCCTTTTTTTATAAAAGTGATTGATTATTAAATAAAACTGAGGATTGCTTCTCATGCAACAGAATGATAAAACAGGGCTTTGAAATAAATATGCGACCAAAGTCTTCTCTGGTGCCTTATCTTCCTTTGATCTGTCGTCTCTGTTGTGAACATTTGGGCTTTTCTATCACAGTGTCTGCTTGCTTCTCCCCCGCCTCCTTTGCCCTCTTTTCGTGTAGCCTATATGCTCTTTCATCAGTGTTATATTAATGCTGTCACACACTAAAACCTTGCAGCCAGAATGATGAGGTTACTACCTCGGGTTTAGTCGCGACCCCGCGGATGCAGATCAAATGCCAAGAGGTGAGATTTACGTGTCACTTTTACTGGATGAAGAATACGAGGCAGAGATACTCAGACATAAATGGATTATAAAACGCTTTCCAGCTGTGCCTGGAGCAGCATCTGTCCATGAGGAGGGAGAGTGGAGGAAGAGATGAGGGTGGATGTTCGTGGAAGAAAGACAGAGAGATGCAGCGAGGACGGCGACTGCTTCAGCTCATGTCACATCTCAGCAGCCTCTGAATGCATAATGCAAATGGAGCATAACTATTGTGTCATTCACCTCTATGAAAATGTACACACAAATTGAGCCCAAGTGTTGTTTATGCTTGGAGTCAGATGACAGACGAGAGTTGCCGAAACTGTTAGCAGACTGCAGTGGATTCATCCAACCCTGCTGCTGACTTTTTAATGAATGTTAAATTCTGCTGAGGATGTGTATTTGTAGGCTGCATTGTTATCTGTAAGCCCTCCAGGTTTTATAGCATAAGCATGAATATTTCCTGCATGAGGATACAACTAAATTAATGTGAGAGGATGCAGTAACTTCTCTGCTCCTGATCTTTTTTTTGAGATCAGGAAATACATGATCATGTAGGTTAAATGTTACGCAGAATCAACAAATATCCAACATGTTACCTCTTTCATTTCCTGGTGAACGTCCCTCAACGCTGTAAGAACCTGCTCCAGGTTATCCACCACCCGTTTGATCTGGTTTCGAACCACCTTCCTGCTGCAGCCTGATTCCTTCCTCTGTAGCTCCCCTTCCTTATTCGGTCTATATTGGACCCACGTCTGGTTCTGTCCCAGGGCCGCGATACGCTCCAAGCTTGGTCTAGGTTTCCTGGGGCCTCGTAGAGTTGTGGTGCAGCTCAGGCCTCTGTGAGGAACCTCGGTGGAGAAGATGACTCCATTGAGGGGCCTGTTGAAATGCTCAACATGTGGTTCCCTCAGGTCTCTCTGGCTCTGGGAGGTCCTGAAGCTGGAGGTTAAGCAGTGCTGCCTGTCTGTTAGTCCCTGAGTGTCTGAGCTCACCCAGCTGGATGAATGGAGGTCTCTCTTGCGGTAGGTGGTACTGCTGGCGTAGTCCCACACCTTCCCCCTCCTGTCCTCCATGTCCACCACAACAGGCACCTTACAGTTTGGCTCTTCAATGAGCAGTGCAGGAACAGGAACAGGAACAGGAGGGGGTCTCACGAGTGGCCCATATTTCCTGACCAAGGTGCTAGTTCCGTCAGTCTGAGACTGAAGGACACTCAAGTGGCTGCTGTGGTTCCAAACAAAGGTGTGGTTGTCCTGAACAGATGTGGAGCTGTTGCTCAGACCCTGCTGTCCGTCCCCTGGAGTGCTCTGCGTGTTGGGAAGCGGGTCCGGCTCTGGAGACGGGTTCGGCTCTGGAGACTGGTCCCCCGCGGCAGGACGGTCCTCCTTCTGCTTCCCGAGACTCCCTGGCAGGATGTGGTGACCCCGCAGCACCACTGGCAGCATTCTCGCCATCCCCACGCCATTGCACCGAGCCTCCCCCTTCTTTGCCCGGTCCTTTCCGTGGATGGAGAAGAACCCCATCCCCTTGGCTCTCTCCAGCGGGGTCAGGTTGTTGCGGGTCTCTGAGCTGGATTTGTACGGTCCATTGAGCCCCAGGTCACTGCTGTGGTGGGGCTTCAGACTATTGCGCAGCCAAGGGATGAAGTTGGGGGCGTGGGGCTTGAAGCCTTTCTGCTCCCCCGGCGCTGGAGCCCTGCTGTCAGAGAACATAGTGATGGATGATGTCCAGCAGCCTCACAGAAAGAGGAAGAAGCAGAAGATGAACAGGAGGACTCCTGAGGCAGAGAGCTTTCTCCTCTTTTTCCATCAATCGTCTCCTACCGTTTGCATTAACATAGACTCAATCTGCTCTCCCTTTAGTCTGTTTTCCTCCTCCCTCTCTCTCTCCGACTCCAAAACTTTTATCTGCTTTTTTCCCTCCTCATCTCAGATCCCACCCACCCACTCCCCCTTTCCTGCTGAAGCCTGTTTCTGATTTTATCGCCCTGCCCTGCTTTTTCCCTGAGTATCTGCTTCTCCTCCCACTATCCTCCCTGTTGTATTGCTCTTGAGCCCCTCACCCCCTCATTGGACCGGCTTCGGAGATGCCAAGGGCCTCCTCTCTCTCCGTCTTCTCTCTCTGCCTGCCTGCGTCTCTCTGGCTCAGTAGCAGTGGAGGCTTCCTGTCTCTACATCTCTCTCTCTCTCTCTCTCTCTCTCTCTCTCTCACTCTCTCTCTCCCCCACACACTGCGCTGCGCTGCCTCCTATCCTCGCTCTTTCTTCCTCCCACTCCCTTACTGCTCTAACTCCCTTTCTCTTTTTCCCTCCTCTCTCCCCATTTCTCTCTCTTCTCCCTGTTTCTCTCTGGTCTCATCTGAGAATCCTGTACGTCCTCTGTCTTTGCAACTCTCTTTTACTCTCTTTTCCTCCCCTTTATGTCACTCCCTCCCACCCGCTGCATCCCTACCTCCCATTTGCCAGGGAGTGCAGCTGAACTTCAATCAAGACGGCACTGTTATTAATCCCCCGTTAGCCAGTATATAGCCACGTGATTCCCCCAGCCTCTGTTCTCATCTGATTACTCCTTCCTCGGCTCAGCCCCTCACAATTAAATGCTGCTTAGGATACCAGAGGGTAGGGGAGGATGGCAGCAGGAAGGGATGGAGGAGGAATAGTAGGCGGGGGCACATAATTGCGACCCTCCAAGATCAGAGATCAGCACCAGTTTGACAGAAACTATAAGCTGCCCGGCTCCAAACGACAGCCTGCCGTGGCACGGTTCTCCCCAGATTATTGCAACTGTCAGCAAATAGTGTCATGTTACATCCCAGTTGTTTTCTTGTTTTATTTTCTGCCGCATATCCAACTTCCATTTGTTCCAATTACGCAGAGACAGCTTCTATTTTTGTGTGTCTCATTCAAATTCCCATTCTTGGCTGTCTGGATTAGATTTCCTGTGTCTGACAAGCCCAAAGATGCCTCCTAGGTGCCTTTTCACTCAACTGCGGCTGCATGGATGGGTCCCTCCCTCTCTGGCAACATCTGAAATAAAAAGACAGAAGCACAGCCACACAAAAAGCCCTGACAGTTTGCTGTCACTCAGCAGTGAGGCACTCAAAGCATCTGTCATTCTGTTAGTCAGCAAAGCAATTTATTCCTCAGGTAGTGCCCTGTTAAAATATGACTTCATTCACTGACATATACTATACAGGTTTGTGGGAGGAGGGAAAACAGACACAGGTTTGGTGTAAGCTGCCTACACGTGAACAGACAGCTGTCAGCCAGTAATGACCACTAGCCTGGATATAAAAAGAGTGGAAATAATAGAGCGGCTATTAATCCTTTTGCTTTTTCTCCTCTCACGGCAAGCTGGTGAACACAAAGTCTGTTTCTCTGCTGGGCGGGGATTTAACTGTGTGTCTGGATGCACACGTAAGTCAATATTTAAAGGTTTTTCAATGATGACTATCACTAAATTTCACTTTGAAATGATGGTTAATCATTCAAGTTTATTTCAAGAGCATAGTCTCATACACAAGTGATCATGTCCTCACTGTCCAGACCATGAAATAAAAAATAAATAAAAACATAGACATAGACACACACACACACACACACACACACGCACGCACGCACGCACGCACGCACACACACACACACACACACACGCACGCACGCACGCACGCACGCACGCACGCACGCACGCACGCACACACACACACACACACACACACACACACACACACAGATGAAGGCTACATAAAAGCTTCAGTGCATTCAGTGTTGGTGCAAACCTCGCTGAAAATGATGTAGGTCGTTCGTCGAAAATCGTCTATCTCCAAATTTGGTGCTAATAACAAAAAAAGCATTTTGTAATGCTGCGAAGGTTGGTTTCCGTAGTTCATGAAATTTGGAAATATGTCGTTTTAATATTTCATTGATTAAATTTGAAAACAAATAAACCTCCCTGAATGTGTTTCTGCTTGTGTGTGTATGTGTGTGTGTGTGTGTGTGTGCGTGTGTGTGTGTGTGTGTGTGTTAAAGACCTTGAATTCATGTCTCTTAAAAGTCTAAGTTCCCCTCCAATCAGCCACCCACGTTGTGAGGCCCATAAATAATATGACAGCGATACACACAATCATTGCTCATTTTAAAGTCAATGTGGAATAATAAGCAGCTGTCACAGTGGCTGTCTGTGGCAGTATGGCTGCGCAGCCTCTTGAGTCCGTTTGCCTTTATACCATCCATTAAATAAATGTGCTGCGTGTGATGGAAGGAAAAGAAATACAGAAAAGCTGGTCCAAAGCTGGGGAAAAAAATCTCCTTTTCAGTTTGCTGCAATTTGTATTACATGTCCTTCACTATGAACTCTAAAAATCTTTTTTGTCACCATCATGTATCGTCTTCAATATTGGTGGTGCAGTTGGGAGCAGGGGATGACAGGCAGAGCATATTGCCTCATTGTTCCCTTACCTGCTGCCTGTTTTGGGTCCTTTAACAGGCCGACTGCCCACTGAGAAGCAGCAGAGCGAGTGTGCTGGGACACTTCAGCATGTGTCTGCTGAACTTTACAGCTGCTGCAGATGGTTTCCTGGTTGAACGTCTTTGAGCAAAGACAGAGAGAAAGACACAGAGAGGGAGAGAGAGAGAGAGAGAGAGAGAGAGAGAGAGAGAGAGAGAGAGAGCACTGAACACCTTACATAACTTGGTGGAAAAGATGGATGTAAAAGCAGTGCTTTTGTCAAAAATGCCCTGTGCAAAATGGCTTTCAGCTTTCAGTCTGACACTTGGGAACTTTCTTTAACCACCTGGACAGCACAAATGCATAGTTTGGAGAGGATTATGTGTGTTTGCATCACTATATTTGGCAAGTATTCACACAAAGTGAAAATGAGAAGTTCCCTGAGAACACAGTGTTCTTTTTTACAGTATTAAATATGGAAGTGAGCAGATGCTGTCTTCCCAGAAGTGTCCAGTGTCACGCTGGTGATAATCCTCAGGGTTCGGCACTGAGCGTTGTGTGTGTGTGTGTGTTTGTGTGTGTGTGTGTGTGTGTGTGTGTGTGTGTGTGCGTGCGTGCACAGCAGTGTCTCTACCGGCCTCTCATGTATATTTTTGTGTTGTTTGCTTTGGATTCCCCTCCGCCGCGCTTTTCATCCTTGAACAACGCGTCAGTCAGGTGCTCTCTGAGGACTGGAGCTAGAGAGGAAGAGAGAGAGACGTGGGGACACCAAGAAAGAGTAAAAGACAGACAGAGAAAAGAGGAGGAAGACAGGGAGTTTTGAAAGACTTCTAGCTTCCAAGCTGACTGTCATGGCTGTGCTTGCCAGAGGGGAGAGCACCTTTAAGCATACTGGATGAGTAACGATGTGGAGGGACTACAAAAGCAAAGTAATACATAATAAGCAGCGCTCGCTCTGCTTTGCTCCTCTGCCAGCAAACCTACATGAGATTGGTGTTGAGGGAAAATTGGGAAGGGCTTGAAAGGTCAGCAAGGGCCTTGTGTAAAATGGGTCTCTCCTTTAACACTCTACACACATTCTAATAAGATTTAGAAAGCATGGAAATAACTTATATTGGGATGTTGGCCTCGACATATAGATTTATATAGAAATAGAACAAAAACAGACAATGGGATGACTGAATCCAAACGTGACAAAATGTTTTACATACTGTCGGTAACCTCGTTTATACTGACGCAATTATTCATGGTGCTTCGGGGTATAAATCTGCTTCTTGTTTAATGCCGTGGCATAAATCAACAAATGCACATTTCTCTGCTGTTTAGTTTGAAAAGTACAATAAAACCATCATCGTTGAGACAGTTGAATCATTTTTCTTCTTTAGTGCCACTCATCTTTTGACTGCATTCCCAGTTCTGTTTCACGCATTAGGCCTGAGAGGCATTTCCACTGGCATTGATGATAAAAGAAAATCTGGAAATATGACTGTGTGATGTTGTACGAGTGCAGAGCATTGCCTGCTGTTTGAACACAATGCCCTGTGGTTTGTTTTGTAGCACCACCCAGAACTCAAACATTAGGGTGTTTGCGTCCGTGTTGACAGACTTCGCGGTCTACGGCCAAAACCAACTGCCTGTATCCTTCTAGGGATGGGCCATGAAGGTCCAGCTCTGTTTGTCCTTCCTACCAGGGTTATACGTGCGGACGGCCAAGCAGGTGAATCACTCCTTTGACATAATTGATCCTCGAGTTAAGTATGAAGTGACAACAGCGCAGTAGAACTTAGTTCAGGTTTCAAGTCTGCACCACATAGCTTGGTAATCTGTGCTGGAACACAAGTGGGAAGAGTAATGGGTCCTCTGCCCGCTTCCTCTCTTCCTCTCTCTCCTTCTTAGGATGCAGGACAGCTCCTTTGTAGTCACTTTATTATGTAGAAATGATAATTATGCCCCAGTGGAAGATAGCTTCACCAAAATGTATTAGAGCCCTCAGTCACAGCCACTGAAAATCATGTTGTGACATTTGTGTTTGAGTGAGACACACAGACACCAGAAAGAAAAAAAAAGAAAAGGTTTTTATTCTGCTTCAACCTCGTACACAACGAGCCTAAAATGGAAGACAGGCGGATGTGAATCATTAAAGCCGTCAGGATATTTTTGCTTAATTTGACATAACAGTTAAGTCAAATAAGAAGAGGAAGAAGTACACAGAGAGACAATGAGACGTGACTGTACTCACATCCCAGTTTAGTCATAACCCTCTTTGAACTCGAGGGTGCATTCCCAAAAAAAAGAAGAAGAAAAACATTATTCACAACCATTAAGATGATAATTGGGCTCCTGGTTCTGCAGTAGCCTTTCAAGTGTACTGCAGGGAGGATCTGCCGACGTGCTACAGGACAAGTGCAAAGTCAATGGATTAAACCCACAACTGAATTCAGTGCTACTCATACTACACTTGAAATTAAACTGCAGCTGACTGTTTAAGTTTCCCAAAACAAAAGCAAGAACTCTTTCCATCTTTTCCAATTTCCTGTTCTTCCTTTGACCGTGGCCTGCAGGAAGTGGAAAAAAACAACCCAGAGTGGAATTGTTTGTCAGTCGGATGGGTTTGTGTTTGCTTTCAAGGCTGCCCAACAATGCTGGGAGCAGGAGGAAAGGGATTTGGCCGACTAAATCCAGGTCAGACGTAGTCAGATTACCCCCTGATCTGGCCGGGAAAGTACCGCAATCCAAATTACTAATGGGAAGACGCTCAGTGCTTGATTCAGGGTTAAAAAAAGAAAAGACAATACATATATTCTTTAAAAAAAAAGTAAATTGTATTATATTTGTTGCGTCTGGTTACATTACAGAGACACCAAAGCATCATATGTACAGGAGGGAAATAAAAAAACATTTCACAATTCACAATAGTAAAAATGCAACATGATAAGTATGCTTCGTTTGAGGGCTTTAGTAAAATAAGTGGGGCTGTTGCAGAGGTTTGGGTGATTTCTACTTAGTGTGTCATGGATTTTAAACCGAGGGAGATTTAAACTAACCCTGAGATGTGGAGGGATTGGAGAAAATGGCAACCAAACACAATTAAAGTCAACCGTTTGGGCGGGGGGGGGGTTTACTAGCAGAAAGGATTTACTTCAAAGCCTCTCAAAATGATGCAGTGAAAGTCAAATGGGTCTAACAAACGAGAATATACTCAGGGGAGTCGTCCAAGAAATAAAAAGGAGAAACCACAACAGCCACCATCTATGTCTTCATTATCACCATTACCAGGGCTATAATTATCAAGTGCATACCGTTTCCTGAAATGTTCCTCTGGAGAAAAAAAAGAGCGCATTTGGAGTAACATCAGTCTTCGTTTCTTTGGCAGAGCTGCTGTGAATGAAGTTAAAGTTTCAGCAATCCTATCTGGAAAAGCACAGCGCTTATTACACGGCTCAATTTCCAATTCTCTCACAGGTACGCACACACACACGCACACACGCACAGAATACAAAATGAGGCCGCAGCACAAAACAATCTCCCAGACAGACTAAGTGATACAAAAACACATAGACAAAAAGGAAAGACAGCCATTATGAGAGGTCCGGGAGAGATAGTAACTATTCATATTCTCCTTTTAGGGAAGAAACACAACAACATCTCTCACTCCATTAAAAGGACTTGCATTGCGCAAACAGAGATGGTTATCGTCATCACATTACACAAGGCTGCTGTCTGGTGAAATGGAGAGGCTACTCGACAGAGACGGGCTCTGGGCCATTATACCACCCCAGAACAGGGAGCTGTAATTGCAGTGGGAGAGTACAATCAGGTACTGTGTTTGTCTCTGCTCTAATCTCTATACCCTGCCTGGCTCTTTTCATAAACACAGAGCTGCAGTTTTTTTTTGGTCCATCCTTTCATCTGACTGCTCACAGGGAGCCTTTTTAGTTCAAATCTGTCAGAATTCAAACCAGTGTTTTAGTGCCTTTTGGATAAACCCGAGGCAACGCCGATAAATCTGAAACACAGCTGACCCTGGGCTCTAACATCTATTATGACGAGTAGTTAGTCTGCGATCGCTCTTTATTCTTCTCTGACAAAATGCCAAAGAAACCTTTGCGGCTGGTGCCATATTGTTCCGCTTGCCTGCTGTGATTATGACATTTATAGAAACAAAGTTTTTTTTCCTTCCGAGGAGACGAGCCAGAAACATTCAACAACATGCAGCACAATCAAATTCCTTCATGTTTATGGTCCCTCTATGACCCAAATACCTCATCTTTGTTGTGCTGGCTATAAACCAGACTATTAAAATAACAAAAATGGGTTTATAGGTGCCTTCTAAACAAAAGGCCTGGCCTCTCTACAAAGTGAAGTTCAGTGCATGACGGTGAAAGCTGTAAAATGCAGGCTAAGCAGGATTACTCAACTGCCGTGTTTCACATGGTTTCATTATTGCAGGAAAGTACAGTACAGCGCTTGATCAGGATCGAGTGCAATTCTACTTTTAGGAAAATAAAATACAAAATTCACTTCTTTATCCATGGGTATTTGGAATAGACAAAAATTCACTTTCTTTCCTCTCCTAGAGCCCTCAAAACCATTTTGGTCCAATAAAAGCTTGTCACAGAGATATGACTGAAGGCCTGTGCTGGATTCATGTCTTTTTGCAAGGCACAGTTGTCAAAGCTCCTATCCATGAATATACTGATAAGAGCAAGAAGTTTTACATTCATAAAAATAAAAAAAGGGGTTTGTTTACTATGGAATAAAAAAAGAGAAAGAAACAGACTTTGGACTAACTAGACGAGATAGAACATTCAGTGTACAGTAAGGGCTGAAAGGCACACACACAAACACAACAAATGAACAATAAAAATGTTAATGATTGTCACCTTTAAAAATAAAATAAAATCTTGCAATGTGATACACGACGGGTGACTAGAGGTAAAAGTGCCCGATGAAGAGGCCGGTGGAGGTCAGAGGTTCCCCTCATCAAGCATCTTGTTGATCCCGTTGCAGATCCTCTGCAGGTGGGCGCGATACACCTCAGAGGGCCCGTAGAGCGAAGCCAGGAAGTCACAGTCGGCGAAGTGATTGAACACGTGGTTGACTCTCGAGTGGCTCTTGGCTGTCAGGTGGCGTTTGATGGCCTGGTGCAGCAGCTCACGACAATCATTCAAGATGGCGCTCATGACGCGGCGGTCAAAGGTGAACTCAATCTGGTGGAAACTGACCGCCGTCATGGCCAGAGTGTGGACCTTCTTCCTGTGAGACGAGAAGAGAGGCTGTCAGTTTCTAATTCTGACTGGAGCAGCAAAGGAAGTAAAAATAGAAACTGCTGCCTTGTGATTTTCTTCAGAAAAGTTTCACAACTGCCCTCTATCAGTTATAGTGTTGTCCTTCGCAGTGATGCATCTCTGAGCTAATATAATAACCATTCTCCATACTGTGCACTTATGTCAGCTTCACATGCCTCCAAGCCAAATTTGACTATTTTAGTGTAAAATATATAAACTGATGTAAAAGTCAATTTCCTTAATTTGCTTCCATCAGCATACAAAAATGTAATTGAACTGCAGTTCTCCCCACTAGAAGCTCTCAACCAGAACAATGTAGTTTCTCAAGGCTGTATAACTAAATTCAAACAGTTTAGGAAATACATTTATTGAGTAATAGATAAGAAGATTGATACTTCTTTCAAACAGAGACACTGCACAGACATGTTGGGCCGATTGACAAGTTATCTGTCAAGCAATAGTTCCAGCATGTAACTTCCTGAAACCATATTTGTCATCGCTACTTTTGTTTGTGTACAGATCAATCAAACAAGATAAGCTTTATTGATTGTAGGTGAATATCTGGACTTTGGAGAGAGCTAGGCTAGCAGTTGCGTCCCGTCTTCATGCTAAGTTAAGCTAATTGCTACCTGGTTCTTGCTCTGTATTAAATGCACCTGCATGAAACATTCCTTTGATGCCTCTCTCGCTACCTACCTGAAGTTCTCCACCAGGATCAGCTCCTCGCTGTTGAACTGGTTGTTTCTGTAGAGCACTCCCAGCTTCACCACCATCTTGATCAAGTTCTTGATGATCTTCTGGGACTCTTTGCGGTTGCGGGTGTACTCCTTTGTGACGCGGTAGAGGTCGTCCAGCACCTCGCTGCTGGTGTCGTCGGTGAAGAGGCTGGCCATGCTCTTGGTGGCCATCTTGCTCATCAGCTTCTTCTGCGCCTGCAGGGCTAAGCTCTTGGTGCTGAAGGAGTCCATGGTCAAGTCTGGGTCGAGAGAGAGAAAAAAAGACTGTTTTGTGAAACTGTTATAATTGTAATAGATGGACATATTTTCTTTCCTTTTACAAATGACTAAAAACATGTTTGCCTCTCAACTATTTTTTCTTTTACAGGTAATAGCAGATTAGACTCCCTCACATCAAACACGAGAGAAGCCCAACATCACACGGCGACAGCCTGCGCAGTGTGAAGTTATTGCAAATAACATCTACACTAATACTGTTTAATCTGCAGGGCAGAGAACGGTCCGCTTCATCAGATAACGAGCTGTGGCAGCTGTCAAATTAGTGCCTGCCACCCTCTGGCTCGGAGCTTACAGGGTAGTTAGAGAGGAAAGTGTCATTACGCGTGCAGGAGTAAAGTCAGGTACAACCTGACCACGCAAAGCAGAAAATGTAATCTTGACGTTTCATCCGCTGAATGCATTCGGAGAACAAGGTGTGCATGTGTGTGAAGGTGAGCAGGAGACAAACAGTGCAGACGTATTCGTTGTACTCGTGTTGCTGGATTTATGTATGATGTTGTTTCTGAGCGTTTGTGTGCCAAAGCAAGAGTGGCTCAGTGAAAGGCCGCCCCTCATGAATTGTGAGGTCCACGGGGGCCACGGTCTTTCACAGCCCCGCCGATCTCTCCTATCAAAGGCAGGTCCACAGCACGCCTCATCAATATAGCAGCCGCGTCTCAATGCATTCTGCGGGTCAATTCTTCTGGTTTGCACATTCGGTTTTTAGAAAAATAAAAGTAATCTATTTTCCCGTACCCTTCCTCTCTAACCTTCACGGATCTCAAAGGATAACCTGGGAGTACGCGGCAGGCAACAAAAAGCTGTTTTCCACAACTGCCCTCCAATGTCAGCGCAGGCGGAATGAATGGGAATGAGGACGAGGAGGAAGTTTCATTTTGATAAGACATGGCCACCGTTTAAAAAAATTTATTCTTAACACAATTAAACAAAAGGAACTAAAAACGAATTAGTTTTATCATGAAACTGTTCCCAAGACTTAATTTTGGGGATGTTGAAATTGGGCTGCGACTACCAATTATTTTCATTAACAGTGATAATAAATTGTGTGGAAATAATGTGTTACTTATTTGCTTATTTCCCAGAGTCCATGGCGATGTCTTCAAATTGCTCGCTTTGTGCGACAAATAGTTTAAAACCCATCCATCCATCCATTTTCAACCGCTTATCCGGGGTCGGGTCGTGGTGGCAGCAGGTTCAGCAGGCCGACCCAGGCTTCTCTCTCACCCGCAACATTTTCCAGCTCATTCTGGGGGACCCCGAGGCGTTCCAAGGCCAGCCGGGAGATATAATCCCTCCAGCGTGTCCTCGGTCTTCCCCGGGGCCTCCTACCAGTTGGACGTGCCTGGAAAACCTCTAATGGGAGGCGTCCAGGAGTTTAAAACCCAGCGATAGATATTCTGCAAGGACACACTGACACACAGAAAATAGACTGAAAATCCTCACTTTTGTAAAGCTGGAACCAGAAAAGCAGTTTTGCCGTTTTGCCTTTTCATCGATTTTAAATTAAATTGAGTATCCAAATTGTTCTAGATTTTCTGTCAATCAGCTAACCACCTGTTTTAATTTAACTCTAGTGTGATGTCTCAGATATGGCCAGAATTTCTGTCAAAAACATAGGAAACCAGCTAGCCCCGCTCTCATAATGCCACTGGTACCTCAAGAGTCGATAGTGAGTTGCTGTTTTGTCCGCTTAGTACCTGGTGCTGGGGTTTGTACTGTATTCAAAGGCTACAATTAACATCTGAGACGGTTGGATTCTTTTGTCAAATGAAGAAAAGGGTTTACAAAAGAAATTGGCCTGAAAACAAGGATTATATGAAAAACTAAATGTAAGCTTTAGTTTCCTAGAGGTCATGGGGACATCTACAGAGGTCTCGTTTTGTGTGACCAACAGTTTCAATCACTCCGTTTACGGTGATAAAAGAAAAACATCCTCACATTAGAGAAGCTAAAATAGATTTGGAGTTTTATTTTGTAAAAATGACTCATGAAAAAGAACAATTGCATAAACATGTTCTGTTGATTGACTTATCTCTTAAGAAACTAATCTTTTCTGCTTCATGGACAAAACAGTATTGAAAACAATTTAAAGAATACCAAGCCCCATTGTTTTGTCAGGATTTAAGGAAACATTAATGCAAATAAGTAAAACATTTCTTCACCTAAGGGGCAAAAAACAGTCAGATCTTATTTCATTTTACCTCCCTGGGTGACTGTCACAGTGAAAACAAAGTAATTATATTCAAGCAAAGTATCACTTTAATCTCCTCCACATGAAAGTAACCCTAAAGCTTTACTGAAATTCCGCATGATTGGCCGATTGCCTTTCCACGTGCTGGAGAATAATAAAAATCCAAATCTATTAGTGCAGCAAACAAAATGAATGGTGACACATCCCTGTTGGGTGACTTGTGATTTTTACAGTTGGTACTAGAAGGCAGCGTCTGCTGCTACAGTGTGTGACTTTCATTCCCCCCCTCTCTCTCTTCCTTTCTCTGCAATGCCTCTCCGAGAATATCAATAAGACTCCTTGGAGAGTGTCAGCAGGATGCTTCCCAAGGAGAAGACATATGAGGAGAGGGCAAGCTAAGACAGAGAGATGGAGGGGGGGAGAGATATATATATATATATATATATATATATATATAAAAAAAACATCGGGGGAAATGTATAGACTGTATCATGCTGAATTTAGTTAGACTCCCTTCTCTCTTTGCAGGAGCTGGGCGTTTTATCGGGCCTCTGGCTGTGCTGATCAAGGATCATTGACAGATCCCCATCAACCATTTCACCAGGTTTGTAACTCTAAACTTGCCACGCTGCACTTGTTATAGAAAATCCTGCTCTGATGCAATGTGTGTGAAACGGATAACAGGGAGAAACACACTAATGATCTGACTGAAAACCTTAAAAAAAAAAGAGAAGAAGAAAAGAGCCTTATTTATATCTATGTGAGCAGTGACTGAAAACAATCACTTAGTCCTGCTGTCACCCTCTAATCACACCGGTGAGCCCCAAGAGGACAATCGCTTATCATTCGCAGCACTTAGAGTAAGTCTGCATTTGCCTCCCTCTCTTCCTCTCTGCGCCCTTGCTGATGGACGTTTAAGAGTTTAGAAAAGTGCGACTGGATAATGGCCACATTAAGAAAAGCATCCTCTTTGTCAGATTGGAGGGTGGTTTCATATCGCTCATTAAATTCCACTCTCGTCGGGGACCGGTGCCAATCACAACTACGTGTAGCCTGCCGACGAACAACAGACAAAGGATGAGAAAGGGATGAGTGTTTGTCTTTAATACCCGTGAAGACAAACACTTTAAAGCGGTGGCACTTGGGATTGTCCTTCCGAGGGTTTCACTCAAAGATGAAGAGTGACATAACAGACCCCTGGCAGTTTTATCTTCAGGATGGAGGGAGACGCTCACTCCTCTCACTTTCCCCCTCCAGTTCCCAGAATCAAGAAAACTAAAGAAGTCCCTCAGGGAGGAAGCGCTCAGAGTGATGAAAGGTTTTCAATCAAGGAATTCTTTTTTTTGGTGACTTTGCTGCATAAGAGTGGTTAGTGCCAGATCTAAATGGCCTGTGAAGTCCGGTGCCCCAGGGACAGCCGGGCCAACACTGACACAGCATCTCCATAGTATTTATAGAGGCAACATTCTTAACGGATTTAAGGCTGAACAAGACATGGCAGCAGCAAAAATTGCTGAGTGTTGTTGCAAAATGCACAAGCCACAGCGCTTGCTGCAAGCAGAAATCAGACAAACAAAAGACATCTGCACACATGTACGCATCCACATACTGATCGGTCTGGTTTGAGCAGCTGAAAATGAGATTAAAAAAACAAAAACAAAGACAGATTGCAGCAGCCAACAACTCCCTGGCATAATTACGGCAGTTAAACAAGCTACAAAATCAACTAGCTCAGAACAAAGCCAGCATACATTCACTCACAAAGACGTGCAGGCGAAAGCTCCGCAAACATGACTCATGGAAATGAAACCGGACCCTGCACAGTGTTGGATGTCTCGTGAGAGTGAGGGAGTCTGGGTAATCAACCCACTCTAAGGAAGCTCACACTCGCCAGTAGGTGCAGACAGCCTTGTCAGCCCGGTATGACAGCCTGACATGATAACGAAGTGATAACCCAACGGTCCACTCTCTAGTCCTTGGGAGTTTGTCTGAAGCTGGGTCTGGTGAAACTACATACGCCTTGTACTATCTGGCTTGAATTTGCTTTGCCTCTTTGAGTTTTCGGGCAGGTCAAACTGATGTCTGCATTGGGGACACTACAGCAAACAGCTTTTCACAATTAATTTGGGGGAAGGGGAATAAGTGGGATGGAAAAAGTGGCCGTTGAGGAAACCTTTGAGACTGAACAAGGACTAAATGATGGCTTTCACGTCCTGTTGCAACACCTTTGAAACAGGGTTATTTGTTTGAGGGTCCAGGACTCAATTATAATTACAACTATTACTGATTAGCAATTTCCAAATTAGGATTGCGACTAATGATTAGTTTCATTATCAGTTAGTCTGTTGGCTTTATGTCCACCACTTTGGTCCAGACTCAAATGTCTCAACATCTATTGGATGAATGGCCATGTATTTTGATAGAAACATTCCCGTCTTTGGGTTAAACCTGCAAAATAAAAAAAAGGACATCCCCATCATCCTCAGCTTTGAACTTTGTGTTTTGTGCTAAATAGCAAATATCAACATGCTAATATGGGGGAAATTGTAAACATTATACCTGCTAAACATCAGCATGTGTTAGCATTGTTACTGAGCATGTTATCATTTATCTCAAAGACCTACTATGCCTAAGTACTGCATCAGCGAGCAGCATCCTCGCCTTGTTTCAGATCAGAATCAGAACCATTCATTCGCCAGGTACAAACGAGGATTTTTTTTCTTGCCGGAAGGTGCAAAACATTAGACGAGACAATCAACAACAACAACAACAACAGTGCAATAGATATTAAATGAAATGTCTTGTTTAATCCTGAATCCTTTCAAAGAAACAACCCACGAAGGAAAAATGACTCTGGTCACAACTCCGGTCATCATACTACAACTACAATCTGTGATGAGGGGGTCTCGAGTAGACATTTATTGGTCATAAGCACACACAAAATATTTGAGCCTTCATAAAAATACGTTATAATTTAAATAAATAAATCACAATAGAGCAAGAAAGGGTCATGCACTATTTCAAATTAAAGAGCCCAAGAAGACCATTACAAATGACTTGTTTGACCCAGAGTCCCAAACCCAAAGATATGGAAATCCTAATGATATTAGACAGAAAAAAGCTGAAAATCATCATATTCAACTGTGCTTACTCACTTAATGAACCTAATTAACAAAACCAAACTGGATAGTTCATACATATTCCACACATGCTACCTGACATGAACATTTTGTTGCCTTTTGGCTGATCATATTTCAAGTAAAAACAAAGGGGGGCATTGAGCAAGATCCAGGATGCAGCATCTGCATCAATTACACATCACTTGTCAGTCAAACTAAAGCTGAGGTTTGACAGGTGAGAAAGAGCCAGAAATTGGATACACCTGTAGCTCACGCCCACTCTAACGCATGCCACCATGCCTCATGAGGAAGAAGAGGCCACAGCACCTAAAATATCACCACTTTCAATACCTGCTGCCAATCTAGACAGCTTGGTGAGTGCTGATAACAGGCGGCATGAAGAGAAAACCAATAAAGAATGTGTTCCTACACTGTTTGGCCACCACAAGTTGCTAAAAAAGCTTTGGCAGAGATTGTAGAACTTTCCATGACACTTCAGCTTACAAGTGATTGGTTGATGGCAGCAGAAAATGTCACGACTTTCATATTCTTCAGGGATGAGTAGTCACATGGATTGGGGCACTGTGACCCTGACAGATACGACTCCATCAGCAGAGAAAATCTTCACTGCCCTAGGATGGAAGTGGAACCGATTACAGAGAATAGCTCTGTATTCGTAGGGATTAACTGCTCTCTAAACTTTCTGAACAGACATAAATCATCCCACAACTGTGCACCACACAACACAAACAACCCTATAATCTGCCCTCTTCATAATGTGTGGCCATGATTTCCTCTGACACCAACCTTTTTTTTTTCTCCCACACATGTCCAAATTCAGAGGGATTATTTATATTTTCCAATTATTTAGTCCTTCACATAAATCTTGGTGACACAGAGGTTCAAGACACATACGATGCAATGGGGACCTCCCAGTTTGAGTCCGACCGGTGACCTTTACCATACGTCCTTCTCCCTCTACCCCTCCTCAACTCCCCTCTCCTGTCGTTTCCTGCTGCCGGACACTGTTCAATAAATGCAACATACCATAAATAAAATATTTTAAAAGCGTAAATCTAGTAAAAACTAAACAAATACTATGAGTGGTGTAAACAGAATCAATTCCCCGGAGCCCAGGGTGGTCGTTAAATTGCTTGTTTAATTGGAGCAACAGTTCAATAATACAGTCGCATTAAAAAAAACACTTCTCTGAAACGGTAGCTAAACAACTAAACACGATAAAGGCAGTATTTATTGCAGGGCTGTTGAACTGGCATGGAGGATGTTGTACTGTGTACACATTCTGAGCTTATTGTATTTGCTTTGCTGCCTTTTGGTAGAACTCCCACGAGCACCACGAGGTGAATAAAAAAGCAAACGTGTGAAGTCGACAACCATTACCCTATCTTTTCCGATGCCAGCTTGAATAAAAGCTTAACAACGTTGCACAAAATAACAAGAAAAACTGTGGACCCCTGGGAGGAAGTTTGGGGGAAAAGTTTCTTTTATCATGACCAAAAGCATTACGGATGTCATTAAAATGAGTTCTTATCGGGGAAATCTTGAATCATGTTCCTCCACAGATTCTCCCCCAGCTGTATGAAATAATCCTTCTCCACTTTGAGAAACAATAGACAATCCCGGCTGTTATATAAAAGGTACATCCGTGCTTTGTGCTCAGCGAGGACAAGTAACCACCACTCAAATGAGCTGTGCTACTGCAGCCACTCCACTGTTAGCGAATCAACAGCCGGATTTCAGGACAAGTGAACGCTGCAATTTCATCTTTCACCAAGTTTTGCAGCGTTTGTCTCGCCCTTCTCTTGAGATGTTACATAACACAACCGGTGCTGTGCGTTAACAATTGGGTATGTCAGACGCGCGTGTCTGCGTAATGGTCTCCCTCTCACACACGCTCTCATCTCGTTCAGCGTCTCTGGCATGAGAGCCATAATTACATCCAAACAGATGCACATACGCGAACAGACCACATTCATGCTTTGGTTAAAGGAGTTCTTTGTGTGATGGTTATGTGCTGTCACTTTCTCATCCTCCCACGCAGTCATCATCTGTGCCGATCTGCTGAGAAAGGAGGCAATCAGTGCCTTTTGCTCAGACACCATAGCCCGTCCTACTCTTTTTTAACAGTTTTCTCAGATCTGCCAGAGCCCTCTGAACAATTAATAATTAACACATCGGCATATAATGGATCGGGGATTAATAATTCAGCCCGCCGATTTGGACGAAAATAGACCGTAGGCTAAGAGGAGACTGCTGCGGTGCAACAGGTTGGGGCAGAGATGAGGGACGGGGATAAAGGCTGGACTGCCAGCACATTCAGTAAGAGAGACTGTGAGCTGATGGTGTTAATTTAGGAACATCAGTCCGCGTTACGCATGTATAATAAGGCTGGGAATACAGTAGCTGCTGCGCTGCCGAGGGCCAACACAACACTCAGACAACATTTGTTCGAGCATTAAATTCAGAAGCGGGTAGTTGTTTTATGGTTACTGAGCTGATTTGGGATAACACACAAAACAGAATAGCTATTAAGGAAAAAGAGAGCAGTCCACTATCCCATGGCTTTCCTTGTACTGCCAGGTTTAAGTTTTAATTACATATTAGTTGCAATATAATTAGCATCTTAGCGGTGCTGCACATAATGCAAGACATAATCAAGGTGCTAACTGGTGCTTGAGCTATGACTGATGTCTGGACCTATGACATTTTAATTAAGGCCACCGTTATGAGTAATTTTCTTCACCTCAAGTCTCAAGAGCATAATTTGTTAACTTGGTGTGTCAACGGAGCGGCAAATACCAGAGTGCTTGGCTGTAGTAACAGCAGGAAGGGAGATCAGTGAAAACAGCGGGGGACCATTATGAGAGGACATGACTGTGACTTTTAGATGGCTCAAGTGGGATCGCAAAGGAGTCATGTCTATTGGCAAATATCGCCACCCCTCGCTCACTCCATTTCAAACAACGCCGTGATATTTGCAGGTCATGCGGCTCTGCTCTTTCCGACAAGGCCACATGCTCCAAGTGTTTCTGGGTTTCCAGGGAAACTGGAGGCCACCCGTGTGCTCGGCTGAACTTTGCAGCCTAGTAAAAGCAGGTCAAACACCTCTCTTGTCATGTCAGTACATTGCCATGGATTCTCCTCAGCAGACACAACAGTGTCTCTATTACTGCTGCAATTTCAAGCTCTGCCTTTAATAACACTGCATGGGGAATGTGAGGCAACGTGACTGTATTGTCCTACTCTAAATGACACTCGGAGGAGGGGATCTGCACAGATACAGTTTCACTGAAATATACATAGACGAGGCTCACCAGCATTTGCTTAATCCTGCTACTGACTGGCAATTATCGTCCATCATTATTATTTCTTGTCTTTCAAAATCACATTGTGGTGAAACAATAATAGAGCTGCTGTGAAGCACAAAGCAATATGATTAATGATGAAAAGCAAATGCTCATTAAAACCAGTCATGGATGAAATCTAAATGAAAGGACTTTCATTGTACTTCTATTATACTGTATTTCATTTTCACTATATTTTCATGCCTTCCAAAGCAAAGAACATGCATTTGAATATTCTAAAGCTGTAACTAACGATTATTTTCATTATCAATTATCATATTAATTAACTGATAAATCTTCCATAAAATGTCAGAAAATAGTTTTTAAAAAGCAACAACAACAAAAAGCCCATTACAACATTTGTTTTGCCTGACCGGCAGTCCAAAACCAATACATATAACTGATTTAGCCTTTTAGATGTCAGAAAATATTGCAAAAAATGCCTTTACTAAGAGCCCAAGGTGACAATGTATCTAATAAACAGTCCAAATCCCAAAGATATGCAAAGTACAATAATATAAAACAGAAGAAAAAAAGCAGCAAATCCTTACAATCGAGAATCAAAATATTTGCTGATTAATTTATTGTCAATTTACTAATAGATTGATCAGGTAATCATGACAGTTCTAGCTCATTCGATCTGCACAAGTACATATATTGGTTGATATAATCATACAGCAGATGTACAAATAAAAGGCTGCAGTTATTCTGTGACAATGATTTTGGCCCTGCCTCAGCTCAATGCTTGTCAGTTATTGCTACCAACAACGAAGACACAACGGGCAATTCGGCAACTAAGACAGAGCAGGTAAATTAAATAAAAATAAGTAATTTCACCACTGATTCAGTTAATGCTAGGAGAAAGGCAACTCTGCACGTCCTGATCCAAGGCCATAATTCATTTGACATGTCTGTTGAGGCTGTGCATGATAATGTGCATTGCCAGAGCCCCGGCTGCACAGTGAATCTATTCATCCACACTAAGACCTTGTTCAGGAGCAAAGCTTTACAATGTAAACACAGCAATGTGTTACAAAACATATCAGTGTTTGCAAAACACATGTCTTCACCCTTTTCAGTCTTGGTCTGGATACGCAGTGGATTACACCGACTATACGAGGAGGCATATTAGGTCTTTACACCAGCAGGGAGGAATGTGTTATCTGTGTCTCTTTTCTTTCTTGGTCCTCCACATATATATACTCAATGTCTTGTGTATGCAATCGGCATATAGGTCACAAGATTCGTGTAAAATATTGTCTCAATTGGCCACATTCTACACACATGTATGCAAACAAAAAACATTTTTTTAATGACATTTAGCCAACAATTGAAATGTGGATTATATTGATGAAAGATATCCAATTTTCCAATGATTGTGTTCACATGACACCAAAGAAAGGGTGAGCAAATCTGCAATGTTTATCCATTACCTATCAATAAAGCTGATTTGTGATCTTCATCCACATGATGACCTAACACTGAGTGACCTTCTTATACTATTAGCATTTTTTGTATTCTTCATTTTAATTCAAATGTTTACCTTAAGTGTATTGTAATTCTGTGTGGAAGGAGGACCGAGCAAAATAAGTTTTTTATTGTACGGAGTAACTGTCTGTTAACTGTGGATATGACAATACAAATATCTTGAATCTTAACAACGTTCCTACTTTGTCTTCTAATAATACGCAGTTGTTAATCAATATAATTATGTTTCTATCTATTGCCTTACCAACAAAAACTCACCCAATGAACTCCAAAAACCACCATTACAATCAGTGACTCACCCTCATTACTAAAACAATCACCATCCCATAATATAAATTATAAAGCCGCTTATGAAGCCGCTTAGGTTGCGTTTGCTAGCTTAATAATCAAAATGCTATATTTGAATCACGTCCACCGTTACTTCCGCTAACTTCGTGGTAGAAATACAGCTTGTCAAAGAAAGACAAGTGAGCTCGCAAACAAAACGGAGCGCCATTAACTTCATATTAGTCCGTGGACCGTGAAAAAGCTGCTTCCTCGCTGACAACAGTAAACATAACTTAACAGCCTAATAACTCGGGTGTGATTTGACCACAGGCCGCTGATAAGAGGTGACGGTTATTGCCCGTTTCATTCAAACCGTCTCGACCGTTAAGATGCCAGCGACATGGACTCACCTTTCTCTCACCTCAGCGGGACTCAGGAGCGGGCAGCCGACAACACGACGAGTTAAATATGAACTAAACCTCTCAAGTTTTCATCCTGGCAGCGCAGGGAAAAGTTGCTTCACAGCATTTTTTTATTTGGTTGTTTTTGGTTTTGTTTGGGCTTCGCAATAAAGAAACACGTCCTTCCCCCTTTGCAGCTCCTTCTTGTTCTGTGTGTAAATTATTGAAAGAGTGTTTTCTTCTCTCGGCTTGCTGTGGGATCGGTTACGAGAGTTAGTTGTAACCCGAGTCCTCCTCCTCGTGAAAAAAAAGAGAAAAGTTTCAAACTTGAGGGGGACCTGGGAATCAACAGATTGATGTTGGCTTGGGCCAATGAAGGAGCAACAAGGGGAGGGGACCAGCCGAATCAGGCCGCAACGACACTTACACCCAGCACATTCCCTGCCCCCATTTGGATTTCCAGGAATTATCCTGGTCCCGCCCGCAGTCCCGAGGCCGAGCAGTTCCCAGAGGAAACGGTGTTCGGGGAACAATGAGCAGGAACTGTGGGGAGCAATTATTCTGTCATGGACTAAATGATGTACTGCTTTGTTGAGTTATACCTTAATGAGGGAAACTTGTTTTTGTTAAATCACAATGTTCTTTACAAAATTGTACCTTTTCACAGTGTCAGATCATTTAATTAATAATGAGAACACAGACCCACTCACACACACACACACACACACACACACAAACACACACACACACACACACACACACACACACACACACACACACACACACACACACACACACACACACACACACACACACACACACACACAGATATATTTTTGTCAGCGGATGTTTTTAAGGATACAGGAAGTGTGTCATCTGTGTAATGAGGAAACAGGAATTCCTGAGGTCAAAATAGTCTTCTTCTTGCATTGTTATTTTAACGCTGAGGTAATCTTAAATAATTGACATCATACACTGCGAGTTTAAGCCCGACATTGTGAGAAGTCTCATGTCATACCTCGGTGTTATTAAAGCGTTGTATTTACAACCCCATAAACGAAGCTTATCAATATTCATAACTTGTATTTAAGTATTGTGTCACTGTTGCTGCAAATAAAACAAAAGACACCTGCAGAGGAAATTGATCTGGCGCGCCCTCTAGTGGTACATTATGATTAGTGGCGGAAGACTCATGGGAAGGGCTATGACATCTTAGTATATCAGCCTGCTTTTATAAAAAATATAAAAACAAATACAGCAATATAGTTTATTGTATTTTCAAATACGTAAACAACGTAAAATGAGACAATGCTCATTACAAAATCTTCAGATTGATTGTTTTGTTTGTCGATCAGCTATAGTTTGTATCCATGAAGATATTGTCTTTTTTAGGAAATAACAATATATAGATTATATTGTATATATCCATTCACCCCACATTCTCTTACCGTGTATCGGTACCAGGTATCTGTACCATACACCTGCTTTTGCTTTTTGTTAAACTCAACTACCCACAATTCTCAGCGAAAAGCAGGAAGGTGACGTATTTTTGCTACGTGTCAGGAAGTTCTGTAGGCAAACATGGCGGCGCAGCAGGGTGATGTTGATGAACTCTTCGATGTAAAAAATGCCTATTATATTGGCAGCTATCAACAGTGCATTAACGAGGCTCAGAAGGTGAAGGTGAGTGTCTAACACGGCATCAGTGGAATGTTTTAGAGTAAACTAGTTCCTCTCTATTTAACGTTAACGTCACATCTCTGCCCTGCTACAGCCAACGAGCACCAATGCTCAATACATTAGCGAATATTGTTCTATACAATAATGAAGTTTTCTCGATAAAATACTGAATTTGTGTTTTATATCTGTATTTAAAGCCGTCAGCACCAGAAAAGGAGACTGAAAGAGACATGTTCTTGTACAGGGCATACATTGCGCAGGTAAGCCTTTTCTCAACAGTCATTTTGCTCATGTAACGTTAGAAATGGTGTGTCACAATGAGCTCAGACTCTTGTCATTAGCTGAAAGTTACTTGTTATTCATATATGTCACTCACTGTGAAAAACGCCCACCTTGACCTGCTGTGTTTTGTGCTATTGCAGAGGAAGTATGCTGTTGTCCTGGATGATATCAAGGGCAACTCTCCACCAGAGCTTCAGGCTGTCAAGATGCTTGCTGAGTATCTGTCCAGTGAAAGCAAAAGGTAACAGCTTGCATTTGACTCTTGGGTCAAATTGGAAGGGGCATGAGACTTTTATGCCTACGCTCTTTGGCAGTATTCTGTGTAGACAGTATCTCAATACATTCATGAACATTTTTAGCAAAGGAATCGTTCAATCAGTATCAACTTGGATAAATTACAAAGTATTGCAGTCAGTCACTTGATTGCACCATTTCTGGAGTGCTCTCGTAACCGGGACTTTCCTCCAGTGATTCTCACTGTGTAGAGAATCTAATTCTCTACACAGTGCTGATGAAAACCATCTATTTGATGATTTGACCCATTGCTGCAGTAGTTTGTATATTCAAGGTGTTGCTTTTGTCAACGTTAAACTATCTCAATGTCACCGTTTTTTTAATTTATATTTTGGGGAAGGGAAGGCAACTGGTTGCATCAAAATTGCATAAGGATTGCCACAATATAATTAAGTATACTCAACAGAATTATAGAATATAATACATCCCCAAAATATTCAATATATCACCCAGCCTTAGTCCTTACACGTTTTAATCCAATTGTATATGGAGATTACACACCATCTTCTACTTCTTCTCTTTAATTTTGAGTCCTTATTGTCTGAATAATTTTCCTGCTATGTTTTTCTCTCGCAGGGATGCTATTGTTGATGATCTAGACAAGAAGATGGCAAAGAGCGTGGATGC
The DNA here is from genome assembly GCF_910589615.1 of Taurulus bubalis. Classification (NCBI taxonomy): domain Eukaryota; kingdom Metazoa; phylum Chordata; class Actinopteri; order Perciformes; family Cottidae; genus Taurulus; species Taurulus bubalis. The sequence goes on along the minus strand of NC_136595.1, from coordinate 19,800,796 downwards.
TGCCAACACCACCTTCCTCCTCATGGCTGCCTCCATCTACTACCATGAGATGAACACGGATGCTGCTCTTAGGAGTCTGCACCAAGGAGAAAGCCTTGAGTGGTGAGAAGTGATCCAGATTTTCCTTTTTTAAAAGTCTCAAAGATTTTGCTAACATTACAAACTGATTTCAGGTCAACAAAGAAAAGAAAATCTTTTACTTTCTATAAACTACAAACTACTTCTATTGGAACTAAGATGAAGATAACGATGACAGAACTCGTTTCATCCTTAATCCTTTGTAAGGTTTAATTTTTATACTTATGTAATCATAAGTATAATAATTACTAAAAGGGTCAACTTCTACTGCATCATACTCTCAACGAGATAGACGTGTCTGTAGACCCAACTTGGTTTGTAAATGAACGTTTTGTCTCTCACATCTGCTCTACGAGACTTTCTGATGGGTCACTGGGGTTATAAGGTTACTTTAATATTAAAAACAACAGCCTGAAACTGACCGAAATATTTATCTATTTTTCAGCATGGCCATGACCATTCAGGTGTTGCTGAGTCTGGATCGTGTTGACCTGGCAAGGTATAACAAAACATGTAAACAGTTGATGATTTTCATTGAATTCCTATGTTAGATTTTTTTATTTTAAAGCTTGTGGAAAACATCCAGGTGCTTTTTACGTGTTTTAGAATGTAATTTGACAGCAAGTCTGGACTTGACTAACTTTGCATACACATAAGTATACTGTCTCTTAAAATGGAACATGTTCCTCTCATAACTATCACATTCTTCTCATTGACAGGAAAGAGCTGAAGAAGATGCAGGAGCAGGATGAGGATGCTACACTAACCCAGCTGGCCACAGCCTGGGTTAATATTGCTGTGGTGAGGAAGCTAATATTAGTATGACATCATCAAGATACACATATTTGATTTATAAGTAAATGTTCTATCATGAATAATTTGTTAACCCCACGTACATATAATTATTTCCATGTGTCTGCATATATACTATGTTAATTAAATTACTACTCATCCCATTATCTGCATTATAGTTGTATTGTTATTGATCTAAGCTGCAATCAGGTTTGAAATGATTAGCATGCAGGGTAGTATTTAGCAGTTCACGATGCAGTATAAATCTTAACTTAAAGTATGGCAGGTCTAAGAAGGACTGTGTTCCATTTAATTTGTCCTCATTGCATATTTGATGTCTTCCAACTCTTCAGGAGCATAGAGTACCACAACACCAACAAAACAAAACCAGCAGGGATCGTTGTCCTTATTCTTATTGACTTTTCTGCCTGGTCCCTGCTGAACATTTCTTCTTTCCTACATCTGATAACATTTTGCGTGCTGTTCCAGGGTGGAGAGAAGCTTCAGGATGCCTACTACATTTTCCAGGAGATGTCAGACAAGTACTCCTCTACACTGCTACTTCTCAACGGTCAGGCGGCCTGTTACATGGCTCAAAACAAGTGGGAGGAGGCTGAGGGAGTCCTACAGGAGGCACTGGATAAGGTTTGTCCCTGTTGTTATGTCGCTTTATCACACATTATCTGATGTACTAAACACACTTTGTTGTACATACATGTGGAGTTTGGCTTGTCTCTGAGATTTGTATTAGATTCATATTCTTCTTAATTAAAACCTTAATGATGTCTGCTAAGGGGGATTTTATTGGAGGCACTTTATAATATGCATAGAGGGTTAAACCTGTATGATTATTGCAATATGTATTTAAAAAAAAAGCAATGAAACAACAAGGATGTCAAGTCTTTAGGAGATTTTTCTGAGTGATACAGTAAATGTTATGCAGAGGATGTTCGTCACTGTTTCCCCAAATGTTTACATGATGACAAAGCACAATCTGAACAAGCTTATCGCAACTTGAAAATAACAATATTCAATATGAAACTTAAACATTATAATAATTTGTGGTTGCTTCAGGTTTATGTAATGTTAGATATATTCTTTAGAAATGTTAGTCAAAGAAGTCTTCAAAACGAGCAGTGTGGTCATCCCGTCAGTGCAGTAGAACTAATGAAGTGTGCTATTGTGAAGTTAATGTTGTTCAAAAAGCCTGCTCCGGTCAAGGTGTTATGCGCTGATGCAACCAAAGACCTTTTAGTGGAACCAAACAATGTGTTTTAAAGACACACAGCAGTGTACCAGTTGATCACAAAACATTTTAAACTTTTTTTGTAGAATTTAGATTATGTCAGAAATAAGGCCAAATATTTCCTGTTCTGTAGACGCCTCCCTCACATGGTGTGATTTGAACATTGTGCACTGTTCTAGCTGTAACAGCAGATGGCACCACAGACTCTTTTGTAGTCTGAAGTTATTGTATATTTTCCATAACAAGACAGGGTTTTTGTATTTATTTTTTACAAATGTGCAGCTTTTCTGAGATGTCTTTTTTTTTTTTTCCCCCTCTGTTTTTACTGGTTGAACTATTAAAATGAGATTGTTGTCCTGTGATCTTATCTTTCACTAAACACACAGAACATAACATACAGTAAGAACTTTATGTAGCTTTGCATGAATGCTAATACTCATGTTCTACCTTCTTCTTTTTTTTAAACCAGACAAATCGTTTTATGGTGATAAGTAGAATAAATAAAATGAACAAAAGTTAGTGTTTCACTCATACATGTAGAAATGCATATATCTGGAGCAAAATTCCTTTTAATGGCAAAATACGGAAACGGCACCACTGATGTACTTTTTATGATATATGGAGATTTAAGTCGTATCATTCGTTCATTCAAGTGACAATAAACTTGCTAAATAAACGGTCAAGTTCTCTTTCAATGTCTTTTCTCCACTTTTGTGTTTCTATTGCTGTACTCTCTGCTTTGTGAGGAATGACTTTCTCTCTTTCTCTCTTCCTCCTTTTAGGACAGCAGTCACCCTGAGACGTTGATCAACCTCATAGTGCTGACTCAGCACTTGGGCAAAGCCCCCGAGGTGAGACTTTGAACCCAAAAGCTGTTACCGATGGCAACGCTTAAGCAGTCTTCAGTTTAACATTTTACAAACTCGTCGTCAGTCAAAGAGGACTTGTAATATCTTTGTCCAACAGCACTGCACTGAGAGAGCAAGATGCTCTTCTCAGCAATTTGTTATGTGTTTTCTTTGATTGAAGCAGGCAAAAGCATTCAACCAAGCGGTTTCTTGATTGCGTTTCTCTATCATGAAAAGTGTCATCTAAGCATTTCCACAGGTTTAGTGCTGGGTGAGTAATGCACCCTGGAACAGAGTTCAAAAGATAAAGACTCAATTATCTGTCTTTGGTTTGATGGACTTGATAGTAATGCGATAGAATGCTGACCGTTGACAAAGCCATAACTAAAATAATGATAACCACTGATTAGTGCATCTCACTCAAGGTTAACTGCAATTATGTGGACAAGTTCTGGAAATAAGTCTGATCCTTGGGTATGATAAGAGAGAGTAACTTTTAAGTGGACTTCTTTTATCTAAATCTAATCTAAGTAATGTTTAACTTTGTCGGTTCTTATTTGTCTTAATAGCTCCTCTGTGAACGGAATAGTGTTTTCTTTTGTCTCTTTTTGTTCATGTCATTACTCAAATCAGGTCTTAAAATATTCCAAGAGCAAAGTAATAATTTGAACTCTTTTCGATTGTAGCCTGACAACAACAACTGTCATAAGATTTTTAGTGAAATGTCACCTTTTTTTCAACTGAGCCTCATCCCCTTCAAACTAGTGAGAAGACCACAGACAACAACCCTAAAGAAAATGTGTTTGTTGACAAGCCTTCATCACATTTACTTTGTTTGAACGTTTTTAAGTCCCAGAGAAACGGCTCTTAATGTGTACTTTCTTACTTTTGCATCTGTTTTGTGTTTGCCCTCAGGTAACTAATCGATACCTCTCTCAGCTGAAAGATGCACACAAAGCACACCCATTCCTCAAAGACTACTTAGCCAAGGTAACGTGATTGGTTCTTTATTTGTTATTCAATGCTTTACATTCTGAGGGAGGCTGCTGACCTGTGGCCAGGGCTATATAGGTTCACAAGATCTATCCTTAGTTGTTTCATAACCTTTACTCTTTTATGATTTTATTTCCTGGCTGGCTTTCAATATTGTGCAGCTTGTGTCCTTAGAGCACCTACAATGAGAGCATTAAACCCTGAATATATCACAAGGCTGCAGATGTACATAAACATGCTTAAACTAGGTTATACCATTGCCAAACAAACCATGTGAAGCACAGCTGGTCAGATAATTTCTTCTGGTTTTTAACTGTTTCCTATGCTCTTGGCTTCCCTGCAGGAGAATGAGTTTGACCGGCTAGTGATGCAGTATGCTCCCATCGCTACAGCATAGGCCATCTGCTTTTACTGAGACACCTCAGCAATGGACTTCATTAGTACACCGTGAAGTTCTCTTTCTAAATTGCAGAACTGCATTTGTTTTGATACTTGTCAGGAAAAAAAATATGTGAAAATTAAACTTTGTCTCTATATTATTTAAACCAAACCAGAAGTTGTGTAGATGAAACATGTCCATCTTATATTAATTTGAACTTTCTTTATGGAAATCAACCTACAAGTTTTAATGTAAACATTCCTCTGAAATGATAATAAATGTGTAATTCCGGTGTTGGGTTTGAGGTGTGGTTTTTGTGTTTCCATGCAGACACTACTTATTTAAGCCAAATGAAATTGTCCCATTTTTGTATGATTGAATTGTATTGTGTGTAGTCATGTATAAATCATTCGTCTACACACTGTCTCTTTAAGTCATCCTTTTTAATCCTCAAGCGGAGGGTTAAAAGAAAAGATAGCGGGCCACTAATTACGTCACGCCACTCTCGGCTTTTTTTCTTTTCTTTCTTCTTCATCTTTTCGCATAAACGCACGCTGTGTCTGTCCTCTTTCCAACGTACCACTTGAAATATCCATTGAAAGCGAAGCGCGGCTCATTATAACGCAGCGCCGGACACTTGACCGGAGCGGAGGAGAAACAAGAAGAAGAAGAGGAGGAGGAGAAGAATAAGAAGAAGCAGCGACGGCGGCTCTTCACAGGACACTATTGTTCTTACTTATCCTCATCTATTCGCAGGAATAACTCGGCTCCGTGGGCCAGCTTGTCAGCAATCTTCCTGTTCCAACTGACGAAGCGGCACAGTGCCGTTACATAAGGCAAGTAACGGGCGGAGATGAGACGTTACAGCGGAGCGGCGCTGTGATCGCATGTGCTGGCGGGTGCTCGGCGCTGGAAAGGGCGACGCGAAACAAGCGTGAATTCGTTCGTGTGCGTGAGCTCCCGTCACGTTTACGGGTAATTTATTCCAAGTGAGCTAGCTTCAGCTTGGAAGCCGCATCCGATGCGGGTCCTCTCACTATCGTGTGCGTTTGAATTAAGTTAGCTAGCTAGGCGGCTAACCAGGACGCACCGCGCCGCCGAGGAGCCAGTGTGCGGGGATGATGATCAGAGGAAACCGCCGCCAGACACGCGCTAATGGCTCCCGTTAATTGTCAAAACCATATTCGTTAATTGGTTTCTCCGTTGTTAACGAATACAGCCTCGTAGTCTGACGGACCTGGTGGGCCCTGCTTTTATTAATAAAACGGACGCGATGAATGGGTCCATGTCTTAATTTGGAAAACAAAGAATTAGGCTACTGAAGAGGGGTAAGCTGGTTAGATAAGCTTATTTTAGCATTTTTAGTTGAGCTAGCAAGCTGGTTCACGGATCAGCCACACGGTCTGGACTGTGCTGCTCCCTGCTCTACCGCTGCGCCTCAATTGGAGTATTTTTCTTTCTATTTTCGGTTTCCACGTCTTTTTTTGGTATTCTCTCTGCGCTGAAACCACAATGAGCGATCAAAGCGGGGACGCTGGGCCGGCCGAAGTGGAGCCCATGCCGGGATACTTGGACCTCATTACCAGAGCCTCCACCGTGATGCTGGGCGCATGGAGAGACTGTAGTTCTTGCGGTCTGGAGCTCTCCAAATGGACTCTCCTGGATAACGCATACATTACTTGGACCGAAATCGCCCTGTTCCTCTTTAGCGCCTTTTTGTGGACGCAAGTCAGGCGGGGACTGACAGAAAGTCTGTTTCAGGTGGGTGACACACAATCACACGTATCAATTCCCCCTCAGCTCTCCAAGGTTAATTTACTGACACTCTTAATGAATAGGTTTAGTAGCTCATTTCTCTAATTAGAGCCCCAGCACTGCAGACGTGGGCCCTCTGTGCCTCCCATCTCTCAGGAGGCACTGACGGCACATGCTCCGGGCAGACTGACTGTGAGGCAGGTGAGAGTGGGAATAACACATGCGAACAAATATTAGATCCAGTTGTAGGCTCAAGATAAAGGAGCCAATCAGGAGGAACAATGTGAGCTTGTTAGACAGTACACGCCCTTATCTATACTTGTGTTGGGCCAACATTTGAACTGAACAGGTGCAATAACTATTTAAATAAAGAAATTCCTTTTGGTGAGCAGTTCTTGGTATATTGGCAAATCCAAATCTAACTGCAAACTCAATTCCCACACACAGACAGGTGTTGGCATTTCATTACGTTTTCATTCTAAGGAAGTAATGTGTTTTATAGTTAAATTGCTATATAATGACCCTAGCCAATAAAGTCCTAGTTACAACCATGGAGCTGTAACCTGATCTTATTCCTTCTGGTGACAGATTGCAAATATTCTGGTGAAAAAAATACTTCATATTTAATATATTAATAGTCTGAGACAATCAATATTTTTCTGTCTGCTCGCTGAATACAATTCAAACATAATTTTCAATTTTATCTATTTGTAACAGCCAATACATTACTGAAGCTTTTAGATTTCTATTAGTGCCTTGAGGTACTTTTTGGAACATGGTAGCGAGGTCATTAACTGCAATTATGTCAAATTGCAACTGATGCAGACTTCCTAACATCCCATTTCCTCCCCCCTTTATCTCTTTCTCTCACACACACATAAACTGTGCAGAAATTAATGGTGGAGAATGAGTATGAGATTTAGTATAGTTCATTTTGAATCCAATATCAAAATATATGGCATAATAATAGATTTTCTCAAATGTATTAAACAGTTAATGAATACGATAAGAAGAAATAAATGCCTGTTTTGAGTTATGTCACATACCTGACAATTTAAATCGTATTCTTTCTTAACATTGATGCAAAAATCATTAAAAAAATTCAAACTGCAGCAGTCAGTAGTGCTCATTGATTTGCAGCATTCCCCACAATGGCCTAAAACACCCAGAGATGCTATGTAGAGAAATGGCTACTCTCGGCTTTAAATGGTATGACACAGTTACAAATATTAACTATTGCATCAACATCATATTAATGGATGTATTTTCAGAATTGAGACCAATGCACTGTGGAACATCAGGAGAAAATGTTGGTACTTGGTACTTAAGAATGCACACAAAAAAACAACACAATGACACTTAAAGCCGCATCACAACATTGTTTCTTACCACAATATCTCAATCAGAAGCTCAGTCTGCGCTCTGACCAACTGGCCCTACGCCTCATCTATTCCCTCCACCCATGCGAGTCCTGAGTACCTTCACACTGTTGTTGCTGTCAAGGAGAGCCCTTCTCCACAGAAAGCTGGCATGTGGCTCGCTATTCTGCCATGATTGTGGATGGGGGTGGAGAGTCTGCACGTGGTAGATGCTACGGCGACCATCAAGTATACTCTAGCTCAGGGCCCCATGTGTGAAGGCAGATGTGGCCTGAGAATGCAAAGAATGATGTCTGTTTTCCACTTTACATTATGTATGCGTGTCTCGCTCGCTGTGTGTGCATGTGACTCACTGCCCCGATTTAAGGGCTGGATACTATGAGGGCTGTGAAGGCTGATGTGAGATTTTTTTAAATCGGTTATCTAGTGCATGTGTAATACCACCTTTACAGCGCTTACATCAGGGATGAAGAGGATCGGTTCAGTGTTAGGTCAGTCGTGATGATCTCACCATACATAATGCAATGTGAGTATTGCTGCAATACATCACAAAAATTGAGGCGGGTTCTCGGGAGAGTATGGCTATATTTACGGTTTTATTTGAGCACAGCTAATTGCACCGACTTGAACTATACAGGATTATAGGTACACGCCCTTAATTCGATTCAGAGCTAATGAAAACTTAAGGATATCAAACGTTTGCTTCGACATAGTTGACGAAGCACTGTGCATCCCATGATGTCGGCTTGTGTAGATTATGATGTGATGTTACGGACATGTGAGGAATGAATGTTGGTTCCTCCAATAATTATCAAATATGGAGCTCTAATACATTATATAGGCATAACTGTCAAAAAAAAGGCCATTTGTTTGTCAAGTCATGGTCAAAAGTTTTTTTTTTATTCCTTATTCCTCATGAATTTGTTCACAGGACCTATTTCTTGTAGAGCTGCAACGATTTGGCAAGTATTGCTAAATTGAAAGTCCAAAGACAAATCATTAATCTTTTCTCAAGTCATTTATCAAGCAAAAACGCCAAATATTGACTAGTTTCTGATATTTCATTGACCAAACGAATTGATGAATCCCAAAAATATTTACATCAGATTAATCCATAATGAATATAACTTTTGTTGCAGCCAAAATGTCTTGACTAAAACACTAAAACAAAGCTGTATTTGCAGGAGTTGCTGTTAAATTTTACTTCACATCTGACCCAAGATCTGATGGATACAAATAATTGGTTTCCTGTTTTGTTTCCTACAGTACGCTCTGTCATCTTTGAAGCATGACAGTTGACCCACTTAAAATACCCACTTTCTCTCTTTTGCATTTACCATGGTACACTCGTATTACAACTATGAAAGCAGCAGAGTGATGCTTGATTTTGTATGTTTAGCTTGCTGTGCTCAGTCACTATACCACTGACTGTACGGACGAGTGCCTTCTGGTCGAACCCAGTCAGTCAAAAGCTAAAGAAGAGATAAAGAGATGTTTAATCCTCAGTGTCCTCAAGCGCACTACGAGCCATAAGACTGGACTCTTGCTTATGGTGACTGAACTTGGTCCATGAACAAGACTCTCCGAAAGTTAGGAAGTACGTATGCAAATCTTGAGGTCGGATGGATCAGCTCCTGCAATGAAGAGTCTTGTGTATGTGTCAACCTTTTCCTTGTTTACGTGTTTATGTCTTTGGATAAGGTAAGCAGAGTGTGTTGGGTGTGCAGACTGTGCACAGTACTGTGCGGTGGAGTGAGTGGTTTTCATCATGTTTCACTTTTGGTTTGACGCTTGAGCATACGAGCCAGAGCAGTACGTATTCAGGTTTAATTACACAACTTGTTGATAAGCCACTTGAGCTCCACTGTTAATATAAAAACACTGTGGTACATCATACTCTCCTGACTCATCCATTGGCCCTTCTGACGCTGGCATTGCAAAATGTGTCCTTTAAGTTTAGTGTTGGAAAGCTTGCCATTTATCTCTGGGAAACATGGTGAAATGTTGAACTTTTTCAATCTGCTCTTAGCAATAGTCTTTTGAGAAAAATATACCTAGTAATCTTCTAAATGTCATGTGACAGTATGAAAGTAGCTATGCTCCTTCCTCATTTTCTTTTTTACTTCACTCCGCGCACACGTTTGTTAGAGCGCATGCATGTTTATCTCTCTTTGTTTGCATGATTCAAATGTTCACCTGCTGATTTATATGCGTGCATCTGTTTACGAGTGTGTGAGGTTTTTTGATGCACATGGTTGTTTTTTTCATACATGCATGTGCAACTTCCGGCTGTATTATTGCAAAGCCTCGGTGGATGAGACAGTAAATTAGAGAAGAAGGTGGTGGGAAGAAATTGGTAAAGGGAGTAGAAAGTTTAGAAAGAAACAACAATTATGATACTACTTAGTTAAAGTAGAGGTGATCAGAGGGGATACATTATCAGAGAAGGAGGAGACAGCTAGAGGAAGGAGGAAGGAAGGAATGGAGAGGAGAAGTGGCGTGCGAGGTGGTGTAGCTGAGAACAAGCTCGCTGACTCAGCATGCAGCAACCAATCATGAACAGAATTTTACTCGCATATGTTGGTAAAAAGGATGTGCTGTCTCACACACGCACATGTAACTTCTTCCCACTAGCTGACTTTTACATCCAGCAGCATCAGAGTATGTGTTTTGAAAGAGGCAACACACTCGCTGCTCAGTGTAGACAAATAGGCCGTGGTCAAACTCTAGCTGCAGCAGTTAATAACCACTTTTATAAATGCCTACCATAGCCCCATATATATATATATATATATATATATATATATATATATATATACACACACACACACACACAGTATGCTCGCCAGCTCCAGCCTTGTTGCAGAGCTTATTTTCCCTGCATTGAGCAAAGTAGCACCTCATCCCCTGCTGCTATTCTAAATGTGAAAGCAGCCTTATGTTTGACAAGGTCCCTCAAACCACAGATCCCAGATCACCTTCCACAAAGCCCCTGCTCATTGTTGTATATTAGCGACCCATAGAGAAACCTGATACTGGATTTGTAGTGAAGGGGAAGTGCTATCCATTCAGACAAAAGTGCCCACTCAGGTGAAACTTGCTTGTAGTTTTGACACTGATTGCCAGCAGTTGTTCGGAAGTTTGGTTATTAGGCCTATTAGTTACATCCTCTCCTCTCCTCTCCTCTTGTAACTCAGCTATGTCATTTATCATCATATAACTTTTAAACGAGGAGCACTTTCGCCATCACCTGACTGCTTCAGTGTGTCATAGGTCATAAATCCAAAGCACTGATGGGTTCACAAAACTGTCAGCCCCACTCAGAGTTTGTGCTTCAATTAATCAATATGTGTCACTGTGATAGATGCACTTATATCCATCATATTGGTTTGATGCATTCGTAGTATTTTTAGGTATTTTTTGATTATCGCATAATTTCCATGCCACAAAATGTTCCCAACCGCGTGTGTCTGCAAAAAGCTGAATGTCTGCTGGCGTTGTGCGCCTGTCGAGTTGTCGGCCTTGAGGAGTGTTCCAACCTGTAATGCACACAGCATCAAGCTGTTCAGTTCAAATTTCTTACTGACGTATTGGGTGGCTTGCTTGTCAAGTTTAGCGGCGGGTTTCCATATCACTGCCTTTTTACGCATTTGGATCCTTTATACAGTCATTAGCCGTAGCAGCAAATAGTATTCTTTGTTAAGACAAATACAAATTTGAATTATGGATCAACAAGTTTTAAGTTTTGCAAATTACAGAAACCGCTTCACATTGTTACCACACACATCTTATCTGTCAGTGACCTGCCAATTAACACTCCAGACAGACTTTGATTAGTTGATCGTAAGAAAAGCAATCGGCAACTTTTTTTCAATCAAAAATAGTTTTACAAAATAAAACACTTTCATCCTGCACAGCTTGGTACGAGCCTGGTGTGATTTTTTTAACTGTGCTGTGGCACACTAGTGTGCTGTGAGAGATCGTCAGGTGTGCCGTGGGAAAATGTCCAATTTCACTTAATCGGCCCAAAAAAATATTATTTTGTTGCCTCAAATAATTTTCCATTGTTGACCGTCTGAGCCTGCAATATAGTGGCTGGCCTAGTAATTAAATACTCTTCCATGCCACACAATAATGACCTACCATCTATGCTGTATTATGCTTCAATGTGACATTTGTAACTTTTTGGGTTGTTGGTGTGCCGCGTGATGTATATTTTTTATTGTAGAAAATGTGCCGCGGCTCAAAAAAGGTTGAAAAACACTGGTCTAGACATCAGGTCGATCATTGATTCCACGGAAGGTAGAAACAGCAGGGGTGCTTGTATACTCTCTCACATGGCGAATCACAGCCAAAGCAGCCATACGTACCACCAGCAACAAAGTAGGATCATGAATCAGCTCTGTTTGCCGACTGTGACAGTCTGACTCTCCTCTGGTCAACTGGAATGGGCTGTGAGGCCTTGACCGCGACCGAGCTGCTGTGGCCAGCCTTTCAATCCTCTTCCTCTCGCTTCGTCTCACTGACTTGCCGCCAGAGACACAGTGGAAAGATCGTCATTAGACCAGAACACACTGTCACTTGTAGGCTTCACACTTGGCAGATGTCTCTCCTCTAACAAGGCCACTCTATAACAGTGTGGTGGAGCGCAGTGGTTGGGGGAGAGTTCATTTTGTCATCATTGCACACGATTGTGTGCGTGTGGTTCATAAAGTCCACATGATGTTGATCATTGATAGGATGTTTCTATTTTGTTGGTTATGGGTATGATCTCAGAAGCCTTCTTGGGATACAATTCAATATGTTTTTCAGTCACAGTCTCTCTCTCCTGCTGTCCGGTGGATTCGGATGCACTCAAAATCAGAAAGGGTGTATTTTCCATTGCTAAATGTGATCAGAAAAGTTGCCTGCAGCTTTCTCCTTTGTCCTCTTCTTGCTTCAAGTCACCTCATCTCACCTTTTGTTTTTTCTGTATCATTTTGTACTCCTGATCTAACTTGTATCTGCTGTATTCTGCCTTCACATGTAGTCCCCACCCACCATGACAACAACATGACTGTAGCCAAGCTGTGATTCAGAGATCATACACAGACAATACTGTCTTGTCACACCTCGAAATCCCCTCAAAGAAATTATATTTTGGCAAAGAATGAGAAACATTTTCCAGTGGAGATTGTCTAAACTCTGGATTAGTGTCAAAATTAAGACAAGACAAGTGGAATTATCTAAATTTAATTAGTATATAATCATTTTAAAGTATGTATACACTTTGAGGATTAAAACACGTATTAATATGAATGAATGCTAAAATAGATACATGAGTACATTGTTTGATGAACTGGACAGGTCTGTTTTGAGGATGTGTAGCTATTCCACAGAACCCAGTGATGTGGGTCTGCTTTGCTGCTCGCTGTAATCTATAACTGAACCAATAACCTAACCTTAATCCAGACATCCCATCCTCATTCAGCTCCAGTAGACCGTTGGTGTAAAGAGGCCTATCCGTAATATTGGAGCCATAAGCAACCGCCTGAGATGAGCTGCCTGTAGAACAAACAACAGGGATAATTCAGTATCACAATGTTATAGAATATCTGATTACTTTTTAAATTCTTGCCTATGTGGAACCGTTAATTTATATTGGTAATGGCCAGTTGTACATTTGTCTTTAATTTAACTGTATTTATATATTCTATGATAAAACATTGTTAGTTTATATGTGTGTAGACCTTACAGGCAGGTTTCCAGACTCAGCTAGCCAGATTCATCTTTATTATTCAGCTCCATATGGCGTCAAGCAAGATATGTCTTCCTGTTGGTTACATTATGGAAATGGTTGACTTTACCATCACAAAGTTTAAAGTTAAATCCCCCCCGCCCCCCCAAAAAACATCAGAACTTGCATCTAGCATGGGCATCTGAATCTTTGTGCCGTGTATCATTGTACTTCACTTTCCATAGTCATTAGTATAATATAAAAGTCTCTAAATAAAAAATAATAGCACATAATGTTTCCATCTTTAGCAGTCAACATTGCTGTCTGTCTATGAAAGTGTTTGTTTTAAGAAAGCGTCTGTGGGTGGATGATTATGGTCGGCCCATGAACCATGGGCCTGTTGATTCATACATAGAGTGGCCTGTTAAAGACACACACATTCTCTCTGTGTTGCCAATAGCACGGCTAGTGCATTATAAATGACAGCCATATGTCTTCTAGCTGTCAGTTTGGACAGGAAGCAGCTTGAGTGAATATCTTAACACTCCACAGAGACTCTACTTTTATGTTATTTTCCCACTCTTTTTTGGTTGCTTTAACCAATCCAGAAATGTGAGGATGTTAAGTTGTATTATATTCACATAAACATGTTTTTCAGCAGAATTGTAATAATTATATACTCTTCAGTTTGGGAGACACAAAGAAAAAGCATGACCAAACATCACATGCTTTATGCTCACAGCCAAATGAAAGGAAGTGGATGTACAACTGCATTCAATAAAGAGCCGACTGTATGCTACTTAAGTGCCACAGGGTGTCTGTACTGATTTTTATGTTGATGTTTGTCAGCAGGGCTGTTGCCTATCAATGCAATATGATGAGGAACAGACATTTCCACTTTGGCTCAATGTGAATAAAGTGGATCAAATCTGCCCAGCTAGCTTTTCTTGAAGTCGTCTCTCCGGCTCTAATGTAGCTTTAGCCTCTCTGATCACTGCTCTGGCCCCCACTAAATAATGTATACTCCTTTTACTGACTGCTACCGATAATGCACTAATACAATGTAGACTCCAGAATAAAAAGACACCTAGAAAGGGTTGGCATCAGGACCCAGCAATGTTCACTGAAGTATGTGAGGAAACATCAACGAGAATAATATGATTAAAAACTAGGCTATATCTCACTTTAATAGTGTTCTTCTTCGGGCACACAACATGATTGGTTGATGCCTTTTATTTGCAGTGCAAAAGATTAGAGTTTCTAAACTTCCTAATATTTGAGTTCTGTATGAAAGTATTCGTGACAGAAACAATAGGTTGAATATAAAAAAAAAAAGCCCTGGAAGCTTTTAGGCATGTTTTGAGGTTTAGGACTTGCACCTGATTAACTATGAACTAAAAATGATTCTAGTCTTGACAAGCCTCCACAGAATGTATGCATACATGTACATGATGCTGTTAGGAAAACATGGTGCTGCTTCTATGTTAATCTGAATATGTAATAGTATACTGTGTGTATATGTGTTTTAGCTTTATTTCTAGAAATTATTTTGTGATGATGCTACAGAAGTTACGGTAGTTGGAGAACCAATAAAGGTGATAATGCCTACAGGGATCAACTAACAGGCTAGACCTCCTTCTGAAAGGTGCTCTCTCTCTCTTTCTCTCTCTCTCTCTCCCTCTCTCTCTCTCTCACTCACACATTGCGTGACACATGTGCAGGGAAATGCTCTCACACACAAGACAAAACGGCTTTGAATACATCTATTTATAAAAAAAAGAACTGAAACCACAGCAGCTTTAATTTAGACTAAAATAGGTATTTGATGGTTCCTTTGCTAAAAGTGTCAGGAGAGGTAATGTAAGTGTAAATAATAGTTGCCATAACAATCAACCTACATATAATATAATATATAATAATCAATTTTGATCAGGAGCCACATATGCCACTACAGTCATAATTTGTCCCGTTTACTCATTCGTGGATGCTATCTGCTGCGTCCAGTCACGTATTTGCAAATGAGTTTGGCTAATTGTGTGTTTTTAATCAAATGAGTTTAAAATGTTCAGCCATCTGGAGTTTGTTACTTGTTGTGTGTTTCAGAAAATAATTGCACCTCATTGCCGATTTGTTTGTGTTGGAGTGGACAGAACTGGTGTCCCTCATGGTCCATATCAAGCAAATTATTTGGGATTGTTTCTCAAAAGAAAATATGTCTCTCTATCCATGCAAACCTAAACATCTTTCACCTTCAGGTGCTGGTTGAATATAAAAACAAGTTGAGCAAAAATAATCTGTTTAAAAAGGGGGTTAAATATGACCCAAAGATACGTATCATATATGTATCACCAAGCCCTCGTTTGCAAAGGGGACTGAGAACCCGCAAGCTTAAACCTGATGACAAAGACTGTCTGTGGCAATAAGCTACAATATAGGTACGAAGAAAGAAGGGTCTATAAAGGCTTGTTTGTTGCTTTTCACTTGGGATTTTCCATATGCAGAAGACACTCTGCTACCTAAATCTGATTTGTGATACGTGTGTGTTCCTTCTCTATGTGATTAGATTAATGAGTGTCTCTACTAAGTCACTCATATGCCTCATATAATGTCTTTTGTCTGTAGTCAATTCCTTTTATTGTATCACATACAAATTAAGAGCTGACCCATCTCATCGCCATGGAGGGGAAGAGGTCAGGACTGAAGAATTTGCCATTACCCAACATTAGTGACCTGGGACTAGACGAGGAAAGGACAGTACCAGTTCTGTCCCAGTGTGTACAGGGTACAGGAAACATGGAGGGAGAGTTTTTTTTTTTTACTGTTGTTAAATCAGTGATATGAGCCTTAACTGTGCCCTACACTTAAACACTTCTTGATGTGGCTTCACAGTCGCTGCTTCACATTGAAAGCCTTCCACCAGAAAACTAACTGCTTGAAGGGCCCTGAATGATGGTGAGGACTGTTAATGAAGCCTCGTTCCAGACCTCTGATTCACGTTGAGTGATTTGATTGGTGTTGTGACCATTGAGGGCTGTTTTGTCAGTGTGAGAAACATTTGACTAATTAGAGCTAATTAGGTGGGACTCAGAATGGGGACGTTTATCTTCATGGACACCGAGTTACATCCATGAAAGATGGTGGCTGAAAAAGGGGGACATGGTCAATGAAACCCACACTGCTGTACAAGTTGTTTTCAGTCTACATACAGAAATAATGTTCAAATTAACATGGATAGATGATCAATGTGAAACAATGTTAACTGTTCTTACCAACCACTGCCTCAGCCAGATATATTACTCTTTTTGGATTGAATAGGGTACAATAAAACAAAATAACCCTCCTCCCAACAACGTTCAGAAAAAAAACAATCTACAGTTGGATTTGAAAGATTTTAGCACCATTTGATGGTAAATAAGTATTCAATATTTTAAGAATATTGTAAGCAAGGAATGGCTTTTGATTATTTTCTCTTTACAGAGGCAGATATTCTATTTTGGGTGCGGTAGACTAGATGTGTAATGAAGGAGATACGAAATGTTGACTCTAACCTACTTACAGCACAAGACAAGTCTAGAAGACACCTCAAACAGCGTTGTGTAAATTGTCACTGAGAGTCTAAAACTCTGGCCATCCATTGGATTAGCCTTTGTTAATCCTATTTGTCCTAAGTCTGGGAAAAGATGTAAAGAGAACGGAGGGAATCGGTGACAGCTGGGTTAAAAGTGACAGACTGACAGAGTGATGTCAGAGTAATGAAAGAGATCAAAGGAATGAAAGGGGGTGAAGGAAAAAGGGGACTTTATTGAACAGATCCACACATAAACCAGCATCCTGACTCGCTGGCCCAGTTTCTCTTCTTACGCAATAGGCCAGTGGAGTCCATTCACCCTCTCTCCTCTCATCACTTGCTTCGGGGAAGGGCAGAGGGAGGCGGGGGACTGAGAACTTTTAGAGAGTGGAGGGGGAAAGGGAGGGCAATGGGGTGCAGCTGCAGATAAGCAGGGAAAAGGACGGATGAGGGAGGGCTAAAGTGGGGGAGAGATAGATGCCATACTGCAGGTCTTTGCCAGCATCCCTGCATGGTTGTTATGGGAACCACTTATTTGTCGTCAAGTCTCCTTCATGTCGTCCTGTCATACAAACCCTCTGTTTTTCTTCCGTTTCCTTTCTCCCTTCTGTTTTAAAACTGCTTCTCTTTAGATAGATAGCAAGTTCAGCCAGAGTCTGTCTGTCAGAGAGCGAGAGAGCGAGAGAGAGAGAGAGCGAGAAAGAGAGAGAGAGAGAGAGAGGGAGGAGCTGTTGAATGGTCGCAGGTCCCAGCTGAGTGTAATTCAAGGCCCTGTCATTTATGCGACAGAGGACAAGTGGATTATCTCTGTGTCCTTGACCCACTATACCCCCACTTTGTAGGTTGGCACAGAAAACTAAAGGGTAGATTGATAGAGTGGGTGGATGGGGCCGAGTGTGTTGGTGGGCTGGCTGGTACAGAGAGACAATAATGGAGCCATTGGCAGGCTGTTATATCATCTCTGAAAATCTGCATTTCCCTGCTCTGGCCGTGGCCAGAGGGACCACCTTCATCCAAAATGAGTCAGCAAGTAAAAACATAAATTTCCCCAACAAGTGCCAGTAACTGAGCTCAAAGACAGCCATCAGCTGGTGCCGGGTCATGCTACCGCCCTGCTTTCTGCTTTTCCCCTGCACTAACCGACTTCGTACACATTTGGGTTTGGGGTTCATTAACTCTTATAAACAGGTGTTGTAAGGGTTGAAACAGTAACACTTTATGTAATCTGGAACATTTGAACTTTTGTACATTGAACATTTGTAGTGTATGCTGGGTGATAATCCAGGACCAGCACTGCATTAAAAAATGCATGGGGCTGCTTTGGTGGGGGCGTGTTGCTGCAGGTACAGGTTAGCAGAGGAAATGTGATCCAGAGAGTGCAGTTTGAGTAACAGATCCATGAGTTTGAAAGCTTATCAGACACCAAAAGAGAGGTGTGTGTTACTGTGAGGAAGGACCTGACAACTCTACAACGTTATCATGACGGCTATTGTTATATTATTGTCATATACAGTTATATGCTATTATTCTATTCTCCAATACAGCAATAATGGAGTAACTATAGAACGCACTCAAGTAGTTCTTACTACTTGAGTGCGTTTTGTGTCAGTATACACGTAGCCTCGAGCGATATGATACAGATGTGGATATGGAGGAATCAGTAGGAAATGCACCGAGCAGTGAGGCAGCAGTAATGCTGATTATCAGTAAGGTATGAGCTGCAGAGCCACGGCTGGTGTCTGCAGTAACTTGTATCCGCCTCTAGGGATTCAGCCTGTGTGAGTTTTTATCTATTGGGGGGGGGGTGTGATTTGGTGGATGACTGGGGGGGTATATGCTGTGTGCTGACAGCTGGCTTCTATAAATAAATGTCGCAGGCAGGGGGGAGACAGGGTAGGAGAGAGAAAGAGCTGAGAGTGAGCTGGAAAGAAATAAAGGGGAAGGAGGTGGGAGAGAATGGGGGACGGAGGGAGGAGGGGAGGGTTGATAGAGAGGGACTGATAGAGATGCACTGAGAGACTTGAAAGAATGTGGTAAGTGTCCTGAGCCCCAGTCATGAATTTCCGGACACGTACCACATGTCCCACGGTCTCAACCAATCAGCAGCCACGCTAGGGACCATGTGCCCCCTACAGCTGCCTATCCTCTTCTTCATGTGTCGCAACATGAGGACCACGAAGACTGTTGCCGCTACATTTTTATCTCACATAAGTGTTGCCCTTTCAACTTCCTTCCCTGTCTTGTTTTAACTCTCTACTGTGTGACGCAGGGACTCCATCAAATCCAGAAAACAGCAGAAGAAAGGACAGACACATAAGATTGAGGCAGAGAGAAAGTGAAAAAGAATGAAAGAAAATGAAAGTAAGATGATAACGAAGAGATAAAAGACTGTACGTACAGGTGTCAGGAAAAGTTTCAGACATAAATTGTTTAATGTGACTTTTTGAGAACGCATGGCTAACACGCGACGCTGTCTATTAATTTGTCATGTAGGCGGTCACTAAACCCTGTCGTATCATATGCTTCAGATTAGCTGCTTGGTAACAACTGACTGATGTACTGTATCACTGACACCGGCAACTTTCACTTTCCTGCCTCCTGTTACACCATTTCATTGCCTTCCAAAGGGTGTGTGTGTGTGTGTGTGTGTGTGTGTATGTGTGTGTGTGTGTGTGTGTGTGTGTGTGTGTGTGCGTATGCGTGTGCGTGTGTGTGGCATGATGCGTGTGAGGCGTTGTGCTGGGTTTGGTTTCCTGTCTTGGCAGAGCAAAGACACACTGAACACCTGCCTGTCTCACTGCTTAACTGATGTACCTGTCTTACCTATTGTGGTGTTTCTGCTGCCACACGATATATAGAGGCTGAAGACAGATAGAAAATGGTGGGCAAAAGGTGGGAGTGAAGGGGCAGCAAGATAAGGGAGGTGACAGAGGAAGATAACATGGCCCTGTCAGTGAGTAGGTGGAGCATCAGGATGTCAGGGGCCTTCTTTTGGACTTCCTCTATTTCTGCTCGCATGGCAAACCATAAGTAGACTCGTTGAAGACGGGGCAGACGGTCACATGGCTGAACTGTACTGTAGCCTAATGATGATGCTCTATGCATGTGGTCAGGACAAGAGCGACATACAGAGAGGAAAAGAGTGCATGTGTTATTTCAGTTATATGCGCATGTAAAAACATAAAAACATTTTAAAAAATACTTCACGTGCATAGGTTTTTGTGCTTCTCCAAACTATAGACTAATTATCTTCTCTCCTGCAAAAATACACCATTGGTTTGAACTTTATTTCAAGTGATGTATTTCTTTTAGTTATTTTTAGTCATATTTTTAGTTATATTTAGTTATTTATTATAAAAACAATGTTTAAAAGTCTTTTGATGTCTCCATTCTTGCTTTCTTTTGTACTCATTTGTTTTCCACATCCACTGTTTACTAGTTCAGAAAAATGTGCCTACGGAAAAACATCTGTGGTCCAACTGACTAAAGTATTTAAGTCTTAAAAATAAACCAAAGGATTTCGTCTCCGAAGCCACAACAGTGCATTAACAGACTGTAAAGAATCCGTATGGTGAATTGTTTGCGCCACACATATTGAATTAAGAGCCTTGTATTGAATTTCACAATTCCGTAAAAGGACACCATCTAAATGAATCAGTAATTGTGTCTGAAGGGCCTCCCAGCAGTTCGCCCGACTGTATGCTTAAAGAAGCAGCTAAATTAATTCTGTGACTTCCTCTCCTTTGTCTGACTGTGTCTCTTCCCTCTGCTCTGTCCCTGCAGCCTCTAGCACAGTGGTGCAGGCTGCTGCCCAAAGATGCTGCCAAGATGCCAGAGAGTGCGTGGAAGCTGGTCTTCTACACCATGTCGTGGTCATACAGCACCTACCTGCTCTTCTTCACCTCCTACTCCTTTTTCCATGACCCGCCCTCTGTCTTCTACAGTAAGATACAGTGTGAACACATTAAAATGTTTGTTATTATAGTTAGTTTGTGCACTAGTCCTCTTTGGGGTTCACTAATTGAATGACTGCGCTCCCGGCCACCTTAACAGAAAAGAGCATTTAATGGTTAAAATATTCTGTCAGTATTTAATATGCTGAATTTGAAAGGGAATTTACGGCTTTCAATTCCTTTTCATTGTATGAAGCAGGTCCATTTTAAATATGGACCTCAGAAAATGCATGTTTAGTAGTACTGCAACTGAGCCATTTCCCTTCCTAACCTGTCAAAGAGCTGAAGTCATTTCATGACAACATTAAAATGACAAATTAAACAGCAGCCAGAAGACTATGTGGGGGTAAAATGCCATGTAGAGTATTCAAAGAGAGAGATATTTATAGCTGTGCATACTATACTGTTCATGCATATTCTCAGCCTTGAAGTGATCACTCTTCCCTGTTCATCACAGTGATCAGCTGTTATTGATACACAAGACAATCAGCAATCAAAAGGACAGAAAGGAAATACCATCGAGCCAAAATAGAGCAAAGTTGTATGATATAATACATCAAGTGTTGCCCGACAATTTTTATCTGTATAATTGCACATGCATTGCTAATGGAGGATAGATGTGTAACAGGGATTTCACTGAATATCCAGCAATGTCATTTATAGTCTCTGTGCCTACATCAGACAAGGAGGTGTCTGGGCTCTGTCGAACTCCATCACTCTGAGTGGAGCCAGCAGAGGCTGGTTGACAGTGCCAGGTTCATCTTTAATAGCGGCATCACGTTTAATAGCTGTCAGCCTGAGATGTGTACAGAAGCAGTGTACTGTCATGTGACTGGATGGAGAGAGAGAGAGAGAGACAGAGAGACAGAGAGAGAGAGAGAGCGAGAAAAAAATAAATCAAAAAGAGAAGCATATTATTTGTAGAATTAGGGTGAAATCACACAGTGGCAGAAGCGAGGAGGGGTCTGAATTCTAAAGAGAAAAAAAGCTTCCAGGAGAAAAATAAAGTCTACAGTTCCCATGTCCCCCCTTGGCAGCTCTTTTGTGATCCATCTAACAGCCTTCTCCTCAATGTTTAATGACAGAAGGTTCAATCAATAAACATTATGGCCCAAACGTAACCCCATCCCACCCGAGACAAACCTTCCTCAAAACATTAGAGGAGAAAGTTTCCGTCCAACATCTGATAGGTTTCAGAGACATGAGCGAGCCTCGCAGCCTTAACGTACATTTGTCATGTTTTCCCTGTGGTACTTTAGAAACCCTCTCTAATTCCCCTGAGCTTAAACCTGATCCCTCCAGCCTCCTTCACATACGAACAACCCTAGCTGACCCTTCACATCTGGTATGCGGAAGTACACAAGAAGAATCCTCTGTGGGTTAGTTCTTTATACTGTGGCCCATCAGTTGTATACCTTTAAAGCTAACCATGAATCATTTCAAGTTTGGACAAACCTACAAGTTTGATGGAGACAAATGATTTAAAATGGGATATTTCTTTAAAATCCTTTATCCACCAAGAATGTATTAACTCATTGAGTCACAGAATAATAATATGCACTGTGTGGCACATCTTGGATCAGTTTAATGAAAATGTATTAGCTATTTAAAAATTAATTTCTTTCTCCAGTCATTTGTAATTCGCAATGTTTGAGAGTTGTGTCGTCTCAACACCTCCACATGAATTTTCGCTGATAAGCAGTGAGTCTAAAGATGGCTGTTGGCATGAACTGTTTGCAACTCTGTGATAGTTGTGATACAATCAACTTCTGTTTTACTGTGTGTGCCAACAGCCTGAAACCCTCAACCAGAAAATACAAAAAGAAAGATAATACAATTACAATACATACGGGAAAGCACACAGAGGAAGCACACCTCTGCCGAATGCAGCATAACTCTGCATGTATTTTGATAGTAGAACATGTTTCATCCGGCTGCAGATCAGAAATAAAAAATAATATATTTTGTTTTACAAGGGCTGTGTACATGGATGACTTTTATACAGTTTAAAATGAGTTGGACTTAAGGTGAGGTCACAGAGATATACTGTAGTTCCACTTGTTGGCGACAACAAAAAGTAGAATGGTATGGCTGCAAGGAAATGACACAAGGGAGGGAAACGTGGGTGCAATTTAAGAGACTCGGGATTCCCCCTAGTATACATACACACACACACACAAAGAAACATGAATGAAAATATAAAAAAATAATAGACTGACAAAGGTTAAAGGACCAAGGACCTGTATTTAGCTTTATGGTTGAAAGGCAGACATCTGTGACGTGTGTATCAACCCGTAACCTCTCTGCTGCTTGTTCCTCCAGACTGGCAGAGTGGTATGTCAGTGCCTGCAGACATCGCCATAGCCTACCTGATCCAGGGCAGCTTCTATGGCCACTCCATCTATGCTACAGTCTACATGGACGCGTGGAGGAAGGACTCGGCCGTAATGGTGGTGCACCACATCATCACGCTGGCGCTCATCAGCTTCTCCTACGCCTTCAGGTACTAGTTTAATGTGTCTGCCTGTGAAGTCTAAAAAGATCAACTTTTAACTCTTATAATGATGTCATACAGGTCAGTTTATGGCATATATGTAGTTGCTGGTTTTCTTCTTGTATAGGACTTGTATTAGAAATAAGCTGAAATATACACCTACTGTACCCCTCAGATACCACAACGTAGGGATTCTGGTGTTGTTCCTCCACGACATCAACGACATCCAGCTGGAGTTCACCAAGCTCAACATCTACCTGAAGTCCAGAGGAGGAGGCTATCACCTGCTCAACGACGTGCTGTCCAACATGGGCTCCGTCAGCTTCAGCATCACCTGGTGAGGCTCAGCAAACACAAAGACACACACACTCTTTCTGTCTGTTTCTTATTCACTCATGAAGATACTGACGATTGTGGTCTCTATTGTGTTTTCTCAGGTTCTGGTTCCGTCTCTACTGGTTCCCTCTCAAAGTGCTGTACGCCACATGTGTTTCCAGCCTCCAGTCTGTCCCTAACATCCCCTTCTACTTCTTCTTCAACACTCTTCTCCTGGCGCTGCTGCTCATGAACATCTACTGGTTCTTGGTAATCAGGTTTATTAATTCAAACCACAATCCATGTTTGTTTTGTCTAAACTGCAATGAAACAATCTGACTTTTGTGTGTTTACTGTTCCTCCCCTGTTCTTTGTAGTTCATCGTCGTTTTTGTAGTGAAGGTGCTAAAGGTGAAAGAGGTGAACGACGTCAGGGAGTACGAGGAAGAGGAGGGCAGCAAGGCGGCAGCCGGACTCCTCAGAGAACCTCGGGCAGAAAACAACGATGATGATGCTGGACATCACCACTCTGCCCAGGGGTGAGCAAACACCAGACAAATGTCTTTTGTTTAGTCTGACAGAGAGACCTCAGCTCAGGCTGGAATAATACCAACAGCCAGCTGCTGGCAGGAGTTTGAAACCAAACCACCAGTTTAAGGTGCTATATGTAGAATTTCCACATCAATAAATCTGTAGTTTGAAGACTTGAGCTGCTGTTAAGAGAAGGCCTTTTGCGGTGTAGATTTCTACACCAGTGATAAGTTATAATGCTACCAGACAGAGAACTGGGATTTAATAAATAAACACATTTTAAAATGCATGTTATATCCACATGTAGCCAGGTGTATTGTTATATTCTGAATATACACAACTAAGAGTCTGCAGCCATGCTCGCAGCTCTGCCAGACTGCACAGTGTTGCTATGAGCTAAATGCTAAGTTGTTTAGCAGGAATGATATTTACCTTGTTAGCATGCTAATATTTGATATATATATATATATATATATACTACTAGCTGCAAGCGTGGCTCACTGGCGTAAGCTCTGTAGTTTAAAATAACATCCTTTACATATTAAATGTGCCAAATACATTTAAAGCTTGCTTACAAAGAGAGGCCGGTCTCTCCATGATACGACCATACTGACGCAGTTTTGTTGTCAACCACATTCTGCAACATACAGTATAAAAGCCATGACACCCCATAATAGTTGGAGCTGTTATGGGGAGTTATGTCATTAATTTAGGAATTGACTATCAATGCCATCGCCATGAGTTTGACACCTCTAAATCATTTACTAGCTTTATTACCTTTTACTTACAATGACACATCCATGCTGGAAGATGGTTTACATAGCACTTTAGTTTTCTGGGGGGTTTTGTAGATGAAAAAGGATGGATTTGTTAAATTTAGTAAGTTATTGTCACCAGTGGACAAATAAGTCAGTGTCCTTTCTTAACCCATCCTGGCAGTTGTTGTAATAACTATTGGAGGCGTATATATATATATATATAGTATATCTGTTTGTGCCTTTATCTGAACTTATTGATTAATCTGTCTTTATCTGCGGAGCTGCCTTTAGCCTCCTGACTGTCATGTGTACCTCTATCATCTGCTGCTCATTATCACGGCAGCCTTTGACCTGAAGACGTCGTCAAAATCAGCTCATATGTTCGCAGAAAAAGAAATTACACCATATAAGCTGTCGGGTTGCGGCGCAATCAAACGATTTGATAACTCATTCAGACACGTCTCCTCTCCTGAAGTCCAGGTGTAGATGCAGAAAGAGCAGATCTCCCTCTGAGCTTTAACTCGCAGTCCTCACCGGTAGGTAGGATCAAAGAGCCTGAGGCCATATGGAGATGTGATTATGTGGCACTCCTTATCTGCCTGGCCTTGACCACTGCTGATATTCTCTCTGCTTGCTAAAGCCTCACACCTGATCACCTTACCCGACAGGCTTATTCTGTTGTCCTGTCCTGGGCTCTCAGTTCTCTGACTCTCTTCTTGTCTCTCTTCCCAGGAAGCACGTGCAGAATGGGGTCACCAAAGAGAAGCACCTATAACAGGCTCTCCGTCGCCACCACCTGGCACTGGGCTACAAGTACAAGCAAGACAAGACGCCCTCCTTGGACGGCTCACACTCAAAAAACGTGGCCGAAGGGAAGAGTGTCACTGAAAGAAAAAAGGGAGGAAAATAGCAAGTTGGGCTGCAATTGGTTTTTACTCTTTTTATTTGTTTTAGAACATTTCATTTCATCGCTGTCATTTTTGTTTTGTTTTGTTTTTATTAGAGCACTGTGACTGTTATTTCAGGTGACTTTTTGTCTTATTATTGCAAACTTTACATTTGATAGAATCAGTAGAAACAGAGACCAGTTTGAGTGAGAGTTGGACTGCGAATGTCACGTACAGTAGTGCAGGGTGTCATGATCAGCACCGTCGCCCTGAACAGCGCCGCAGCACCCAGGCAAAGAGACGTTCATAGGCCTGTCGTGGTTCTGTAGACATCTAGACCAACAGTAACCTTTAGCAACCTGGTAAACAAATACTATGCTAATTATGTAGGGGAGCTGTGTTTGCCTTCAGTGAAATAATGAATTCCATGTCTCCTTTAACCTCCGTCCATCCTATCTGACGCAAGACATGGAGAGAAAAAGCTAAACATCCTGATTCTAAAAGAGAAACGTTGCGTTGTTCTGAGTATCATTTTCCACGGCTGCAGAGAGGCATAACAGCCTTTCTGGCGTTACAAGCTGCCGTTTCACCACATGTATTGATTTTCATATCATTGCACAAATCAGTGGTGGTGACCGCACAGCTCTGGCGTCCATTAGTATGAATTGAAAAGCCACATTGGGGTGTGTGTGTGTGTGCGTGTGTGTGCGTGTGCGTGTGCGTGTGCGTGTGCGTGCGTGTGCGTGTGCGTGTGTGTGTGTGTGTTAGGTGTTTCAGGATGGATGTAGCTGGATCTTTAAAATCCACCTCTTAGTTTTGATTTTTTTTTTTTACATGTTATCTCTTGTACTGATGATCAACAGACATTGGACATATTTAATTGTATGGAAAAAGATTTTTATTCTTTTTTTCTTTCTTTCCTACTTGTGTTGCAAAGCATCTGTTGCTGCACTGACATGAAGGCATACAAGCTGGTTGCTGGTTTAATGACAGCAAATAGCTAGAATTGATTGACTGGGTTTCAGTATCATCCTCATCATTTAATTTGTTGAAACAATATGGATTTGATTTACATTTATAACCAGTTTGTGTGGCGGCGGCTATCAGGTTCATAGAAAATTGGAATAATAGCGCAGAACTTAGCGCAGGAATGCATGACATCGAATGATTTTGGAAATATGCTATGAAATTGTCTTACAAACAATGAAGAAAAAAAATCCTTAAGCTATCTCATCATAATGTCAATTAATGCCTAAAAATCATCCTACTGACCTAATTCTTTGCAGCAGCAGTATCCACTGAACACGCATAACATTGGCTGACAAAGACACACAAACCAGTGTGTGATAAACTGTCCTGTGGTATTTAAATGTGTGTATTTTAAGCTATACACACACGCATTAAGAGATCAGATTAAACTCTATTTTATCCCAGAAATCCCACCTATGGGAAACAATGTTATGTCATCTGTAATTCCAAAACATTAAATTAAACTACAGCGAAAAGGTTTCCCTTCAATCGAGGAGTTACCCTGGATCCCACTCGTTTGTGTGTCTTAGTGGAAAGCGCTGTTGCACCTGTAAAAATAAGGGATATTTCTATTCTTCCTACCTTCTCGATCAAATTCAAGCTCTTGTTTGGATGAACAGCATGCTTGTGCTGCTGGAGCGGGCTGCAGATGTCGCACTGCTTTAGTTTCTGTTTGTCTTCCACAACCCCCAAATCAGCACACGAGGGGAGTTCAAATAACTTTTTATTTTTTATTAAACTATCACTTTTATTGTTGTAGTTCAGGTTATCATTGTTGATTTTTTTTTTTTTAATTGCTGCTGTTTTTCTTTCTCTGAGAGCACTGTTGGTATTCCAGTTTTTTTTCTTCTGCTGTGTACAAATCGGTGATCGAGTTGTTTTGTTCTTCGACATTACAAGCAAACAGATCTCGTCCTGTTAACCTGAACACTCATTTTACTGTAATCATTATCCAGCTGTACTGTAAAGTCACACGATTTATCAAACATGTTGCTGTGTGTGTAATATATCAGACGTTCAGAGTCCCGTGGCTGACTGGTTTTACTCGCATGGTGTTCTGGCAGGACGAGGCCTCTGAGGTCTTGACTGCTCAACTGTGAGACTAGATGAGATGAGCTGAGCTGATATTTTTGTGATTTGGTGACAGATGTCAGGAGTGAGGTTTGCAGTAAGCCCACAAAGACCTGTGTGGATTAGATGTGACTCATCCCTCAAGTCTGGTATGGTACTGTGTGCAAAAGGAGAACCTGCAATCTCCCCCCAACTGTGTCACGCTACTTACAGGCCTGTGATGCGATGTGAACAATTAGCAACTATGAGGGGTGGGCGATACGATGAAATGCGCCATCAGACGCGATTACCCAAAAGCAGCTGCAGCAACTACCAGGTGTGGATTAGATACAAGTCAATTGTTAAAAGTTATGTTTAATGTCAGTCTGATGTGAAATGCATTGTAACCATGTCGCCCACCCCTAACTGCTACCCAAAACCAAATTACCTGAAATTTAAAATTTGATAGATTTTTCTCTGTATGTACTTGGCTGATTCTTATAAATGTTGCAAACACACCGCATGAGAAGCTCAGTTCAGCCAGACAACTTTGTTAATGCACAGACTCGACTTTGATGTCTAGTCTTTGACCTCCTCACTCACCATTTGAATAAACAAAGTTCTGCCTCGAGATTAGGGAGTGATAATGAAATGATGAAGCCGTGTTTGCTCTTCAGTGAGGAGAAGAGTGCGATCTATTTGCTCTCTAGGCTGATCTCGTCACTCCTTTCTTCCAAACGTTACCATCAACAAAGAGAAATGTAAGGAGTGATGATAAAAGAAGCAGTGTTTATGAACTGAGCCAGAATTTGGATCCAAGCCTGTGACCTCGTCACTCCCTGATCTTATCGTATGGAAACGGGCCATAAAATGAGCAACGTTTGCAAGCGGAGCAGTAAGGCTGCCGTCTGTGTATTGGACGTTTTGGACTGAACATGACGTGCAAGTTGTCCGCCTGAACTGGCTCGCAGGCTTCGCCTCCATTATGACACAAAGTATTTTCATGAGTGCTTTGATTGTGCCAAAATGTCCATCCAAATTATGAGGCGTGTGTTTGTGGGAGCTGGTGAAGAGCAGAGGGGAGCACTAGTAGAGAATGACAGGCAGAAAAAGCCCTGCAGGTATTTCTTCTAAATTGCACTGTAATTTATTATTATTATTGTTCATTCTTGGATCAAAATTAGAAGAAAAAAAAGGGATATGAGAAGGGAATTGTAACCAAAACATGTTAATTTAAAGTGGATTTTAATGATGTTTTCTGGATAATTGAGTCACTAATCAATACAAATTGACCCTTTGTTTTTGACCGCTTTCTAAATCTGACCTCTTAATAAAGACATTCTTGCTCTTTTGAAATGACATTTTAATACCATTCAGCCAATGTTATCGTTTCATTTTGTCCCGTAAAATAAAAATTGTCAGTAAAGAAGAGACGTGATCCTTGTGATTTCTTTAAGTTGTTTTATTTTTTAAATCACAACTGATGTCCTTTTCATTGCAAAGATCAAGTGTTGTGGATGAGGAGAAACAGAGTTCAGACCAGAGTTCAGTTCAGTGCATAAATGAAACCTAACTGCTTCAATAAATACAAAAAAAAAAAATCATATGTACCACACAGTATTTCCCTCATGTTGGTAATAAAAATAAAAAAGGGAGGGGGAGGTCACACGTCATGCAGTAAAACATGGAAAATACAAAAGGCAAAAACACAACAAGGCAAGACCAACATCTTGACACGCCTTTAAAAATGTTGGATTAAGTCACATTCTGCCAAACAAGTTTTCCACTGATAAAAAAGGTGTCACATAAAAAAAAAAAAGAAAAAAAAAAAAGACAAACCTCATCTACAGAAAAAAGTGGCACAAAAAGTTAGAAGGAAAATTACAAAGTGGAATTTGCTTTAAATTTCTATGTTATTGATTTAAGACAAAAGGAGACTAATCATACATAATTATTTGGCAAAGATTTATTTTCTATTCAATTGAATGTTTCTTTTAATAAATGCACTACCAAGGCAATTGAATTAGGATCATCTAAACATTACTTCACATTTCTTTTAGACAACTCATTTTATCCATAAACGCTATTTGTGGAGCCATTTTCACTGCATATTTAAAAGAAAAAGTTCAGATTTTTTTCAAGTCAGTCTCTTATGCAATACTCATATGCCCAGATATGAAATGATGAGTCGATTGACAGGAAAGCTGTGAATAGAAAATCGCTTCATCCTTTAAGTTCTTTATCAAGCACACATGCCAAACATGTTAATGTGATTTGTTGCCCTTCTACGTTTTATATTGTTGTAAATCTTTATATTTTTGACATTAGTTATGTTAGCCTGACAGAAAATGCAAATTGAAGACATCATCTTGGACTCTGATAACCTGCGATGGGCAGTTGTCACTATTTTCAGATGTTTTAGTCGAAGCAATCAATCGATTCATCTGAATGCTAAGTAGGAGCCCGTTAGCTCTTTATAGTATGAATTTCCCCCCCGTGTCGTCACAGACAGCATTTCATTGATAAGCAGTGGGTGAGGGATAATAACACATATGGAGGACTTTTGTACCTTAAACAACTGCACATTAGAAGGTGTTTTTGCACAGAACGAAGACTGTGGATTTAGTAAGGAGTCTGAAAGAACAATTACAAATATCTCTTTAAACGTCATTATGAAAATGTAAGTATTGTTATTAAGCAGATTAAAACATTTGAACTTCTCCTTTAACAAACCAGGTTGGGTGAACACATAAGAAGTTCTGGGCTAAACTCTGCGTGGTCAGTTTCTCCCTGTAGCTGCCTGAGACAACACATGACGTCCGTTTGGCAGAGCGGATCCTTGTACAGTAAACAGAAGGAATGAGGACATTTAATCTCATCTAGATCTCAGACGTGTGGACAAATGCTTTACATCCCTCACAAGAGTGAAATAATGAAATACGTCCGACGCAAGAGATTATTATAAATGAATGAAGAGACATCTGTGTTCACGAAGACAGGGAGAATGAAAGATGATTCCTGATTATTCTGGTCCGTGAGACCAAATGGATTAAGTTGGCAGCAGGTAAGGATCCGATATCATAGTCTGTGGATCAGGATGAAAGAAATGGAAGAGCTTCTGCTGGTTTGAAAACCACCATGAGAACAGCAGCTCGGACCAGCTGTGGTGTTCTTACTGGTAAAAGTTCCTTGATTTGTGGAAAAATGTGGGATCTGTTTTTATTTTTTTTGTCATGCACCTTAATTGGTCTTCATCTTGGGTTGGGTGATTCTACGTACAACACTGTAGAGGACTCCAAAGTTCTGCAGAAAAGGAGCAGAAGACGTTCATGTTATGTTTCCACACAAGACCTCCCACAAAACATCTGCACACTCAGACCTTTTACAGACATGGAACACTAACAATGTTGACATTGTCTATCAAAGGAATTCATGGTTTCTGGGGCGCAACGTTATCATTTATTCTAAGTTGTGTTTCTGTCCAACTGTCCCTTTCAGGTCTGTTTTGATCTCCACCAACTCCTGAGGGAACTATCTGGCTCTTTCGCTTCTAAACGCACCACTGTGTTAACCAGTTATTCGCTAACTGACTGTCTGCCGTTAGATGCCGAGCAGGTCTTGTAAAGTGGTAGTTACGGGGTTATTTGCTTATCAGCTGCCTGCTGTGGACGAACCAACGTAATGAGATCAGTGAGAGTACATTTACAGACCAAAAAGCTGAACAGTGTGAGCTGACACATCGATATTGTAAAAAATAGTCTGAAAGAGGCTGCAGTCAACTGCATGAGCACAGTGACTTACCTGGATAGCAAGATACATCATTCCTAAGTAGGCTGCAATGCAGACAGCCAGCAGCAAGTCAAAAATAGCAGGCTTCACTCTAAGAGAAGAGTGAGTGAAATACAGGGGGATTATTAAAAGACACATGCATCATCTTTGACATAATGAGATGGCTTATTTAATGTTTGAATTTAGTCTTTTACGAGTATGGACAAAAAGACAAGTCTAAAATGTGGTTAACGGAGGACTAATTTAATGCAGACCAGATAACCTCACGACTTCATAGACAGCTGGAAAGCTTTTACAAAAGCTACAGCATGAGCTGCACCAAAGGAGCTCATTACGGCGTACCTGTAAGCATTCATAGTCTGCTTCAGCTGGTCATAGAATACAAACTCTGGATCCCTGAGGACAAAACAGAGAGGATGGTCAATCGATGTTAGATACAGGAAAGACTTAAAACCGTTAGAAAGTTTGTGACAATATATTTTAAGCATCCAAGTTCTGATGTCAATAGTTTAATTCATGATGACTGACAGAAAGCAGGCTGCCACCTTTGTCCCATTTTCTTTTTAAGCATTATGTTTTTTTTCTATATGTATTGGTGGTCAAATTGCCTGCATAAACTCAAGAGAGTTGCACTGGATATACATGGTAACAAGCACCTTGAAGTTTAATAGAGAGCTGTTTGATCATAAAATACTAGAATATTTGGATCTTTTAAAGAAAGTGTTACACCGGATGGGATAACAGGCTAATAAATGGCAAGAGGCACTGCATTCAAATAGGTGCAATATGAATAGCTCAGGCGTTAACCAACTATTTTATATGTATGCTTGTGCTTATTCTTGAAGTAACAACTGAGCATTGATCTTTTCTGTCCGCCTCCAGCCCGTTCTCTACCTTTTGTCAGCTTTGACATAGTGTCTCTTGACATCCTTGAGGTAGTGTCCGAGGTGATACTCTAGAGTGGACACCACGCTGCTGTCTTTGTCCACCAGCTGCGCGGCTCGGGGCTGCGCTGTGAGCCAGTCCACCACTGCTGAGAGCTGCTCGTCCTGCACCTGCTGACGCAACAGAGACACAAACTGCATTACAACAGAGGCGTACATTATGAGCTACACACAAATGAACCATACGTGTCTGTGATGGACAGGTCAGGGTGTAGCACATCTGTATATTGGAAATAAATAGTCATGTGGAGGCAATTGTTGCTACTGCCTTTTCTTTTAGAGATGTGTTACCACCATGCCCTCAGTTTGGTGACTCACCATCTGTTCAGTGAAGATCTGCAGGTCCCCAGGAGCCCCCTGTGAAGCACACCCGACAGAAATGTCACATCGCAGGCAGAAAGCAGACACAGAATCTAGAGTCTTCTCATTTTCTCCATCTGTGCGTTTACCTTCTCAGTGAGGTTGTAGATGACCCTGGCCAGCGCCTCTGCTACCAGCTTAGTGTTCCTGCTGAGTTTCATCACATCTACGTGAGGCCTGTTGGACACAACCGCAAGTGTGCAGACAGTTAAGACACGGTGGAAAGACTCCAAATCATAAAGGAGATAAACCAGGAACCCTCTGTTGCAAGAGAGCGGAGAAAGAGAAGAGCGGAGAGAGAGGAGAAACCAATCACAGGAGCATCCACTTCCACAAAAGAGGGCTGAAATACAGAAAGTATGAGAAAAGAAGACAATATCAAATAAACTGATAGGAAATGTACATGTTTCAAATTGTAACACATCACCGATAAATGGTTTTCTAACAGCCAGAGAGACGGGGGAGATGGATGGCTGCAGGAGCATAAATGAATAAATTAAAGTGCATAAATACAGACGTGAATGATGTCAAATATGCACTAGTTGGCCTCACAACACTCTTTCCATGGAAGGTGTATCGAGTGACTTGACAGTAGAGATGGAAAGGAATGGGTCTACAACAACACCTATGACATGAATAACAATGACTGACTGCAGGGATGGAAACTCTTTTCTTTGGGTGATACGGAGACTAGCAGTAATGAACCCACCCAGCAGGGGGCTCTCCCGCTCCGTGGCGAGAGGAGGGGGACACTGACCGCACGTCCATGATGCTGAAGCGCTGAGCCAGGCGATGGGAGGGCAGATGGGACAACGTGAAGGCCGGCAGACGGCGGATCCCGAAGCGCTCGTGCTCCCAGGCCAGCATGTCGTCGGCCAGGTTGATTTTCTTGTGGACCATGGAGAACTTGACCTCTGGATACTGACTCTCGGCCACCTGAGAGGAAATGGGAAATGTAGTTCTTAGTTATATCTTATTATCTAAAACATGGTCTGGGTTTAATGAGAAAAGTTGAGAAAAAACTATCAGGGAAACCATATAAAAAAAATAGATCAACCAAATTTGAAACATGCATTTTTAAGTTTATATTTAAGTTAGAGCACACAAGTTACCCTGCTGTACATGTCTATACAGGTGATGAGATTATCACATCTGCTACTAAACAAGAGCATATTTCAACATGTTTTTGTCCAAAGTTGCAGCGAGTGATTCAGTTACTAAAGTCACTTAATGACAGAAATGAGGTGTATCAAGCCTCGAGGTTCTTACCATCTCCAGCTCTTTAAGTAGAGTAAACTGAGGAGTTCCCTCTTTAGGAGGTTTGGACACATGGAGGTGCAGAGTGTCTCCGTTCCCCAGAGTGTCCAGACACAACACAAAGGCTACGTTGTCCTGCAGCAGACTGGAGTCTATCAAGAAAGAGAATTGCTCTTGAATTGTACCTCATCTTGCATTTAAAAGTCATTACATATAATAATTGTCATTATTATTGTATTAAATGTAATCATAGCCCAAAATGTTTATATTGAGACAAATCCAGCTGCATGAATACTTTGTATGAAAAGCATTGTATGAACATAACGGTACCTGTATGGTCCAGATTGTCCTCCAGCCAACGTTTGGTGCCCTGATAGTTGAACTTTCCCCCACCCGATACAAAGAACAGCAGGTTGTACCTGAAGACACAGCATGGTTCACACGTGAGTCAAATCTACACGCGAAACATCCCAAGGGAACCTGACGGAGGATGTGTGATGAATCAATGCATAGACATAGAGACTAGAGTTAACATGAAGGAAACCGTGGGAATTAAATTACAAGGCCTGTAAACAATGGACAAATCAAGTGTGTAGTGCTGACTTGGTGTTCCACCGAGCATGTTACAGTAAAGTCCATTACTCCTTGTCTAACCACTCTCTGTAAGAGGTCCTCTTTGTTAGAGTCCTTCCACTCAGCTGCTGTTAAGTACATTTAGACATAAGAATGAGCATGTACCATATTATTGACCGCTTTAAGTGTTTAACACAGTGTGATTCTTACTGCCAGCAGAGTGCCCAGATGATGTTCACTATAGTTCTCAAAAAGCATTTGGAGCAGGACCCTAACCACAACAAATGTGATAGACAAAACAATTACACTTTATCTTACGTTCACATGAACCACTGAGATCAGCAATCAATACCAATTTGACCATCTCCTCCTATATACAATGCATGAAATGAGTGCGCAGCATAGAGTATACTGAGGTGACGTTCTTGACATGACTGCGTAAAATAATGTGCTTTTTAATGCAGCTAAAAGTGTGTGTAAACTGTTACAGCTATTGTGACACAAATTGATCCAAAAACAATGTTAATGTGAGTGCTGTCCTCATGACTCACCCAGCATGCGTCCTCTTGTAGGTGTAAAGTTTTGAGAAGAGACGAGCCAGCTCGAGTAACATGGATACCCCACTGCCGTTTGAGTCCGCTCCGTACGACAGCCACTGGACACGACAACACACACACAGAGTCAGATTACTCTCCTGGCCTGCTCTCTTTTTACTGAAACGTGTGTTGCATTACCGTCACTGTACGTTTAGAAAGAGTTAGGGCTTATTTGTAAGAGAAAAGAAGCTTTGAACATACTGGAGCAACACCAAAGGAGTCATAGTGGGCAACCACCACAATGGTGGGCAGGTCTTCTCCTCCAACTCCAGCCAGACGACCCTGGTAAATAAAAAGAGAGCCATTAGATGACTAAAATGAAACAGAAGCTGATTATATCAAGCATGAGCTTCAGCTGAACTAATGGCCCCCTGCTGGTAGCATGACAGTGCAGAGTTGCAGTTGCTAACACTCACATTCAACCTCAGGGTTTCCTATTCTTTTTCTCCTGGTTTTAAAACAAAACTTGGATTAGAAGGTTCTGAGCTAACAATTTACCACCCATTCAGATTCGAAACTGTTTGATCATTGTCTAAAGTTGAGTATCACTGTTGTAGACCAAAGCCAACCAAATCCCTTTATGAACCCATGTGAAAAAGAAAAAAAAAGGGACAGAAAATACTGCAGCAGTCGAGTCCTTGAATGTAAACAGTTGAAGAACAATATTCACATTGAGCATTAATAATCTCCTTGTTTTGTGTGGAGGACTTTTGTGACCTGGACAGTGTGTGTGTGTGTAAATTTCACTCCAAAATATAATCACAATTTAAACTGCACTTCATAAAATCCCAGGCTTTCAGTCCACACAACTGTCTTTGTTACAGGATTTATGGGAACCCACATGAGCAGAAAACACTGGACTAATCACAAATCTTTACTATTACATTAAAGCCGGAGTCTTTTAACCCGTTTCTCAAACCTCTGACTTGAGAAGCGGTTTAAAAATCTTTATTGTGCAACAGACAGAACATGTTAATAAAATAAGAAATGTAATTTAATAGTGCCTGACCAAATCCAGAACAAAAAGTAGTATTTTAGATATCTTGCAAATGATATTTATCTCATAAAACAAGAAGCATTTAAATTGTGCAACCAGTCCCATGAATTTAATTTTTTTTTAGTCCATCTGAGCCCCAGCCTGTTGGCTGTGGGAGGAAACTGGATCAAGCACCCAGAGGGAAAGCTACGCCAACTAAAACTCACACAGAGTACCAAGAGAGAGGTAAATCCAAGAACTTCTTGCTGCGAGTCAACAGTCCTGACAACCAAGACAACATTCTGCCTGATGTTCCTGTAACATGCAACCCTCTGACTGGCGCTCCTTAACTTTATGTATGTGTACAGAAAAGCTATGGGTACTTAAGTTTTTCAATAGTGGACTCTTAAAAAAAAAAAAAAAAAAAAAAAAAAAAAAAAAAAAACAGCATATATTAAAAATAAAAAAATTCGAAGACTAAATTTACAATACTGAAATCTGCGAGTACATATTTTTGTTTCATGATTCAGGTGACACTTTATAAAAAGGTGTTTGTGTTTAAATCAGCCCATTCTAGTACATTTGTCTTCAGATTATGATCAAGTCTCTCACCTCGAGACTGGTGATGGCCCAGTCACTGATAGCTTTACTCTGCGCTCCACTGGTTACCATCTGGAAGCCGTTGGCTGTGGCTGTATGCAGCAGCACTACAGAAATCAAAAGAAAACAGTGTTAGAAATGACTGACTTGCTAAGTGCCCATTCCACATGACCAATTTCCCCATCTGTTAATCATAGGATGCCCTTTTCATGTGCAAATTCTTTTTACAATGCAAATGCAGACAGGTAGACATATTGAGCCCAACAGCAGGTATGGTCCAGAGGGAGCGACTCTACCTTCTGCTGCTGATAATGAGCCCTGCGAGGAGGAGGACGTCAGGGTTTGGGTGTAGATGGACAGCAGCTCATCGTCCTCCACGGCAAAGTAGACAGGGACGATGGTCTCTGTGGCCAACATCTCCGGCTCCAGCTCCATGAAATGCTACACATGATAAGCAGAGAGGACTAGCGTGTTTAACAAGCTACGACACAGCTTTGTTTGTTAGCGTGAGATGTTGATGGATTAAAACGTAAAGGGGAAATCTGATTAATTCCTTAAACCCTTTTGGGAGAGCTTCAGTGGGAAGCAGGAGAGAAACACAAATTACAAATTAACCTTTTGTCTCTACAATCACTCACCAAAAGTGGAATTTAGTTACGGAACCAAATGAGTAACGCATGAAATGCCTACTACTTGTGCTTTCCAGAAAGACTAATCTATTGATAACACTCATAAAATGCATCATGTGCTTCGGTGAGAATACATCCAATCTCTGTGAAACCTTCTAAACCCTTTTCTTTGTTTTTGAGTCACACTAAGCTTTGTGAAGTTAAAAGCGTAAAATATTGTAAACAGGATGGTGGTGCTATTTAAATTAGGCATTGGGACACTGCTTGCATTTCGAGTTTTCCACTTTTTGGATGGCCTTAAGCAAGGCACTACTAACCCAAGTAAATGAAATCCAAAACAGATATGCTTGTGGCTGACTATGTGATTAGGGAGCAGGGCATTGCTCGGTTATTTAAACGAAAGTTTGGCATTAATTAGGAATGCTACTCATGACGTTCACTTAAATGTTGCAGCACCGCCCTCCTTTGCATTTAAGTTGTACTCACAGTCAAAGTGGAAACAGTTGAGGATGAAAGTAGAGAAACAATATACAGCACTTAATATACATTTCTGGCATTAAAGTGTGTTATCACCTGCACTATGTCCTGAGGCATAGCAGACATGTTCTTGGGCAGGATGATGACCACAGCTCCTGCTGACTGGCGCAGGGCTTTCTGGTACTCTTCATAGGAGAATTCTGCCAGCCGCATTATAACACAGCGACGACTTAGTACCTCTGCTTCCACAGTACGAGCCTCCGTATTCAGGATGGCATTCCTGGTACCTGAGGGTAGGAGACACAGACCCATCATCTATGAAACAATAACCCTTTGACTGACACACATACCTGGTAGCTTTCATGAATCCTCATCTCAGAAGAGCCACAGAAATAACCAATGCTTTTTGAAAAAGCGAGCTGTTGAACCCCCTTTTGGAATTCAAGGACATACATCTATTTGCAACGGTGAAAATGTAATGA
Source organism: Taurulus bubalis (assembly GCF_910589615.1). NCBI lineage: Eukaryota > Metazoa > Chordata > Actinopteri > Perciformes > Cottidae > Taurulus > Taurulus bubalis. Next base: position 19,762,343 of record NC_136595.1, on the reverse strand, counting down.
TGTATTGACACGGATAATCTGGGTATAGTTGGGGATATACACGTAAACTCAGAAGTAATTTTAAGGAGTGATCTTAATGATGATAATGATGAGAAACTGAGCTAGCTTGTTGTTCCCTACTAGCTAGCAAAGCTAAGCTACATTAGCACCCAGCTAGCTGCCGCTGACCTGCATCGAAGCGTTACTTCAGGTAACGTCAGCGTTTAGCTGCAGACACCCACGAGCTATCTGGAGTTTGGCGTCGTAGATCGCTCGAGCTCCCAGTCGTAGTCGTGCTTACGTGTATTCCTTCGTGATGAAGCAGAGAAACGGCGCACTTACCGTACGGCTGTCCCTGCAGGTCGTACTGCTGCATGCGGTACACCGTAAACTCGTGTGCCGCTTCGGCCGGCAGCGGCGACACCAAGATCAACACCGCGGGAATGAACACAATGAAGGTTAAGGGGAACGAAGACTTGAACATGTTATCGAACATTTCGCTGGCCTCCTCGAACATCGTGGCGGTTGTTTGGGGCGCAACGCTAGGGATAAAATAATACGTTCAGCTGTCAGTTGACAGGGACCCAGTTTAGCTTCAGCTAGCCAGCTCACCAACTGCTATTCACGTCTGACAGATAATTTATGATCAGGCACAATAGCGGCCAGACCCTCCGCCCTGTGACGGGGTCCAGTACAAATGCAACGCCGTTGTCTGTTTCATTAAAATGGAGCAAAACCGATATTGTTTGTGTGTGTGTGTGTTTAAAAAAGTACTTGTCTATTTATCCAATAATTATATATTTCTAACCTAATTGAGTTGAATTTAATTAACGGTCCTTCAGGGATCGACGAGGGCAGCTATAATTGAAGAGGTGTGTTAATTAGTGACACTAGATGGCGCTGTACACCATATAAACAATCCATGATAGAGCCCCTGTGATAATATTGGCTGGGTTACATTGTAGCATAATACTGATATTTAGAGTAAGGTTCAGACCGTAGTTAAAAGTGTGTCCTTTCCTGGTAGAGTGTACTTAGGATGTGTCCTAACCACAGCGGCCTGGGTTCCTTTCCTTTATGTCCATCCCCCCCCCCCCCCTTGCAAAAAGAAAACCTTTTAGCTACATGTATGATTTGAATTTACCATGTAAACCTAATTGCATCAGAGGCGCATCCATCAAATAGGTCCAGCACAGAATGGTCATTACTAGTATTTTACAAATGTGGTCTATTTCTTATAATATTAATGTTACAAAAGATTGTGCGCATTAAAGGGAGAAAGCCCCTGAAAACAACACGGCTGGTGAAGTCTATTATTCCTTGTTAGATTTAATTTAATTAACCATTTTTTGGCATTTGTAAACACAGTCTTGGTACTGTTGTCCTGTTCAGTTCCCCTCAGTTGTCCACCACAGGATCTTACATTGAGCGCAATATAAGTTGTTAAGTTACAATAATATAACTTTAAAATATAAATTGATCACATCCCATGGATGTCCCTGATTAACCGGCTGTTGAGACCTGACATGACCCCACTGCTTCCAATGGGAGTTGCATCCAAGAGCACAGCTAAAGCCAGTAAGACCAAGACATGAACTGATTAGTCAGAGCTTTGACCTAGTGATTTTATGAAAGACACAAAATACATTTTTAATTGATTGTATTAATTATCTTTTTATTTTATTTTAATGTAGGCATTGACCATGAACAATAAAACATTGATTTCAAACAACAGAAAATCTGTTTTTTACCGGAACAGATTAGGTACACCTCATCTGTCTCTGTAATTATTCCGCTGTCTTGGCATTTGTTGAGTTGGCCTATGTGTAAAAAGAAAAAAAGAAAGAAAAAACAGTAAAGAAAAAAGTATTTATTAGCATCTTTCTGTGTCTTCAAATATTTTAAAAGACTGGTCTTGCACTTGGCATATACAGTAGATACATTTATCCAATCAAATTAAATAATTTTGCTGTGGCTTTAAGGGAAATGTAACAGGTTCTAAAAAAGAAACAGAACATTTGTCCTGGTCATGGGATAACCAAAAGTAATTTGTTTCAACCATATCTTTCATCCAAAGTTTTATATCATGAAAAAACAGTAATAAAAATGAGTTCAAAATCATATCCTCTATCTCTCTCTCTCTCTCCTCTCCCTGTCTCCCCCTCCTGAGGCTGCTCTGCTAAGTGGCAGATTAATGCTGATATGATGTCCTGCCATCCCACTTAATGGACCTTGGCGTCATTATTTCCTCTCGTATGAGTAATCCATGCCGGGCTGGTGAGAGAGGGAAAGCAGCAAACAAAGCACAAAACCAATTTGGTTTGGACGTTGAAGCTCATTGTAATGATTTCACATTACTGAGAAATTATCATTTGGAGATCCGCTCACATGACCAGCAGTCTGGCAAAAAGGGAAACACACTGATTACTACTGACAACAGTAGAAAAGAACAATTGTTTCAAGAGAAACATGCTCTTGTATTAATGGTGGCGTGAGTCACATGAATGTAATTCCTCAAAATTCATAACATCCTTATTATCACAGGATCATCCAACAGTGGCTCAGCAAAAAATGCACAAGGTCACACTTGATGTTGGCTCGTCCCGCCAAAAAATATGACTCTGTGCACACTACAGTGTAGACTCAAAGGCACACACACACACACACACACACACACACACACACACACACACACACAGAGAGAGAGAGAGAGAGAGAGAGAGAGAGACAATGCATGAGCTGTTCTGTGTCCTCATTTCTTTCCAGTGCTCCTGTGAGTGTCCTGAATCAGACCGGCCTTTGCTCCTGAACAGGAAAACACTTTCTCTATGCGACCACACAAAAGGTGCAGTCAGTATGTGTGTGTGTGTGTGTAGGGGGGTAAATACCATGGATTAACGAGAGATTAGCTACCTAGCAGTAAGTAAGCAATTTCTGTGTAGCATGCCTATGTAAGTAGCTCCCCCTTAGCTTATTGCCCCTTCTCATTCTCAGAGGATGCTGTCATTTTCTCACCACACTGAAAGGCTGCTCAAACACTGGCCACACTGACGTGTTTAAACCGCTCAACGACAAGGTCACAATCAGAGAATACCAAAGATATACTGTAATAGGGAGTGATTTCTGGCTCCACACAGGCACCACTATCAGGACACAATGGTGGTCTTTCTAACTAAGACCTATGGAGCAGGTCTGCTGAGTCCTTCACTCCTTAAAAACACACCACCTGCTATATAATCCCCTTGTTAATGAGCAGAAGCTTGAAAACAACAATGTCCATGCTTCACACTACTTCACACTTTGTGAGCAAGTAAGTAGCATTGAATCCTGGACCCGTTTCACAGTGTCTTGCTGTTTCAAAAGAAAATCTTGTCACAAATTGCCCCACTTTTTTAGTTTGTTTTGATCCTGTTTCACTAACTCTCCTGTCATTTTATCACTCAGACCATACAATCACTGGTCCTTCCACGCCTCTCACCAGCAGCCCATTCTCTCATTAGTCCCTCAGTATTTATATCAGTCCACTTGCACTTGGGCTCTGCCAGATTGTCTGGTGTGTTACTGCCAAGCTCTCCAGCATATTTCTAGTTTCTGCATCTGATTTGCCCGCTCTAACCCTCCTTGTCTATTTGGACCTTGGATTTTCTGCCTGCTCCTTTTGGATTTGTTTGCCTGAGTGATTGATCTCCTGGTTTTGACCCTGCCTGAAGATAAAGTAAACTGTATCTCTGTCCCTTTGTCAAGTTTATGAGTTCTAGTAATATTATCTAGACACCCCCAAACCCCCTACATATTATTTAATATGTTTTAGGCTACGTAACACATTGTTCACACCCAGTAAATACTGCCCAATGATCATTAAAAAACTCCCTTTAAATTGGAACAATTAGTTTCTATAAATGGGTTACACCTATTGCCTTTGTTTAATATTTTAAGGTCCTTTTGGGGCAGACAACCTGGTAAAAATATCCTGGTTGATTGATTGAAAAAAAGGCCTTGACTGATTATTGATGAGCAGAGTTGTTGTCAGAGAATAAGAGTAAGTATTAAAATCCTTGAACGCACAAAATATGTAGAAATACTTTGTTACAGATAAAACTCATACATTCAAAATCTTACTTGTGTAAAGTGTTTATTTGTAGATATACTTAAATTATCCAGAGAAAACTTTTCAAGTACTGTACTTAATAAGTACTTATTCAAGTACTGTACTTCAAGTACTGTACTTATTCAAGTACTGTACTTCCATTACTGTAGTACTGAATAAGTACTTATTCAAGTACTGTACTGTACTTATTCAAGTACATGCAGTACTTGACTAAATGTTCTTAGACCAGCTGAGTCAATAAAATGTTTGAAAGGTTTTAAAGGCGTGGTGGCCAAGTGGTAAGGCGTTGGTCTCATAAACCAAAGATCATCAGCTCAATTCCCATCCATGCCTTATGAGGAGCTTGGTTTATCAAAGTATTTGATCTTGAACATATCAAATCAGTAAACCATTGATTGTCAACTGACTTGTTTTTGCGGTGGCTGTAGCTCATGGGGAGCGTGGTCGTTCTCAAACCACAAGGTAGTCGGTTCAATCCCTGTTCTCCAGATAGTTCGCATGTTGAAGTGTCCTTGAGCAAGACCCTGAACCCCCAGTTGCGCAGCACACTGCTCCCTAATTACCGAAGATGGGTTAAATGCAGAGAATAATTTCCCCAAGGGGATTAAAAAAGCATAATTTCTTCTTTCTTAATATTGGACAACTGGACAACTGGAAGGCAGAACTTGAAAGCTATTCATTTACAGCAATACCAGAAAAAAAAATACTTATTTGTCACACTGAAACTGGAAGATTTAGTCTGAGGGTTAAAGCTCTGGTTGTCCTCAGGTAATGATGGATCTGAGATAATGTCTGACTCTCAATACAAAATATGACTATCCTTAAATTTATTTTTCTCTCCCGCTGATCTGCAGTTGATTTGTGGCCACCAAGACGGTGCCCTGGTTTCTTTACATACCAGGGAATTGATTTAGCAATCATTTGTATTAAGGCCACTGGAAATAAGACAAAGAAAAAGGGAGATCATAGTGTATGACAGCTGAGCTGCAGCATCTGAAACCGTGAGCCTATTTGGTTGCGTAGGGCAACAGTCAGATAATGGATGACGAGGCCTCTTGGAGCCAGCCGTTCCATTAGGTTTTGTTAATGCGGTCAGAGGAGGTTGGCGTGGCTCATCCGCCTTCATATCCACTTTCAGAGACGTTCACTCATGCTCGCCTATCTCTTTTCCTTCTCTCCTGTCTTGTGAACCTCTCCTCGCTTCTTACTGTATTTCCTTGTGTTTTCTTTCTTGTTTTCTATTGTCTCTCTCTGGCTCACTCTTTCTGTCTTTATTCATTTTCTCCATGATTCTTGGGAGGCTTTGAGTGGATCCATATGGCTGCTTTAGATTAGTTGTCGGTTTTCTGACAGTATCACCCACCCCGGTTGTAGAAGAGTACATATTGTCTCTGAATTACTGCAGTGACGGATTTAAGGGTTGATTCACACTGCTGCAAAACACAATTCTCGGAGGCCTATTTTTGAATGTGTGTGCTTTGCCATATGTCACTGCAGCATGTGTGGCAAATTAGGAACTCTAGGCTTGTGAAAGAGGAACATGTGTCGTAAACAAGTCATGTACTGGCTGTGGACTGTGTGGACTGTACATTGTGGGCAGAACAGAGAGAAATTCATGAATGGAGACGTGTGTGTGTGTGGGGTGGGGGGGGGGGGGGACACACACTAACTTTCTAAATCATGCAAGGAATGTAAGCAGCAAGATGGGAAAGGATCTTGTCTAATGCTCTCCTGTCTGTCTTTCATGTTCTTTCGTTCCCATTACAGCCGTTTTACCAATCTTGCAAAAAGCTTTTTAGTTTGCACTATTTAAGTATCTATCTATCTATCTATCTATCTATCTATCTATCTATCTATCTATCTATCTATCTATCTATCTATCTATCTATCTATCTATCTATCTATCTGTCTTTTGTTGTTGGTTGTTTAGCAGGCAGACAAAAATAAAGCACATTCTTTTTAACTTTATATCCAGTGAATTAAGTGCTTGTTGTTGTTTTTCATTGGCTATTTAAGGGGCATCAGAACACGCTGTAAACACAAAATTGACATATCATCACCTTATAAAGTTGTTATGACCTATAAAGGACTTGCCTATTTACACGTCAAGCAAGTCCAATATTTCCTCTCTTTTAGCTCGGTTTTTGGTCTCTCCCAAAGAGAGAGTACACCAGATAGTCGCTGACTGATGTTTGGTTGTACAAGCAGTGCACAGGGTTTTTAGAGCTTCCCCCTCTCCTGTGTGGTCCTTTTTGTTGGTGGAAATTCATCCTAAAAGTTTCCTCAATCACTCCACCAGCGTTGTGTACGCTTTTAGTCAACACTGACCTTCCCCTCATCGTTCCTTCACTTCCTCACGTCTTTGATCCCCACCAGAGCGACCCTGATTTCTCTCAGCCCAAGTTAGCCTTGCGTTACTCGCCTGCACCTCCCTGTCATGTTTTTTATCCGCCCGGCTGGTGCATCACAATGGACGCCTGTGCCTGCAGAGCTCGCTCTGACCTTCTCCCTCACCCAGCCGCTCCCTCTCTCTGTCTCTCTCCCCCAGCTGAGCGGGAAACGGCCTCCCTGTCAGCCTAATAAACACAAAAACAAATTGCAGCAGGTTAGAAGTATGCAGCGTGGGACGGAGCTGTTAATGTAATGAACTTGGCTTCATGGAAATACGAGGCAATTAAACTCCCACGGTGCCTCCCTCTAGCCCAGACAGACTGAAGGTATGGGGAGGGGGGTGGGGGTAGGGTGGGGATGGGGGGGAGGGAGGGGAGAGAGAGAGAGAGAGAGAGAGAGAGAGAGAGAGAGAGAGAAGGAGAGAGAGAAGGAGAGAGGAGCCATTTAGCTGGCCCACAGGAGTAGGACGTGTGCTGTCTGTGATTGAGGCCGCCTCGTCCAGAGGTCACATCGGGCCTTCGGGAGCACTGTCCAACCATCGCTCACACTCCTGCTGTTTGTTTTGGTTGTTTTCCAGCCTGATTGCTGACTAATTGCCAGCCAGATTTAAGTTGTTCAGGTGGAGATAAAGAAACAGTAATCCAGACGGGAATCAGTGTGGCGTGTGTTCACGTATTTCAAGCACAATGTCAGAGCACAAATGTTAGTATCACAGTAGGCTGTTGCTTGTCAGAGCAAACAGACTAATTGTCATGAGAACAGTCTGCATAAATATAGTAGCAATCAACTATTTGCAATGTCAACATGTAGTTGAGTATGAATAATGAAGTCTCTCTCCTTCTGTGTTTGTAATCTGAGCTTCTTCTTGCTTTGTTGACATAGCTGGGCCGCCCTTCATGCTTTTTAGTAGATGTTAGTGCATGTGAGCGTGCCCCATGGACACGGTGGCTGTTTTTTGCATTGATTGCACTGTTAGCTGAGAGCCGCCTGCTCAGCCGTCGCCATGTTGAAAACTGATGAGGCAAAATAAATGCTCTCAATCTTACATTTAGCTCCTTCTAACTTCTGCAATTAGAGTTTGAAAATATGTAAAAGCGTGGAATGCAAGGCCGTGTGGATTATTACAGTTGAACTGTTGACATTTGCACAGTATTTTTTGTCCAAATGTTAACAGTTAAAAGGTTAGTTGGCCTTTTTTTATATGCTCATTTGCTCTCTCGATAGTGGAGTCAGAAGCTAAGCTGGTTAATCAAGCTTAGCATAAAGAGTGGAAACGGGGGAAACCGCAAGCCTGATTCTGTTCAACGGTTACAAAGCAGGCACCTATATAGCTCACTAATGACACATTGTAACTTGTTTGGTTAATTTGTATAAAACAACAAAATAGAAATTACAATTTGTGATTTTACAGGGGTTTATGTGGAGTCTTGTCATTATCATGTTGTTGCCAGACGTTCAATGAAGACTCAGGGAAGTTACTGTGCATTTCTTTGTTTTTACTCTTCGGTTTTTGTACAGCTGAAACAAATGAGATTTTCATCGAATGGATCCAGAATAGCTGCTTTCTCTTATTTCTAGTCTTTGTGTTAAGCTAAGCTAAACTGTTGCAAGCTTTATATTGATCAATACCATTGAACAATATGAAGCTATAAAGCAAATGAACAATGCCAAACTATTGAAGTAGACGAACCAACTGAGCACAGCCTGATGACTGGATGATTCTTCTCTTCCAAGTTATCTACTGAGCAGAGTTCGTATCAAGCGGCATAATCAAACATGATATTTTGATCTGCTTCAATCAGGGAGGTCTGATCCCCCGGCTTTTGCCACATCTGGTTTGTAATTGTCCGTGCTGCTGTAAGGATGATGCAGAGGTCTGAGATAACTCTTGGAGGTTTTCTTCCATCCAGCCTGCTGGTGGAGGTTTATGAGGGAGTTCCAATATCTGCCAACAACCCACCACAGCATGGTTGTTACAGCGCGGTATCTGGCTCCTGCCACACTGCCTGAGTTATTATATATCATTCTCTCTTGTCCTATAGGATTTATTGTTTGTTATGAATATAAATATCAGCTTGCGTTTGCCAGATGTACAAGAGTGGAAGAGGAAAGAGGAGAGGGGCATGATTGAAATTCTAGTGAACGTTCAGGAAGTAATCTAGACCGGGGCACGCAGGAGAGAGTGAATGGTTTCTGTCTGCTTCTGCTTGCACTCTCGCTGAGATTTGTGTGAAATGAGACTTCCTTGCCACATGTCTCACTCTCTTTCGCTCTCTCTCGCTATCTTTCTCTCCGTGGATATCTCAGTTCTGACCCACAGCTTATCAATTGATACGATATCAGCGTGGGGTGTTAACCTGATCTCTCCACACAAACACGAAACATATGTGCCGCTGACTCTCATAAAGCCAGCTGACCACCTCAGTGAGAAACCGTATTCACGATGGAGAAGACGGGCTCTATGGGCTTGAAGGAGCTCAAATTCTGCTGGCTTTGAAGCTACCAGAAAGCCCCGCTCTCACTCAGAACAGATAACACTCAGGCCTTAACCCAAACACAGATCCATCTGCTTGTTGCACACAGGAAATGAAGAAAATGTGATGAAATGAGTGAGGAAAGCAAAGAGTGTGAAGTTCAAACAGTAAAACCAGAGATGATCCGATGTGGGAATTAGGTTCATGCCAGTTGAGGAGTGATGACTTTTTGTATTTCATAATTTTTATTTGTATTATGAGAACAAGAGGGCCAAAAACAAAGGGAAAATAATAGTACGCTCTTGGTCATTAGACATTTATATATAATATAATAATGATAATGATAATGATAATATTTGATCTCAAAACGTATTGATGTCAAACAAGAGCGAACCTTTGCTTTGTCATATGTGAATAGGTCCAAATACATAAATCCGAAATATGGATATTTGAATAAAGCAGTCAGGAAATGAATATATAACACATATCAGAAGTATTAAAAGGGTAGGAAATAAAGTGCAAACCCAAACACATCAGCAAACTCCTTCAATAGTACGATGCTTGTATTAAAATCCACATTTATGGATATTACGCTCATAGAAAGATAATTGTCTGTAATTCATAAAGGGCAGGCATCCACTGTCGAGGCTTGGGATATCCTCATTGGTTCTCTTTTGCATACACATTTTCTTGAACAAATATAAACTTATTATTATTTTTATTGTATTTATTTAGCAGGGCAATGGCGATTTGTAAATAGTTTGTGTTAAATACCGTGTGTATATGCAAGAATTAAATGCAAATAACACTGTGTGTTGAAATCCATCTTGCCTCCAGGAATATGAGCTATATATTATAAAGTACAATGCAGGGCGATGGTGAAGCTCTGCCTCCTTTCCCTTTATGGCTGCATCCCAGATGAGGATGTGTTGAGGACCTGACAGGGTCGATTCATCATCCCTCTCAGGTCATCCATCACCAGCGGCAGGCAGAGGAGAGTAGCTGGGCGGGTGACAGACCGGGAGCGTAAGGGGAGCACTCTGCTCCGGGCGCCCAACTGGGTGCTCAGTCCAGCATGTGCTTCAGTGAGCTTCCTGCAATGCCGTGCAGCAATTAGTTCAGCCTGTGCAATGTCCACATGTGGCGGTGATAGATTGGTATTACAGGATATCTACTGATGCCATCACACCAGAAGAAAGACCCGCAGCAATATGAATCCAGAGTGTGAGAGATGAATCAGACATTCACATTTTATAGGACTGAGTTCATTAGAATAAGATTTCAGTCAGTGTTTTCTAACTTTTTAAAGTTTTGACCCAATAATATAGTCACCTCAACTTTAAATTGCAGTGCATCGTGCTTTGTCACTGGCTTCCACTGAAAAGCACTTGTGGCCTGTTACTTTGTCACTCGTAGTGTGAACATAGTGTGAGAGTTTACCAACATGGTGCCTCTGAGGCTTTACTTACACAGCAGTGCTTTGAGCTCAATGCCATGTCAGCATGCTAACACGCTCACATGGTGTCATTGAGCTGATGTTTTGCAGGTACAATGTTTACAATACTCAGCAATCTTAATTTGGCATGTTACCATGCTAACATTAGCTAGTTAGCACTGCATCCAAAGTACAACAGAGGTTGGTGGGAACATTTTTAGTTTTGCACTGGAATTTGGTCATTAATCAAAGTATGGAACAAATTGGAATTTTGACCTGATGATGGCACGAGATGAAGGGATCATCAAAGTTATTCCAATTAATCCTGAGGGCAGAGCTACCAACTCTCACGGTTTCGCCGTGTGACACACGCTTTTGCATGTTTTCACACGCACTCACGCCACACAACCAATTTCTCCGTCATCAAGCGGCCCTGGCTCTGAGATTGCCGGCCACGACTATATTCTATGGCTCAGAGAAAACGTTAAATTGACTCTAATACATGATGTTGATGATCACTGACTGAGATTAATAATAGTCCTCGCGTCCCTCCTCACACTCATGGTTTCCACATCCAGCAGCATGCAACACTAATGTATTCACATTCATGGTTTGGATGTTGCTTGCAGGTTTTCAGGATATTCTGCCATTAATTTAATCCAGAACAGCTGGAAATTTAAATTTCATTTTCGGGGTAACGTTATCACGTAGCCTCTTGACATGTGTCAAGACTAAGAGGCTCAGACGCACAGACGGATGTATCCGGTCATTCTTCAAAATAAAACATATTTTTCGATTATTATTATTTTTTTCATTCTTTCTGTGCGGCCCGGTACTAAGGGGATCTTGCGTCACTCGCTCGCAGACGAAGCCGCTTTTGAGTGTGATTCGACAGCATGGCACCAACGTGTAAATCCTTTAAAGGAGTATATTGATATTGTTTTTATTACCATGTGACTGCACCTGGGCCGGCAGAGTTAGTTTAGGTTCTGTAACTTAACTTATTGTTTTGTTATGCACCTTCAACATCCCTACACCCCATCTAATGGAAATCTATTAAGTAGTTGTTGAGTTATTTCCGTTTGGACAACATTGCCATCTGTAGAGTCAAAATGTATATGTTAATTGTATGTATACACACGTGTGTACATCAGTACACGTGTTTCACATCTTGTTTTGGTTTATACAGTCGATGTGTTTGTTCCGGTCCACTACCCTGCCACCTGTCTGGCCGTCCACTGTGTTCCTTCCTTTGATGCAGGGCGGTGGTGTGTCATCCAGATGTGGCGGCAGAGGTTTGAAGAGTTCACTTAGTCCCTGGAGATTTTCCCCCTGAGCCCCTCGCTCAGGCATTGATGTACGACTCTCTTCTGTAATTCTATTTCCCATTTCCAGCTGCTCCTTCTTACCTGCTGCTTCCTTCCTCCTTCCTCCTCCTTCCATTTTGTCCTCTCCAATTCTCAACTGCAGCTGACTTTCAACATCCTCGGTTGGATATAGTTATCACATTAGTATCTATTGTACTGGCCTAAGGGTAGTAAAACGTTTGACTTTTTTCCTGTGTGCATTCCTTCTCTGTCTCAGTTCAATTTAATTTAATTCTGTCCCTTTTCAACAGCTTCTTTTTGTGTCAAAACGGTGTAATTAATAACATACATAATGCCCAGAGTGCTGGTATTTGGCATAGTAGCTCATGGAGACATTCAAATGTAACTGAGCCTCTGTTAATGTTATTAGTTACACTTGTGCTTCTCCTGCTATGACAAATCAGAAAGGCGATTGAACGAATCAGAAAATGCTCTCATGAAATCTAAATAAGGTATGAAATCCGTTGCATTACACAGAGTGGAGAAGTGAATGTATTCAAAATGAATGCACATGTGGCCCTATAGTTTGTTATGAGCTGAGCTACAGATGGCCTTGATGCTTGAAAAGTATGAGAACGAACAGTGAGAACTCTAACAGAGAGCCCTCCAGGCAGCATGCATCACTCACAATCTTAACAGCTTACAGAAAAAAGTCGCCAAGCTTTAGGAAACATATGTGTCTATTTTCACTCAAAAGAGTCATCTAGCATGCCTCTGTGTGTGTGTGTGTGTGTGTGTGTGTGTGTGTGTCTTCCTCTCACTATGTAGCGAGAGGGTGCTCAAACGGTCACTGAAGTTATTGATGCTACAAAAAAAGTGCATGCTGTAAAAACTGGACTAACTGTAATACAGCAGGATCGACGGCCTCCAGCCGTATAATCCAAGTTCAAGTTCTATCTCATCAAACCTCTGCCGTGCTTCAAGTGCCCTTGAGCAATCAACTACAGCATGTGCTCTCGCCTTTCCTGGATAGAAAAAGAAGAAAACAACATATTTGAGAAATATCTGTAGAAACACACTCACACGGACGCTGACACGCACATGTATGAATTACAAAAAGGGATCTACATTTTGTAATGAGAGAGAGAAACAGACATGATAAACATTCGAAAACTGTCTTTCATCAGTATTATTTTTCATCCGCGGCCGCTCACGACATAACGATGCTGCCCTGTGTGAAGAGGCGAGCTCTGGTTTGGTCTGGAAACAGGATGTGGGCAGGAGAGCTGGGCATCGGCCACATGCCATGGAGCCCCTGGAGCTCATTTGCATAGGTTATGTACAGTGTGTGTGTGTGTGTGTGTGTGTGTGTGTGTGTGTGTGTGTGTGTGTGTGTGTGTGTGTGTGTGTGTATGTGTGTTTGGACAAGTGTTTGGTGAGAGCTGGGTGTCCAATAAAATCCTTGTGTTCTTGTGCGTCTGTGTACTTGTCTATTGTTAGTTTGTGTGTGTGTACTTGCACATTTTGCATTCATGCCCCTTGTTTTGTGTAATGCTTTAATGCTTGTATCCAAGATGTGTGTGTGTGTGTGTGTGTGTGTGTGTGTGTGTGTGTTTGTGTGCATGAATGTGTGTCTGTCTATGTGCTTGTTCCCTCCCCCATGTCTTGCGTAGGCTTCTTTTCCCGGCACAGCACCATGCATGGCATTCCCGTTGGCACCGTCTTCAGCCCACCCTGGAAAAGTCAAAGTCGGGCAGCCAGGCTGTCTGTCTCTCTCATTCCACCTCACCTCTCCATCTTTCCGCTCTGACAGCGTGCGGTTGAATAACAAAACATGAAAAGGGCCAGAAGCAATATTTTGCAAAAATATTTACCACTAACAATTAAATAAATCTCGCCAAAAATTTTGCCAAAACATAAACACCCGTTTAGCAATAACTGGCAGATAATAAAATAATTTGACTAGTCGAGTCAGCCTTAAGTCACAATAATGAAGACTTCAGACTTTACCTGGACTTGACTGGTGTGACTTACATGAGATTTGAAGTCCTAAGTCCAAAAGGTTTTTCAAGCCTTACATTTAAGCGTATATACATTGACCTGTTCTCACTCCCAACGCGTCAAACATCACAGTCAGTGCACCTCAGCGTCTGACACTGACACATAGAGGCATTATTTAGCGTGTGTTTGTGACGCACCAGGCTTGCAACTAAACATATTAAATATGTCAACATGTCCACATACTCATCTGGTCCCCCTATTTGGAGTTTAGGAGCACTGATAAAGCTTCAATATTGGCATTCGGGTTGGAATGTGTTGCCACCGAAACAACTCAGCTAATGTCTGCAAAAAAAAAACGACACTATCTTTGAAAAGAAAATCCGATGTCATTCTAATGGTCAGCTTTTAGAAACCTGAAAGACTTGCTTCTAGACTTTGAATTTGCTAAAGAAGCCTGTAATTTCCTATCATCTCTCTACTGTCAGAAATCTCCACCAAATGCATAAAATGCCCCTCAATATATTTTAGAAAAGATTCAAGACCTAACTTGGACTTGGAGTCAAGTCCTCCCTTAATGGATGGGACATTTGACTTAGTTTGACAAGACTTATGACTTAGCCCTCACCAAAAGACCAAAAGGAAAATATTAATGTTGGAGCATTTTCTTTCTGCAAACAAGCCCACATCATACAAACAATGTGTGACACTGTGTATACACTGTAACATAGTAATGTGTAACAAAACAGAATCCATTGCATGCAGTGAAACCTCTCTGCTTGTCCAGTCGGTCAGTTTCTACCTCCCAGCTTCATCCTGGCTCTAGTCTGCTGGAAAGTCTGAACGCTTCAGACCAGCTTAAACAAACAAATAAGCCCAGAGGGAAAATATGAGAAACACAGGCAAACATCAGCACCTCGGCTTGAGCAACGAGCGCCTATCGCTGCCTTGAAATATGGCTTGTTTTTTGCTGAGACGGCATCAGCTTTATGATCTTCGATTAATGTTGTCGTGCCGCATCTGTTTTCATCCTGTGAAGCTTTTCTCTCATAAGTGCTGATTAATTTTCTGTAGTTTCCAAAGTAAGCGGTAATTTCTTTCAGTCAGGCTTTATTCGCTCTGTGTTTGAGATATCCATCTCGGAGATTTCTGTCTCAACACCAACGCAACGGAGGTGAGTGGAATTATACGTGTGGAGCTTAATGCATTGAAAATTACATTTACATCTCTTTTCAGAAACTGTGCTCACTTTACTCTGGATATCAATGGTTTAATTAATTTAGTATGGCTCTAAATCTCTGGCCACGTCTCAGATCTGGGTCTGGCGTTGCAGATCTAGATACTGTTGCCGTGGTTGGAAAAAAACAAGCGAGTCAATAAGAGATGCGTATGCGTGATGAAGAATGGGTCATCATTCTTCCCAGTGGCACAAAGATGGCAACAAAAAAGTTTCCACAAACACAGCACATTGTTGTATGTCCACTCACAGATATAATAACTCTTAAACTGGCATATTTCTTCAATTCAAATTCAAATGTTTTGTTCCCTGCTCGTAGCAACCGCCACTGACGATTTCATGTCTACAGACAAACCTGTCTCCTAAAAATTACGTTCCCCCAGAACTAATACGCATTCCCAATTACGTTTGATCAGAAACGTATCTCCTCCCTGATTATGTTTGTGTTTGACGTATTACACATACGTTGATTATACACGTATAGGTTGATTAAACACGTATTTTTGTTTTTATGTTTGTGTTTGACGTATTATAAATACGTTTATTATCGTGTGTTTGTGTTATTGTTTTCTTGCTTTATTTAAGCATATTTTAATTTTTAAACTCTGTGGAGAAAAAAGAAAAGAGGGGCGGGGTGAGGCCAGTGACAGCCGGCCAGTGAGAGCCGGCCGGCCCGGGCCGGGCGCCGGCCGCACCGGGAGCAAACATAATCAGGGAGGAGATACGTTTCTGATCAAACGTATTTGGGAATGCGTATTAGTTTTGGGGGAACGTAATTTTTAGGAGACAGGGTTGCTACAGAACAACGGCGTCAGTGGGATGAACGCGTCATTTAATTGGTTCGGGAAAAAATTAATACCCTCACTGAAAAGAAAATGGCTATCATGAACATCTTGACCGACAGACTCATGAAGCAAAGTACAAATTGAATGACGATTCAATATGATAATTAGTCATTTACAGCTTAACCATTGCTACTGTAACATATGAATATGAATTAATGCAACTTTAAGCACTACAAACCAAATTCCATTTACCTCCAGTGCAAATTAAAACTACACTTTCTGCATGGCTGGGAACCATTAGATCTAAGTGATCATCTTCATGTCTTCTTGTAGCTCCCAGGTAATTTTGAGACTCAATGCATCAGTAACCTCTTCTGCTGTTAGCTCAGAAACGTAGAAAAGCCAGCCGGGAAATGATAGATCACACTGATAAAGCAGCTCTGAGTTATGAAACGGACAGACAGCTCCAAGAACATTGCAGGGGCTGCAGTTCTCATCCTCAAAACTGCTTTTGTGAGATATTATCTAGCTTCAAAGAGAACACAAAAGTTTAATTAATTAATGTTTTGTCTGGACATGTAATACTCTTTGAAATACAGTCTAATCTTAGCTGCTGCCCTGTAAGCATTTTAGATTTACAGCAGGGAGCAGTTGGAGCCACCGATTGCCGTGCCTCTACCTCGGAGGGACATCATTAGGAAGTCCCTGCTGAGTGTTTTATTTTACTTGTTGTTCACATACTGTATTCTGCAGTGCATTAATGATAATACATTCTACTTTTTCTCAAAGTGAAGTTATTTCTACCGGACTGACTTTTTGTACCTTCGTTTTTAAAGACACCTCAGCAAGACAGAAAAGCTGTTTTTGACAACACTGTTGTGGGGATGGAGCTTTCTACTTGCAAGACGCTCTCTCCGCTGGGCCTCCTGTCACTCTCCAGCGTCCAAAACTGCTGCATCGCCCCTGCACTGTTGAAACACCGTCACCCCTCTACTGGTTGTTAACAGAGTTTTTAACTGGTTGAACATATTGATGCCTGGGCGTTAGAGACATGAGTGGATGTGACTTTGTCACCTCTTAACATTTGCCTTTTCAAATATTTCAGTGCTGCAAAATGCTATTTACCTTGTTATAAGATAAATAACATGTGATTAACTACTTTTGGTTTCACAAATTTACTTTAGTTTATATTTGACCATTTGCTAAAACACCTCCCATGAACACAGAGTTTCCAGTCTTTAGCTTTGCAACCATAACTAAGCATGGTTTGGATTTCTCCACACACTGAAGCGGTGTTCCGGTCTGTAGTATAAGAGCGATACGAAGGAAACTGAAGGATGGAGTGTTTTTTTTTAGGCTTTCTAAAACCACAAACACGAGCACGAGGGTAAAGAATGGATTAAACTATTTATCCGCTCCAACACAAGCTTCAATCGTTAGCATCTCTGGCTACATAGAGTTACCTCCCAGGCCACATCATTGACAGACATCATACGTTTGTTGGGTTACAGGTTGCATTAAAAAAGACCTGTTCACAAAAAACTGTGTAGTATTTCCTCACTGTGTAGACGCTAATCCTTGATGCGTAGCTAAGTAGCAGTAGGTAGCAGCTCTGCTCAGCTCTGTATTGGATTGGAATACATTTAGCAACCCTTGTCAACGTTACATAAATTACGTTATGTGTGTTTGCCAAGCACAATAGTCCGAAAGTTAATGTTGAAAGATAACAGCACACTGTTTGGAAATACAGACCAGTACGCTACGCATGCTAAGCATCTGAACACACCTATGTTAGAACTTAATTCTATTGTTTTTCTTGTCATAAGGCCTAGCTTGCCGCATCATTCAATACAAGAAAATTCACATTCATGACGCAGTTTACAGAGTTCTCGATTTAAGACGTGTCAGCTTGAAACAGTAAAAAGTCGGCATGAGAAGTTGTTTTCAACCTGCAGCTACAGCTGTTGAAATCTACGCATTGTCATTTCACCTGAAAAAACTGACAAAGCTAACCAGAAATGAGAAGCCTCCTTTTATCTGCCTCTGTTGTAATTCGGGGAGCCATTCTTCCTTATTTGGAAATAAATGTCTGAAGTTTAATGTCCTCAAACTAAAGGGCACCAAAACTTGTTTGAGAAATAACATGCTTCATGTTGAAAACTAAAATTTCTATCATGATCTATTGTGATAGCATCGTTCTTACTATGTTATTATGATCATAAACTAAGTGGTTAAATGTGTTTTCTTCCCTTTGCTGTTTTATTGATTCTACATATACTACATATCCCCTGCAGTGGCCATTAGTTCAGTAATGGCGGGTAAACATTGGAGACAATCACAAGGCAAACAGAGAAACACAATCAATGCCTCTCAGCCTCCAGAAATATGATCCCGCACCTGGACTCCTTCAAAGTACCTCAGCACCTCTCCAAAAGAGCAAAAAAGAGAGTCAGTGTCCCTTTAAGGGATAACTCACAGAGAAAGAAGAAAAACTGCAAAGAAGGAAGGAGAGGAGAGGAGGTGTGTATGTGTACGTGTACATGTCAAGCTCACAGACACTTGGGAGAAAGACAGAGAGAGGAAAGAGAGATAAGGAGAAAGAGAGACAAAGACAGAGAGACACAGCATTACATTAGGCACTTAGAGCCATTCCTCTCTCGCTAAAGGCTAATGCAATTGCCACAATAAGAGTGTCTCAGCGGAGGCTGTAAAAAAAACTAGAGAGGGGAATGAAAGAGGAGAGGCAGAGAGGGAGGGAGGGATAGAGAGGAGGAGGGAGGGAAGAAGGAGGACTGGCAGCTCTTCTTCCAGACTCTCATATGGACAGTGGATCTCACGGGACAACTGGTTGAAAGTCTCTCTCTGTCTCGACTGTTACTCCTGGCTGAGTGGGTCGGCGCTCTGCTGTGTCTCCAGGGCGATCTGTCAGGTTTAGCAGGGAGGAGAGAGAGAAAGAGAGAGAGAGAGAGAGAGAGAGAGAGAGCGAGAGAGAGAGAGAGGGGAGACAACTCCGGTTGCAGGCAGGCAGCAGTTACCAGCCTGCTGCCGGCTGGGTGTGTTAACTCCGCATCTGACCTCTATGGGAACAGAGCAGCCTCCACTCCTCCCCTCTCCTCCTGGCTGTGGGAACAAGGGGGACAGAGTTTTTGCCCCCCCCTCGTCTCTCTCTCTCTATCTCTCTCTCTCTCTCTCTCTCTCTCTCTCTCTCTCTCTCTCTCTCTCTCTCTCTCTCTCTCTCACTCTCCTCTTCTCACTGGGTTGTGGAGCTCCTGGAAGCGGCCCTGGACAAAGCAGGACATGACATGGACAGCTTTGGCAGCGAGACCTCATCGTTAGGCTCTCTGAGGATTTCAGCGCTGATTGATTCTTGGACCTGAAGTGGCACAGTTGGCACAGTCAGGCAGCCATGCAGTTGTCTCAGCAGTCATGAGGCAGTTAGTTAGTTAGTGAGCCAGGAAATCGATCAGTGGGTCCTCCCCGTAGGGACAACTCTTCAACTTTGTGCAAATCATCGTCTGAACTCTTGAGGCGACTCAGACTTACCGAATAACAAAAACGGACCTATGGGCACGGTGAGTGGCAAACACCTCTCTCGGTCTCTCACAAGCTTTTTCACACACTTTTTTTTCCCCTTTGACTCGTTTCCCCTGTGCGGGTGTAGTGTTCCATTTCCAAATTGTATTAGCTTTGCTCTGTTGTGTGCCTCTCCTTATTTTTTTTCTTCATCCTTTTCTTTTTCCTTTGGCAGCTGACACAACACAAGACAGTAAATATGATCAAAGCTTTGGTTTGATGTCATCAAGTTTATGCAGTTGTCATAGTCTAGCTTTGATCTTTTAGTGACGGCACATGGGAATACAATGCATCTCTGTATGACAAACAGGTTTTACAGCCACCATTAGCTAATCTTGTTGTGTATGGGGTCGAATGAAAAATTAAATTGTCATCTACTCAAGGCTACTTGAGAGCCTAAGATAGTGTGTTTATTAATACTACATCAATGGAGAATCTTATAAAAGTTGAATAAGCCTGTATTTGATATTGATCTCTGGGAACAGAAAAGCAGATACAGAAGTGTAGTCCACACACACACACACACACACACACACACACACACACACACACACACCTGCATGACTTCTGGCTGCTGTACCAGCACTTTTTCTCAGCAAACCCGTGACTGTGGAGGGTTTTTGTAGGACGACAAAATCTCACCACTGTTTGGAAAAGGAGTTTGATTTGATAAACTCATTCTAAAGTGGAGCGCACAGAACATTTTTGGACAAATTGTTCAAATATTTGAACACGTTCCAAGGCTTTATCTTGGTCTGCTAAATCAGTGAGTCGTTCCCATGTGTAAGAGAGGTGCTTCACAAGGGCAAGGGCAATGCTTTTAGAGAAGTGTTATTCTTCCGGATAAACCAAATACAGCAACATGAATGAGAAAGAAATGTGGAATATAAGGGATTCTACATGCCTATTAACACAAATAGTAATAAATAATTGTTTTTAATTCTGACAATTAACACCACATTTTGACTTTTACCCTCCTTATCTACCTTTTTACTATTTTGTTTGGTTTCCCTGCTCTCACATAATAGTTCTATATGGTTGAGTCTGGGGGGTGTTGTGATATACTGATATTGATGATAACTGTGATATTTATAAAATGATTTATATCCTGTTAATAATACACATATGATGATATTGTGTCAATAAACCTAGCGCCTCCTAAATCATTTTATGTATACAAGTTTCTTTCCACCTCCCTACACTTATTTCCCTACACATATTTTTGAGAGTAATTTCTTTGCCAAAAAAGAAACAAAACACGTAATAAACAAAGCTGAGATGAATTTGACAGATTTTTTAAATGTTCTATAGATATCGCGATAATTATCGCAAATTATTATGCCTGAAATAGTTGTGATATCATGACAGTCCATTACACTGTGAGACTCAATCATTAATCCTCGAGAAGAAAAAAATCGACCTGCTGTTGAAGAAAGTAATTTATCAAATTAACAACCCAGATAATTCTTCCAAACCAGAGCTAACATTCACAGAATGAATATTGTGAATGATTAATTTTTCATTTGTAACATTCTATGTTACTGCCGTGTCTGCTGGACATTTGAGGAGGTAACTACTGCAAACAAGTGAGCAGTAACAACTTGATAAACTGAGGTTATTTTAACGCTCAGTCTTTTTGCTCCCTTTTGATCAAATATCAGTTCAATCAGCTTTACATCGAAACTCTATTTCAGAATAGGCCAATCATTGCATACCCTCTATCTGTGGTAGAGGTTGACAAGGGCGTTGTCTCGAGAACAACAAACAGATGTTTGTTATTTAGGTTCTGCTGCTGATATAAACCATTGAGTTTATGTGAGTGTGAGCACATGTCTGTGTGTGGCGCAGGAGGTGCACCTGTGGAATATATTGAGTTTCCTGAGTTTCAGTGTCCTGTGTGCAGCCACTAGACCTTCTCCTCTCATAATTTCCCTGCATTTTGTGTATTCACTGGTTCTCCTCAGATCAACTGCGGAGTGTTTAAGTGTATGGGACAGCATGGTTTCCCTCAGCTCTTTCAGCCCGGTCATGCGTCTACCACAGAGAATTTCTGTCTGAGCCGAGGCAATTACAGCACATATCCAAAGCCATCTTAGCCAGGAACCAAATGAAGGAGCCTTTGATAGGCCCCAACTGATGCATATTTACTTTTTATGACCAACCAAGTAGTAAACAGCTTGCCTTGTTGGCGCTCGAGCAAGACTCTAAATACAGGCCTGTTCATGCACAAACGCACACATTAACACACTCCAGAGCATGCACAAATAGACAAAGACTTCAGGAGAGGAACTCAAGAGAAAACTATGCAGACATCTCTTCTGTGAACACCACAGAAATATCCACGACTAAGTGGCACTGCCAGCTAGATCTGCTTGCCAGTTTCTGATTTCATAATCAGGTTTGCTGGCTATTTTCTTTTTCCGGAGCTGCAGACACAGCAGCAGCAGCAGCAGTAGCCACCAATTGAAGCCATGTGTGGTGGAAAAACAGGCCTCAGTTTGTGGAGAGATTGCATGCTTGGAGTGGGAGGGAGCCGGCCGGTCATGGAGGTCACGATCCGAACACACCAACTCCTCTTGGCCTTCTCACGCGCCATGCTGACGGATGCGTCTCAATATAGTTAGTCAGAAATCCCTCCTAAACCTCCTTCACCCCCTCCTTACCTTTATCTGAATTTAATAAGTCAATTTTACAACTTTTATTGGACAACTTTTGGAAAAAAATTTATCAAACAAAGGCCAGAAGAAAAGGACTCAAAGTTAGCTTTTGTCGACAGGGAGTGACACAAATAAAAAGCAGTTGGTTGAGTTGAGTCTGGTATGAGGCTTAGAATCCTGAGTCTCATACCAGAGTCCTCAACTGAACCAGACAGTCCAATGTTGTTGTGTCTGAGTTTATTTCCTCCACTGCTACGTCACTCTCTCACACAAGAATACGGTATCATCTCTTTCATCTTTCCTATTTTTGCCATCTTTTGCGCTTCAGTTCTACTACTACACCGCCTCCCTTTATTCTCGGCTTGTTTCTGAGGGTCTTTCTCCATCCAGTCATAATGTTATCAGCGTAGCCACAGCTATTAGCTAATAGCTGAGATAGCTACTACTATCAGATTCAAAGATGCCAGGATTTAATGCAGCTGTGCCATTTCCCCTCATACACTATAATGGATCACGTTTCTGTCAGCGCAGAGCCCCAGAACCGTTTTTCTTTTATCCATTGTTCCTATAAGAGGTGAGTCAGTGCCTCTGTAAAGATAATTCAAATGGTTTAGCATCAAGCCCCTTTTGACGTAAAATTCCCAAATCTGTTTAGTCTCAGATATCTTATTCCGTTTCATTTCTAACAAAAGGTTGGTAATGATTGATTCTGCATGAAATAACATCTCCGCCAAAATTGCATTAGCGTAATGCAAAGTGGATTATTGTTAATGCGACATGAGAAAAAACTCCTGCTTGCATGCTCCCTTCATCAGTCAAATGGCAGGGCTGGTTTATCGGGACTGAGTGATCTAATGAGCTAAATAATGAAGCTCAGACCCAACAAGCTCTGGTAATGACTTTTTAATGCTCATGGGGTCTTTAGTTACCTACAAAGGTGTGATTGGTTGAGACAAGGCCCCCATGTCTTTACCTCTCTGATCAATTCTAACATTGTCCGATGTGGCAACCCAGCCTCTGAATCAACTCAGCAGAAGCTCTGGTTCTTTCTGCTGTTTCCCTGCAGTCTCTCACCTTTTTTCTCTATGTTTCTGAAGCAGATGCATTAACCCCCGGGAAAGGTGCAAACATTTTCAACCCACGCAGTTGCGCCCACTCGTCTTTCCATCAACTTTATATGCAAGTTGTCCAAATATGCACCTCTAAAGTCCACTCTGCATTTTGTGTTAACACACAAGAAGAGAGAAGATAAGACAACTGAACAATTACCTAATGAAATGGGAGTGCTTGTTGGATTGTTAAAAAAAATAAAGACTTAACTCCGAGGCCACATTGTATATAAACATGGGGACAACTGCACACACTTTTTGTCTACTCTTGGAAGAAATGTATAGTGTTATACTCATTTGTACACACAAAAAAGTGGCACAGTTGTATAATAGTTGTGCAATAGTTGTCTAAGAGTAACACAGCTAGTGATTGTCAAGTGCACGTGAATGTTGGATTGTCAGTTGTGGAAAGTGTTAGAGCTTTTTGACCCTACGAGTGATCTGTTTGAGGCATAGTGACTCCTTAAGATTCTCCGCCTCTCATTTCATTAGAACTTAGCACACTTTAGTTAACTTCAACTTTGAGTTGATGCAACGCTACAGATTGATCGAGCAGGGTTAAGATTTGTGGTCGACTTAATTAGAGAGATGCGCTCACATCTCCTGAGGCAATAACGCTAACACCAGAAATTGTGCAACAGCGTTGGCAGTTAAGTTACATGCCGACTAGAGACTGGCCAACAATCACATAAACTGAGCTGTTTTAAATGTTGTACTGCCAAATAGTTCAAGCATACCAGCATGGTTAACACATATAAGCAAATCAATATAACAAGTATGAGCATGAGTACGCTACTGCACAAGCGGGCCTGTGTTTTCAAACGTTTTCTAGGTTGCTTCTAAAGTAGGATTATGGCTTACAATTTATTCTACATAGTCTGAATAGAGACTACATTATTTTATTGATTATTAATTGTACTGTCCATTCAATGAGCAACGTAGAGTCTTCATGCACATCCAAAAAATGATGCAGTTGCTGGTCCAAAACAATACAGCAATGAAAATATCATTAAGGTCTGCACACGATAGCCTTTGCCATAGACTGAGCATTCTTTGCTTATTATCAATGAGGGTGCTGTTTTTATTTAATTAATTTGAATATGAACTGGTCACATATCTTCAATAGTAAAACGTTTCTGTTCCTTTCTTGCTCAGATTTGCTTTGAGAAGTGCTCTAAATTAATCTGCAGCTAAGACTCCTTGTTAAAAATTGTTCTTCCCCAGGAACTCTCTGAGAGTGTTTTCAGAATGTTTGTGAATTCCGTTCACCAGCATGACACAAAGGCATCCATAAATCAAAGCTTTTCTAATGCAATTTGACGAGTGCTCGCTCTCTTTCTCACACGCACACATTCCCACATTCCTATATTTCTCTCCGTCTCTTGTTTCTCCTTCTCCCTCTCAACACGTTGCCTGTGTTTTGTGAGAGCAGGCTGACAAATCACAGCGGCACCGACGTGCGAGATGCTGGTTGACGTCAGCGCTGAGCGCCGGGTTCAGATGTGAATCTAACGCCCGCAGTCAACACCACATACATGACAACATCTCCAGTGTAAACACTGCCGACTGCCTCGAGTAGAAATACATGAGCAACTGCTTTTTTCACCTTTGAAAGCAAATTGAAGAGGAGGCAACTATAAAGAAAGATAGATTCTTGTGGATATGTATGTGGATATACATGCTGCAGTTCATTTTAAGTTACTGACCACTTGAGCTTAGTATTATTTCCTTTCTATTTTGCTGTTTTGCCAAACAAGCAGTTTCTCCAGGCTGCGTGAATGAGGTCATTTTGTTCGGCTGAGTGTGCAAAGATAGCACTCAAAAAATGTGGTGACTTGTCCACACCTTCAGCCCCGTGTGAAATAAGAACTTCCATCAGGCTTTAGATTACGTTCATTTCAAGACATGCTATAATTCCTTCACAAGCGAACAACATTGAGAGTCAATTTTAGTTGGACATCTGGAAATTATGTCAAACTTAACACCAGTTGCAGAGAATAATCGTGTTGTCCAGATAGATTATGTTTTATCTACAGTGGAGCCAAAACATTAGTAAATTGACAGAATTAAACTCTTTCCTTCTGTCATTTTTCATATTTGCTGGTTCCATCTTCTCAAATGTGAAAACTTGCTGCATTTTTTTGTCAAAGATTATAATAAAATTATAATCTTTGGGATTTGCATGATGTTTTAAAGGCAACACAAACATGGAATTTTTTGAATAAATAATCTGACAATACCTGATAATCTAATGAACATGTGTAATCATTACCACATCCAACCTCTCCATCATCACACCATGTATTTAAATCTGACAATAATGTCACAGATCAATCATTTCCCATATCAAGTTTTTACGCCTAGAAAACAAACACTGACAAAAGGCCTGACCACTCCCTTTTGATTCACTCACACTCTCACCATTTTACTCTTTTCTTTCACACTCAACCCGCTCCAACTCATGCATGCAAATGAACACACACACACACACACACACACACACACACACACACACACACACACACACACACACACACACACACACACACACACACTCCCTCCCTCATTCCACTTTCCTACAACTGTTCAGTGAAGCACAACTTAACGTTCCACATCTCACAACCTAGACAAACATATTTATTCATGATTCCTGTGCAGGGAGGGTCGGACTGTTAACGCTGGTTGACAGGACCGACATATTTCTCTGTCTGGAAGCAGTTTGCACGCCTTCATTAGCTTGTACAACATGTACTGTGGCTCTGCACATAAACAGCACGGCTGTGGAGGACACCCAGTTCCTTTGACATGTTGCCATTGACATGCCATTGAGAACCTGTCAGCAGACGTTGTAATGTTTATTATCTACCGGCGCGTTTAGACAAGAGTAGAGCGCTGACTTCTAAAGATAGGTCTTGAGAAATGTCTTTGTAATTATCAAGATTTCAAAACACACTTGATAGTTCTTTCAGATGAGATCTGAACTCCTGCGGCGTTGAAGATGAAAGTCGGTTCTTTAATCTCATTAATCAACTCCTCACTGGAACGGGCACAAGATGTTACTGTGCTGATAGTTAATCATGACATGTATAGTAAACTTAGACAAAATAAGATTAATTAAAGCACATAATTATATGCAATTGATATTTGAAGGAGTTTACCGACACTTGTGCTTTGTGGCTTCAGATTAAAAGATCAACACGGCTGTCATGTTTGTTAATCTCACAGTAAAGCTTTATCGAGCTAAGATCAAGACCCAGGCAGAGCGAGGCCCAGTCAAGACTAAGACCAGGCCGGTGCGAGTCCCACACCACATGACACACTTAGGATAAAATGAGGAACATGCAAATCGCTCCTCAAATTGATCGGAAAATACCCTAAAAACACTCTCAGAAAACAAATAAAGTTTCCTCTTCATTCACTTCTTGTATTGCCATATATACTGTGTGTACCAGAAAAACATCTTTCCAGAATAATCAAAAGGCAAAACTTGAAATAAAATCCTCTTTGTCTAAGACAGGGACGAGACAGTACAAATGCGGACGATTCCAAAGATTTTCAAAAAGTCTCGAGACCCTACCAATCTAAAGATCTAAAGTAGGATCTAAAGAGTACTAAAATACAACAGTAGTACAAAATACGGCGACCAAGCTATAGCATGTTCTTTTTTTTTATTTGTACAAAAGCTGGAGCGTAAAAATAACAATTCACTGTTTTTATTTCTTGGCTTTGAGCAATTCCAAGTCAACCAGTGTTTTTTTCCAAAAAAGGAACCTGTTCCGGATTTCTCTCTTGTCATTGAAGATGTGGTTCTCCAATTATTTTGACTTGTAAATCAGGTGTGAGGAGATGCTGACAATGTACAAAAAAACAATAAAGGAGAGACTGTTGAGACTCAGCCACAACCTCCTCCTCCTCCTGACTGCTCAACAATCCTGTCATTATTCCTTCCCTAGCAGGGTGGGCCTGGAATTTTCCGTGCAAAACAGCATAAACAACAACAACGAAAGATGATGATACACAGGGACGTTGCAATTGTACACTAAGGGAGTTGTAAAACAAGTTTAGTTCTTCTATGTCTCCCTTTGTTGGACCCGCCCAGCTGAACCACCCTCTGACCTGAAACTCACTCGTTTAATAAGAAACCGAGACGAAACAGAATCATGTGCTTTTCTCTATGAATGTTTATTATTTTCAAAAGACATAGATTTCCTGATGGTGCACGTTCTCCTCGGCCGACATTTTATAGTGGGGCCATTGATATCCAGCACTACCAGACGGTTTGCATTGCCTTCACCATTTCAAGCAAGCAGTGTTTTAGTTTTGCCTCTGAGTTCTTTAAACACCCGACCAGGGAGCTGGCTCTGCATGTTCCAACCAGAGTCCACATCTGCTGCATCTTGCTGATCTGTGCAGCTGCAGAGTCATTCCTCACATCCCACAAATCTAATATTTTTAGATAACATGTATCATCTTTCATCCCAGGGTTACACGAGTCAGACTAAAAGTGCATCATAGATTACCTTCAGATCAGTTCAAGTTCTGCTTTAAAGGTTTTAATCAGATGAGTAATGTCCCCCTCATCTCTCTCTGTTTCAGGTCACAGGTGCTCCACAGATGCTGTGGACGAAAGCACCTGGAGCCCATGGAAGATGTTGGAGAAGATACAGAAGGCGGAGAGGTGCATGCGGATCCAGCCTCTGTCCCGGCTGTGGTGGGGCGGGTTCCTGGCACCGTGATTTGATGCACAAAGAATAACAAAAATCACATTGCCAGGGATTTCCACTCCTTCACAGCTCAGCAGGTGACCCACCTGTGTTATATTTCGACAGTGGGATGCCTTTGTGTAGTCTCCTTGTGTGTTCTGTTATGATCTGACACTGTATGTTTCTATGGAGTCAAAGGAACAAATACTGGAGAGGTTTCAATGGATATTGTGATCAACTCTCTCAGTGGACTTTAAGAGGTTAACTCCTGGAACCAGTTTCTGACACTGAAAACTGCAAAAATAATGCGTTAAAGGCGGCAGTAAAATGTGCAGCTGTCTGAAATTGAAACTGTCTTCACTATTCTCTCATTTCAAGTCAGCCAGTCGATGTAAATGCAGAATCAATGCAGATCACGTTTTGGCTCTTGGAATTAATATTTATATACAAGGAGACCATTTTGATGTTTCAAATGAATGCAAGGATCCTCCGTCGGGAGAACACTCGTTAACATACGAGGAATGAGCCTCGTCGAAGGCGAAGAAAACCTCCACGTCATAAGCATTGCATGCTCTGAAACCCACAAGACTTTCCTACTGAGCAGTCACGTAAAGGTCTGCGTGATTCTCAATTCCCTGAAAAGCCAGCCACCCACTTGCTAAAGGCACAGAGCTTAGCTAATTGGTGAGCATTGATCCCTGCTATGTGTTGTTCACAGTGGCTAAGTTCAGTGCCTGAGGTGAAATAGTTGATTCGACGAACGGGGATTTGTTCCGGTGAATGGAAAGATCTTGATGATCTCGGATATGAAGAAAGGAGGAGGAAGGAGGAGAAGAGCGAGGAGAAATTAGGTGGCGAGGGAGGCAGGGAGGTGAGAAGACAGAGCGAGTCCCATGTCAGAGCAACGTAGGGTTGAATGGGTGCAATTGTGCAATACAGTCCAGACAAGTTATATCGTTTTCTTTATTGTTTGCCTGAAGCAACAACTGTCTTATCTTCCTTATGCTTCAGGCAGTAATCATCATGCATACCAAATATATTTGACAGCGTATCACTGAGACAGTTTGACCCAGGTTAAACAATGCCACAGGTTGTATTTGAGGAATGCGGTGCTAAATGTCAGACCCGTCGGGGCATGCCCAGTTCATGTCCAACTGAGTTTGCTCAGTCCGAGTTTGTCAGTGTGTTGGTGCCACATGGCAGCCTGGACTTTTGTGTTGGAGAAGAAACCTGCATTTCACCGTTTGATAACCCCCTGGCCAAGCAGCGGTTGTCTAAGCTTCGCAGCCGTAACTAGGTACGGCAGGCCTGTCAAGCTTTAAATTTAAAGCGGTGCGCATGCGGCTGTAGTAAAAGGGAACATAGGAGAGAAAGTGCAAAGAATTAATTAAAACAAGATTCAGAGGTTAGCACATCTGGCGAGCTTCAAAGTGGTATTACTTCCAAGGCCAAGCACTGCTTCATATAACATCATTAGTCAACGTTACAGGTTATTAAAAAATAAAAAAGAAGCCCTGTTGATAGCTGTGTATTAGGTCTCTCCACTCAGTGGATGCTATCAGATTCTAACATCAGCTCCTTATTTTAAAGTAATGTTTTCTCCTGTTATGTTAAAGGTGCAAACATACTGGTTTAAAATACCAAGAAAGCTAAACAGCCAAAAAGGGTTTTGTTAGAACAAAATAACAGTTAATGCTCGGACTTACAAAGCTAGCTCTACACCGCCACCTGGGGACAAATACAAGAACAATGCTTTGTTATGTCCATGTCTTCGATATGGATCACCAACTTTTTAATGTTTGCTTAATCAGCTAATATGCCTATGTTATTTTGGCAGAATCGCCAGTTTGCAGCTAGAAATGTGTCGACTATAATCAAGATGTACCACCATAATGATTGAGCGTAAGTACCAAGCAAGAAAGCAAAGCATGACAGAAGTTGCAGCTGCTGTGCTTAGTGAGCAGTACACATAAGATTGTGTGGTTGTTGTGCTATGCATGTTGCATATCATAATATCCTTTTTGTTGGATTTAAAGAAACCCCTTGCATGCAGACTGGACACTGCATTTTTTCAACGGAGGGATGTTTGGGCTGTGCCCTCCCGTGCCTACTGAACTGGTATCAGTGTTTGTCTAAAAACTGGCTCAGTTCAGCAGGAACAGGAGTGGAGTCTAATAACAATCAAGAACGACCCATTAACAGAATGGACACATAAAGAGAACTGGATTCAGCGTTGGAGGCGAGGCCCTGTTTAATTAAGTTGCTCAGTGGCGCAAGAAGCAAAAAGAGTTTGACTTCAGAGTTTAAAATTACTCGGATCTTCCGCATTCAATTGGGCCCTGAGCTTTTCCTTTAACCCTGCCTCCCAGCCGCTCGGCCGCAGGCTCATTCACGTGAGCGGAGGAAGGAGAATAACCCTAGATTTGGCTATGAGTGAATTTTACAACTTTTTGGAGCTAATGATTAAAATGAAGGCTGCTAAAGTGTTCATACTGGGGTGCTGATTTACCTTTAAAAATACCAAAACATTTTTCCCAATGTAAGGCGATGGAGAAAAGGACCCGGAAGTTGTAATTCCACGGTTTGGCCTTGATGTAACATTTTCAAGCACAGCACGTTTCCCTGGGGCTTGTAACCTCCCCAACTTCCACTATCAGGAAGACAGCCCCAGCCCAGATGCAACACTTTAAAGTGCTCTTGTGTTTAGTTGACCTCAGCCAACACAGAACGGTGGGGTAAGTCATTGGCCTTGATGAAAATCAAACCCGAGTCCTCCAACCTGTCAGACGACGGCACTGAACCCTGAAGAGTATGCAAGGGCGGTGCAGCTCGAGTTTCAGATGGCTGTCCCTTTCTTTGCTAAAATATGAATGTTTCATGAGCAGATTTACCATTTTTGGTGTGAATACTGTTACATACTGATGCCGTCGATCTTGGTGTTGTGCAGCCTTCATGTTTATTTCAGCATTCTTCCCTTGAAGAAGCTGCAAACTCGTCTCACTCTCTGCCCATCTCTCTCTCTCTCTCTCTCTCTCTCTGACTCTTTTTTCTGTTTTGTGCTGTCAAAGGCCAGGCTGAGACTGGAGTTTATTGTCAGGTAATTCCAGTTAAATGTCTGCTATGTCTGTGTAATTGATGTCACCCTGCAGTCCCCATTATCAGTGATTGGGAATGTGTGCAATGCTCTTCTGCACTCTTACAGATTACTTGCAGCCACCAAAGGAAAAGTGCATCATCTTGAAGATTTCATACCATGGGGGAGATGAAAGCTCATTACCAAGCATGATGAATCTGCTCTTATCCAACAACTCGATTGATTGTGGATGAACCATAAAATTATGTTTCTGTTACTTTGAATTTCTGCAGGTGAAAGTTTCATTCAAATTTGAAGAGATTACCCCAAAAAAGGTTTGCAAGAAATTTATTTAATTGTGTCAGCGGTATGATTTTGTCTCCAGGGCATTGTTCCTGCCAAATGGTACCACTGTCAAGTTAGCTATGATTAGCGTAAGCATTTAATCTACCCGAATGTGGATGACGACGGTGCATGAAGTGCATTTTTCTAAATGTCAGTACATTTCAAACTACTTTGTTTTGGAGCATGATTTATTTTGATATTACAGGTGCAACCAATGTTTCATTCCATTACAAATCCAACCACGCTTTAATTTAATAAAGTTTAAAAAGAGTTTGAGCATTGTTTTGTTTTTTTCAATAGTATACGATCACATCATTTATCTCTGTGAGGGAAACATGTTACAGCAGGAAAGAATAAAGGTGGAGACGAAGAATAAAAAGGTAATCTGAAAGACATGGTGTAACACAAACACTAAAATGAAGATACATGTGAGATTATCTCTGTGGTGCTGAGAACTGGTAAAAAGATGTTTTTCACTTTAGATAATTACCAAAGCTGAGGCAACATTCTTGAGGTCAATTTGGAGGTTTTAGAAACATGAAACCTGTTTATATTTCAATCAGGAGCAAATACATTTATATGATTAAACGTTGAGATTTTGGGAAGTATCCGTATGTGCCCGTCTGATGTTTAGTTCGGTCATATATCAGGTGTGTTATTCTAGGTGCGGCTAATGTAGCCTTGAGCTGCTAGACTCAAGCAAAGCATAGAAGCTGGTCTGGCTAGCTCACTTCTTTCTGACTCCAAATCTCAGGTTTTTTCAAATCTTTTTCAAACTTGTAGTCTGGTCAAAATGATCCGGTGCACTAGTGTGATGTCAGTGTGCTTGCTTATTGTCAGTGTTGTAGCAGTCGATTTCCATCAGACTGCCAAAGTTCAAAGGCTGAACTTGCTGTTTGAGACAAGCCAGTTGCAGGCTGCCTGTTTCATGCAAAAACATGACAGTGGACAATATTGAGTTCTCATGAAAGCAGACACATTCGTCCCCACGGCCAGAAATTGGGTACCCAGACCCAAGCCTCAAATCTCATTTTAGTCTCCATAGCAATGTCAACATCCCTTTTACCGTCAGGCCTCAAAGGCTGACCAGATTTCATGATGTGGCTGCTTTATTGAGCCTGATCTTCTTTTGTTGCCCCCTTTGGCATTCAATCAGCATCCGTGTTGTTCTGGCCCGTGGCTATGAGCTTGGCTGCGTAATTTGGTTTAGAGCTGAGTGGGAACATCTGTTCTACAAAGCCTCAGCTCCTTCCATTCCTCGGGCCTCAATGGAAAAAACTAAGGCCAGCAGTGGGGCCGCTGCTGCATCAGGACCTCCAAACCAGCACGCCACAACCTTCGAGTCCAAACCCTCTCAAGAGTACTCCCAGGGGTGAGAGAACATTTCATACCATGGGGGAGATGAAAGCTCATTACCAAGCATGATGAATCTGCTCTTACCCAACAACTCGATTGATTGTGGATGAACCATAAAATTATGTTTCTGTTACTTTGAATTTCTGCAGGTGAAAGTTTCATTCAAATTTGAAGAGATTACCCCAAAAAAGGTTTGCAAGTAATTTATTTAATTGTGTCAGCGGTATGATTTTGTCTCCAGGGCATTGCTCCTGCCAAATGGTACCACTGTCAAGTTAGCTCCTAACCAAACCAGCACGCCACAACCTTCGAGTCCAAACCCTCTCAAGAGTACTCCCAGGGGTGAGAGAAGAAGAGTGACGGGGCTTTGGAACGCAAGGTTCAAATGCGTGATGTCGTGTAGGATTTATAGGTGGACTGACAGTGACTAAGAGTGTGCTCTATTCATTTCAGATGTACAGTAGGATTTAAACTGTGAAACAAAGTGTTTCATTCAGCCTGACAACTCACATGGAAAATATTTTTTATGCGAATATAGAGTATATACAGTTGAGACCGTAATATGTGTTTCAATATTATTGCTATTATCTAGTCAGAGATGTGTGGTCACAGGCATAACAAATGAGCACACATTTTGTGCCTGTGCCAAAATCCACATAAAGCTGGGATTTATAAAATGCTGTATTTTATTTGAGCAAATGCTGATAAACCCCTTCAAATCGTATCAAACCATCTAAGTTCAACATTTTGAGTTACATGTTTATTTGCTTTTTTTGGCAGATGGTTAGATGAGAAGAATGATATCACTCATAAAGTTTCAATCAAACCAAGCTGGAGCCAGGAGACCGTTAGCTTATCTTAGTTGATCCCATGAATTTTTCCTCTAGTGCCACATTTAGGGGCTGTGAATAATCTCAACAACTATTAGATTGTATTCCATTCAGTCTGAACTGTACTTTATGTTAATGCTAATTAACTAATGTAAGCATGCTAACACACTAACTTAACAAATGTTAACCTGCTAAACATCCGAATGCTAGCTAACATTGTCATGTGAGCATGTTAGCATACTTATGTTAGCATTTAATTGCGCCGCTGTTCCTGAGTTCTTAAAAGAGCCGCTTACAGCTGTAGAGCCTGAGTCTGGTTTCTCAACGAATCCCCTGTCTAGAAAACCTGCGTCCTCAGTTAAGAGACTTTTGGAAACCGAAGCTGAATCATCACCCTTGGAACATCTTTCACAACACAATTAGTTAAGTGGTCACGGTGCTCAGCCAAAGCACAGCAAGAATGAGAGAGGGGATTAAGAAAAGAGAGAAAACTTGCTCACATATATATCCAAGGTTGAGAGCAGAGTCATAGCACACATCCAGCACTCAAGAGAGAACTTGTTGTCTTTGGTAATTGTCTCTGACGCTCACAATGAAAAAGGAATGAAAAAGCACGTTTATGTGCTTGTGGCGATTTTGATAGTGTTTGCCGCCATCATTTTAAAAACTCATAACGTCTGGCCTTTGTATCCGCTGTCCCACTATCTAGAATCTGATAAAGAGGAAACAGTTGGGTCCAGGGACGGTGTAGATTTTAAGAGACCTTTCTCCTCCACATGTACTCACACTGGCATCGACTTAATCTCCCCGGAACGGGCTCTTCTGTTAAGATGCAGAGGGAAAAAATGCAGACCAATGGCAACGTAGCGGTGCATTACCTTTTCATTTTAATGAAGGAACAGAATTTATCTTGCCCTGTTCTTTCCTTCTTCATTTTTCTTGAGCATATCGAGGCATGCATAATTTATGTAATAAATAATAATAATAATAACTACTGATTTAAAAAGTACATATATCCTAAATAAGATCCACTAGCGGAGAAGAAGAGGGCGTAGTTCTTCTGACCAGATTTCTCAGCAGCGTGTAGTTGGCAGAAACAGACACATGAAGAAGAAAAGAGTCTTGTATGCAAATGTTTGATTTGTTCGTTTGGACAAATAAACGCCCTTCCTGGACTTTTGTTCTCCTTGTTGGCGAGAGCATGATGTCAGCTCGCAGGAAAATAGCAAACACATTGATTGATTGGGTCTAACAGTAACCCTGCGATACATGCGCAGCCATTACTGACGTCTGAGTAGAATGGGACGCCTCCACGGAGACAAATTAAATGGATATTTTCTTGGGGAGGCTTTCTCAGGGAGTCCACTGGGTTAAAGAAAGAGAGATTTTCCTGACGCTGACAGTACATGAAATCTTCCTGTGTGTGTAAATGAGAAAGACCAGATTACGTCCAGTGGACACCTGGCCGTGACCGTCTGCTTCATATCACCGTGGGAACACATTTACTGTAGCTCCATGATTACACAGGTGAACAAGCACATGCACACATAAATACACACGCTGATTCGGTGTACACATGAAACAACACTCGTTCACTAAAACAAAGCTTTATTGTGTTTCCTCCAAATTATGACAAATAAATGATCATGACAGATATAAAATTTAAATTGCAATAAATCCATTGTTGTGCAGTCATTACAAAGAAACTTGCAAGATTCCCATTACATTATCCATGAAATAGCAGAAGGAAGTCCTAATCTTTCAGCTTCTTGTACATTCTGCAGTTTAAATGGACATCAAGGTCACGGATTATGCAAATGCTCTAATGTAACAAAACCAACCAGGCAGTGGAAAATATCTATAATATTCTGACATATACGTCCTCCACTTTTTCATGAGTTGTAAGTACAGAAGAAAACAAGCTGTCACAGGCTCTTTTACAGTTTTTCATTACCATGTGAACTATAATATATACATGACAACATGTCAGCAGGGCAGATAATCTCTCTGACATCAGCTGAGTCAGTATTAGTATCAGTCAGTCAGTGCTCTTTCTTTCAACACTTCTGATCTGATTTATTTACAGCGTGGTGTCACTCACAGTGACGGAGCCGACGTACACTTTGATACAAACTGTTTAGCTTCTGTCTGGAGTCAAAGAGTGTCCTTGCATTTCCGACCTGTGGACGCTACAGTAGTTCAGACATATTTCAGGAGCTGATTTTCCACAGCTTCAGCTGTGCTGTTGCCACAGGGAAAACATTTGTGTCCAAGCATTTGCATCCTCTAGTCTGAGCGATTGTGGCCTTGACTGGACCTAACTCTCATGTGATCAGCTTTCATTCTCTCTGTTCGCATTAGCATGTTGTGAATCAAGGGATGCAAGGGACCTTAATGATGAATTGTAATACATTTTTGGTCTAATGTTGTGCCATTCAACCTCACCTTTGGGATCCATCTTGGGATCCATAATTGGGATCCATCTTAGTCAACCATGAAGATTGAGAAAAAGTATATCCCTTTGTTTTACTGTATGTTGCTTTTTTTAAATGTTTTAGCAGCACCATTGCACCAAATATTTCTTGCACGCAAACCAATGCATGCACTTGCTCGAGAGGTTTGTGTATGAGTAACCAGAAGCTATAACCAGAAGCTATAACCAGAAGCTGTGTATTTAGCCATATTTGGGCACATGGTTGGATCATAGATGATGCTGCAGGAGGAAGTTTAAGAGATGTTTCTAGAGACATCTTGATCTGTATTTTTTCTTCAAGAAACTGGGTCACTTCATAACCGCCATGAAAACATGATAACCTCTGCCTTGAAAGAGTTGCAAAGTTAAACCACCACTTCAAGTGTTGTTGTGTTTGACACTCATGAGAGATTTTGGGTGGAATATCCCTTAAAAATGTGACTGCTGTAAAGCTGTAGTAAAATCTTTGTATAAGTGATGGTAAAAAAATACAAAAAGTGGAATTTCCCATTCACACATGTAAACACATGTATTAGTTTTCTTTTTCCAGGCTGTTGTGTTACATGCAGTTTTTCGTGCAGCACATGGCCCCAGAGTTGTCGCAGTGCTGATGGTACACTCTCTCCCCTCGTGTAGCTTCACTGTGCCTCACCCGCTGCCTTTTCCCTCTCCTCAGACAGTACATCATTAGCTGTCTGCTGAACACCTGGAGGTAAAGCCAGCGAGGTAATTATTGAGGGCATAGCCACGTCTGCACGCAACCACCATTAACCCATCGTACCTCATTTAAAGTAGAGAAAAAGCCTTGTTGTTGTAAGCGGAGAAGGAGAGAGAGAGCAGCGTGGATTGCTGATCAGCCCTTGACATGTCAAATATGATACAACGAGTGTCTCTGAGGCTGGAGCTAATAAAGCCTGGAATTTGCTGTTGCTTTTTCATCAAGCACCGGACCTGGAGCGGTGCCAGGACCGAGGATGAGAGAGGCTTATCCCCTACTCTTAACTGTGAAGATGCAGGAATTCATGAGAGGGGAACTCACACACACACACACACACACACACACATGCACGCACGCACACATACGCACACACACACACACACACACACACACACACACACACACACACACACACACACACACACGCACACCAATAACTTGTTTGCTTCCCCAGCCCAAAAGAAACAGGAAAAGATTTTGAGGAGAGCCGGCCTCAGAAATCTTTACGTCTGAGAAAGCTCATAAACGACTGCAGGGACCGGATTTAGAGTTTGTGTGTGCGTGTTTATGGGCATGTTTGTCTATGAGTGAGTGCACTTGCATCTACAGAATGATTGTGTGGACCTGTTATGCATTTGCAATCCGGTATATGCGTGTGTGTGTGTGTGTGTGTGTGTGTGTGTGTGTGTGTGTGTGTGTGTGTGTGTGTGTGTGTGTGTGTGTGTGTGTGCGTGTGAATGTGTGTGGGTTTTTGTCTGTATTTGAATGTGTTCTATCCTGCTGTAACTGCATAATCACCTCAGTTGCGAGGGCAGCAGTTTCAGGTAAAAAGGATAAAAGCTCAGTTCTTCCTTTCTTACCTTGATGCCTCATTTCCTCCCTTCGGTCGTCACTGACGAGCCCGAGCAGCTCACACACGTCACGTGCATTAATGCCTGCGAGACTGGCTGCCAGGATGCTGGAAAATCTCAGAAGACATTATTGATAAGCAAGCGGGTTTTATTGTTAATTGCATACATATATATACACTGTAGAGCTCTTTTTTCCATACTAGTTTCTATTCTGCTCTGTCATTGCTCCAGTGGGATTTCCTCTTTCTTGTGTTCATATAAGGCTTTTGTTTCTATATTTATTTTAATAAAACTAAGAGATTAATTGTTCTGTCAGCATTGAACACAACTCCCATTAGGCTCTGATAGCATGTTGCTAAAACTCATAGCATGTGTTGTTTGATAGGATATTTAGCTGTTAAAGCTCAAAAAACGACAAAGCGCTGAAATTGCAGTATGAACAGTGGAAAATAAGCACTCATTAGGCAATGGACAGAAAATCCCAGTATCATGTTTAAGCTTTTTAGAAAAAGAGAAAATTCACTTGTGGGGAGACTAATGGAACAAAGATTTTAAAGCGGGGGTGAGGCTTCAGCGCTGCAGTCTACAGGGACACTTTGAGGTGCAAAATGCTTCAAATTCTGGCTGAGAAAAAATAGGATTAAGGATGTTTTCATCATCTCACGCTCTTGCTTAATGTCTTTCATTGTCAGCATGGGTTCGTGAGCATGACTCACACATATGCACACACACACATTGTGTCTTCATCACACCGGGACATTACATTAAGTTACATTCATTTCCTGGAGATTTACCCGAGCCCTTACCATAACTGCTAATTGCTTAATCCTGACCGTATCTTCACCTTCAAATTCCCAACAATGTGACTGTCTAAAACATATCTATGTCCCCACAACAGAGTACAGGCTCATATAAACACACACAAAAACCATGCAGACTCTTATCAGCAGTTTGATAAGTCAACTAATGTAATAATAAATCATTTCAGCCATGATTATGATGCATCAATCATTTTCAGAATGTCTGCTTACACATTGTTGTTTGAATTGTTTTTGAAGGGCTTAAGTTTTACACTAAATGAAACATGTAGGATTTTAATGATCTCTCTGAAAATGGTGATATATACCTCTGAGCACCGATCAGCATTTAGCAATATTTAAATGTGATTCTGATGACAGATGGTTGGTTGTTTGCTGATGTCAGTCACATCTGATCAAACCACATGACCCTGCAACAAATTAGCTGAGATTCTGAGTAAAAGCTTCATAAATAATAATTTTCTAAACTTTAACTCATTTATTGTAATCGAGAAATCAGGCTTTAAGATTTAAACGGTCATTCTTGTGATGAGAACTTGGCTGAAGATAGATACTGAAGAATGTAAAGCAAACACGTAATACTGAAAGTGGGAACAACACATATTGACTTCTTACAGCTCGTGAGACTGCACCTTGTGGCTATGATCTATTGCAGTGAATTGTTCATGACATAAAACAGTGCAACTGCCAGAGAGCACACTTTGCATACTCAGTCTTTACAGAAAGGCAGATCGTTGGTTATGTTTTGTGAAAAAATGCTTTTGCACCATAAGACTCAACCAGTTATTCCAGTATAGCAGGAGTACAGTACAGGCTGGATAATTTATGGGTGCATACACTCTGCTAAACCTCATTTATCTACCCTGCCAGACAGTCAAAATGCATTTATCAATTAGCCCTGGCTGTGTGTGCCCTTGGGGCTACAGTCCCAGCCCTCACCTACTCAGAACTGAACTTCAATCCGTCATCCTGTCAGAAAAACAGGGAGGGCAGAGCATCCTGAAAAAAAAGGCCTTTTGAGGAGTCAAAGGAAAGACAAGCCTTTAAAAGTTAAGTAAAATATATTTTCACTCATGAGTGTTTTGCAAAGCCTGCATTAAACTGATGTCTTGTTTTTGTCAGATATTCAAATATGTAATTGAAATGTATTGGGATATGTAAAATGTAGATATTGTAAATAAAAAAAAACATTATTTGCTGAGGTTCCTGTAATGAGTATTTTCAGGGTGGGAACACAGGGTGATCTACAGCATTTAGACTCTTCTGATCAATTCTCAGCAGTAAGTCATGGCTTTGATGACGGAACTCCCTCCAGAGGAACACAGAGGTAGCACACACACATGTATTAAGCAAAATAAACTTTATTTATATTTTCATACAGTAAAACTTCAAAAAAATGTACAACACAATGCAATGCAATACAAGTTTATACATATTTTTCTATTCTGCACATTTTACATTTCCATGTTAAGTCTTATGTTAATAATACTTCTGGTAAATAATCTGTCTTCATATCTATAAAAATAAAAAAATACATTCTATTTGTACTGTACACTTGACACAGGATTTTGCATTTGCAGCATACCAAAGTTGTGGTGTCTGGTGTCTGTGGCGACATTCCAGCGCTGACTCACGGTACAGTGTGAACAACAGATCAATAAAGTGTGTCAAAGGAATTACAAAAACTGCTTAAAATTGCAAGGATGAATGCATATTTTTAACTATGCCAGTGTGTTATCATCATCAGTGCAAGTACCTCCCTGAAAATTCAAACCAAAACTCAGAGGAAACGGTTAAATGTGTATCAGTGCACACAGGACTTGGGTGGGGAGCACATTGTGGTTTAACCGCTTGAAACTGACAGGCAGCTGGTGGTGGAGCTCAGCCTATATTTTTTGGGTGCCCTGCGAGGCTTGGTTGGAGTTGATGGTGGGGAGGCCACACTCAGATTCCTGATCTTGTTAAAACTGTTCCTCAGACTGTCCCTCCTGCTCTCCGAGGTGCTGGTGGTCTCCTTGGATGTGAATGTGTCTGGGTGGCAGAGGCCAGCCTTCAAACAGCAGCAGCACAGCAGCTCAGCGATAGCCTTCCTCATATCACTGCTGCCCAGGGCATAGATGATGGGGTTCAGGCCAGAATTCAAGACAGCGAGGGAGATGAAAAAGTCAGCACTGAAAAGCAGCGTACACTGGCGGGAGTCACAGGAAAAATCCACCAGTAGCAGCAGGAACAGTGGGCCCCAGCACAGCAGGAAGACTCCAACTATAGTGATCACAGTTTTAAGCAGATCCAAAGAGCGTTTGCGACTGCGCTGGGCGCCCAGCTGTGCATTCTTGTGTACGTGGCAGTAAATGGAACCGTAGAGCCCGCCGATAGCCAGGAGGATGAGGAAGAAGATGATGAGACAGAATAAGATGTACCTCTTGGAGTAGAGAGGGAGAAGGGTGGAGCATCCATCCAGGCTGCACACACAGTTCCATCCCAACAATGGGAGAAAGCCAATCAACATTGCCAAAATCCAGCAGAGTGCTACCCAGCCGTAGATCCTATATGTCTTCCTCGCTGACTTCTGGGGCATAGGCTTCATCATGGTGCTGTAACGCTCCACAGCAATCAGAAACAAACTGAATATGGATGCAGCCAGGGCCACAAACAACATCCCTTCCCTGAAGAGCCACAGAGCCGGGGTGAGGCGAAACGTCTGGGTGCCGGACATACAGATGTTGACCAGGTAGGCAGCGCCGGTGAGGAGATCACTGAGTGTGATATTGGCGATGCAGACGTAAACCCAGCGTCGGCTGTGGCGGATGCGGGAGATGACGGCCACCAGCACCAGGAAATTCTCAAGGATGATGAGAATACTGATGAAGAGGAAGCCGGCCATGGAGGCACTGATGTGGTTGTGTGGGTTTGAGATGGTCCGGTTCTGCAGGCGGCCGGTGTGGTTGTAATGACGCAGGACCACTTGGTTGATCTCGCTGGCTGCAGTGGTAACGTTTGATATGGTGGTGTTGCTGGGGTAACTGGGCAGGTGGTACAATTGGGGGCATGAGGAGGAGGAGGTGAGGGAGGCGAAGAAAGTCATAGCAGCGGCTTTGCTGGTCAAAATAGAGGCTGCGGGGGGGAACAGGCTGAACCGAGCCGGTGCGAGCTACACGGGAATTAGTGTGGAACTCCTGTTGTCAAACAGGCTATCATCACACTCTAACCACTGGAGCTCTGCCTGTGCACAACACACACACACCTGAGAAGACAAAGGAAGAAGAATTACCAACAATTTAAATGCAATTCCCCTAGCTCTCACGACTGCATTGTGTGCTTCCTCATTACGGGGCTTCAATCAATTTAAAAGGCATCATTTAAAAGCCTCCCTCATGTACAACACTCCGCCTAGTTGTGGTTAACGCAGGACGAGTGAGCAGCTGTAGTGGGCATTTAAATCACCACGTGAAGGAAATGCACACAGTGTTTTCTTCCAAGAATGCTGGCAGATGCTTGCATACAATTCCCAAACAACATTGCATGGAGAATAATGTTGAATAATTGCAAAAATGGCAAAAACATATTTTTCTTTTTTCCCCTTAAAACTATCATCAGTGACATCAATCAAAAATAAATTAACCAAAAATGTCTAAAGAAACATGAAACTCTTTTTTTTTTGCATATATATTGCATTCTAATTGCATCCTATTATATGTTGATGAAATCCATGAAATCTTAATATCATAGCTGCAGAGCAATGTGAAAGTTGTGTGGTGGCGAGTACTTACTCTGGCTGCTGGTGGAGATGCTGAGTGAGGTTTGATGGGGAAGTAAGCCAAAGAAGGTTAGTCACACACACCACACCCAGAAACACACACACACACACACACACACACACACACACACACACACACACACACACACACACACACACACACACACACACACACACACACAACATGCAACAGAGGTATTGCCGTCAGTTTTGTTCCATTACTTTGAAAAATGACGAAGAAACTGTGAGAATTTCACAGTTTCCTAAGATTATACAATTTCACAGTCTAAGAAGTCAACATTGTGAAGTATCTTCAATCTATTTCACATGTATTTTACTCTCACTGATATTTAACAATTCTGCACCACTTTTCTGGTGCATCAAGATAACCATGTTTTTCAGAACCCATATAGATTTCACATCCAATCATATTGCTCAAGCTGCCCTATGACTTATACGGGAAAGGCTTTTTCAACACACGTGTCAGACTAAGAAGGTTGTAAATGTTTTGTAAATCTAACACAATGTTTTTTCTCAATATTTCTCAGAAAGTAGAAAAACAGGAACTATCAGTCGTATAGAAAGGAGCCCCTCCCTGCTTATAGGGTTTCATACGTTTCATCACACAGCTGTTGGTGGTGGTTTGGGTACACAAGACACAGTCATACTATTCACTCCATACTCATATTGTCACCATGCATGACACACTTGACTTGAGTAAACCGCCAACCGTGCCACCGCAGGCAGTGGCATTGAGACCATGACACTCTCAAGTCAACCATAAACACATACTACACTGAGAAAGAAAGAAAGAAAGAAACTTTATTTGTCATATTACATACTTTTTACATACATACATGAAATAGGTCTTCTGCATCTAACCCATCCTTAGCAGGAGCAGTGGGCTACTGAAAAGCGCCCGGGGGCTTAGAACCAGCATAGCAAGCACCCGAAAGTGATGCCAGACCCTAAAATCAAGAGACCCCTTTATGAATATGAGCAAAACCAGAACTTGTGGCTGAACACATTTGCCCTTCAAAGTGGATTGTTCAAAGACTTATGATTATGCATTTCAAACAAAGTAGGCTCTAATTGTATGCACTATACTTTTCATTTATCAAATGCTTCAAAACATGCTAGTGTGGTCTGGAAAGTGGTTGAAAGAAACGTTTAAGAAAATAAAACTAAATGCCCCTATGTTTCTCAAGGAAAATATAGTTGTTTTCGGGCTTACAGAATGTTTTTTTTTAGTGATGCAAAAAATTGCGATCTGTCATCTTCCATCTATGTCCATAACCAAACTGTGGTTTTACTCAACAGGTCTCCAGTTTGCATGGTTTCTCTGTTCAAGAGCAAAAAATGTAAAGTGCAAATAAAGACATAAAACCCCACAAAGGTCACATAACTGTGAGGCATTCACCTTCATTGTGCAACAGTAAGGAGGCATAACATTCACGGGCCTTCCCCGTGAAACCACAGTATCTCGTTTCTAATACAACTTCTCCTTTTTATTCCTGAGATGTAAAAACAATAGATTTGCATCACCAAACCATACAGTACGATTTTTTATCCATCCATTCATCCATTCATTTTCAACCGCTTATCCGGGGTCGGGTCGCGGTGGCAGCAGGTCCAGCAGGCCGACCCAGGCTTCTCTCTCACCCGCAACATTTTCCAGCTCATTCTGGGGGACCCCGAGGCGTTCCACGGCCAGCCAGGAGATATAATCCCTCCAGCGTGTCATCTGTCTTCCCCG
Organism: Taurulus bubalis; assembly: GCF_910589615.1. Classification (NCBI taxonomy): domain Eukaryota; kingdom Metazoa; phylum Chordata; class Actinopteri; order Perciformes; family Cottidae; genus Taurulus; species Taurulus bubalis. Next base: position 19,718,610 of record NC_136595.1, on the reverse strand, counting down.
GGGCCTCCTACCAGTTGGACGTGCCTGGAAAACCTCCAATGGGAGGCGTCCAGGAGGCATCCTGACTAGATGCCCGAACCACCTCAGCTGACTCCTTTCAACACGAAGGAGCAGCGGCTCGACTCCAAGCTCCCTCCTGATGTCCGAGCTCCTTACCCTATCTCTAAGGCTGAACCCGGCCACCCTACGGAGGAAGCTCATTTCGGCCGCTTGTATCTGAGACCTCGTTCTTTCAGTCACGACCCAGAGTTCGTGGCCATAGGTGAGGGTTGGAACGTAGACCGACCAGTAAATGGAGAGCTTTGCCTTCCAGCTCAGCTCCCTCTTCACCAAGACAGACCGGTACAGCCCCTGTTTTACAGCTGCAGCCGCACCGATCCGCCTGTCGATCTCCCGCTCCACCTTACCCTCACTCGTGAACAAGACCCCGAGATACTTGTACTCCTTCGCTTGGGGTAGGCAGTTTGTCCCCACCTGGAGGGAGCAATCCACCGGTTTCCGGCTGAGCACCATGGCCTCAGATTTGGAGGTGCTAACTCTCATCCCTGCCGCTTCACACTCGGCTGCAAAACGCCCCAGTGAATGCTGGAGGTCACGGTCCGAGGAGGCAAACAGGACCACATCATCCGCGAACAGCAGAGAGGCGATCTCGAGACTCCCGAACCGGATCCTCTCCGCCCCCTGGCTGTGCCTAGATATCCTGTCCATGAAAGTCACGAACAGGACCGGTGATAAAGGGCAGCCCTGGCGGAGGCCAACACCCACCGGGAACGTGTCTGACTTATTACCGAGGATACGAACACAGCTCCTACTGCAGGTGTACAGAGACCGGATGGCCCGTACCAACGGGTCCGGCACCCTATACTCCTGCAGCACCCCCCACAAAAACCCCCGAGGGACCCGGTCGAAAGCTTTCTCCAGGTCTACAAAGCACATGTAGACTGGTTGGGCGAACTCTCAGGACCCCTCCAGTAGTCTTGCGAGGGTAAAGAGCTGGTCCACTGTTCCACGGCCAGGATGGAATCCGCACTGTTCGTCTTGAATCTGAGGTTCGACAATCGGTCGGAGCCTCCCTTCCAGCACCCTGGCATAAGCTTTTCCCGGGAGGCTGAGCAGTGTGATACCACGTTACTTCGAGCACACTCGCCGGTCCCCCTTCTTGAAGATGGGAACCACCACCCCGGTCTGCCAGTCCATGGGCACTGTTCCCGACCGCCATGCGACACTGCAAAGGCGTGTCAGCCAAGACAGCTCAACAGTGTCCAGCGCTTTCAGCATCTCAGGGCGGATCTCATCCACCCCCGGCGCCTTGCCACCAAGGAGCTTTTTGACTACCTTAGTGACCTCTGCCAGGGATATAGGTGCATCCACCCCAAGGACTTCAGGCACTGCCCCCTCTCCAGGGGACATGTTGGCCAGGTTTAGGAGTTCCTCAAAGTGCTCCTTCCACCGCCCGACGATGTCCACAGTCCGGGTCAGCAGTTCCCCCCCCCCGCTAAGAACAGCCTGGGGTAGGCCCTGCTTTCCCTTCCTGAGCCGTCGGATGGTTTGCCAGAACTTCCTTGAGGCCAACCGAAAGTCCTTCTCCATGGCCTCCCCGAACTCCTCCCATGCCCGGGTTTTAGCATCCGCGACAGCCACAGCTGCAGCCCTTCTGGCCTGCCGGTACCTGTCAGCTGCTTCAGGAGACCCCTGGGCCAACCGAAAGGCCTCCTTCTTCAGCTTGACGGCTTCCCTCACCCCCGGTGTCCATCACCGGGTTCTCGGGTTGCCGCCACGACAGGCACCGATGACCTTCTGGCCACAGGTCCTCGCGGCCGCGTCCACAATAGAGCTATTATATAGAATGTATATGTAGAATGTGTAAATCGAAGGATACTGTAGCGAGATTGTTATTGCAAGTCAAATGGGGAAAAAGGAAACAACACAATTCATCTCACAGCAAGCTGCTGCAACCTGAGGTGTAAACAACACCCACAACCGTTGAAAACGCCCTTACGCTGGAAATATAACTTCAAACGGTACCGTTCCTACCAAATGTGCACAAGCTAGTAACCACAAGTGCGTGTGTGTGTGTGTGTGTGTGTGTGTGTGTGTGTGTGTGTGTGTGTGTGTGTGTGTGTGTGTGTGTGTGTGATTTATCTGATAAGCAGAGCTAGAACTGTAGACTTGTGCTGTCGTGGCTCTAAACAAGATTGTACTTGTGCCCTCAAGGCAGTCCATGGATTCTATTCTTCATCACTTTCTTTTATATTTGTGCATCCTGTTCAGAGTTGCAGGGGGCTGAAGATGGTCCCACAATGCACTTGGTAAGAGAGCATGCATACAGGTTGCTGGTCTGTCACACCTACAGGCATTTAGGTTTCCTGTGGGACCTATGCCAACATGCAAAATCTAACCACAGCCATCCAAGTGGGTTTGAATCTATCACCTGTGAAAACCTTAATGCGGAATAGTTCATGTGTAATTTTATAAAACAGACTTTGTTTTTGCTCATTTGTAATATAATATAATGTATGATATGTAATGTTTGTTTAAGCATATTAAAAAAAGAATCACTTTCTCAGTGAGCCCTGGTGTACCAGTCATGGACACATGTCATGAACACATGCCGAAGTCTGTCAGAGTTGATATTATGACATGGCCAGAGTTTTCTCAGTCCCAGCATTTGGTCTTTAAGGCACTTATACATGTGCATTCCTAACACAGTACTCCACTGATTTAGGTTTGCACTGAAATGTTTTTAAACAGCATAACCGTTGATGTAGCAGAACCAGAGGTATTGTTCTATATTCCTTGCTAAAAACCTGCCGCCTACATAACCCACAGTGCAACTCAACTGTCCATTGTTTGTTTCTTGAGCCGCCAGCTTCAAGCAGAGATGAGGAGTGGCCTCACTCCAGTCAAACTCCTCTGGATTGTTTTCACGTTCTTGTATTCTTCAGCTCTACCTGATCACTTGATATACTTTATTAAATGTCATGCCGCTCCTTCTGGAGCCACAAAAGGCTGCATGATCTCTAGGGTACCAGCTGCAATGAAAACCTGCAGACTGTTGGCTCTGCATGGCACACACCACCCTTGCACCGTTGCAGTTGTGGTTACTATGATGCTATTGTGCTATGATGGAGACAGTTAAAAGTGGGTGTGACACCACATCTATGGACAGAAATGGTTTGATGGTGGTACTAGACACAAAAAGACTGAACAAATAAATGCCAGTTCCAATCTGATGTTTGAAAGGTTATTGGTCACAACACAGAGCTTTTATTATTATTATTATTATTATTTTTATGGCGACACCATCTGGCCAATCAGTGCAATTTATTAATCAACTTATTTCTATCAAATGTGGTTGCGCTTTGAGGTAAAGATCCTGCCTTGCATGGTGTTGATCAGTCAACATCTGGTGGCCACAAAGCAGTATTACAGTCGTTTTCCTGTCAAGAAGAAAACATGGCGCTGTTAGACCGCTTGAAGATGCTAAAAGGTTCAGTGAAATACTGAAATGTCACAAAATTGTAATTACAATAAATATGTATGGCAGACACAACACAACATAAATTGGAGAAAAAAAATCACAATTTATAATTCTTTATAAACTGAATTGTAAATCCCGATTTCACCTCTGTATATGTTGTGTTGGTTTTAAATTGAACATTCCAACAATTCGAATTTGAATATTGAGAAAAGTCTCCAAAACATAAAGAAATCTATGCAGTGAGTAAAACATTTTCAAAAAAGGTAGAGACCCTAGTTAGTCTTTGACGTTTTTATGAAAGTGCAAAGATACTAATCAATCTATAGACATACATAGTGTAGAGCCCTTGCTCAGATAAATCAAAAACCAACCTAAATCCAAGGGCCACTGATGAACCATGGGTTTGTGGTTTACACAGGCAAAAGAATGCATTTTCCATACAGGATTCTGTGTTCTCATAATTTATTTTACAAAACAGACAAAAAAAACAAAGGAACTCCTATCGCTGCCTCATGCTCTGGTAAAAAAAACATAGGCTCACCCAGGTGCATGCTGGTCCTGTACCTGTCAACTCCTATATATAACACAAGGTGCCCACAGTGTGACCCAATTCATAAACAAACCAAAGAACTAAGTATACCTAGACAACAACAAAAATAATCAAACTAAACAAAAAATATCAAAAGAAAGCTTTCCTAATATATCAAACAAATCTAAACTAAAGAAGCAAACATCTAGAATAATCAGAATCAGAACCATTTATTGCCACGTATGTTTTTACATACAAATAATTTGTCTTGGCGGGTGGTGCATAACATTTAAACAATAAACACAGTGCAAGAAATAGGAGCATATTCAATTTACAATAGAATATAAGATTTAAATAAAGTGCACAGACAAACAGATGACAGTACTTTAAACGTTAAACAAGTGTAATGTGAAGTGTGAAAGTGACATGTGTATTTAAATATGAGGTATGTATAATTTATAATTAAACAATACTACTTAACTAAATACTAACATCAAATAAATAGCTCCTATACCGAGAGGGCAAAAGAGAAAGAGCAAAGAGTAAAATACAAAGCTTTAGGTCTTACAGCAGTACTTTTAACGGTTACTTAGAATGTTGTAATAGCAACACAATAGCTACATTAACACCACAAATTGACTACAAAACAGCTATAATTAAAAAACTAAACCCAGCTGTCATTTGTATCTTCTTTAATGATCAAATTAATAACATGTCTGTGTCAGCTGCACAAAGAGCTGAGCTCACAGTAGACCACAAAAACACTTCAATCACTTTGGTCACTTAATCACTTTAACTCGTGCAATATAAATACATTTTTAAATACTTTCGGTATATATAATATTGCTATTGTGGATTATTTTTCTTCTTCACTGTTTTTATTACTGTTTATACTGTTTATTTATATTAATTGTGTATTTTCTTTTACTATGTGTCTCTGGTGTGCACTGCTGCTGTAATCCTGCAATTTCCCCACTGCGGGACTAATAAAGGATTATCTTATTCTATTTGATCTTATCTTATTTTACCTGATGACATCACCCAGAGGCCTTCGTGCCGCTGTACCACCGCCGTAATCCAGCAGAGGGCGCTGTTCTCTCACCATCGTTCACGAGCAACAGGGTGCCTTCATTGAGCAGAATCTGGCTCGTGCCTTTTTCCTCAACTTTTTTTTCTTTTTTCACCGCCCAGTGCTGCTTCTGTTATTTAGGCAGAGAGAAAGGAAGTAGCGACAAGCTAGCTGGTTAGCCGGTGTGAACACAGGCTGTCAGGAACGGGTGGACTTCTGGACCCGTTTTTTATCGCAGAGACTGACCGTCTTTGTTTAACACGTTGGGCGGTTTATTTTGTCTGTTTAATTTTCTTTCCTAACGTTACCCCGGATTTAAAAAAAATCTTCTAAACTGAGTCAAGTCTCTAGCTTTGTCTGTCTGGGACTCCACCGCCTGGTTGATTACAAGTCAGCCTTCGTTTCATCAAAGGAGAACACGAACCACAAAACGGAAGGAAAAAAAAAGCTGTGACTTGGTTATCATTTCTTATTTCACCAGTTGGTTGAATCGCCCGGGAATGCAATCAAGGATTACACCGAGACAATGAGGAAAAACAGCCGGTAAAGGTAATGCTCCGCTAAAATACTCTTTGGCTTCGGACGAGCTTGTTCCGTATACGTTTATTTAGCTAGCTATATGTCAAAAAATATATATGTATTTGTTGAAAATAGGAGGTTATGTGTTTTATGTTTTTTGTTGTTTTTTTTTTTAATGGCATCCCGAGCACAAATTGACAGAGCTGCTGTAGGAAGTTATTGTGAAGTATCTCAGTGGATATATTCGCAACTCTTAGTTGTTCGGTTTCTCCATTGCATGTAGATAGTTTTATCATCCCCATTTTTTTCGGGCAAAATGGAGGTTTTCCCAGCAAACTTTCACACCCGTACTGGGCTGACTGTAAAGAAACGTGTCGGTAACAACATGTCGCCTGTCTCGTCGGTGCATGTCGTTCACGTCGGTGTGTGAATGTGACTTGTTGCAGTGTGTCCAGGCCCGGTGGACAATGTGACTAACCGACATGTCAGTGGCTGGTTGTTTGGTTGGGGGTCAACAGGGTTCACCTAGATTTCAGAAAAAGCTCCACTGTATTTGTGTGTGTGTGTGTGTGTGTGTGTGTGTGTGTGTGTGTGTGTGTGTGTGTGCAGACTCTTGAGTCCTTGACATAAATCCAAACCAGAATCGTCTAGAAGAGGGCAACTGCAGTTTATCCAAATGACCAGTGTATCATAACTGTTATTATGTGCCCTCCATGGTGGTGCACAATTTATGGCGACAGTACAATACAGCCATGATTGCATGATTGGTAGGTGAAATAGTATAATACAGCAACATATCTATCTGTTTAGTGCTTGGACATACTGCATATTGCTGCAGTATTGTGATATAGATCAGGTGCTGTCTGGGCCTTTTTATAATAATATGATGATATATGTTGCATGTCTTTTACCCAGACGAAACTCCTGCATTGCAACTAAGCAACAACTTTCTGAGCTTATTGACTGTCTGGCTGAGTAATATCACCACTGGCTACCTCTGCTTTTCCTGTCATTGCACACTAATCCCAACGCCGCCCACCCTTTGTTTATGTCTGTAGTCATGGGAAACTACTGCCGGCTTATCAATTCATTTAATTCAATTAGTTCAACTATTGGGACTGAGAGATGTGCTTGAAATTGATGGGGACTGTATTCAAAATCACATTAAGACACTGAACTGATAGTTTTGCAGCCTTTTCTTCCATACAGTAACACCATCTTCCACACAAGCTGCAGGACCGAGCTCTCGCTTCATGACTAACGCCTGGGTGGTGGAAAAAAGTAATCACACATAGGCACATAAACATTACTTCACTTGGAAGTTCCTCTCCCTCCCCATTTCCCTTTTTCCATTTCTCTGATACATTTTGGTCCGAACAATGTTGGGTTCTTCCAGTGGCCTAACCAGCAAAGTAATTTCCCCGTTGTAAAATATTGTATGCACATCGTTCTGTTCTTAATAAGCCACATGTTGTGAACCAGGTCTTGATATAAGCTGTCAGACTAACGAGTTGAGGGTTATGGGATGTACAGCAAATGTGATGTGGGTGGAATTAACCTTCCCTAACTCATTTTGTTTTCTGTTTAGTTTGAGTGTAGTTTTCTAAGCAATGGACTGTTGTACAGTTGATTAAAATGATCCTATAAATATAGTTTTAGTTTAATTATATATATATATATATATATATATGTATATATATATATATATATATATATATATATATATATATATATATATATATATATATATATATATATATATATATATATATTAGTATAATTGGTTATACAAATAATCATAACACACCCAGGGCCCAATTTTCATTAGATGTTTACGCACCACAGTTCATCATTGAACTACAAAGCTTCTACATGGAATATAATTGCAAGTGACGTCTCATTAAAACGACATCTCATTAAAAAGATGAGCGCAGCCAGACAGCCTTTTAAATGAATTCTTCCAAGACCAAACTCTGGAAGTGACATTGAACATAATGTAGATTACGTTTCATTTAGACTATGCAACATATTTGACTGCAAATGTCTATTTAATTTATTTTCCAAATGTAATGGTACAGAATAGAGCTATATATTACCTTTCCAAAGCATATTTGAATACTTCTGTTTAAACGTTAAACGCTGTAACAGTACCGGTTGAAATGGATATTGTGTGTGTGTGTGTGTGTGTGTGTGTGTGTGTGTGTGTGTGTGTGTGTGTGTGTGTGTGTGCGCAGCATCTGTAAGCCCACGGGTCGTGTCGGGCCTGCCAACAACACTATGCTGTGTATCAGGCATCAGCATATTCAATACACTCAAGGTTCCCATCTGTCAGACTCAAAATCTAATTAACATCCCAATCCCTCAGAGAAATCTTAAGAGTCAGATCTCCATTTATTAAAATGCTTCAGTCTTAAGAGTCAGATCTCTGTTTATTTAACAACTTCCTGTCTCACACTTTCAATTATAGTTACTATTTAGAAATATAAAAGGGAAGCTATGTAAACAAACACCTATATCGTTCAGATATGGAAACATAATGCTGTCTATACATGTATGAATGGCATCTGAACTGGAGCTGTAATATCAACTTTCACTTAATTCTTCTCCTCAAAGATCGGTCCCAACATCTTCAAATGATGATTGTAAACCGAAAAAAAAAAAATCAAACAATGTTGCCATACAGCAGTTTATCCCATAACTCCTTAAAGTGCTTCTAAACAGTCCATAGAGCGGCTCTCGGCCATCTTTGAAAGAAGAGGGGCCATATGGCCCCCTGCTAATGGTTGTACTCTTCAAGCCCCACAGCAATGCTGACAGTGGTTGAAGACAAGAAAGGGGATGGGGGAGGGAAGACCAATTGCATCGCCAGCTCAGCCTTGAGTTGTAATTGGTCTCCACATCCTGGTGGATGCAATTGTGTGAAACTGCAGATGAAAAGATAACTGCCTCAATCATAGCTGTGCCAATATTTCTTCGACAAAACCCGAGAAGAGATTCAAGGGTTTCCTCCTCATACTAGGCTTTCGTATTCAGCTTCATTACGTTTATTTGCAACCACTTAATCTTACATTGTGTGTTATGAATATTGATTTCCGCACAGATAAAACACTAAATATGTCTTATCTCAGCTAAGAGTTGTGTGTAGCAGTCCAGAGAGCTGTTGGTTTTATGTGTAGAGGCCGTATCCTTACTGCCTAATGTCTGTTTAACTGTTGTTGTTTTCTTATACAACGCTTATCAAGCAAGCTGCTCTGTCTCTCCTGTGAGATAGTTCATCAAAATGCTAAATGTTTTTTTTTAAGGCAACAATAATGAAGTGGTGGCTGTAGAACGGTAATGGAATTGCATTGGCTTATTTTTTACATCGATGTCTTAGAGGTCTTGTGGTGAGCTACATTTGAGGATTTTATTTTTAGCTTGTGACTTAAGAGAGAGGGGGCTGTTTTTGCATTGAAGATGGTAAAAGCAACTTTGTGATTGGTTGCAGTTGAACTCCCAACTGTCTCGTGTCTATCTTATCTTGTGTGTTTTTCAGTGTCAAATGTATCTGGTGTTTCTCGAAAAACTGGGAAACTACTTTGTTTGTCACAACTGTTTGATGAATCATGATTAGTGTGGGAAATTAAATACAAATTGGTGGCTGTAGAATACACTTCATGTCGGCAATACCAACCACTCTGGCATTTTAGTCTGGTTTCAGCCTGCTATTTGGTGTATATGTTGAAATCTGCAGATTGGCTGATATTCTCCCCTTTCAAATCATTCTGAAAAGACAAAATACACACACAAATGCCTTGGTGGGTTACGTATGTTTGTCTAGTTTAAAGCAAAGATGCACAGGTTGTCCACTGTGTAATCCTGGTCGTGGGAGTTAACTATTAGGTCGTTGGGTTCTTTTTATTCTTTGCTTCAGAAAATGTAAGTTCCAGATGGAACAAAGACCGAGGAACCGGTCGAACTATGGTTTGCTGTGGCAGGAGAGGGATTTCTAATGAGACCCGTAGCAGCTTGCCATGTCTATGCAGCTGGTGTACTGGGGCAATATGATGCAGGCAACCTGTGAAATGACGCAGACACCTGCAGTCCCATGGCCCTGCAGAACAGCCTCAGTGAGGAGGATACGATTGCTGATTGGCAATCTGTTTGCTCCTACATGAAGTATAGTGAAGGGCTTGTTGCCAAGGGCTTAGCAGGAGAGTCAGACATGTAGAGGCCTGTGTTTCTCTTACATGTGTGCTCATCACTAAGATGTCTGTATCACTCTGTTACTTACGCTGCTGTTCAAGAACACCAGAATGGGCTCTGTGTCATTCTACTTTTTGTAAACCAGTGGGTTGGGACAGGGGAGCACTGAGCCTTTTGAAAGAGCTCCATCTCCATATGTTGTCACAGATGTTGACAGATAATTTTTCCACGGGTAAAAACTAGATGATTCCCATACATATTTTCAGTAAACCAAGCTTGGAAGCTGTATGAAGACAGATGAAGAGAAGGGATGAAGGAAGGAGGTCAGAAAAGAGAAATGGGACACCGGTATCTGTGTGCTTTTGTGTATATATACAGTGCGTCAGTGCTTGGGCTTAGTCCAATAATGTGACAGGAATGCTCCAGGGTCCGCCTTTCTGTGCCAAAAGACAGGAAGAAAAAATAGCCTTGTGTTTTTTGAGAAAGCTGCTCACTGAGCTTTGCAGTGTGGATTTGCAGTGACCTGTATTTTATGGAGACCGGACCACCAGATGGAGAATGCAGGCAAAAAGAAAGTTGCTGAGGGAGCAAGGCCGACTGTGTTAGGAGACGAGGAAAAGAGAGTGGGGAGGTTCAAGAATCATCAATTCCACAAACTCCTTGGTAACTTGGCTCTTACAATGTGGCAAGCTGAATTTATGGGCTTTATAAATAGAGCCAGCTGTAATGATGGGGTATAAGTGAGGAAAAGGCAGACCGACTGTTTGGGGATGGCCTACTTGCAGTGCATTTGTTTGTTGCACCGTAGTATTCGCTGAGCCATCATTGCAGGGTCCAAAACGCTGCAAGTCAAGATAATTGGTATCAAAGCTTGATCGCGATAATTATGATTATAACAAATCTGCCTATTTGGATTCTGATTTATAGGCACAGTTATAAGCCAAGCAAAAGTTATAACCAAAATATACAACCCAAAAATGTTCCACAGTGAATTGAACGGTGGTCTGTCAACATCATGGAAGACGTATTTTAACCACTTTCACATAGTTTGAGCACAATAACTTCATATGGAATTTAGATTAAATGTGCGACGTGACGTCTTTCATGTTACTCTCTTTTGGATGGTAATCCTCCAAGTGTTGGCATTACCTGCTTTCATCACATTCAAATATGGATCATAAAATGAGAGATGCCAACAATAACCCAGTTTTACAAGCTCATATATGCAATTCAGCAGCCCAGATTTTCTGGATTTTTTAGTGGTGGTATGAGGTACTACTCTGTTAGTGATTTTGGATCATGGGCTTCAGCTACTGCATATATTTCTGTGGCTGTAGATCTCCCAGTAAGAGCCTGCAATTTAAGGAACAGCACCCACACTGAGTCAGCAAACGCATCATTCATATCTGTCCACAATAGATGATGACGCATTGATTCTATTTGATTCTCTTCTTAACCATCTGGAAATGTTGTATGCAACAGAATCACAACTGGTCAACAACTAATGCAACCTTTTGTGGAAAAATAATTTTAAAATCCAATCCGTGCAATTGCCTTTTTGAAGTCTGATTTATTGAGTTGAGTTCTGTCCTTCGCTCCCTGCCCCCTCGGCTGCAGTGGTCACCCTCAGAAAGGGGACGGTTTTGTGTGTGTGTGTGTGTGTGTGTGTGTGTGTGTGTGTGTGTGTGTGTGTGTGTGTGTGTGTGTGTGTGTGTGTGTGTGTGTGTGTGTGTGTGTGTGTGTGTGTACACAGATTGGCTGACTAGTTGATGGCTGTGGTGAGTGCTATAACATCCCCCTTCATCCTCTCTGCGGTCACTGATCCTGTCCCTTGGCTCTGGATTATGGGCAGGGAGAGGGCACACCCTGAGGCTCCATTTGCTGTTTCTCTACACCGTAGTGCAAAATTGGATCATTAGGCTTAGCTAACAACGGCCTGAGAGGTGCACCGTCTTGAGGGTAGTTATCATTATTTATTTATCTGTCAGTTCTTCCTACAGTTGGAGGAATCAGACTGAAACTAGCCATAAGGCTAAATGTTTTTTAGGCATAATTGGACTTAATTGTGATATTTTTGTTATCTAAAAAAAACTGCCTTCAAATCAGGCACATTCAAATCAACCATCATTTACCTGCCTCGTCTCACCTGTCTTATCCGTCACCATAGTCCAGGCTCTGAAGTCACACAATTGCCATTTGTAACAGACTGAATTTGTAGAAGTTTGGGTTGTTTTCGAGCACATAAAGCATTAAAGTAGTTATGTATATTCTATAATCTCTGCAGCTGCATGCGCTGCAAATATTGTGGAGATGTAAATACAGAGAAGGAAAGAGATTTAATGAACCTGAAGTCCTGAGACTCTTAGGTATTTATTGGCACAAATTGGATCGTCTAGTGTCGGAGACTTCCACCTTCATTCCGTTAATCCCTCCCTGTAAAATGACGTCAGGAAAAACTGAATTATGTCAGCCGGGCAAAGCGGTAGAGGTGATGGAACATTCCCATTATGTCCCAGGCAGAAGCAAGCCAGTGTGTTACAGAGGACAATTAGCTTTGGATTACTTTGGGATCAGGCTTGATCTACTTTGGAAAAGAAAACGCAACATAATTCATGTTAAGGTACAGTTCCAAATCCGAATATATATATATATATATATATATATAAAGTCATGCACTTTGGGTATTTTTTGCACTTTTAGGATCGGTCTCCTTGCCCCAGGCTTCCAACTGCAGTCCAGTCTTACCACTGGATGCCTGAAGGGCTGTGGAGAGTGACAAGGGAAGCACAAGAGAAAAAGCAAAGCACAAGAGTACACACAAAGGAGGCACAGATGGGGGGGAAAGAGATGGAAAGAAAGAGACGAGCTGAGGGTAGAAGGAGTGGGAGATGGAGCAGGAGCAGTAGACCTTGGCTATGTGCTCTATGTTGGCTCTGCTCTGCTCTGCTCTGTTTGTTTTTGCTCTATTTTTACCGTGCCGTCTGACTGTGGTCACCGATGAATGGCTCCATATGTTAGTTACATTTCATCTGGCCGAAATCATTCAGGAAGTCCAGCCAAGGTGGAAGTGTTAAGAGACGTGATGTGATCTGTATAGAAGAAAAGAAGCCATAGGCCTAGATGTTAGAAATACATTATTATTCCAAAGATGTTTATCATCCACATGATGGTGTGTGAATCTGCCAGGCCACCCAAACATCATCAGGACAAACACCAGGGAAGATTATTTTAATAGATTATAGCTGCACATAATCTATTGTATATTGGAATGTCTGAGATTGTGATTTTCTCTGTTTTGTTCCTCCCCTTTATTACACATCGTTCATCATTATAAGCTCTTTTTGCTCGCCCTCCTGCTGCTTTTTGGTCCCACTTGAGTGAGATCAGGCATGTATAAGATTTAGTATTGCTAACATTTAGGTGTGTCTTAGTTGGTAGAGTGGGATTTTGGGACTTGGTGCCATAGCAGACAGAACTGAGGCTTTAGTTTGTGTTAAATCTCAGTTTCTTTCCTGCTACCTGCTTACAGACACAAGCAGTTGGCATTGTGACCTGCTGTCTGAACATTTTCTCTAAGGAATACATAAAAGTGTGTGTGACATGTGTTACTAGGGCTAAGGGATTATTATTAATATGTATGAACTTGGTGCAGTGCAGTGACTATTCTGGTCTTACAATGGAGTCATGTGTTTTGGGAAATGTTTTTAGAGCAGGGTAGCCCACATGAGTGAGCGTGTACAATAATCCCCTCTGTCTGCCTACTTCCCCTTGCTTCCTTTTCAACTCTTCCTGATTTCTGCCTGCAGCTGCTCCACATCTCCAGACGACGTACTGCATGTTTGTGTGTTTGTGCATGTGGCTTTTTCAAGCTCAAGAGGAAGGAAGTGTTTCCCTAACTGCAGACCATCCTGAGCAGCCTCGGATCAAATGCACCTAAATCCAATAAACACATTGTGCAAATAGTTTTGTTTTTTTTTTTTTTGTTTTTTTTTCAACATGCTTATTTCCTTCAGTAGGCTGCAACTACTTATCTTGTTTTCATAACAATTCATCTGTGGATCGTATTTCTGAACAATTGATCAAGTTTCTATACTATTATTTAAATTACTTATTTGGCCGACCGGCAAAGCCCAAAGATATTTAGATTACTCTCACAGAACACTAAGATTCACAATTTCCCATTTGATGAAATGGAACCAGTGGAATTTAGCAGTTTTTCTTTCTGGATTTAACAATTAAAATTGAGCTAAAAGTTCAGTTTTTTTTTTTTTCTGGCTATAGAGAGATTCATTATATTGGTATCACCAACAGCTGGTCATTGAAGGAATGCATACTGTAGGGCTGCAACTAACGATTATTTTTATAATCGATTAATCGGTTGATTATTTTTTCGACGAATCGGATAAAAAAAATGTTTTTTCATCAAAAAAGCGTTAATTTCCAACCCTTTATTCAAAAACAGAAGTGACAGTGCAAAACATCTTCAGAAAGTGCACAAACAGGTTGCTTCTTGAACATCCCTGAGCTGTTAATTAAAACAACAAAATGGACTAACACTAAAAACATACACATGTATACTTTACATCTGCCAAATGTGAGCCCTTTTTACTGTAATTGATCCCTCCAGAGGCTGCATTTACATACCCTGCTTTATCAATATGTATGAAATACTGGGACAGAGGGAAGCTGTACTGCTCCATATAGAGAGTCCTCTTCCTTAAACTCTTTCATTATGGGTCTCTTATGACCACGACGTCACGTTGTTGGCTAAGCCCAACTACGTGATTTGCTTCATTCTACTTTGAGTAAAAAAAAAAAAAAAAAATCTGCAGCCAGATCCGCCGGTGTGCCGGTTTAACGTTAACGAGTGACAGCGTGAACTGAACCAGACCGGCGGGTAACGGCATGTTTCATCACGTTACGTTTTTTTTTACAAGCAAGACTGAACTGTAACGGAACATAACGTAACTTTAACGACAATACACAACCCAAACACGTTAGCTAACGCGATAGCAAGCTGACTAGCTTCCATTAAAAACAAGTTTGAGGAACATGAAGACGCTGATTGGCCAAGACTCGACTTGTCAAAGATCTTCTATTTTTGAGAACATCACAACCTCAGCTTTTCTCGTGTCTCACTCCAATCTCAGAAACGCTGGCCGGCCAGTTGCTCTGCTCCGCTCTTTTTTTCTTCTCCGCGACTTATTGCCCGGCGTAATAATCGCGCGACACAACGAATCGATAATGAAATTCGTTGCCAACACTTTTGATAATCGATTTTTATCGATTCGTTGTTGCAGCCCTAGCATACTGCATACTGCACTGGTGTTTGTTGTTTTGTCGACCCTCTGAATGTCATGTAATACTAATTCTGAACATTCCAGTGTCCTCTATGCCATCATTTAGCTGTATTTCTCCACCGCTGCCCTAAACTAGTCCATTATTAGTCCAACGTGTCTAAGACGACTGGTCCCAAAAAACTCTCCGGAAATCCCTGTCGCCACCAACCAGCGAGGAATCCCAAAATCAGACTCAGCTGAGACCTTCTGGGTTGCATTAAGTCAGACATGCTGCGGCCTCTCTGCTCTGGTGTTTTTCATGTGGATGCTGCTGCTTTGAATCTCTAGTTTCATCTCATTACAATGATTTAAAACATATATTTCTTTACGCCGTCTTGGTTGTTATGCATCATGGTATCGCAGTGTTAACCTCTGGATGAAATAACCCCGGGACTTCTTCAGTCTGTGCAAGACGGATGTTCAAGGCTGGGATACCATTTAGGGAGAAGTTGCATGTGCATTTGCATGTGAGCGTTACTGTCGTCTGTGGCTGCACTCTGTCTGACGTTTTGAGTGGTTTGATGAAATGCAAATACTCGTTTGTGTGTCATCTAGATTTGTTTTGTTGGCCTTTTTACTCTGCTCACTGGGGTTTGCCCTCAGGTCTGATTGAGGGGCGTTATGTGTAAACCCAAAACACTAGGACTTGTTTTGTTTGTGTGAGTGGAGCACTTCCTCCACTCACCTCTACTCAGTGTGGTTTGGCATCTGGAATGAGTTGACGCAGCAGTGCCAAATGTTAGGCAGTGGGGAGCAGAAGGGGGTGACCAGCGTGGGGTTCAAGGGGAGGAATTGGGGGAGATTCTGTTAATGACAGTGGTACGTCAGGAGAACTGGAGGGAATGGGGAACAGTTAAGGAAGCAGTTGAAAACACAGCAATCCAGCTGAGACAGACTGGTGAGACACGGGGGAGTAGTGTAAGGCTGTACCCAGCCTCTTGGATTACTCACCTGCTGTGAAGTGTACATAAAGTTGGAGTTCATAAAGCTGTGGCTAAAACTAATGTTTGGTTGCCTCAAGCAACAGCAGAGCGGGCTGACACGAGAAGGCCTTGCAGGAGTATTGCAGCCATGATTTCAAGTTGTTTTGTATTAACTGGTCCAGTATGTTTACAGCCAGCCTCCGCTGAATGGTCTGTGCGTGAGGCGGGGTCATACCTTCCTCCGAGCGATGTCAAGTGAACAGCAGCCTGCGTCAGTTTGTCAATACGTGACTCAGACACATGATATTGGGAGGGGTAGATCAATGGCATGCACTCAGATGACCATATTATAATTGATTAGCATTGTCCATGGCAGTTATGGTGATTTATTTATTGTGACAGGCAGCGGACTAGCTTGAGTTTAGTAAAAACCAAGCTGTCGTTGTGATGAGATCTCAAATGGGGGCGTCTATCGCTCTCAAAGACTTGCTACTGTGCAGTTTAGCTGTAAGACCGAACGACATCTGTGATGTCTTTCTCTTCTTTTAGCTTACTTGTGGCAGAGAAGAGGATTTTGACCATGAGCTTGGGCTCGACATTGAATGAATGGGATAATATCAACAAGTCAAAGACTGGATCCCTGCGGCTCCTCTCTCCTTTATCCTCTTCTTTAGACGGAGGCAGCAGATGCTCCTCAGCTCTGGTTTTATTGTTCATGGCTGGCTAGCCTGGGAGCTGACTTAAAAACTGGGGGGGTAGGAGGGAGATGAGCATCTGCTGCCCGTTTTCTTCCTTTTCCTTCACTCTCTCTTCATAGTTCCCTCTCTATCTGTGTTTGTCTTATTGAGCCCAGTTGGTGTCTGCTGGATGAGTTAATTCCCTGAGTGAGGTTTTGGTCCCTTTTTTAAACAAAAGGCTGCATCTTTGAGTAGGCCACATGGCTCCAGTGGGAGGGCTCGGATCCATTCACAGCCATTTTGGGTGCATCTGCACTTCTTCAACTGTGAGGCTGATTTACCACCACTCTGCAGCAACAGGAGCTCTCTCTTACTGTATTACACAAATCTCGAGTGCATTTATGAATCCCTAAGATCTATCTCTCCCACACACACGGTGAATCTTTACTTCCTCTGCTTCTGCTTCTCATTGTGCCCAGAGGACAATGCAGCCCACTTTGGCAAAAAGCCAGCCCCTCTCATCTCCATTAGGTCATGCAGAGAGAGTTGTAGCAGTGATGGATACCTCAGTGGCCCTCAACTGCACTCTCCCTGGGGAGAGCAAAGGAGCTTGGTCTACAGCGTTGCAGCCAGGCACACAGATGTACTCTGGAAGGGGTTTTGGTGTCTTTGAAATGTTTGAAAGTCAGTGTAAAACAAAATGCTTGCATTTAACTTGAGCACAGATGTTCAAATTGTTACCCTCCCTGATGCCACAAAACTTTCGGTGGGTTCATCATTACAAGCACATGTTGTCGAATAGAGCACATTTGAAACCCGCAGCTTTATTTATAGTCAAGGACTCGGGTAAAAAAAAAAAAAAAACGTATGTGGGTGGATTTGAATAATTAATTAATTAAAAAGAAATGCCTTAGAACCAGCTATATAGGACATTCTCTACCAGTCCAACATCATGGTTGCTTTATGAAGCAGTCGGACACATACGTTTGTGTGTGAAAATGTGATTTCTCTGGTTCTCATCCCTTGTTATTGCATCATCACTCTCTTCAATTCCACATAACACATTCCACATATCTCTTCAATTACACATACCTTGCTCATCCTTCCAGGGTAGGTCACGGAAATACCTGCTTTACAAAAGTCATGACGGGAAATGTAGCCTTGTGTTCACACATTAGGGCTGGGACTCCTCCAGAACAAAAGTTGAAGGGATTCCTGTTGCTTTTCTTCCTCTCGGCCATGGTATTAATTTCCAACTAAATTAAAAGTGCTGTTGATAATACAAAAAAATAGCTCTTATGGGAAATCTACATACCTGCACAAACTCTGTTGAACCCTGAACTCCATATGGAGTCTGTGTCGTTTGGTTCATGTATTACCTCTTTATTCGCTTGCCTTTTTCTATTCGTGCTGTTGGTGTTTAACTCTGGATTGCTAATAAACTTAATCTTTTTTTTTATGATGGAGGGATCCTACGGCTCTTTTAGTACACATTATTTATTTATTTTGGTGAAAATATTTGCATTTAATTGGGATGGAATTTGATTGATCTGTGAATGATTCCTCATGCAGGACAATTTGACCTTCATAGCTGTAGCGCAGTTTGAGTGGGCTGACTATTAATCATCTGGGTTGGTGGCTCAATTTACTGGTGCCCTTGTCTACAGTGTCATGTCCTTGAGAAGATAATGATTGATCCCTTTGGGGGCGTGTATAGAGGGGAAAGTCAGGTCAGTCAGGTATGGTCAAAAGTTATGGTTTTTAATTTAGAAAACTAGTACGTAGTAGTATTATGATTGTCTCCGCATTAGTAGTATATCATTCATCACAGTTCATGTATTACCTCTTCTCTGTTTGCCAATTAATCGTACAATTATAGACCGTAAATTGCATTTTTAAAACCAAATCAAACAACTACACATGTAAAGATGGTGTACATAAATATTGGTAGAAATGTAAACAGCCTACAGAAGCATTAAAAAAAAATAAAAAAATCCTAGAGATTGCCTTCTGGGTGCAGTCAGTCATCTCGGTGACTAGTTACATCCATGACAGGAGCTACTTGTTGCCCTGACTAGTGAGACTTGTCTGACATCCTGAAGTGAAATACTGGGAGTCACCATATCTTTGGTCCACACTCACTGCTGACATCATAACTCGCTTCCTTTTGGATCACCAGTAGTGGGGTGTACATGTGTTTATTAGAGTGTGAGACATACAGTGAGGGAGAGGCTGAATGAGTGAGACAAACATAGAGAAACGTAGAGTATTCAGCTGAAGGGCATTGGTGTGTCACCGGGTCATTCACTTCCTGCCAGATCAGAGTCAGCTGGTGGTGTCTCAGCACTGACTGGCTTCTCTGTTTATACAGTCTATGTGTGTATGTGTGTGTGTATGTATAGATATACTGTATATATATATGTGTGTGTGTATATGTATGTGTATATATATGTGTGTGTGTGTGTGTGTGTGCGCGTTCCAGTCTTGGGAGGTCCATTAGGAAGAAAATGTACTGTCTGTGAGCACAGACTAAGAGCATTACACTTAAGGCTCTCACACATCTCTAAGTGACATCATAAACACTACAAAACTGGCCATATAAAGGCAAAACGTTTCTTTTCTCTCTTCACTAATTGGCACTCTAGCCTTACTATGGCTCCTCCTCCTTCTTCTTCTTCTATGGATGGAGCTTTTCACTTTTTCTTTGTAGTTGAATGAAGACGACAGGAGGAGTTGGGAGAAAGGGGGAGAGTGAGTAATACCTGGTTGATTTATTTTACTCCTGCCAGTGACTGTCAAACAACTCCCACTCTTACTGCCAACTCCAGTGTCACTTGAACATTAGAAAGATGTTTTATTTATTTCTCTTTCCATTTTGTCAGCTACTGTTTTGCGTTCCACCTGCATACATGCAACCCCCTGCATGTGTACACTATTTCTCTCTTTTAATATTGTGCTGAATTATAGCATCTAAAATTGGCCATAACCTTTAGTGTCAACAGCAAAGCTCAGTGAAATATAGAGCCAGACGGCTGTCTCTAATAGTTCCCATGAGGCAGAGGATTGAAAATCAGCACAGCAGTCCAGACATAAACATGCCAGCTCTAATTTGATAGTTTTACTTCACTAGCTATTAAATTGATTGTACTGATTTGTTCTATTTCGGTTGATTAGATAAATCAGCTATCTGTGTAATATAAATCCTGATGAATGCACAGTGAAATTAATTTACTCAAAGCCTACTCTCCTTTACTGGATAACTAGGAGTTAGGGATAACGTAAGTGAGTTCACTCAGGATGAGTGGTATTTCCTTCTTTTTTTTAAGTCTGTTTTAAGGAGCTTGTTAGTTGTTAATGCCCTGCCCTGCCCACAGTAAGCAGATGAAGAGCCCGTCTCTGCCCTCAGTTGCAGTCTTGTGCTCTGCTGTCTTCCCATCAGCCCTCAGTAAGCAGCTAAAGTGCCAGGCTAAGCCCACGCAAAGCAGACAACCCCGGGTCTTATCTGAGGAATGCTGGGCATCCTTGCAAAAGATCTCCTCCGCAGGGAGGAAGCTGTATTATCTCAAAGCCTGCGTCTCCTTTGATTGTCCCCCGAGACCTCTCTCTTTTCTGTCTCACTTTTAGATGTTTACCTCTCTCTCTCTGCCCCTCTGCCTTCCTCTCTATTTAATTGTTTAGTTTTCTCTCTGTCACTACCCCCTTTTCCCCCAGTTTTTTTCTCTCTCTGAAAAGCCACACAAACTGAGATGAAATGCTTCACCTCTTCCTCACATATTCTGTACTTTATATTTGCTCTTTTAAATCTATTTGAGGCAGCAGCTCAGGAGTTAAAGTAACAGATTAAAACCAGACAGGGCCCGTGATCGAAGATAATCATGATGCTGTCTTTTGTGGTCTCTGCAGTTTTGCATGCCGTTGCATTTTACAGGCTTGCATGTTTTTGTGACTGTGGTCAGCTAGCCTGGCAAAGGCACAAGCTCATGACTCTCAAGCTACTCTATTTTCCCCTAATTCTCTCCTGAATGGATCCAGAGTTGGCTTTGTTGCGATATCTGCGTCTGTGGCTCAGTGGGTTGAGCGAGTCGTCCTTTCACCACAAGGTTCGATCCCCGGCTCCTTCTGTTGTGTGTCCTTGAGCAAGACACTGAACCCAAGTTGCTCCCTGGAGCTTTACAGCAGCCCGCTACTCCTAAAATGCTTAGGATGGGTTAAATGCAGAGGTCAACTTTAATGTATGAACCTGTATGTACAGTACATGATGTGTGTAATACAGTTTAAGTGATTGGGGATAAGTTATTAGCAGCACCGTTTGGTTTGAAATCTCTTATTAAGCAGATGAGATTGTTCGTGATTATTCTTTTCTTCACAAAAGATCCCATTGTTATACAGTAGGGGAAGAAAAGACGAAACATTATCTTTGCCACATGACGAAACTAGATATTTTGCACATGATTTAAATGAGCTATTCTTAGCGTGCACTTTCAGTGAAAACAAACCTTTATAATGGAGGATTGGAGAACTTTATTTCATAACTCATGCAAACGTCTGTGAGAGCCTCCTTTCCCTCAGTCTGCTTTTTTAGGCATATCTCAGACTATAATATTTCTTATTTTTCAGGTTGAGAAAATAAACTGTCTCTGCTTGAATGATAAAAGTGATAAACTGTAGGACTCTGTGCTTTCAGGGCTTGACCTGGGATCAGGTTACCCAAGCAGGGCAGTCTGCCTGCCACAGAGTGATTTAAACCAGGTTCCTGTTTCCCAAGAGGGACTTGCAGTGTACACAGAATACATAACTGATGCAGAGCCTTGCTACACGATCCATCATTAGACCAAACTTTACCCAGCTGCTGTCTGTGACTGTGATCCACACTCAAATATTTGTAACTCTTCCGCACTATTTTTTTTGGAACAAACCGTCTTAATAACATGGGTCATGTTTATTGTCTATGATCCAGATGAACGTTGCAATAACTACGTACTTACATGCACCAAATATTCTGTTTTTTTGCCCTTATTCAGACACAGGAAATATTCCTACTAAGCTGTTGACATGGCTAAAATAATAATGTTTAAAAGTATGTGTGTTTCTTCTTCTGACCAGAAATGTGGGCTTTTCTTCTGGGCATGCGTCTATGCAACCTGTTGATAGTTGGTTGACATATTTCGAATAATGGTGGAATATTAGTGTGCATGTAAATGTAGCCACTGGCTCAGTCCTGAACTACCTCAGCACTACTTTTAAATGACTCGGTCATGTTGTCCAGGCGTTCTGTTGATCAGCTATGATGTAAAGCTGACAGCAACACACCATAAGTCATTTGGTGCAAGTTAACTTGCAGTTGTACGAAGTATGATTTACAATGATTTGAGCGCTAATTACAGAGTAGTGTTAGCCATATGGTTTTGAACTGACGCTTACTACTGTAAAGTAGATTGTAAATAGATGAACCCAACTGTCCTCTGTGTGCATGTTGCAGATAGTGATGTGTGTGTAGCCCTGGAAGAGTTATAGATCAGTCTTTAAAGTGTGGTTTTCTTTGAAACGAGAACAAAAGGCCATTTAGCGAAAATGTTTGTGACGTCAGTAGAGATTCAACATCCTGTGTGAACCCAACTTTTACAGAGCAGCGTATAAACGCTTTGATTTAATCTATTCTTTTGTACTTGCGCTTTTGTAATTATACCTTGCTAATACTGGTAATGGCTGCTCATACCTTCCAGTAGAAATAGTCACATGTTGAGCAGGGCTGAAAGTTTTAATTGCAGCTAAAAACCACATCGGCTGATTTTACTGATTAATGCCCAGTCAGCAAGAAATCCGGTGATTGGTTTGAATTAAAATCCGGTTGGTCCCTCTGTTGCCAAAACTCTTGCTTTAAACAGGGTTGCAGTGACATGAAAGGGTTTAAAAAGAATTGGTGCCCGACCTCATTGACTCCTGTGAGTTCAATGGCATGCAACCAGTCATGTGGTTCATCAGTAAGAAGTTTGTCCTTCCCCCTTAGTTTGTTGGGGTTTAGTTCATAAAAGAGCCCGGTACATCTTCAAGGCAGCTTCACCCCGGTCAGGAAATCGGTGATATCCATAAAAAGACTGGACAAACCTGGCCTGCTCAGCGCTCTGTGATTGTTGTGGTAGAAAGTAACACGTTATCCTGCCACCAAGTTCTACGTCATACATCACCGTAGGTGTCTTGTCTGAGAGTGAATAACATGCAGTCATCACATTTGTGGTTTAAGTGTTTTCTGTTTTTGTATCTTGGTTGCAATCATTGAGCGGAAGGGTTCAATTTCTGCGAAACAGCTGCAACTTACGGTAATGTTTCTGATAATAATGCACTACAGTGTTATTACATTTCAGTCCACACTAATGCACATGTCTGAGCCCTATACCCAGGCTCATGTGCTTTTTAGAGCAATAGAAATATTATTCTCTTCATTTTGTTAAAATAAATCGAAGTTCAGCTTTTTTTTTTTTTGTTGGACTTCCTCTGATGACTGAACTGTATTTTTAGATGCGAGGAAAACCACAAATGGGAAACTAGTTACATTAAAAAGAAAGAGGTTTCGGCAAGTAAATAACTTGACAAAGGGACACAGACCTTACAGGTGATCTGTTGCTTCACAACTTTAAAAATCAACTTTATTTTGAAATGCTTGCTTAGAGCTGCAATTACGCAATTTTTAGGCTTTTAGAAAGCTGCAGTGCTTTATATTGGAAACAATTCACTTTCGGTTTCTACTGGTGTTTATTGGAATAGAATAGCTAACTGCTGGCGTGAGACTACACAGGTTTCTGCTGAAGCCTCGGACGGCCTTGTTTTATCATGGTCCAGTGTCAATATGGGAAATGATCAGACACCATTGTCTTGTCCATGTGTGGATGTATGAAGTGGAAATAATGGCCTGTCACTGATCAATCAACCTGTCATTTTCAGGTGCTGTGTGGTGAGAGGGAAGCAGTGGGTGCGGCATGCTGAGGCCACTCCCCCTGGCCCAGGATGAGTGTCAGAGATGGCGCTGCCACCATGGCAACGAACGCAGGTGGAGGAGGGGGGGGAGGCGGGCCAGCTAGCCCTAACGATCATGACTGCCGCTCATACCTGCTCCAGATCTACCCACGGTTGGCTGCCCAGTCCACCACCTGCTGCAACCTTAGGTGAGTGTGCCACACCATTGCGACTAGAAAATGTAGCATTAACAGTTTGTGATGATGTTGTTGAAATAATGTCAGTAGAGGAACTACTGTAAACCATCTTTGATCAAACTTAGTCATTACTTTTTTCTACTCATCAGAGTGCAGAAGGATGCAACCACAGCCTCCGTGATCTCAGACGCTGCTGCGGCTCTTGGGCTGGACCCTGGTCGCATGTATGTGCTGGCAGAGGTGAAGGAATGTGGCGGGGAGGAGTGGGTGCTAGAGGCCGGAGACCTGCCGGCACAGAGGTTTCTGCTGTGGCCTCGGAAAGCCCAGGAGCAACACCCTCGAAGCCTTGGCTTCTACTTCTTACTACAGGTAGAGCTGACGGCACACAGTTCACTCTGCAGTCAGACTCAGTGGGCCGCTTGGAAAAGTCCTCTCCCGGTCTGACTGTTGCATCCTGCCTACTTCTGCTCTTGCTTCCTCTTTGTTGCCATTTTCAGTCGGAACAAAAAACAAGTAGTCAACCCAAATAACAAGTTACACACATATGATGGAAAAATATAACAAAAATGCAGTTAAATTAGCCACATGCAGAATGTTTCCATATATCATATCACCCTGGTTAGTTCAATGCCAATTTGGACTGCTTAACTATTTTGACTGGTTTAAAGAAAAATCTGAATATTTTTCTTCTTTTTTTTTTTTTTACTTTCTCTGATCCAGGAGAGGAACCATGATGGCACTATTCATTATGTCCACCTCCCACCTGTAACTAAGGAGCAGGAGGCACAGCTAGCAGCCAGGGGCTTCCTTCCTCCTCCACAGGACGACTTTGCAGACCTCTGCAACCTCCCTGTCCTCAATGAGGACAGCATATTAAACAACCTGCGCTCGCGCTTTTACAAGAAAAAGATCTATACCTATGCAGGCAGCATCCTCATAGCCATCAACCCCTTCAAGTTCCTGCCCATCTACAACCCCAAGTACGTCAAGATGTACGAGAACCACCAGCTGGGCAAACTGGAGCCTCATATTTTTGCTATTGCAGATGTGGCTTACTACGCTATGCTCAGGAAGAGGGTCAACCAGTGCATCGTCATTTCTGGGGAAAGTGGCTCAGGCAAGACCCAGAGTACCAACTTTCTGATCCACTGTCTCACTGCGCTCAGCCAGAAGGGCTATGCCAGCGGAGTGGAGAGGACCATACTGGGAGCTGGACCGGTTCTGGAGGTAAGATGTTAACGTGACGGCAGTGTTTTGACCCGTGTGTCCTCCTCTAGTCACTGTCGCTGACCACCACCTCATGTTGAGTTTCATTCCTCAAAGAAATTGAGATAATAGATAAACTATTGTAACCCACTGTCGATCTTAGACATAGCTTAGTGACCGTCTCTGTTCTTGGGAAAGCAGGTTTATGCTTGAGAAGAAATGAGAGATGGGATTAAGTCTGTATATAATATCGTATAAAAGCCTGTCTGTCTTGTACAGGGGCACAACAAAAAATGAGTGAAAAATACTGTCGATTGTGTTATTCAAACAAGTGAGTCTGTCAGATCCCCATAAGTTTTGGAAATTCTCATCAGTCACATGGAAATTATTTCATATCTCAAATGATCTGTTATAGCAATTCACACCTTTGCACTGTCCTCAGTCAAGTGTGAAATGCATTGTTCTTTAAATAATATCCAACTATGACATAGCTTCCTCAAAGGTGACTCGCGTTGCTATGGCATGCTGAAGCACACACACACACACACACACACACACACACACGGTGCAAAATACACTGGGTTATATTTTTAGATTATTTTATTGGACACTAATTATCTCTAGTTCAGTTGTTATGAATGATAAAACATCCCATGAAGGTATCTGGTCCCCGTGCTGTACCGAGCAAATGTATTTTCAGGCTGTGACCCAATTGTACTCTCCTGCATGGGCGGACATAATAAGACATATGGTAGTCTGTGTGCAGCGTCAAAGACTTTAACATAAAGACAATGGTCTAGCCAGAAAGAAGAAATGAAAAAGAGGATGGGAAGTTGCTTTATTAACCCGTCATGTGGCCCCTCGCCTTTTGAAAATGCTGTGGGAATCTTGTCAAGATAGTGCGGCTTGTTTGTTTTCTATCTCCACCTAATTTTGCAATCTTGCTCTCTTCGGTAACTGATTGCGTAACATCACAAGTTCTGTTTTTGACTAATAGAGTATGAACAGCATAATTTTCATTTGGAGCTTTTGTTGACCCAAAGCTGATTTTTCATTGTTGGCGGTCAGGTGACTGCTCTTCTTCCTGCTTTCTGGTCTGTGAGAAATGAAGCGCTTGTACTGACTTGCTCTCTGCAACCGCTGACTGAACAGAATGATTCAAAACTACAACCAAACTCATACCAAGCTTTATGGAAGCTACTAATTTTGATAGCTAGTGGGAGAATATCTATCGATAAATTATGATATGATTTTTTTTTTTTTATCATATGTGAGCGCCAGCTGGTTGCTAATAATGGTGCACAGCGTTCAGGCCTGTTTCTGGAGGGACCAACTGTCTGTTCATATCATCTGGACTCTGAAGTAATCGCTAAGTGAGCAATTGCCTCACTGATGCACAGCAAAGGGCAGTGCTAATCAGACGAAACAGACCAATACACATCTTTCCTTTCTTAAACATTTTCATTCAATATGTGTTTCAAATTTCAAACTTATTTACTACAAACTTATTTTTTATTTGACCTGTCTTATCAGCAATTTTTTCAGTGGTCTTCTCAGTCAAGTGAGATGTGAGTAACTTGAATAATTCTGCATTTTCTAAACAGATACTGTATGGGGCGCCGCCAGGGAGTGAAGGCTATTGTCACTGCTGCTGAGTGTATCTTTATGCAACCGAAGGTTAAATATCCAGGGCTCAATGCAAAGTACAGCTCCCTGTGTTTGCTGACAAAAGAGACATCTGTTTGCGTTTATGTTGTTGAACAAAAAATGGTTGCATCATGAAAGATCAGTTATGACACTGTATTGTTTTTTTTTTTAGTTTAATCCTTCAGCTGCATTGCAAAGAGCACAGTTGACTTAATTGTGTTTTACTTTTCATTCCTGTAATTAGAAATGGATTCTTGTCCACTTTCACATATGGAAGAATTTACCTCTGGTCAGACCTCAAGCAGGGTTGTTATTGTGAAGCCATTTTCAGCATCCACATCACTCCAACTCTCATACTCCCTCATAAACAAGAGTCTTGAGTGTTCACATTCTGCTCTGCAATGTCGACCTCCATCAATTGAAGTTTAGCTCTGGATCATTGGACTGTCCTGCAGTTCCGGCCCTGCTGGATAAATCATAATGCTGCATGCATGTGATGGTGTGTGTGTGTGTGTGTGTTGTACTGTGTGGCATAAAAGTGTGTGACCTGGTGTCTTATTATGTTTGAGTGCTTCCTGTCCGCGATGTTATCTGGATGTATGTTAGTGATTTGGGATGTATGGAAGGGCAAGTGATGAAAGACAATTAAATTAAATTCCGCTTGAAGCTGCAGAGTAGATATCAGACTGCATATATCGGGCCAAATCTCTGCACAATAATCTGAATACAATGTTGACAAAAAGCAAAAATCCCAGCACTGGGTTTCAGTTTAATAGTCTTCCTTGGTATTGGGAACTAATTACTTGCAGCGTTTCTCTGGAAGTAAATCTCCTCTCTACATTTTTCAGTTTTAATTGGCAATAATGTGGCTAAAAATAGACCTTTAGTCAGAAAAGCTGTATGTGGAATGCAGTTTATTCAAAGTACAAAACAGTGCTAAAAAGTGAAACTTCTTGATTTTGTAAGTTCAATGGAACACACAATACTATGGAGCAGAACAAAATTAAATAGAATTGGCCGCAAACTATAGAAAAGAACACATGGTGGGCCGCCACAATAACTTGCAGGCACGGTGTATCCATCTGTCACCGTCGTCTCCAGACCCGCTGACTCGGTACTGCAGCCTTCACTCACAGAACTACTGCTGCTTTTAGATGCATTTGAATAAGTGCAGCATTCCCTTGATGTATGTCAGCCTGTCAGTCTTTGGTTCCAAGCGGCTGATTGAAAAAAGTCTGCATGTGTGTGTGGGGTGGGGGGGATTTTCCCCTACATCAGCAGAGATCTGGTCCCTTTGGCAGACACACTGCCACTCTGCTGTTTACTCCCAGAATGCAGAGTGTGTGTTAGTCTGGTCCTGAGCTGTGGTTGCAGGGACAGACAGGGAGACGGGTTCAGTCCTCGCTGTCCTGGTCTGTAGACCAGGACAGCAGTATTTTTGCAAATGACTAAATTTGCATTTTACCCAAAACAGTTAAAGCATAAGCAGAGGCAGTTGCATTAAACGGGTTTCCATACTATTACCTGCTTAGAAACCCTCCCAGTTCGTTTCTGTGATAATATTCTGTTTTGAAGACATTCACCAACTTAAGCAGCATGCTCATTAGATGACTTGCAATAAATAAAATACACTTTAGAAGTTATATCAACTCCTGAAATCATGTTCCCTGCAGTTTCTCTTCACACAAATAGTCCACCTCTTGTGGTTCCTTCCTGACAAGTTCCATTCCAGGCCCTATATATGCGTTGAATGCTATTTATAGGTACGTATAACAAAATGAAGGAATTTCTACTTTGAAAAATATGGTTTTATTGGTGGGGGTGTGAGTGTGAGTGTGAGTGTGAGAGAGAGCTCAAGCTGCTATAGTGGAGGTCTTCAGGCCCGGGTCACACATTTTGAGGAGATGAGATCATCGTTTATAGTGCTGAACTGACTGAGCTGTGTTGCTGGCAGAGGGAATGGCCCCAACCTGAAACCATGTGGGAAAGCTGCTCTCCTACTTTAGTTCATTGTACAACTTTTTTTTTCCTATTCCTACATTGTAATGTATTATCCTATATGAATTTTCCTCCTTTGTCTTGAACATAATGCAGGTAAACGAAGGATTGTCCTTGATTCTTTCTGCAGTTTGAACAAATAAGACTTCTGCCTGCAGAACAGCTCACCAGCGCTGAATGACTGTCTTTTGTAAACTGGTCCAACTGGTTGATCCTCTGTTGCATGGCTCTTTTGGTTTCTCTGTTTTCGTTTGCCAGGCGTTGAAGACTATTTATTCTTATTTTCTCACGGCCCTCCTCCGTTGTAGAGTTGGATGGAACATTGCATGGGAATATGTTTAGAGGTATTTGTTAATCAAAGGGAAGGACAGATCAAGTTTTTCTTGTTCAAGTGAATTTATCAGAAGACTGTTTTATAATATTTCCTTTTATAGAGCACAATCCATGTGCTTTTTAAAAATAACATTTGGCAAGTTGACAACTTTAGAACTGTTGCTGCTACTACTACTACAAGCAACTATCTGTTTGTGTTGATTTGGCGGTCCCTGTGGACGGAAGTGTTAGTGTTTCAGAGTGCCAGAGTCCCTTTTTAGAAAACCACGAACAGTCTTCCCCACTCAGTCCTGGCCTTGCAATGTAGCCTGGGCCTTTAGCAGCGTGGTGTTCGAGTTTGCTCCCATTGAGGATGCAGGTGAACCTGCATTATTTCGTCTAATTGTGCGCAGAAGCATTAAGAATAACTGTGTAGAAGTATCCAATATTTTGGCTGATCGTTCCGTTTACTTATGTAGGTCATATAGAGATCAGTATTAAAATGAGACGATTTCATAACTAGTAAAATGTTCCTCACAGTAACTTTAATAATAGAGTTAAAATGTGAGCAGCATATCATTAATTGCATTATAAGAAAGTAGGATATTGTCAGTCAAATAATTAGTTTCGGGGGATCGAGCCGGCTACCTTGTGGTTGCGGGACGACCACTCATCCCCCTGAGCTACGGCCACCCCTAAAAGCTTGAAATAAAGCTTCAGGATCTTCCAAAGATTGAATCTCCCAAAAAACGGGTGTGCTATGATACCAATTTCTGAGGTGACGAAAAAGCTACACTTTAGTATGTGAAGAGAAAATCTTCAGGCATGAGATAATACGAAGCCCTTTAATTAAAGCCTCCTAGTTGTTGCATATTCCTGTTTAACTCCTCTCAGTCCCCAGGCTCCTGCGTGCCACTTTGTCTCACAATTTCAGACAGGAAGTTCCTATCATCCGGAACCCTTTTTAACAGGAAGCAGCTACGACACAGGAAGTAACCGCAGTAGTTCTCTCTGCCGTAAGCTTAGGTCTTTGAGGGGTGTGGATATACCAAAGTATTGTATTGTTGTCAGGAAGTGCAGAGGAGAAGCTGGCCATTCTGTCTGCTGAGCCATTGTTTATCTCTTGCATATTGGTTGCACCGCTTTATTCATTTGTTATATTTGGTCAGGCTGGGTGGCATTGTGTATGAGTCTGGGAAAAGCTGGCATTACTGAGTTTGAGTCACTGCGTCATGCACACATGTCATTCATTACACACACACACACACACACACACACACACACACACACACACACACACACACACACACACACACACACACACACACACACACACACACACACACACACTATACAAAAGCCTTACTGTAATCATACCACTCAGAATCATATTGAAGAGTGGAATATGCTGTTCCTTACAGGCCAAATACAGCTTACATGTAGCAGCATGCCCCAGGCCTCTTCGGGGTCTATTCATGGTACTCTGACCACACCACAAGCTAAGGTTTGATGTGGTACCCATCTAGACATGGGTGGAGCTGCTTGAAATGACTCCAATCTGGTAAAACACCAGACCACAAGAGGAGCCAAACTGGTGCTAGAACGCTTTATTCTAACTATTCCAACCTCTTACCTCAGACATCTTCATAACTTTACCTTGCATTATGTATGCATACAATGGGTAGACCAATCATTTAGACGTTTCATGAAACTCTATTTAAATGTTGGTTTTGCCCAAGCAAAGATGTTCTCATTCCAGACGGATAAAACTTGTGAGATCACATAAATACCTTTTTTTTTAAAGATGCAAAGTGCAACCGGACAATAGACACAATAAATTGTCATTTGGTTTGCACTGAGAAGTCTACGTGACGGAGTCGCTGTGTAACATACCACGTGACACGGTCACAAATGGAGCTAATTGTACTGTAGACTTTAAAATGCCACACATTTTCAACACGTAAAATAAAAAAGGCTTGACAGAGTTGCAGCTAAAATGTTTAATGCTGCAGAAAAGTTATAATTTGACTTGGACAGCTGCGTAGTTCATGTTACCGACATGCAGTAGTGGAGTCGGTTATCAGTTGTGACACCGCTCATGATGTATACTCTTGATGTTGAAATGCCTGCGTGGTTTGTGACTAAACACATATTTAAAAAAGAAGATGGCTGAAATTCTTGCACTAGTTTAATAAATCACAAAGTATGTTGTATGCTCCCGTTTCCTCCTGAGCTCAACATGGATTGTGATGAGCACTGTACAAAGAGATTTTCTCATAACCATATCAGTATTGTTAGACTCTGCCCCTAAAATATAGACATTTAAGAAGTTTGTTATGAAACTGATATTTGGGTAGAGAGGACTTCCTTCTGGTGAGCTGTTTTTTGTTTGTTTTTGTTTCGTGTTGCTTACTAAACGTACTTTGAAATTCGTGCTTCTTATGAGGCGTTTACATTATTAACAGACAAAAGCAGCGGATCACACATCTAGAACGAGTAAATATTTGGCAAAAAATGCTTGGTAATTTATTTGTTCTTTGAATGATTATTTTTTCCTTTGATCAGTTGAGTTCCTTATATGCAAATCATTGGTCGTGTGAAAGTGTCATGCGGTATCTCCAGACAATATTAGTGAACTGGAAGTAATGCTCCCTTAAGACAGAGAGTATAGAAATAGTCTTTGTTTCAAACCTTCGTGCAGTTCACTGGAACATTCGGCGTTATTGAAACGAAGCAGCAGCCCCTCTGAGCGCTATTGACAGCGTTATTGTACGTCAAAGAATCCATTCTTTGTTAACAACTCAGTTGAGTTAAGCTCGGGGCTTTAAGTGTAGTTGGTGGGATAAAGTGGCGGCTTGAAGCATAGCCAAGCATAGAGGAGGAACTGTGTAGAGACGTGGTTGCATTCTATCTGCCAACATCATGTGATTTTATCAAAGCATTTTCCCCATTTTAGAACAACAAACGGTGATTATTTTGCCACTAATCAACATTGGTGTTTGGCCCCAATATTGCAGCAGTGATTTATATAGTTCATAACCTTGTTGCTTGGTTCTCCAGTTTATCTCCTGTTATCTGAAGAGTATATCAACTTAAATTGGGCTTAAACAACTTGATTCATATATTTGTGGGTGTAAAGTGTCTGCAGCTGAGTGAGTGAGCACGTCCACTAAAGGTTTGCATGAGTGCCTGCCGTTGCCCTCGGTGTATGTGGGAACTCTCTTCGTGACGATTGCACTATTTAGACTCCTTTTGTGAGTGAATGCTGTGGTGGGGTGTCGGTGTCGGGGCTTTGGCAGCGCCTGTGGAAACGTTAAACTGAAGCTCTTTTGAGCAGCTTACTTTAAAGGATGTAGCAGGGCCTCAGTGTCATAGCAATACGGTCTAGTACCCATGCACAAACTGTACGTTTGTATTGATTACAAAAGAGTTTTTCTCTTCTCTCAGTTTTGGAGGCATGTTGAAATTATGTAAAAAATACTTTAAGGCTCTCACATCAACACAAAGTGACTTATAGGAGCAACTGAGTGTAATGCATTGTGTCAGGAGTTAACAGCACATTTAATTAGTTTTATCCGTAAACATCTAATCTTGTACACAACTTCAGACCGTTTTCTTACACAAATTTGTTTTATTTGTTTGCAGATTTACACAAGACCAAACATAAGGATGTAATTTATGCTTTATCATCTCTGCCTCACTCGCTTGTTGAGACAAACAACTTGTAAACTGTACTGTTTTAGAGACACTCCCCTAGTTCACTTTGTAGGAGTGTGTTTTGAATTGGGGATGTGAGACTTCATTCGGCTAAGTCTGGCTCTGTTGAAGTGGAAATATACAGGGGAGTGGGCTGCCAGAGAAGCCGGCTCACCACAGAGAGGAATCGGTTAAGACAGACTTGTACGCCATGAAATGATCACTGGATATGTAGACATATATGCAGATATCTCTCTCTCGCTCTCTCTCTCTTTTATTCCTTTCCGCCCCCATTCCCTTTCTCCTTTTTTCCTTCCATTACTCCTTGAAAGCAACCTCTATTTGTAAGAATAGACCTTTCCACGGACGAGGTTTGGAAAGCCTTCCGCTTCCCCATACCTGCTGAGCCTTCCAGCCAATCAGATCTTCGCTCATGGGCAAGTTCGAATATGAATGATGCTGTGACATGTTTAGCATTCTCTCCATGGTGCAACGGCCTGTGCTTCGCAGATATTTCCCAGGGTTTTTAGTGTTCTTGGCTGCAAAGTTTGTGGAGTGGGGGGTGATCAGAACAGTACCAGTCACAGTGGGCAGCATTGAGCAGTGAGACACTTTGGAGCATCGGTGCCAAAACACACTTGCTGACCCTCAAACCTGGAACAGAAGTGATGGCATAGTACTACTCTGTAAACACCGGCAACACCTGAATGAATGAATGAATGAATAAATAAATGTCCAATTTTACTATAATGTATATATTTTTTAATGTTTACATACACACATGAATACAAAAATGAAGAAAGAATTCTAGTCACGGATAAGAATCCACTGATCTATTGCATCATCCATTAACAGGCAACAACTCTTGCCACATACTATTTCAACCAGGTCTCAAAATTAATTTATATCTAATTGTAGTGCGCAGAAAATCAAGAGTGCATTATCAGTAAAAAACAAAACAAAAACATTCTAGTAAAAAAAGAAAGGATACTTTCCAGGTCTACTGTAGCAGCAGAAATTAAAATAGGCCAACGGTTCATCCAAAGGAATCTCAATCAGACCCTGTCGGTGTGTGTTTGTGCCCTTCAAGTACAATCGGCCTCAACAACACTGTATCAAATTCCCCCTGCAACTGCTTTGGAAGATACAATGTGGCTCCTATTTAACATGCACTGAGTCAACTTCCCGTGTGTGTGTGTGTGTGTGTGTGTGTGTGTGTGTGTGTGTGTGTGTGTGTGTGTGTGTGTGTGTGTGTGTGTGTGTGTCACCATGTGAGCATGTGCATCATGATGAAAAGAGTGCTATTCTGTTACCGTGTCAATGCAGTAAACAGGGCCCCTCAGTGAGGCCTGGTAGCTGGGCTCTGTGTGCCCCTGGCTGGGTTCGTATTAGCCTGATGCGTGGAGAGAAACCCAGGTCCTCTCTGTTTGTGTCTCTGGTACTGCAATACAGAAGGACTGCTGTCCCAACCTCATTTATCATCACTGACCTATGCGCTCTCTCTCGTTCACACACACACACACACACACACACACACACACACCACACACCACACACCACACACACCACACCACACACACACACACACGGGGGGGGGGGGGGGGGGAGGTTATCGACTGAGGAAAGACGAGAAAGAGATGGATGGGTAGAGAGTGAGAGGAGGGGACAAGGGCAAACGCTTGGACCCTCTTAAGACCCCCAACATGCGCGCACACACACATTCACACCCCCGTCTGCCATCTCAGCTGCTGTTCAAAAACTAAATTTTAACCCCCCGACTATCTAGTTTCTTTGTTGTCATGGTCGATTTTGTTATCGTTGTTGACTTCAGTAAGGGTGCCGATGCATGTGCTGGTACCTCCATGTTCTTTGTCTAAAAACTCAACAGAGGTCAGAAAGCAGAAAGAGATTTTATAATGTTTGGGGACAGTGGTGAAGACTGATATGGTCTCCAGGACACAACTCTGGTCCAAAATTGTAAGAAGACAAATGTTTAAAGAAACACATCCAAAGTGGTTCATGTTTTTTGTTTTTAGACTTCATACCTTGAAACTTACCCTGTGTTTCTGTCTTCTTCTGTTGTCTCTGTCAGGCCTTTGGAAACGCCAAGACAGCCCACAACAACAACTCCAGTCGCTTTGGTAAATTCATCCAGGTGAATTACCTGGAGAGTGGGGTAGTCAGAGGGTGAGTACCAGCGTGTGCATGTATTTTTGTGCGTGTGTTTCTTTTGCGACCAAACACTCTCAACAAGGCCTCAGACATGTTACCTTAATCTGCAGTACAACACCATACAGGGGCATGCAAACCATGTGTTCTGTATCCTCTTCCTGTTGCGCATTAGGGTCTTCTACCTCTCTATAGGCTGATGTCTTCCTCTTCGCTCTTTTTTCGTGTGTGTGCGTGTGCGCTGACACTTTCAACCACCAGCATGTTCTTCCTTTTTCTCAGCAGTCAGACTCTGTTCAGGAGCTGTATCAAAGTCTAGTCAGCTGTGTCACTTCCTCATTTCCTCATCAAGAGAAGGGAACAGCTGCACAATACATTAACAGTAATACTTAAAACAAAAAGACAGCATGTCGTGTACATTTGTTTATTCGGTACAATAGTCTGACTAAAGGCTAACGGGATATGATTTCTAACACTGGGGTGTATGCAAGCGTTATATAATAGAAATAGGATTTGATTTGAAACATGTGAATGCCTGTGGCGTGGGCATCCCCAACCTGATTATCCCCTAATGGCACCAGGTCTCATCATGCTCTATTGAATTGCTTACCCTCAGAAAGGTCTGTAATCCAATCAGTAGAGTTGATTTTAGCTGGCCGGTGCTTTTCTTTGAGACAAAGTGAACCCTCTTTGACAAGGAAATGCTGAAAACTATGAATGTAGTCGACCTAAAACACCTTCCATAGTCTACTATGACCGTACGTGCTGGCGTAGCCTTTTGCTTCACACCAGTAAGGTATTGGAGCAACATCGCAGCGCCGCTCTTTAGTCCTAACAAAGGCTGCCTGTCTATCTCTCCATCTCCAGTGGCAGCCATTCAGACAGTCAATAGAGGAGATTAACAAAGAGAAGGCTGCTGTTCTGCTACACTCTGCTTTCTGAGTGGAGCGACCGACTGACAGACGGGATGTTTTTATTCTCTCTCTCTCTGTCTCTCTCTCTCTCTCTGTCTCTCTCTGTCTCTCTCTCTGTCTCTCTCTCTCTCTGTCTCTCTGTCTGTCTGTCTCTCTGTGTCTGTCTGTCTCTCTGTGTCTGTCTGTCGCTCTCTGAGTCCTTGGGGGTCTCTAACCGGCTAATCTCTCAGCGAGATGGAGCAGAACAATGAAAAGAAAAGGAAGGCGGTGTGTCAGTGAAAGATGTCTGAGCATGAATATATATATACTGTATGTATTTTAATGTTTAATGTGAGACTGCTCCTACTCTTTGGTGTATGCTGACCAATATACTGTATACTCAGTATTTTGGTCAGCTCCTTGTTTTAGGGAGCTCTCACATTCACATATTGTCTACTGCTGTAGCCCTTAATGTTCAGAACCCCCTGAAAATTGGTTTGCAAACATACTGTAACAGGCATACGTCATAATGTTGATATGAGAGCCAACGAGTACAACGGCTCCACTTTCTGGACAGTATCCTGGAATGGGTTGAGGTTGAGGAACGGGTTCACTGAATCAAATTACCTCCACGTGTACAGAAACATTTGAAATACAGGACACATTTCCAAGCAGTTCGGATGCCTAGTTTTGGAGTACTTCTGCTTCAGTTTCTCAGAAGCTCACACGCCCACATGCCCCGTACTTCTTTTATATATTCATAGATGTTGAGATCATTTGATGCTTCTTTACATATATACATCTTGCACTTGCGGTGGTAAAAAATCATATTTTCCCATCGTAGGTTAAGGTCAAATAGTGTTTGCCCGTGTGGCCATGACCATGACACCTACAACAAATCACGCAGCAACATTTTTTTTTTTTTTTTTGCATAGAAGTTGCCGTTTAGAATATTCTGAGGAAAAACAGAAGTCAAGCTAGCAGATATGTGGAGTAGATCTATGAAGCTAGTCTCGGTTGAGCTTTCTATAGTTGTGGCTGCAGTTTTAGCAGATGGACACAACTGTTTCTCACAACACAGCTCTATTCTTAGTGTGCCATGAGGACTGGCGGCGCTGTTGTTTTTGCCTGGCTTTAGAAAAAAACAACTGTTGCTTATAAAATCTGATTTAGACAACTTTATGGCCTTGGCCTGATGCGGTGCGTAAATACCGCTGCTTTTAGTGCATATCTCGTGACTCTGAAAGCATACCTCTACCCCCGCAGTAGCCTTTCAGTCTCCATATCCATCTATATAGTGTACAATAAAATGAATTAATGCCAAAGCTGTCTGTGTGTGTAGCTGTGTGATGTGCTACAATCTGCCTGACCGTATCTGAATGCTTTGTTCACTCTTTGATTGTTCCGACCATCTGTCCTCACTTCCCTTACTGCTCCTCCCCTCATTTTTTATTATCAGCCCACTTTCACATATGACCTACACACACACACACACACACACACACACACACACACACACACACACACACACACACACACACACACACACACGGACAGAGCTGAGTGACCTTTGGTGTTAAGTGATTCATCCTCATTGTTTTTCTTCTTCCCCTTTTTTCTTGTCCTCTTCTCCTCCCCCCTCCCTCTCATCCTCTCTGTCTTGCAGGGCGGTGGTGGAGAAGTATCTCC
Organism: Taurulus bubalis; assembly: GCF_910589615.1. Lineage (NCBI taxonomy): Eukaryota > Metazoa > Chordata > Actinopteri > Perciformes > Cottidae > Taurulus > Taurulus bubalis. The sequence continues at coordinate 19,681,130 of NC_136595.1, read as the reverse complement.
TGGAGAAGTCTCGTCTGGTCTCCAGAGAGAATAACGAGAGGTGAGGAGGGACAGGAGGGGTCTCGACCCTTCACCCCAACTGACCTTCATGGGGCCCTCTGTACAAACATGGGGAGCCTCAGATGGTTGGATATGAAGTTCAGCTGAAGGCTCCAGTCTTTTACTTTGGATGTCCATCTGCCTATACACTTACACACCCACATACATGCACTCGGATATTCTAAACCGTGATAGTGGCTACCTAAGTTCCTGGTAATGTACTTGCCTTAGCTGTGTGTCCATAGTGAACTTAATAATGTTACCCACTTGTTGACACTTTGTAGCAATGATTAATCATATTGATATATTTTGATGATGTGACCTTCTGTGAGTTCTGGTTGTGTGAGTTAAGATTAGCTGTGCCATACAGAGATATGAACATGAGAAGGAAAAAAAAAAAATCACCTTCCTCTCCTCACTCACTCGTTGCTCAGTCTTTCTTCAAAGACCAGCCTTTGTTACTCACTGTGACATTCACTAGCGACTAGACCACATGCCTGTTGCTACTTGTGTAAGTAATATGCAAACACATATTTGGGCTTTGGTCATTGAGGAACAGTCAAGAGTGTGAGAGGAGTGAGCAAATCCTCTACTGTCCTTTGCTTTGAAGTAATTTGTATTACTGATGAATGAGTCAAAAGAAGAAACTTAACGGATTTTTGATCAACACTAGTTAAACTGTTACATCAATAAAACCAATGAAAAGCTTGACTTTAAGAAGACTATTTCCATATTGACTGTAGATACAGCAACGCTTTAATCACGGTGTGGTATTGATTCAACTGTTATTGACACAGGAAGGCCTATTTCTCACTACACAAGTCATGTTTTATCATGTCTTTTTTTAGATTCATACAGAGACAGACAAGCACTCGTTGGGGTTAGTCTTTAAAACCATAACCTATTAGAGAGCAGCTCAGCTTCAGCAGTTGATGGCTTGTGCATAAACATTTACTGTAGCTGTTGTCAGTAAACGTGTTACACATTAACGTTGCCGGTACAGCTAGTTTTGGAAAATGTAGTCCCCTTACCTTGACAAGCCAGCCGCCGTAACCGTAGCCCCACGGCATACCGTTAATCACCGAGCCGACAGTTGCTGTTGACAGTGCACCTTGCCTGTCTAGTCAGGTAGCAACTCCGCTGTATAATGTAATTGTTTCTTAGTGATACGTGTGGAAACTCATTACTAAATGTGTGCTCTTACAACAAAGCGTTGTGTCCTGTCCACCAACCTGCCCACTGATAGCATGAGTGGAAAACTGATATCATTCCAGATATTGTCCTCTTTCGATTAGCTTTTTACAATGTGTTCACTCTTGGTTAATCACCCCCTTATTTGTGCCCATAATAAAGTGCATATCCACTGATAACTTCTCACTAGGTAATACAACAAATAAATGATGGATGTATATAATCATTAATTTATCCTTTTTGAAGAGCAGTTTAAATAATGTTTCATTGTAGTAATAACTTACAGTTTGTGTGTAGTACAGGCTTCAAGGAAGATTTGTGTTGTTTTTACAGGAACTACCACGTGTTTTACTACCTGTTGTTGGGAGCTTCAGAGGAGGAGAGGAAGGAGTTCAAGCTGCTGGCGCCTGAAGACTACTTGTACCTCAAGCAGGTACAGTACTGCTCCCCTGTCCCATTACATCCAGTGCATTGTCTTTACATTCAATATAAACACCAAATAATGTCATTCACTGTAACACTCCATTGGCTGTCATTACATGTCTTTGTAAATAACATTGGGATTGGGTTCTATGACCTGTTGTTGTGGGTGATTTGACCTTGAAGGAAACACTGTAATTCACTTGGAGCTGAAACTGTATTCATGGAGACTGTCAAGCTTCTGAATAAGCTGCTGTATACACTTCCAGCTTACTGTGCAAATGTGCACTGCATCTTAATGAAGGAGTCTTTGTTCTCACACCCGTTTTTACTCCTTAACCTTCTCCTTTTCTTCACCTGTCTTCATGCTGTGCTCTTGCTTGCTCTTGCTGTTGTTAAATGTTTATTGTTACATGTTATGCACCTCCCGCCAAGACAAATTCCTTGTGTGTGAAAACATACATGGCAATAAATGGTTCTGATTCTGTGTGCTCATCTCTATACACCCCGCTAACTGTACGTCTTCTCTTGTAGCAAAACTTTAAGATAGAAGATGAGGAAGACCTGCGACATGACTTCGAAAGGCTGCAGCAGGCAATGGAGATGGTCGGCTTCCTTCCTGCCACCAAGAAACAGTAAGTGAATCACGTTCATATGTTATGTGTCGTGCAGGAAAGAGACACGATGTTCTTCCAGACATGTTGAACAGATTGTGTTGAAAATCCACCCTGAAGCGTTTTTCCACCAAGTCCTGAAAACAGAGTTTTTTTTGGTCTGACCGTCTGTTGTAATTAATATTTTTGGTAACGTGACAAAGAGACTGTTTAGACTTTAGAGATTGTAACGTGACAAAGAGACTGTTTAGACTTTAGAGATCCAACAGCACAATAATAGTTGCATCAAATTGGCTAATGCAGCCGTTTTATTACAACAGTGTGCTGATGCAGCCCCATACAATGCTTCTATTCAGTTTACTAGTGATTGAACATGAATAGATGATTAGACTAAAGAACAGCATGTGAAGCACTGTTCCTGCATTTGTCATAAGACTAAATTGTCACTGGTGCTTTTTGCTGCAGGATCTTTTCGGTGCTTTCGGCCATCTTGTATCTGGGCAACGTGACCTACAGGAGGATGTCGACAGGCCGAGACGAGGGGTTGGATGTGGGACCACCAGAGGTCCTGGCTACGCTGTCTGACCTGCTGAAGGTAATATATGCGTTTTTTTTCTTTGGGACTCCATTCTTCAGTTGCCTGTGACTGTCGGCATTAACCTGCATGGGTTCCCTCTCAGGTTAAAGAGGAGCTGCTGGTTGAGGCGCTCACAAAGAGGAAAACGGTGACAGTCAACGACAAGCTGATCCTCCCCTACAGCCACTCTGAGGTAGGTACCGGCCATAAAGACATCTCTGCAACCTGCTATCACTATAATAGTGTCCAGCCGTACACTAATTGGTGGCCTTGTGTGTCTCTTTCCTTATTGATACCACACAAACCGTAGATCTCTTCTTCCTGTCAGTGCTAAAATGTTCTCCCTTTCTCTGCTTTCTTTTCTGATTAAGCCCTCATTTACAAAGACCTCCGTCAGACTTCTGTTGTAATATATTCTGTTTTTCAAAGCACACTATGAAATGCAGTGGTGGGAGTAACTAAGTACATTCGCTCAAGTACTATGGTACAAAGTTGGGGTACTTGTACTTAATCTGCGTATTTCTATTTACTGCTGCTTCAGACTTGTACTTCCACTACATCTCAGAGGAAATGTAGGAAATATAAATTAAGATTTTCCTAGGGGATATTCACAAGCTACCAGACAGTATATGAAGTAACTCAATTCAGTTTCATCAAGTGATAGACATGCAGTGATAGACATGCAATGCATCACTAATATTGTCCAATAATACTTTTACTTTTGGTACTTTAAGTATATTTTGATGCTAATACTTTTGTACCTTTACTTGAATACAATTTTAGAATGCAAGACTTTTGACAGATTATTTCTCCACTGTGGTATTGCTACTTTCACTTCAAAATATCTCAGTACTTCTACCACCACTGATGAAATGGCGCCTTTGCAGCTGTTCTTTTAGGTTTATTGAAGTTTTTGTCAGAATACTCACTATCCCCTATTTCTCCCACCAGGCTATCACAGCCAGAGACTCCATGGCTAAATCTCTGTACAGCGCCTTGTTTGACTGGATCGTCCTTCGCATCAATCACGCCCTGCTTAACAAGAAAGATATGGAGGAATCTGTCCCAGTAAGACATGAACACACACACAACCGCACACAAACAAAGGATTTCCTCTGCTTACATACCTTCATTTTGATGCAACAGATGCTCTACATTATTAATTGCTATAAATATTGTTGTATTTGGTTTGCTTGCCATTGGTATGCATTCCCCTTCCTTCTCCTCACTGGTGTCCGGTTGGTCCTCTTTTCCAGTGTTTGTCCATCGGTGTCCTGGACATTTTTGGTTTTGAGGACTTTGAGACCAACAGCTTTGAGCAGTTCTGTATCAACTATGCAAACGAGCAGCTGCAGTATTATTTCAACCATCACATCTTCAACCTTGAGCAGGTGAGTGGTCGAATTTCATTTGTCTCCCCTCAAATCTTTCTACATGACGCACCTAACAACACACCATCAGCCGATTTCAAACTTACGATTCTCTTCCCTGCTCTGTGTTTATAATAATGACTACTTCCATGGTGAGTCATCCAAACATTTTCTCTCTGAAGGGAGAAAAGGTTAGATGTTAGTTCATCCTAGTTTATCTTATCCTTCAGAGCAACGAGAATACAAAGTTTAATTTATTGTCAAAATATTTAGTTATTTAGCTAAAGTTGATTTGGAAGACAGTATACTGCTGCATATTTAGCCTACACATATAAGAATTACATTTATTCTGGATGTTTGAGTTGAAAAGTTTAAATGATTCAGGGCAGAAGATTAATAGTGAAATTGTGAAACTTCCTAAAGAGACTTTCATCGATGAGATTATTCACCAGAATGTTCTGTTCTTCCTCAACCAGGAAGAGTACCAGGCAGAGGGAATTACCTGGCACAACATCGACTACACAGACAATGTGGGCTGTATCCATCTCATAAGCAAGAAGCCCACCGGCCTGCTTTACCTGCTGGATGAGGAGAGCAAGTAAGAACATCAACAGACGAGTCACACCATTTCAATCATGTCTCACGTCTGAGTTTAGGAATGAACTTTGGTTTAATTCAGTTGAGGCTGTATATATTTATTTGTCCCATTTATTTTCCTCACCTATTTCTATTAATCTTCATTCCCCTTTTCTTCTCACTGTGCCTGTGCTCCAGCTTTCCTCATGCCACAGATGAGACATTATTAGCCAAATTCAAGCAACAACACCAGGGGAACAATTACTTTGTCTCCACACCGGTCATGGAGCCTGCTTTTGTCATTCGGCACTTTGCTGGGAAAGTTAAATATCAAATCAAGGTAAGGAGGACGATTTAAGGCACGCAAAAGGGTTTAAATTATAGCGAGCTACACTTAAATGTGACCAAGACTATTTGTTTGGTGCCGTTTTTTTGATGTTCTTGTTTTGACCTCACCAGGATTTCCGGGAGAAGAACACAGACCACATGCGTCCAGACATTGTGGCTTTGCTACGGAGTAGTGACCGCGCCTATGTGCGGCAACTCATCGGCATGGACCCAGTGGCCATGTTTCGATGGGGCATCCTCCGCGCCACCATCAGAGGCATTGCTGCTTTTAATGAAGCTGGCCGATCCTGGGCCGCCAAAACCTCCGGTACATTATTGGTGTGATAGTTTCAGGCCTTCCTGGGGGGAATAATTCTTTCTACTTTGTTTGTAGTTGAAAGCTAGAAGGGCACTCAGAGATCGCAGACCTCCACCAAATAAACCAAGGTTATTGTAATAGCAGAAGGTCTGCTTGTTATGCTAAAACAAAGACTAATATTTAGGGAACACAAAAGTACAGTGGCTTCTTTATAGGTTGATAGTACATTTACAAATGTTTCAGACACAAGCTGCCTTCTCTCCACTGGTGCAACACAAGGCCGCTAGTACCACAACTTCTGAGTAATGCAGTTTCTCTGCTCTGTAATTAGCCTCTCAGGTCAGCACATAGAGGGAAATGGAGAAATGTGAGGCTTTTGGAGATTTTGATACTTGCTGTGTAATTCTCAAGCCTCCAGACTATTTTTGGTGTCCTCAGGCGTAGCCCATTGACGTAGGAGCCTTTTTATCTGGATTAGCAAGAATAAATAAGGTTAATACAGTTTTTGTTCTTTTGTTTTTTGTACAAAAACCAAAACAACAAAAAATGTATAACTTTATTTGAAATCCTTGATGAATACATTGTTAAACTTGTTAATAAATCCATATAAATTGTGTTTTGTTTTTAGGTGTTGTCCGTCCAATCTCCAGAACTCCTTTAGGAGAGCTTCAGCGATCCAATGCTCCGATAGACAGAATGTACAAGTAAGTAATGTACATAAACGAATATAGAGCTGGTAAACCTGTCTGGTGTTTGTTGGGTTTGGGCTGGTTTTCCAACTGTCAGGTCTGTTTCCTACGGAGGAATCTGTCTGCTTTAGTACGTGTGGACTTGTAAACTACACAGCAACATATTTCCTGTTTGATGCTCCTTGTTGAAGGTGAAGGAAATGATTCAAATGGTTGGTGAACTGGCGACCTCCACATTTATTTCAGGGTACTGGGTGAGATGAGGAAGGACAATGTCAGACACTTAAACTCAGTTCAGTTTCTGGAACGGTCTTTTTTAACATCACCCTGACAGATGAATCCTCCTTCACCTCAGCTCAGTCACCCATATCCTCTCCACCTTTTGGTGACCCCACTGTGTGCGGTTCTCTCCTCTCCCCTCCACAGACGAGCTTCTATGCTCGATTTCTACTTTGATCACTCAGAGGAGCGCCCTCTAGAGGCCTTTGAAGACATCTTTGCTAGCTATGAGAGTAAGAAGTAAGTGCATTTGGTGGACAGGAAAAGGGAATGAAGAAATGAGGCCATGCAGGAAGGAAATGTGTTTTTGTTTTGGGTAATATATACCAGTTGGCTCCATTTTCAGAGTTTGCTCCCATCTGAAAAAATGTCAGAATTGTTTTTAGCTACTTAATAGAATTGAATCTAAACCAATGTATGAAATATGTTTTTATCACAAATTGTCCAGCTTGTGAAATGTTGTGATGTGTCCTTTGCTAAGTACAAAAGCAGAGGATGAAAGTCAGTACACTGATACAACACAATAGTACAGGAAAGTTGCCCTTTACCTTGCATTCTGTATCATCCCTCACTGAAATCCCCATAATTTACTGTAGCTGTGATAATCTCGCTCCTTCCTCACGTTTATTATTCTTGCTATAGAGCATAGGAAGGTCTTTGTACTGGCCCACTCTGATTAGCCACCCGGATTACTTGCATCGGCTGTGGAGCTTAGGAAGCACACAAGCATTCACACACATGCAGAGGCCAAGTCTAATAGACTAAAATATTTAGGGGAGCTTTCTCAAAATGGAACCAAACAATGGATCGTCTGGGCCTCTGAATCGTGACCCTATAACTCCTGCTTTTAGATCTAAAAATACTACCAGAGTAGAATGAGTTGAACCTCTCAAGCATATTGCTACCTTTTTATTAAATCATCCAGCCTCTACCAGATCTGCAAATACGGAGGTGTAGGAGGTCAAATTCATTGTGACTCATTTGCTGTATATGTTGCCCATTCCTTCACTGCCTGACCTCTGTATTCATGGTAAGTATAGCCAAGTATTGCATGACTGAGCCCTGGGACACAGAACAGATTCCATATTAACCTCACCAGACCCAGTGTCCAGTGTAACACCAGCCTCAACCAAAGGACCAATGATGCAAACAGTCTCACCAGTAACAACTTACAGTCACACAGCCAGTAACAACCCCAGCATGGAAACAAACGGCCAACCATACCAAATCACAGCTCAGCTCTGCATGTTAACCACCACAGTGGCAGGGATAGGGTGTGAATACAACCCCTACGTGCCCCAATCTCACTCTCATTGTGTCTTGTTTCTGTTCTTAAAAGGGATATGGCAGCATGGTTGGATGGTCTCGAGTGTCTTGTGGTTTCCATGTACATAATCATGAACAGTGAGAGAATACATGTTGTGGGTTATTTGTCATGGATGAGCAGAGCATGACGTTCCTCTTGATATCAGACCACCGGCTGTGCTGCAGTCAGTGTGTGCTCTTGTCTTTGGTAACTGCGGCAATGTGTTTTTTGTCTACGGTGTCCTAAAAGTGGTGTTCTGTCATGCCCCACTTTATGTTTTTTTCCTTTCCTTCCTCCTCTTGTCGGTTTTCCCAATATTTTCCCCCTCCCTTGTCCTGCTCCCCGTACTCCCTCTATCATTCCCTCTCTACACTGGGCGTATGTGTGTGTGGTGTGATCAGAGACATGCATGCAGAGATCATCAGCTCCATTAAGAAATTGCCGTTGGATGGCGAGGACCCTCGCAAGCTGCTGCAGTCCTGGGGTCGCCTCCGCTTCCCTCGACACGTCCTCCAGTGAGTCTGCAGACAGACCTGGCGTCGGCTCTTCTCCAGATCAATCCAGTCTATTTGGCTCAGGCAGAACATGCTCTTATTAAAGTGTTATAGCCGTCACATTTATAGCCACTTTTCCCAATGGATCATTAACGTTTCGTGATCTAATCTAATACAAACATCACACACACTCCTCCTTCATCAGTAGACATTATTAGCTCTTTTCGGAGACACCATCTAATTTTCATGAAGGCTGAAGCTGAAATGCCTTGAATACCTTCGTTAATTTCTGCATGAGCATCATCAGAAGACTGTGCTGGCATGTGAGGTCTAATGGAGCGTCTTGTGAAAGTATGTCCGAGCGGCATGTTCGAATTTACAGAAAGTTCTGCAGTCTTAACCTGAACATGAGTTTCAGGCCCTTTTTATGTGATGATGATAGCAAGAGAGCATGTCTGTCTGTGTATGTTGAGCCTCTGCTGAGCTGATTGTTTGGTGTTACATCCCATCTCCTGCAGCAAACTCCCTCCTCTTCCTCTCTCTCACCCTCACCCTCTCACTCATTCAACCCATCATCCATCCCATCTTCCAGGTGCAACCCTGGATGTCATCACTGACTGCGCATGAAGACGTCAGCCTTCCGTACTAACCCGGCTTCACACATTCTAGCTTCACACACATACTACTTGTTCCATCATCACGCCTTAAACGCTCCAGTCCCTTCAAATCACTCTGCATCTTCTTTCTCCCTTTTTCACAGAAAAAACAAGAACACCAAACAGAGGCAGGTCATCCCCAAGGTAAACCTGAGTATTGTAATGACTGAAGACTCCAATTTTAGGGGCGGATGAGGAGACTATTCTGTTAACGTTGATTAATGTGATTTTAGCAGTTTTAACCATCGTTGCATTAGATTTATATTGATTGAGTTTAAGTAGTTAATCAATGTATTGTATTCATGCTATGCAGAGTTTGCTGGATTCTCGGTCTCTGAAGTTCATTGTGAGCCTGACGCTGCATGATCGCACCACCAAGTCCCTGCTCCACCTGCACAAGAAGAAGAAGCCCCCCAGCATCAGTGCCCAGTTCCAGGTAACATCACCTACAACAGTTTGCATGTTGCACACAGAAACAAGCCAAATGCACCCTCCAGCAGCAGCAGTCCTGAACATTCATCAAACCCCTTTCTTTGTTTCCCTCAGACCTCTCTGACCAAACTCTTGGAGACTCTGAACAGAGCAGAGCCTTTCTTCATTCGGTGCATCCGCTCTAATGCTGAGAAGGTAAGATGTTGTTAATGTTAATCATTTGAAATTTGTTTTTTGCTTTAATATATTCTGCTCAAAGCCTTGGTCTGACGTTTTATTCCAGCATAAAAACATTATAAGAGGAAATGTTGAGTCTTAACTGTTAAATACAGTGTAATCACATTTCATAAACCTATGTGAAATTAACTTCTTTGCTCTTTTGAATAATTAAGCTGAAATCAAAAAGATATTATGACTGTTGTTTCATTGGTAATTATGGATAGCTAAATAGTAAGCTATTGTGTCCTTGCATATGAGCAGAAGGAGATGTATCTGGACGAGGCCTTGGTGGTTCAGCAGCTGCGATACACAGGAATGCTGGAAACGGTTCGCATTAGGAGGTCAGGCTACGGAGCCAAGTACACATTCCAGGTACAGTAAAGTTCCTCCTCTAGGGTTTGAACCACAAGTCTATTTATTTCTTAATTGTAATATCCTTGTTGTCTTGTCCCTGCAGGAGTTCATAGAGCAGTTCAGAGTTTTGCTGCCAAAGAATGCAGCTGCCTCTAAAGAGGACATCTCAGCGTTGCTTGAGAAGAAGATGGGCTTGGACCCCACCACCTACCAGATAGGCAAAACTAAGGTACACCACTAAACTCTCATCATTGCTTCCGAGTTTTATTCTTTCAGTACACTTTAAAAACCCCCGTTTTGTCTGTGTTTGCACCTGTTCCCTTCTGTGCATGTACATTCTGGTTTGTTCTCTCTATTCAGGTGTTCCTAAAGGAGCTGGAGCGACAGCAGCTGCAGGACACGCTCCACAAGGATGTAATGCATAAGATCATCTTCCTCCAGCGCTGGTTCAGAGGTCTCCTGCAAAGGAAAGAGTTTATGGACATGAGACAAGCAGCCATCTTTATTCAGGTAAACACAGATTTGTCAGTTTATTCATTTTGTATGTTGTTCCCGTTTTGATATTTGAGAGACAAATGACACTGATCCTGTCCTGTTCTCTGTCCTGCTTAGCGTTCATGGCGCAGGTACTGCGAAGAGGAGCGCAGGCGACAAGCAGCCTCTCTGATCCAGTCTGTGTGGAGAGGGCACAGACAAAGATCAGAGTACCATCGCCAAAGACAAGGCGCTACCAAAATACAAGCCCTTGTCAGAGGACACTCGGCACGCAGAAGGTACCCGTTCAAAAGTCCACTGGACCACAGATGGACAGGCGATGCTATAAAAGTGTTTTTTGTAGATTTTTTGTAGACACATTGACGTTCTCTGTATTACAGGTGCCACTCCATGCGTGAGGATGTACAGAGAAAGGAGGAGGAAAAAGAAGCTCTGAAGAGGGCAGAAGAAGAGGAAAGAAGGAAGATGGAAGAAGAGGAGGAGGCAAGGAGAAGAGCAGAGGAGGAAGAAAGGAGGAGGATGGAGGAAGAAGCAGCAGCAAGGAGAAAGGAGGAGGAAGCGAGAATAAGAGCAGAGGAAGAAGAGGCCGCCAGGAAAGAACAGGACGAACGGAACAAGAGTGAGCCTCAAACAAGAGAGGATCCGGATATTGAGCTGGTCACAGAGGAGATGCTGGATGACATCCTACCCAGCCAGGAGGCAGAGGAGGAAAGAGGAGAGGAGAACAGGGAGGCTAATACAATCTCGTATACAGAGGAGGAACAGGGCAAGGATGAAGAGCTGGATGAGGAAGATGAGGAATTGGATTCAGAGACCAACGGTACCCTGGCTGAGGCTGGAACTCAACTGGACGAGAAAGAAGATAATGATGATTTAGAACAGTCAGATTCCAAACTGCCCTTTGGTGGGGACACCTTCAACGCACTTACACCCACATTTCCAGGTGAGGCTCCCAGCAACACCTCTGCATCTTCCAATGAAACGAGAGTACGAGCTCCAGCTATTAGCAGGGGCCAGTCATCCAGAAGCCAGGAGAAGAGAGAGCAGCGGAGACGAAGAGGGCTGGAGCACAACCAGAGAGAGACTGAGCGAGCCGCCTCCTCTTCCTCCACCTCAGCAAGCAGCAAGGATCAAACGTCCCCACCCAAGAGCAAAAGCCAGGAGCCCTCGAAGCTAAAAGAGCGGGCGGACAGCAAGGAGCTGGACCAGTACACCTTTGTGGCTTGGAAAATGAAAGAAGACAAAGTCGTGAAGAAGGAGGCAAAACCGTCTCCTCCTTCTGCCGGTCCCGTTCGTCCCACTTCGTTACCCTTGCACACCACTGACTATTTGCCTGACAGAAACGGTTTAGGTGATGGTGGCGGCGCAACAAACCTGCAACGCCGTACTGGGGCCATTAAGGAGAAGCCGGAGAAGTGGAAGGGGAGGAGGAGTAATAATGGAGAATACTCTGACAACGCCAGCCCTCCTCCACCTCACAGGGAGGAAAGGAAGAAAAAGCCACCCCTGTATGTCTTCCGTTCTGGTTATATTCTCAAAATATTATTTTCGATAGTATACCTTTTTTAATAAGAAAAGAAAGGAAGGTTTATCTTCTCCAGCATAATGTTTATGTGGTGAGGGAACATCTAAATTGTTGTAACAGAAATGTATATATTCATTTCATTTTTCTTCTGCAGGAGTGAAGCAGCCTTCTCATCAATTGACAGTTTGTCTCCAGGATTTGAAGGGGCCGGGGCTTTTTCAACCAGAGAGGTATTTGAAATGTTCACCTGAAAAATTAAAATATAAACTTTTGATCATTGACCATTTACGTTCCAGTTATGCTGCATACTTTTCATCACTTGTAAATAGTTTTCTGTTCTGCAGATGATTTCCCCCTCAGATTGTCATGCCGATGGCTCAAAGGGAAGCTCCTTCAGAAGGAAACACCAAGATGGTTCTGGTCACCAAGACTCGGCACCCTCCATCCCATCCACACCAGACAGGTACTGAACTGCACTGGACTGACATATACACGAGTGGTCGGGTAATGGGATGCAGCAGGGTCGCTATTAAATGTGGAAAAAAAACTAAAGTTTCTTTGAAAAGGAAGTGATTGAGATGTGCAAAGCATAGGACAATGTGTCCAATAGGCAACTTTGTTTATAGTATCAGTAAAGATGGAATCTCTAGTGCTTCAATGCAGAGACAAAGAAATTAAAATGAAAGCTGAACAGGAAATCATCCTCTGTTCAATCTCAACCTATTGCAATGTCTGCTTGGGTCAGATTGTTCCTGGGAAAACTCTGATTTGTGTAATCCAAGCATCCCCAGCTCGTTCTGTGGTTGTGGCACATTCAAAGCCAGAAATACCTGTTAATTTAATTTACTCTGAATGGCTTTATTTGCCAGAAATGAGCACTCGGCTCAGTCATAGAGCCAGAGTTTTATCAGTCGGAGGCATTGGGTTGACTGCTTTGTTTTTAATTTATGTTGCTGCTATGGTGACAGTGCTGGAGCAGACTGTGAACATGTGGCACTTAAAAAAAGACTCTTTCAAGATAACTCCGTAACTCCGTTTTGATGGTAATTTAAAAAACTGGACATCTTCTAGGCAGTTACAGAGTAATACAATTTATGTCTGCTGATAGAAATGAATGACTTGGGAGTTCTGACATTCTGAATCCATACTCTGGAATCTCTTGCCTTTATCCCGCATGAATATCAGTCTATTGCTATTAGTCACTTTAGTTCAGTTTTGCTGAACAATATTTGTGAATATTTTTTTTTAGAGCTTCCTCTTTTTCTGTGTCCCGCAGGTCAGGTGGTTTCTTCAGCAAGATTTTGAAAAAACGTCCACATAAGGAGGCCCAGACTCCCGACAACGGAGAGTTGACACTTGCTCAGATTCTCAATGAGAGGCCAACAGCAGGGGAAGGTAATTAAAAGAAAGAATTATAGGATTTACTAGAGCAGGGATATGGACCTAATTCCTTTTTAAGTTCATTGTTTTTTTGGGTGCCACTTTCCCAAAGCTGGTACATAGGAGAGTAATTTTGCTATTATTTTGAGTTGTTTTGAGACCAAATTTAGCAATTTTATCGCCCTGCACAAAATGCTGGACTACTGGGCCCACTTTCATCTCACCTCGTGGAGTGAGAAATGGAAAGAAAACGCAGGTGTATTATCACTAATTTTCTCAGGCCTTAGCTTATCCTGTGCTTGCTTTCTGAGATAATACTGACCCGTGCAGGATTACACTCAGTGCAAACAGAATAACTTTATTTTGGGTTTAGTTTCCGCCGTGGTACTAGTACGTACTTTACATTTTGCATTAGAGGTTTGAGCTGAGTTTGAATACGTATTATTCATTCACCTTTGCCTCCCTGCAATAGACATTACATTGTTATGATAAGTATAATCCCTTCCTTTCAGCCCCAACTTCTGGACATCTCTCTCGGCCCCTTACCCAGCCACAAGGGGGCCGTGCTGGTAAAGGTTTAGGCCGTAACCCCACCATAAAGATCAGTCGTGCCACACGGGTCTCTGAGCAGTGGAACGCCTCGCTGGATCGGGAAATTACCAACGCCAACGAGCTGCGGCACCTTGATGAGTTTCTGGGCAACCAGGTGAGTGAAAATCAAGAGGATGTTCACTTAATGTAAGAGGCCATTTTATTACCTACTTGTATTACTTATTTATCCGTAAAACCCTTTTTTGTTTGTGTTCCCTCGTAGGTGAATGATTTGCGCTCCAGGGGGAAGTCACTGTCGGCCACAGAGGAAATCTTTGTCACAGCCACCAGGCAGTTCAGAGATACTATCAAAGCCATGTATTCTCTCCCAGTGAGTTTGTCTGCAGGCGCATAACACCCACATAATACGTACTGATAGAGTTCTTCTGCACCGTCCTCCCCTCTTCCTCATTTTGTCTCCTGTCCCCTGTACTTTACCAGAAACCCATCATTGGCTACAAAGGTCTGATGACGGGCTACCAGAACAAAGTGATCCACCTGGCGGGCGACCAGCAGAAAGGAGAAGTCCAGCTTGTGGTCAATCTCTTCCAATCGGTTCTGGATGGCTTCATCAGAGGAGAGATGAAGAAAGAGGAGGCTGAGCCTGCAAAGGTGAAAACACAAAAATTAATTATCATTCCCTCTAATTAGTCCAAATGTGAAAAAGTAATGTATTCATGATTTTGCTCTCTGTGTGTGTTTTGCAGCCTGCTAAAGCGAGGAAGAAGAGGAGGAAAAAAGATAAAAGTGTAAGTATGCAGTTAAAAGTTCCATTTCACCTAATTTTTTATCTATTTTAATTTATTCAATAATGATTTCTAATTGAGTGACTGTATGTCTTGTTAGATGGAGAGCCCCCTGGATCATGTTTTCGTCAACTATCAGGTCAACATTATGCAGTCATGTGACCAGTGTAGTTCTTACATCTGGGGCATGGAGAAGGCCTACATGTGCAGCTGTGAGTTAACAATCTTATTTTGTGTTTTAATATTAAGAATAAGTCTTGCAGCATTGTTTGTGTGTGTGTGTGTGTGTGTGTGTGTGTGTATTTATTTATTTATTCTTGAATCTTGTCTTACAGATTGTAAAATGGTGTGTCATAAGAAATGCCTCAGCAAAATAGTCACTGACTGCTCCACCTTCTGTGTCAAAAAGGTAAGTCATTATTTCTAGAAATTATAGATCTGGATTAATGATGTGCTTATAATATATAAGGGTTGGGAGTAAGGCTGGGACTTGTATCAATGACTTTATCATTGTCCTAATTTAAAATTGTCTCTGTTCCACTGGGCTCAAGCATATTTTCTCAAAGTCTGAAACATTTCAAGGGTCTCATCAGCTTCCTTTCTCTTGGTCATAATTAAACATGTGATTGTGCCCTTTACTATAATAAAGAGTGTGTGATTTCCGTGGATGTTGTAGATGGATTGTGGCGAGTGGACTGGACAAGTAGACATTTTACCGTCTGTTGCTGTCTGTCTGAATCCACAGAGTGACGAGGAGTCTGGCGGTTTGCACTTCGGTGTGCGTGTGTGTCACCTGGTCAGCGATAAGAACCCCGTACCCATGGTGCTGGAGACGATGCTGGAGCACGTGGAGATGCACGGCCTCTACACTGAGGGCATCTACCGCAAGTCTGGCTCTGCCAATCGCATGAAAGAGCTGCACCAGCGATTAGAGACTGGTTAGACTCCTTCTATTTGACATTTATAGCTAACTGATAAAGCATTTGTCATGGCTCCTGTATTGATTTTTCTGTTGTTACGTTGGTAATGTGTTTAGACCCCCATCTGGTCTGCCTCGAAGACTATCCCATCCACACAGTGACGGGCCTGGTGAAACAGTGGTTGAGGGAGCTTCCGGATCCACTCATGACCTTCACTCATTACAGTGACTTCCTGCATTCAGTTGGTAAGGAGGACATTCCCCACAAGGGGGCAGCATTTTCTAATAGACCAACTGTGTACTGGGCGTTTTTCTTATTTGCTGCTGGGTTGTAGACTGTTTAAGTTGTTTATTGACAGTGTTGCAATGTGACTGGCTAATAATTACGTGAAACTAAGATTTAAGTATGTAAGTTGGAAAACATTTACGGTCATGATTTAAACTGAATTGAGGCATTTTCCAAAATATACTGAGGGCTATGAGTGTTAATGGTAAATTATGGGGTTTGATTCATGATATGTTTTTTCCTCTAGAACTGCCAGAGAAGCAGGAGCAGCTTCATGCTGTATACAAAGGGCTGGAAGAGCTTCCTATGGCAAACTTCAACACATTGGAGAGACTCGTCTTCCACCTCGTCAGGTAGGATTTCTCTCATGGTGGTCATGTGTATTTAACTGTGAACATGACATAATGGCTTCAATACATTTTCTTTTCGTTGTTACTCATTACAAACATATTCACTTTACCTCAGTTAAGTTACCACTTATTATACAGAATGTATGTGCAACGGGACGAAATGCTCATACCTAATGAATTCTGTTGCAGGGTGTGTAAAGAGGAGGCTCACAACCGCATGTCTTCGAACTCATTGGCCATAGTTTTTGCCCCATGTATCCTGCGCTGCCCAGACAGTGCTGACCCGCTGCTTAGCATGAAGGATGTTGCAAAGACCACCACGTAAGAAAAATAACAATCTGTGTTTTTCCCCTTTCCACATTTTATTAATCCTTCGCTCTGTCGTGCATTGTTAATAAGTTAACAGCTGTAAATCCACACAAATGCCGTCTGAAATCCCGTTCCTTCCCCCCTGTAGGTGCATAGAGATGATCATCAACGAGCAGATCAGACGCTACAATGAGAAGATGGAAGAGATCGAGCAGCTGGAGTTTGCGGAGGCTCTAGCAGTTAACCAGCTCAAACTCAAGAGACAGAACACGGTGAGGAACAAACCCTGTGTCGCTCTGGATCACCTTTGTTTGATTTAGCGTTGTTTCTCAATATTGACCACCATGAATATGTTCATGGTAACAACATGCAGTTTTAGATTGTTGCTCAGGCTCGTGCCTGGATGACAAGGCATCACATGGGTAACATGGCCAATGTTCCTTGTCTCTCTTTAGCACTACTGGCATTTACCTCTCAGGTTCTCAGCTCCTTACAAAGGAGTGGTGGTATGTATCATCGAGCTCTCCTAGTACAGTAGACCTAGCAGTTGTAGTGTGTAGTAGTGTGCCATGTAGAAGGCACCTGTGCATGGCATGTTAGATGTGGGTGATGCTCTGGCTGTTTTTATTTAACTTCTTTCTGTTTTTATTCTTCCTTACTAACTGGTAGTAGTTTGCATGTTGCTGTTTGTTATTCTTGTCCTCTTCATGAGGACAAGATGGTTCTGGGTTGGTTTCGCGATAATATATATATATTTTTTTTGTCCTATTGGAAGACAATTGCCTGGCAACATTGGGACTTGCAAAGCTTGATGGTTCATGCAGAATGCATTTTTTTCTTTGTGCTATTCTCATTTTTTATTTTAAGACTATAACATTCTGATAGTCATGTTATATTTGTTGTGGAGTGGTTTCTGTATTGTGAAGATGTGTCTTTAACTTTTAGCATAGCCCAAACAAATTGTTTGCATCCTGTATGTAAACGTCTCTGTTTTGAAAGGGTGTTTACTGGCTTCTATTGTATCACAGCCTTTTAGTGATTGTGTTTCACAGATATGCTGCAGGAGTTGTATGCTGATTAATCCGCCCTCTTCTCTTTTCCTCACTAACAAAGTTTCAGATTTGGGTCAAAAGTTATGTGTACTTTGTGGCCATTTATATGTATTGTGTAATTATTATATGAATTATTCAATTGATATGATAATTACATAATGGACAATGTTGAGTTGGTTGAAGTATCAGCATGTCATGTTCTGTGTGCTGCAGGTGCATGAGAAAGTGAGTTCTGATCTCAGCGTGGTCCCTGAGAACGAGCCTTTGAACTTGGACACAGAGGCTGAGAAGAACCTGGTGGAACGCATCAAGTCCATCAAACAGGAGAAGTAAGGACTCTTTCTGTGTTGTTTCTTTGTTCAGCATGGTGTAGTGTCCTTCTCCATTCTCTCATCTCTCTGATGTCCTTGTCATCGCTTTCTCCGCAGAGAGGATCTGGCCTGCAGACTGCCAGAGATGGAGCAGCCTGGTTCAGACCAGGAGAACTTTGACTCCGAGGCCTCGCTAAGCTCCGAGAGCCTCTTGGACGAGCAGCAGCGCTCTTTTGTTCACGGCTCAGAACCTGAAGGTCAGTATTTACAGTCTGGCCTGTCCTCCCTTCTACCTGTTTCACTCACTCACATGTGGGTTTCTGACCAGACCAGACCTATTTTTTGTGGCGCAGGTCTGGACCAGTGATGGTGATGGGGCGGTGACGTCTGCTCTGTAACCAAGCAGGTTGGAGGAACAGCAACCGTGTTTGTGTGTTTTTGTGTGTGTGTTTGTGTGTGCAAACATCTGCACACCCATGTATGCATGCTTATGCATGTGTGGCACAGAAGCATGCTCAAACTTTACCCAAATTAATCAATTGAACATTCGACACAACGTGTCCAAGTAGATGTTTGCTTATTTGTGCCTCCCCAAACATCATTTTTGGTAGATAACATGGTTGCATGCTCTTCCATTGCTCTTCACCCTCTCAGGAGTATTGTGTGATATTAGGAAAAAGTGTTTATCTTTCTCAACTTTTTCTCTCTCTCTCTCTCTCTCTCTCTCTCTCTCTCTCTCTCTCTCTCTCTCTCTCTCTCTCTCTCTCTCTCCCTCCCTCTCCCTCTCTTTGCCAGGACGAGGTGGCCCCCAGCTGAAGAGATACAGGCCAGTTTGTCCACCCAAACCACCAGACCTAGCCCAGAGACCTAAAGTCCCCGGTGGACACGTCTCTCTGCTCAGCCTCACCCCTGCTAGCTCCACGTCCTCTGTGTCCAGCTGCGTTTCTTCAGCCTCTGACTCCTCCACAGTGTTCTTCAGGAATCTGCTGCAACGCCGCAACCCCATCATCCCAGGAACAGTTAAGCTCCCGCACGGCGTCCTCGCCCAGACTGCTGCCTCAAAACCAACTCAGAATTATACCCCTCCTGAAAATCGCGCATTAAAGTACCTGGTCAGGAGAAGAGAGCACCCAGGCCGCCGTAAAGACAGCACCCAGTCCCTCTACATCGACAGCCCTGAGTGTGACCTGTTGTTGCATTTCTCCTCCTGCCCTCCCTCCACTTCCTCCTCCTCCATGGTGAAACCCTCTCCTCAACACCAACCCTCCGACACTCAAGCCACGAAGGGCCAGAGACGTTTTTCTGACCCGGACATACCTTTTATAGACGATGACATCTGACCAGGGCAGAACATAAAAGATAAACAAGTGAAGAGGATTGGAGGCAACAACCTTCAACAAGCCACAGATGACAATGATGGATTGTTGAGAGCCAGGAGAGGATAATAATCCAGAATCACAGTAGAGGAACATGATGAAATGAAATGAGACGTGCAGAGGATCTGAGTGACACAAAATCGAGGATGTTCCAGTTGCTGTCGTCAGTGGGAACTAATCAAGGAACTGCAAATGTGTCTGAAGTCTTGTCTGCAATGATAGTAAAAAATAACTGGACAAGATGTTGCCAAGCACCTTTTCTATCATTTTAATATATTGTGGTTACTGTTGAGTTGGGACAAAGGCTGTGTTTTCTGTAGCCTCATAATGATGGACCAGCAATTTAGTTTTCTTTCTCCTGTTGATTTTTTTTACATATTTGTGCTAATTCAAGGAGATATTGCAGGTTCCATTCGCACTTTTCATTTCTTCATTCTCTTAATGGGCAAAACATGCTCACATATGTTAGCTAGTGCCTTGGTATTGTACAGTAAGTTGACAAAGAAACTCTTTTCTCATGTCATGTTACAGACAGTGCTCACAACGGGGGGGAGGGTTTTACGAAGAGAGGGTTCTTTTTCTGACTTCCTTTTTGGTTATTGTACTGAACCGACACGAGACATGTTTGAAAAAGGACCGTAACATGCACATTGGGATTGTTATATTGGTGCCTCCTCAAAACAGTTGCGTTGGTCAACATTCTCTTTCCATCTACAGGACAACAAACCCCAGATAAGAAGTCATTGTCTCACATAGCAAAGGGAAATGGGAGCAGCACACGCCACTTTTATTCTTTTTGAAACCACAACAACACAAAACCAGCCATGATGCAACAAGCCGTGCCACAATATCTTTAACGCTCCAAGTCTTTGAACTCACCTTTCCCCCTTTTTCTAAAATGAACTTGGCTTCACTCAGCTGGATCGAACCTGCCATTCAAAGTAAACAGTCCCATAAGGAGAAGCTTATGCTGAAGCACAACTTTGGCCAACTTTGTTTGAAGCCTAATACTAATGTTCCTCTCTGACTGCTGTTGAATGATGTTTGTTAGTTTGTCTGGATTATGAGGAAGATGTCCTGATGTGTTATGTGTAACAGAGAGTGTGTGGTTGGGACTGAATGACGTGAGCTGTAATGATTATTAGTATTAACATGACAATACAGAACGTGATGCTTGTTACATCTGCTGCTGTGTGTTAATGAACTCTCCATGAATTAGTCTCTTCCATCAAGGGTCGACAGACGCACACTTTTCCTGTGAACACTAGTATATTTTGAAGAAAAACAAGAATGTAGTCGGTAACCAATTCACAAATGAATTAGAAATGAATTAATGTTCTTTAATCTGTTAGGCTTAAGAGCAGGGTTTTTTCTTCAAACAGCTCCATCTCTGAATGAAGGGGGGAGTTGGATGCTTTGCTCTGTCAAACAGAAAATTATTTAAAGATTGTAGAAACACAAATGGTGCTATTGAAAATGTTAAACAGCTATGTTGAATCAAAAGAAATAAGCTCAAAATCAGAACCATTTATTGCCATGTAGGTTTGCACATACAAGGAACTTGTCATGGCAGATGGTGCATAACATTAAACAATAGAGTGCAAGAAATGTGAGCCTATTTACAATTTCATTTATAAAATTAAAATAAAGTGCAGAGACAAACAGACAACAGTACTTTAAGGTGAAACGTAAGTGTAATGGTGGAAAGTGTATTTAAATGTGAGGTATGGAGGGACCGCAGCCTCCTGCCAGATGAAAGGCATACGAACAGGTTGTGTCCAGGGTGTGAGGGGTCGGCTATAATCTTTCTTGCCCGCTTCAGGGTCCTGGAAGCAAACAGGTCCTGGAGGGACGGCAGATTGCAGCCTCTCGGCAGAGTGAATGATGTGCTGCAGCCTGCCTTTGTCCTTGGCAGTGGCTGCAGCATGCCAGACGGTGATGGAGGAGCAGAGGATGGACTCAACGATGGCAGTGTCGAAGTACACCATCATTGTCTTTGGCAGGTTGAATTTCTTCAGCTACCTCAGGAAGAACATCCTCTGCTGAACCTTCTTAGTGATGGAGCTGATGTTCAGGATGAAAGTCTTTACTGTCTTGAAGAGCTTCATCCTTTCAATTGCACATTCAGTCTGAGGTCAAATGTTTCCTAATGTTACAATTTATGTAGCAATATTGTATTTGAAGAAGAAGGAGAAAAAAAAAGAAGAGTTTCTGTTATATTAGGTTGGACTTAACATTTAAACAGCCACACCAGTTTAACTTCAACTGTTCCCAGGGAATCTGCAGCGGTAACTTGATAAATCAGAAGTCGTCTCAAAGGTAAGGAGAGAGCTGTGTTTTAACAGGACAGTTAAAGAAGTTTAAAGATGTTTTATTTTCTGCATGAGTCACTACATTGTCTTTGGCAGATTACCTTCTACAAGACAATCCATAGCCGTTTGAAACTTTGTACTAACTTGAAAATGTTTTGGAATTTCCTATGGCCTGATGGAGAAATGGACGAAGCAAAGAAAAGTGTCTACATGTTGCTTTTCATCCACAAGAGGAAATAAATGCGCCTTTAAAATGGGAAGACATTTTTTTAAGCACACAAGACACCAGAGCCCTTCAGGATTAACAGCAAATAATAACTCAAGCGAATATATATTTTCATTTTTGTATATATTTAGTTGAATTTTATTATTGGATTATAATTTTGATTTGACTGTTGGTAGTAATTATATTAGTTCTTAATACATGCAAATGACATGAATAAATGCATGACCTACCTGATAGGGTCTAAAGTTTGCAGTATATAAGAGAGCTCAGACCCTGATGTCACTTAATACAAGTCGCTAAAGGAGAATAAAAGAGGAACCGCAGGTCAACCATTAAGCATTACAGTCTGTTTTCAAAACGAAAAAAATTAAATTTAGTTTTTTATTACTGTTAGTGATGTGTGGTTAAATGCTCTAAGCTTGCAAATGGACTTTTTTAGCATACATTATTTCACAGTTATCCCATATTATTTATGTTCTCCCTCATCTTGGTGGCAGAAGTTTAAAAAATACATCTGCTCTGGGCACAAAACATGAGTGGCATAAATCTCTCGGGCGCTTTTCTTATTCGTTACAGTAAACTGGTATTTGAGAAATTTCTTTTCTCGATCAGATGATTTTTTATTTTATTTTATTGAACACATTTTTAAGAACAAACAATATCTTGCAGAAAATAAATATTAGGAAGAATGGGGATTTATATACAATTATATATAAAGTCATCAGAATAAAAAAGAGCATAGGGCATTTAAAAAATAATGGGGATAAATCAATATTCTGAGTACATTTTTAAGAGATGAGAAAAACTGAGTAAGTGAAATAATTATAAACCAAACAAAAGGAGGGCTTACAATTCTCCAATTGCTATATTCATCCATAAAGAGGGTAATATTAATCATCAGAAATAGATAATGGTTAAATTATCCATATATATATATGTATATATATAAACAAATTGGAGACATATCAAGTCTACCCAAATTATTTGTATAAAAGATGAACGATACAGGCAACATGAGCAGAAACTATGTATTTGTCATTTCTTTTAGTTTTTATTGACTTAAATCTTCACCTTAAAATGTTTGGTGGCTCAAAAATGTCATCCTATCAACGCTTAAAACGCAGGATCCACCTGTTGGACTAGCGTTACATATGAATACAATTCATATTTTGTGAATATTGCTGGTTGGACCGTGGACCGCATCCGTTGGACGCTTCACCGCGACGCTCCGCCCGCGTCCACAATGAACTGGTGACGTCGTAATGCTGCGACGGTGCGTCAGCTTCAAACATGGCTTCGAGATTGGAAATAAATTTTATCAGATTATTGTCCCGCTGTGAATCTATAGCTTCTGAGAAAAGAGGAGAAACCGAATGGAGGTTAGAAAAGGTAAGACAACGTCAACACTCGAGTCCCTGTGTCGGTCACCTCTGACCTTCAACGGCTCGCGTGGACGTTAGTTAGCATGACTGTTGTTGTTGTGCGCTGCAGCGGCGAGGCTGTTAGCCACGTCGTCACTGAGCCCACTGACAGGGTTGTGTTGGACGGCAGCTTTCTGTGGCGTTCGCCTCTACGACACACGTTACACACATTAAACATTTAGCTCGTGTTGCAGTTGACAGGTTGTTAACTAACGTCGCTGTGGTATTTCAGTTGCTATGTTAGCTTAATGTATTAATGACAGCTAACAGTCGCGTTAATATCACACAGCGCTTCACCCGCTACTTCATATTCAGGTTTTAAGTTTCCAGTTTACTTGGCACACTTAGGTTAGTTAACACGAATGAGGTCCACAGTCCTGCAACGAATTATCCTTTTATGAAGGTTAATGGAAACTGTGACAGCAAGGTGTTGTTTCAACTTTACATTAACGGTTTGGAGGTGCAGTTTGTGATGCGGTTGAACTGTATTGATTTACAAGAGGTTTTTCCTTTGTCCACACTATTTATATCACTAAGAGTTGACTAAATGAATCTTGAAATCTACAGCCTCCGTAATGAACATACAGTTGAATCAACCCCTGTCTAAAACAGTTCCAAAAACAACTGGACATATCATCTTTTATTAAGGTCGGATTTATTGTAGGGCTTTTGTATTGTACTGTATGGTTTCGGCTTAGTGTCCCTACTGACGGCCCTGGCATCAAAGTTCATGTCTGTTTTAAACTATATAATCATACAAAGAGATGTCACCTAATGTATATGCAATCACTTCTTTTGTCTTTTCTGTGCTCTAGTATGTTGGAGCCCTGGAGGAGATGCTGGTGGCTCTGAGGAAAAGCCTGAGGTACCATCTCGCTCGTGTATCTTAATGTTGTTTTTATTATTGCTAATGTGTAACACGTGTCAAAAACTACTTATTTTTTTCAGCAAACCAACAGCAGAAATACTGACTGAATATTCAAGAAAAGTAGATTTTCTGAAAGGGCTTCTTGATGCAGAGAAACTGGTCAGTGACAATATATTACAAACAGCATTTTACAAACAGAAAATGTTCCAACATTTTCTGTTTGCATTTTCAAAATGATTGCCATTTTCCATATTATAAATTGAATGTGTTTTTGACACTTGGATATTTATAGCAGTGTTTAAAACATTCTCCGTATTTAATTATTTGTTATATGAACTATATATCTCACAAACTTGAAAAAATATGAAACGGACATTTCTTGCTGAGACTTTTTTTCTGATCTCACTTCTCTAATGTTCTCGTTCACAGTCTTCACCAACGGAAAAGGCTTTGGCTAATCAGTTCCTCGCCCCTGGGCGAACACCCACAATAGCCAATGAGAGGATGCCTGTCTCGAAGACTGTCCACATGCAGACGAAGGCTCGGTGTACAGGAGAGATGAGGGACGAGCTGCTCGGCATGGTAGGTTAAAATGTAGACTCAAGATATAATGGTTCACTTCGGAGATTTACACACTGTGGAAATAACAGCTGATGGATGGCATCCGCATTGTTTTGCTCACCACTGATTCCACCTTCATCTAGTACTCAATTTACAATATGTTTACCATTTTAAAAGTTGGACATTTTAAATGTATTTTAGCCTTCAAATGAAATACTTAAAGGTTTGGTAGAAAAACTGAGTGAGAAAAACTGAGTGGGAAAACAAATATTAAAGGCTCCATTCCATCAAATTAATACATTGTTTTTCTTTTGTGTCATGACAGGGACTGTCAGGCAAAGGTAATAAATATTTTTCCAGCTTCAACAGTATCTTGAATGAAAAATTATACTTCTATATTTAAACATGCCAGTCATCTGATTTGAGTGTGATATTCTAGAAAGATGACGTTCTTCTTTCCTTTCTACAGGCACATCAGAAACAGACTTGCGAAACCGAAGGTAAAGATGCACATATAATTTCTTGTCTTAAAGATCTAACGTCAATTTTACTGTATTTATTTATTCACATAAGACTGTAACAAACAATGGTAGCTTCTGAAAAGTTGTGGCATATTCCAGATATGTTAATTGTAAATCACTCCTCAGTGCTTAATGCTTTTACAAGATGGCAACTTTGGAAGTTGTATCGCATTTATTTGCGACTGTGCCTACAGTGAAATCTAAATGTTGTCTTGTGCAGAGGTCTTCCTCTGGATGAGCGTCAGTCTGCTGCAGAGCTGGAGGCCGTCCTGCACCACCACCACAACCTACAGGAGAAACTGGCCGACGACATGCTCAACCTGGCCCGAAACTTGAAGAACAACACTCTGGCAGCACAGAACATCATCAAACAGGACAACCAGGTAACTGGTTCACCAGACTGTATTTACCACCATCAGGGTTACTAAGATGTAAACTATTTACATGCAAACGTTTCACCAGCCAACATAATTACTGAGCAAACGCTTTAATACAGTAATACGTCAGCCTGTCTGTTTTCGCTGACATTTAATTTAATTTAAAATCATAGACATGGATAGATTACAGTTGTTTATGGGAATAGTCTTAATATTTAACTAATGGCTACTGTGTGATGAGCCAGTGGTCACCGTTAGCCAGTGAGGAACCGGTGCTGATACACTTGTTCTACATTTATTTGACTGGCTGACTGAGTGTGAGAAATAAGAAAAATGGTAGTTATTGAAGAAGATTAATTATGCACACATCAAATAACTGCAAGTCTCTCAGAACAGCATCACTACGGAAAAGGGTAACACGTGCACACAACTCCTTGCCACAAAAAAAATATTAATTACTATGTTTTGATCCTACGTGGATCTTCGTCAAGTCAGAATGTTTGATAAGTGGAAACCACGCCCATATTTACCCATCACGCTCACCAATAGGCAAAGCTCTTCGATTAGGAAAGATGAGACAGGCATGTGACTGAATGGGGAATAGCTGTTGTAGATTTTATTAAAAATAACTATTGTAAGATAAAATGAGCACAATGATGAACTTTAATTAACTAAGTAATGTTACATTTTCATCTCTGTTTTAATTTGTAAGATTTTACATTTTCTGTAGAATATGATGTTTGACATGCAGTAGATATATTTTGGGAGTTTATTATGTATAATTTTCTGCTTCTGTTCCCATTAAAAAAACAGTCTAAAAGTGTCTGACTACAAAAGCTGAGTTGTAGGTGCGAGTGCTCCACATTTATCTGTATGTTCCTTTCCCTCCCAGACTCTGAGCCAGTCCATGCGTCAGGCAGACATGAACTTCGAGAAGCTGAAGACCGAGTCGGAGAGACTAGAGCAGCACACCAAGAAGTCCGTCAACTGGTTGCTGTGGCTGATGCTCATCCTGGTCTCCTTCAGCTTCATCAGCATGATCCTCTTCATCAGAATCTTCCCCAGACTTCGATGATGATCGTCTACAATCTCGAACTCTTAGCGCTACGTCCTCCTGTGTTTACAGAGAAGTAACTACATAGGCCTCATAGATCTGCACAGCTTGTCTGTGTGTGTGAGATGCAGATCAGTAGTGGTCAGAACCAAAACAATTGAAACATTTGCACTTTTGAGACAGAAATTCTTCCGCTAAAAGAGCTGACGGGTGTTGAAAATGGGGTTTGAAGCCTCTGTATACTTTTTTTTTTTTTTTTTTTTTTTTAAATGAATTGAGGTGCAGAGCTTCTTGTTAGAGGGTTTTTGCGAGCAGCAACATAAGTCTTAATAGCCAGACAGCAGGGGCTGAGCCTTAATAGTTTTAAACCCCTCATCAGGGAGGCAACTAGTCATTCAATACATGTAAGTACTTTCTCACTGAGTGCGGCCTAGATCATCTTTTATAGAACATTCTTTTCGCCATGCATACATCTTAAAGAGTTCATAAACCGTCCGGCATCTAATGTATGTTAGCCACGGTTTCAACACTATTAGTTATACTTTGAGTTAATTGAATATGTAAACATTTTGACTTATTACTTATGTGTGCTAAAACGTGACTTCAACTGCCTCTATTTGGCATTCATAAGCACAATATAAATGTTAAAAAAATATTTTATAACACTATGCTGTTGCTATGAGGACATTTGTACGTGTTTGTCAACAATTCTAACTTCCATGAAGACGTGTTATTATTATTATTATTATATTTACAATATTTTTCGTTATCTGTTTTTAGTGCAATATAGTGTCATGATCCATTCATTAAATGTTTATATAGTGCTTATGAATGCTAAATAAGGGCGTTAAACCGTTTTACTAAAATGTAATATTAATACAAATTGCAAAGCAGATTCCAAGCAGCCATTTCATTTTTCACCTTCTACGTTAAGTTTTGGAGACATTCATCTTGAAGAGGTTCAGAGCTTTTGTTTGATGTTAGTCCTCATTATGTCTGATTTCCTCAGTCCTGATTGTTGTTAATGAGTCTGTATGTGTTTGTGGTTCATTCCAAAAATGATGTGTGTTGTGTTGATGATGACTGCTGATGTTGAAGAAGTAAGATTTTGTTCTCATTAAAATTTCTGTAACCGTGTGCATTCAGAGTGGCTGTTTTAATAGTGCATACATTCACAAGAACTGAATTCCTCGAAAGTATAAAGACTCTAAATTAGGACCGTTTCCATTCATAGCTTTTGCATACCGATTGCGTGTAGTGGGAGCAGTGTCTTTTCCTCATAAAAATACCAAATTGCGCCCTCTGTTGAAAATGCCTGATGCAGTGACTCCATGTGGCCAGAGAGTGGCGGTCACATCCTTCACATACGAACAGTCAAATGGCCTCCATGACCCTCATGGCCTGAACAAGGATCCTAAATTATCTCCACTACTCATTTAGAAGTGATCTGAGGAAGTATGGCTAAAAAAAACAAAAAACGCACAGTGACCTAATGTGACTTCTGGCGAGTCTGCGCCTTTGTAAGCCTTTGAAACTTGATGTAGCCTGTTGACATTTGGGATCAGTGCTTGGGAACTGTGATTTTTCATGCGGACAGACACACTGAAAAAGCTTGTAGGAGGTGAACATTCCTGCTGTGTTGTCAGTCTGACTGTCGTCTGAGGACTGCGGAGCTGACTAGCTTGTCCAGGCTTGCAGCTCTGCCCCTGGCCCTTCCTCTCTTTCCTCTCTCTCCCCGGCTGCTGCCCCTCCTCACGGCTGGCTGGCTGGGCCGAGGCCTAGCCTGCCGTGTATTTTAGGATCCCTGGGGGGTATTTTGCCTGCTGGAAGCTGAGGTATGCAGGCCACCAGGAGACCAAATGAGGTTGTGTCACTGCAGAGGATCATCATCCCTCAGTTAAATCACAGCTGTTTGCGCCTCCATTCTCAGGCCTTTGCTAATGCTCTGGCTGTGTGATTGGCTCTCCGAGGCTGCATGACTTCATCAGCGGTGTGGTTTCTCATGTTCATTGTGGTTCTAGTGTCCCATTAGCTGAAACAGACTGTTTTGTCTCAGTTTCCTACACAGACTCCAGAGTCTGGGACGTGTTAAGTACGAGTTCCTATATTCAGCAAATGCCTCCTGTGGAGCCCATTAATGGCACTTTTAACCTCTGACCCCGGGAACCTAAATAAGTTCCTTCCTGCACTCTTTCCCACAGGGACACCCTGAAAATACTTGACTCTCTGCACTTGTAAATTGAGCTGAATCAATTCAGTGCCATTGGGAAATAAGAGCCTTTATGAAGGGGTTATAAGTTGCAACCAGTAGTATTTTTCTTGAGTGTTTCCAAATAGCTACTTGTGACTTTGACAATTAAGATTCTGTATGGAAATATATGATTATCTTGTAGAATTTGATGCATTGCTGTAGATTTAAGTAGCCAAAATAACCAACAAAGTTCAAACTAGCTACACTACTAATTCATCAATAATAATCATAATTTAATTATATTGCATAATTCCCTGACAGGATCATTCTGCCGTACTTAGGCAAAATGATGATTGCAGGGCATTAGTCATTTTAACTTTAAGCAAAAGATCTCAAGGTATCTTCCTACACTGGTTATTAATTGTGAAGGAATAATTTCCACTGCTTTATAGATCAGTAAGTTACAAGCTATAGATAAGAACACCTTTTGTGTAACGGAAAAACAGCAGTGGACAAAGAGATTTTTGTCAACCTGGGATCCAAAAAACTGCTGTGACATTAACAAATTGATTAAATATAAAAAAATAAAATCATCATTTCGGAGTAGGAAACAAGGAATGTAATTTGATGTCGTACCACTGCTATTTAAGCTGCGTGTGTGTGTGTGTGTGTGTGTGTGTGTGTGTGTGTGTGTGTGTGTGTGTGTGTGTGTGTGTGTTTTAAATTGGTTAGATCCTTCCAAACGGCAGAGAGCAGAGAAATTGTTCAGCATGAGAGAACTTCTATCCCCTCTCAGCACAGCGCTGCGGCTGTTAAACACCAACACTCCAGTCTTTTTAATTTAGTTTTTGGCTGCAGCTACAGTGAGGATTTGGGTTGCCTACAGAGATGAAGGAGATTTTCCTTTCATTCTCTTTTTTTCTATGTAGTTCCTTCAGGGAGCACAAGGGTAAATAAGGCATTTAAATTTTGTTCTCCTTGCCAAAGTTTAGAATGTGCTCTAATGTTAATGACCTAATGGGAGCGTAAAAGGCTGCACTTATTAAGCTTATACTGTGACTCACTATCTCGCGCACACACATACCCCGATTCATGGAAAACAGAACTGATCTGCCTCCGTCTTCACTCTCAGTCACATAGGAGTGGTTTGGAATTGCTGAGAACAGTTAAATCTCCATGAGTCAATAAACTCCCTTGATTTCCTTTTATTGACAAACTGCTTTTATGGTTCAATCTTCCAGTTTTTAGTTAATAATTTCCAGTATTTCTTAGGTCAGACATGGAAATTGTGCATACATCTAGCTAAAGGTTAGTGGAGTTGAAACACCAGGGACAAGAATGGAAATAAGTCACATTTTTACTGTTCTATCCCCCACAAAAGTGTTAAATGCTGTCAGCAAATCAAACCACCTCCAGTGCAGTTAACCTTTATTCACAGAGCAGTGCTAGAGTTTACAAGGCACAACTGCATCGGTAAACTCATATTGAAACATTAAAACGTGTATCCCCTGAAGTCTGTGTCTTCTAAACACAGTTGCACCGGTGTCGGCCTCAATCTCTTAATCTCTCTTGTCTACACAGGTGCTGTGGAAGTCCCATTTTGTTTTCATTTTTTCCGTTACTGTTTCCCTCACCAGGACCCGCCTCCCCCTGTGTGTGAGAGACTGTTTCTGTATCTCTGTTTGTGTGGTTGTGTTGTGTTTCTGGCTCTTCCTCCGGCTAGTGGGAGCACATCTCAAAGCCTGCTCGCTCACACTCAGTCACATGTGCAGCAGTGTTGTGGCAGCTCTCTGACACAGAGCGTTTAAGTAGCTGAAGCACCGAGGAGGACCACTTTCACGTCTCCTGCTCTGTCTGTGACAGCTGAGGGTCCAGGTTGATTTCAGAGAAAATCCACCAGGAAGCACATCACAGATAAACCAAGCAGCCATAACAGTGTGTGTGTGTGTGTGTGTGTGTGTGTGTGTGTGTGTGTGTGTGTGTGTGTGTGTGTGTGTGTGTGCGCGCCTGTGCGTGCATGTGTGTTTACTGCACCCCAAAGACCTGTATGTCATCCTCTGCAGCCCCCTATTGCTCTATCACTCGCAGCCTAGTGTCAACATGTGGGTTAATGCACTGAACCTTCCAGCCTATTTGTCAGGCCGCGTGGTGCTGAAAGAGTCCACAGTGAGAGAAACAATCTCCCTGCTGGATTCTGCTCGGCTCTTTGATGTATAGAGCCCAGCTAGCGCTGCTGCTGAGAGGTTTAATTTCTTGGTTCTTTGCTTATTCACCTTTCCGGGATTCAGGATCTCCCAGCGGGGCAGGACTGGAGAGCCCGGCTGCTGCTGGTACTACAGGAGGCTTTGTGGCTTGATACTGAGAAGAAAAGCTTGTCCGCCTCTTGCTTGAGCATAAAGGAATAGTTACATTTTAGGGGAAATGCTTATATGCTCTCTTGCCGAGAGTTTAATACCTGGAACTGGAGCAAGTTTATTTAACTTAGCATGGAGAGCGGAGACAAGGGGGAAAGCTAGCCTGGCTCTGTTCAAAAGCAACGAGATCCACCCAACACATTTCAACTTGTTTGTTTAGTCTGTACTAAAACTAATGTGTTAAAGCCAAAAGTCAAAATCAAAGTCAGCTTTAATGTCAATTATTTGTCAATTTATCATTTCACGTTTTTTGCAAGCAGCAGAGAAATAGTCCAGACCAAGAAATAGTCCGGCACATAATCTTTATTTTACACTTTTTACGTTTTTAGAGCTGAATGAATGAAATGAATCAATGAATGAATATATACTTTATTAATCCCCAAGGGGAAATTTCGTGTCGCGCAGCAGCCATTTACACAGAAAATAAGATAAGATATAAAAACAGGGTTAAAAGATATATGCAATAATAATACTAATAGAATAAAGATAACTATAATCAGGAATTATTTTGATAATCGTTGAACAATTTAAGTTTATTTATCAAGCATTATTGCCACACAGTCTGTGGCACATGTTAGAATTTGCTTTTGAAGACGTCACCGGTCTAAAGGAACTTGTGATGCAAATATCTCAGACAGAGCCTGGAGGGCTGTTTTCTCATATTCCCCGTCTTCATGCTAAGCTAGGCTAATGTCTGCTGGCTGTAGCTTCTCATTGAATTAAGAATGATATTGATCCTCTCATCCAACTCTCGGGCAGAAAGCCAGTAACGTTCTTTCCTAAAATGTCCAACTATGTCTGGCGTTTAAAACTAGAATTGGGACATGAGGAAAGAAGTCGCAGGTTACTTGGATACAGCGCTTGTTTTTTTCAGAGTAGAGTCTCGGGCTGGGAAGCGCTGCTCAGACAGGGAGGAGGCCTTGAGGGTAAAAACTGTCAAGGCCGTAAAGGTGCTGTGGTAGACATGGAGTGGGAGCAGTTGAGGCTTCGGGCTCTGCCCGGTGCTGGAGCCAAGACAGGGATGTGTCCTTGGGGACGAGGGGTGGGTCGGGGTTCATCCCAGGAATAATGTGCTGTTCAATAACAGTGATATGTTGGAACCAGGCACACATCTCCTGAGCCTCCTCAATGTTCTCTCCCCCAGGAGGCCCCGAGCTGCCACAGCAGGTGCAAGGCCCCTCCTGGAACAAGGGAGGCTCCTCAGGGTAGCAGATCAGGGGTGTGTATGCACGAGTGTGTGTCTAAAATCTTTCTGTTTTTGCTTTCATCTGCCAGGTTTCTCTCTCGTTTCCCACTAAACCTGTATGTGTTTTTATGCAAACGAACAAAACACCGAAACCTCAGAATGTAACCAAAACAAATGCAACTGCTTCTGAGTTTAATATGGACATAATACAATGATGCGTGCGTGCGTGCGTGCGTGTGTGTGTGTGTGTGAGTGTGTGTGTGTAAAATACTGTGTTGATAAAAGGCCTGAATCCTTGGCTTAGCTGTTATTTGTTAGGATGTTTGAGACCAAGGTTTCTTTCAAGGGTAGTTTCACCATCATTCATCTCATGTTTTGTCCACTCAGTTGGTATGTCAAGGCCAACCAGATGGATCTTCATTAATTACAAATACAAAAGTGCCACATTTTGGCGAAAAAATCTTCTCCAAGGTCTCCTGCAACATGTTGCGTTCTCGGTGTAGCCTCTGAGAAAATGCAGCCCAAACAGCGAATCTTATGATTTCAATACCAGAGATTCTTACTGTGTTACAAAGAGTTTTACTTCGTAAATATAACATATTGTGTTCGATCATGTTTTCTCCCCTGTTTTGTGAGTGCACTAATCCTGCCTTCACATGAGTAAAAGTGGAGTAGACAGTGCTCTCCTCTCAAATCCATCATATTCCAACCAATCCAGATCAATAGTGAAGCTGCTTGTTTGTCAGGCTAATTTCAGCTCTTTATACGCAACTATTTATTATTTTCTCTCTCTCTGTTCCTCCCCCCTTGTTAAATAAGCGGGGGAGACGGGAAAGAGGATGCATACAATAGTGAGCATCTTCAGCTATAGAATAGGTCTCGCGAAAGAGCTATAGGCTCCTGGAAACCAGTGAGACACAATTTGATGAGTTGGAATATGAAGGGGATGGTTTTTGTGCAGCAGGCTCAGCACTGTGCCCGCAGCACTGTGTTTCAGTTCAATACAAAGCCATTCATAAATGAATGAACCTCCTCACTCGTCTAAAACTAAATATAGCAAATAAAGACAGAGATATAAATGTACCGAATTGTTATTTATTTAAATAATGTATACGATACCAGATCGGCATATTGCCACCAATTCCCGATCGAGTAATATTAGTATCGGTGCATCTCTACAGCATAAATAAAATGTAAGAGGACTGAGTGAAGAATATATTTCATAGTCAAGAAACATATCTCCACATAGGAGGAACAATAATTTAAATGTACAGTAAGATATCAGTTAATCTTCTGTTTTTACTTCAGATTTTACTCAAGTACTAAAGTACAATTTTGAGTTACTTTATACTTGTATATTTCAGAGGAAAATATTTGACTTTTTACTCCACTACAATAATCATACAGGTTTTTTTACAGCTTTTATTAAAAATAAATTTACTTAAAAAGATTAAAATACCCAGTAGTAAATCATGTAGTTAAAATCTGTTCCAACTACAACAATGAAATGCTCCTTTTACAATAATACACCAATAACAATAATCCAGAATGATAACAATATAACAGTATACTTTTTTTAATACTCTACTATAATTTGACGCATAATACTTCTGTACTTTTACTAAAGTAAGATATGAATGCATTATTTTTAAATTGTTGCATTGTTACTTTTACTTTAGAAACTAATTGGCAAACTTCTTTCATCCCTGCTGATGATGAACACCCCCCTAAGACAAACCTTTCCTTTGCACTGAGCGCACTAATATGATCAGGTCCTCGGCTGGCCTGCATGGTGTCCTCAGCAGGTTCAGTTGCTTTTCTGTCTTTTGTAATTTTGTGCACAGGCTGGTGTGAATATTGCACTCCTCAGTAAATGTCACGCTGGCCTCGACCACTGCTGCTGTAATGGATGCTGACGTTGCATCTCTCGTCTGTTATTTACCTGTATCGCTCAGCTTCTTTCCCAGTTTTACCTGATTACCCAATCCTTCTTCCCCCTCTCCCCTGTATCCCCCTCTCTGCCTCGATGCCTCGCACAATGCAGCACGAGCTACGAGAATGGAGAGATTGGTTACTGCTGAATTAAACATCACAGCACCAGGCAGAAGGTTGTGAGAAACCTCGACCTGCAGTTGTAATGCTTAAGCTTGGCGTTGGAGGGTTTTTATTTAGTAGCTCAGAGGTCTTTTGGTTAAACCCTCTCCATGGCGGCTGCAAGTCAGTGGGATGATCGACTAACTGTGCTGTTGCTAAGGGAAAGTGAGAACATCTTTTACATTTTCCTTTGCTTTTTATGCTGTGGCGTGCAATGTTCAACATCAGTTCAGTGATTGACGTTGACGGGTTAGAGCCCGACCCTCCTGTTGTATGAGCAGGATTCAGGATTGTTCAAATCCTTATCAGCCGATCCACTCAAAACAAATCAGAAATACACATGGCGGAACGTGACGGAAGACCAAAGATTGAAGAGAGTTGAAAAGTAAAGTCAAAAATGAAATATACTTGTAAGGGACATGTGTGTTGTGAGAGTATTGGGATTTATTGTCTAATGCTATGAACCATCCGCCATGACTAATACCTGGCAATAAACGGTTCTGATTCTGATTATAATTATTAATTACAAGTATAACAATATCACAGCTAGTGTTTGATTGCATGTCCGTTATCACTTTTCACGAACAAGCTTCTGGCTAAATTCTTCTGTTGATTGGTTTTCTTGTATGGACTCAACTTCTTAGGGCAGTCCACATATTTTCAGTGGGATTGAGGTCAGGACTTTGGGAAGACCGTACCAAAAGCTTGATTTTAACTTGATTTAGACATCTCTAAACCATCCAATAGCATCTCAGATGTAACTGTCTATCTGAAGGTTTGATTTTGTCCTGTAGAACTCAGAATTCATCTTTCTTCTTCATTAATGCACCAACTCCACTGGTGATGCAAAACAGCCACAGAGCCTGACTCCCCCACCACCACCATGCTTCACAGATGCAACGCCTCACCCTTCCTCCTCCAAACATACCTCCTGTCATTGTGGCCAAACAGCTTCATCTCTGTTACATCTACAAAACTCTCTTCCAGAAGGCTTTTAGTCACCAAATAAAACGTCAGTCGGACGGTCCAAAACGATCCAATGTGCTGGTTTATGACCAAACACCTGCAACACTATTGACCTTCCCATCAACCTCCGCTGTTCTTTGTGTTTGTGTGTAAATATACTTCCTGTTAAACACTGATGTTAAAGCCTCAATGAGCTGCCAGCAGGTCTGAAGACTCTTAATCTTGTTTGCCAGCTCGTTCTCGTTCCCAGGGCGTCAAAGACCGACACTTTGTCACGCCCGTCGGTGTTTGATACCAGATGCACAAGCCTCCCTTTGGGAACGCACCAGGCTTTAAGATAACTACAATGTAGACACATCTGGAGTGATAAGGTGGGATGAAGATGCTGGAGACGGGATGGAGGTGGAGACCAGGAGATCAGTGTTTGTTTCCCAAAGTATTGCTGAGTCAATTTGAATGTTACGTTAGTGACGTTTGTGAGATGTCTTCTGTTCTACCGTTATGTTGTTCACGTTTTACTTAGTTTACCTACTTATTTCAAACCTGATGTTTCTGTTTGAATTCACAGCGTTAACCCGTGGTTTGCTGCGACCGCGCGCAGGGTTACCCAGTGCGTTAGAAAAGTGACGCCAAGGAGTCTGACAAAGCGTTAGAATAAGTTGGAATAAGAAGGCTTGTTTGATGTAAACAGTTTCAAAGCAAAGCGTGACTGTTTGATGAAAAGTGGGAGTTTTGTCCCCAGTATTTATAATATTTTGACTCAAAACATTTATAAATAAATAAAAGAAACCAAACTTTGTTTTGTTTTGTGACAATGAATCTGTCACAGGAAAAAGAACAGTGTCCACCTAAACTTTACTTAAACTAAGTACACTTTATTAAATAAATGCAGGGACATGTCCTGCTGATACAGTTGCATCATGTTCCCAATCATCCCCTGTCTAATCTCAGCCTGCATGCTTGATGGAATTGGTTATTTTTGCACACACTCTCAAATTATGTCCTAATTTGGGCTATTTATTCCACATGTTTTCAAACTGTGGGTTATTTATAGTGACTAGACACACTGTACTCTCACACAGCCGGCCTCTTTCAGGCATGCAATCTTCACACACACACACACACACACACACACACACACACACACACACACACACACACACACACACTCACAAACACTTGCACTCTGTCAAGTAAATGCCACTACATTACAATAATTCCAGCTTGCGTAAGACTAAAGCGACAGTTTGTTTTTTGACTCCCAGACCCCTCGCTGAACTTTTACACCCATCCTACTACTCTGATCCCCAACTTCCTCATCCCTCTCCTTGTGAGAACATAAACAAACACTGTTTTTATTATTGTCACACTGGGAAGTTTCAAAACACATCACGGGCCCCCCCGCCCTGGCTCCTCCCATTCTCAGCATGCAGAGCACTGGCCCCCAGGGGTCACAGAGCAGCGCTGTGGTCAGTCAGGCCTGAGTCTCAGGATGTTGAAGGAGCATGCCCCCGGGCTGGGGCTGGAAATAGGACTTGGGAAGAAGGAATCGTTAAAGCCTTGATGGCTTCCCCGCGTCTGCTCCTCCGGGATGGAAAAGAACAGGCCACACACAAACACACACTCTAACCTCTCTGTCAAACAACTGACAAGAACTCGGGGGCAGTGCTTAGGCTTCTCTCCACAGGGTCAATAACAATAGTAAAAGGCCGACGGAAGAGGAAACTAATCAAGGATTCGGGCAGTTTGTTTGGCAGCCATGTTGCTACTAAATTTTCTCTGGGGAAGAGACGATTCACAAGGGGGGAGGTGGACCGCTTTGCAGACGTGGAGCTATGTTATATCTACGAGTAGCAGTTAGTCTCTTGCTCCCCTGCCACTGATGGTGTCATGAACGCTGCTGTCTGTCTTTGGTCCTCTCACAAGAAGTAGTTCTCACCTTGGATGTAGTGTGTTTAACGTCCAGGATGGGTGGCGTGTTTCCTCTCTAAACACTGATATAATGCTGCTGCATTTGTTCCTCAACCATGCCTCGCTCTCAGGAAGTAATTAGGTGTTTCCCCTTTCTCTTATTTGGTCTCAGTCGATCTGTGTGCAGCCTCTCTGGTTTATTTTTGTAAGGTGAACTCCATTTTGTATTCACTTCCCCCCCTTTATGATACATTTCTGCTATACACTACTTATAGGTTGTTGTTGAGAGCAAACACATTTCAATTGCATGTTTGAAATTTGATAAGTGACCAGGTTTAATCCACACATTTTCAACATGTTCTTGCTCTTTCCTTATCATTCATGGATTCAGAGTGCATTGATGAATATTTAAATGCTGAGAGCAGTGCACATATCCATTCATGGAGGACACAGAGGGTCATTGTCGGGTCCCTGTGTCACTGGAATCCTAGGAATTTTGATCCCTGCTCTGATCTGCACTCACAAGTCACCCTGTGGGTGTTTTCACATGCAGTTCAAGAACGGGGTTGACAATCGAAAACTATAAATTACACATTTTACAGAATGACTGCATCTACAGCCAATTACATCCATCGAATCATTAGTTGAAAAAACAAATGATTTGGTCAATTATTAGACTCCATAAGTTATTTTTAATAAAACAAGTGAAAAAAGGTCAAATCTGATCTCTGTTCCACTTGCTTCTGTAATACAATGCAATTTCTGTGTATTGAGAGTTTGTTTACTTTCCATATTCTAAGACAAATTGACCACTTTGTGATTTACTATACAAGCACAGGAAACACTACAGACCCCATAACAAACTACAAGCCCAACATCTACAACAAAACATATCGATCTGCTGTTATTACTGTTAATACAGGCATGACCCTCAACTCACTCATTGACTCCTCTTCTGTCGAGCTATATCGCGCAAATGTCTGATGTTCATTAAAGCCTGCCCTCTGAGCCCTTGCCGCTCGGGGAGCTGTGACATTGACCTGACCTTGACTGTCCTATGTATTTACTGTGCCTCTCTCTCTCTCTCTCTGGGTGTGTTGCTATATGTGGATAAAGCTGTCACTGACACATCCTCTCAGGAAGGGCATTCAGGTTCAAGCTCGCCATGCAACGCTCCACCCCAGTTCCTTATCAATGATAAAGCTAATCCTTTAGCCCTGCACATGGCCTCATGGCCCCCCGAACCGCCCATCAGTGTGAGAAACAGAACAAATAGAGGGAGCAAAGGAGGACGGAAGCAGAGGAGGAGGAGGAGGATAAGGAGGAGGAGGAGGAGGAGAAAATGAGGAGAAGACACAGAGGGCAGGAAAAAGAAAAGGGGAGAAGTTGAATTCAGAGTTGATAGTGTGAAGAAAAAGAGAAGGTGATGAGAGTTTGTGCACGGAGAGAGAGAGGAGTGGGCAGCAGAGGTGACCTTGACGTTCTAATCTGTTTATAGATAAGTGTGTCGTTGTCCATGTGTGGGAAAACAAGGCTCTCTGGGATGTGTGTGTGTGTGTGTGACCCAGGGTTAAGTGTCTCACACAAAGACCAGTGGTGAACTCAAAAGGACACACAGCACACATGATGGATCGGTGAGTAACAGGGGCGGAGGCCGGGTTTACTGAAGGGTCCTCTAGTTCAGGACATTGGGACACAGATAAAGCTGTCTGAAAGAGGAAGTCAAACCTTTCCTTTCGAAAATAAACTGCTATATGTCTCACTTTATCTTCAAAGTGGCTGGAGAATGAATTTGGTGAGCGTGACATATAGAACCATAGGAAGTAGGTGTCAGGAACAAGAGTATGCGTTGAAATAGTGGCCATTGTCACGTTTGCTGTGAGTACTTCATTTCAAAACAGACAGACAGAGAAATGTACTGTACATAACCGCCTCTTACTATAAGCAGCATTTTGTATAATGGGACGAGGACAGAAATTAAACAAAGTGAAAATATCAGACAATTTAAAAAGAAGTATCAGACAAGTTTACAGATGTATGTACGAATGGTTGATGTTGGTTTTCTTTTCTTGTCTTTTTTTGGGGTTTTCACGTTCTTGATTGTGTGGCGTTCTGACGAGGATGAACATGATGGTTTAGTTGTAGACACTAGCTGCTGCTGGCACATATACATGGTCTTTATAAAAGTGAGTAAATAGTGAATTTGTAATATTTTTACAGCATCTTATCAAATGAGAGGCTTTCCAGGAGACAATATTTTTTGTATCTCCCCTATAAGCATAATATAACTCCTGGATTACATAGAATGTATTAGCTCTTCATATGGTAATAAATCAATGAATCGTACGCCTTGAGGAGCATAAATTACAAAGGAGACTGGGAAAAGCAGATACAGTGCTTTAAATATCTTACAACATGTGGACGCATGACTGTGTACAGGAAGAGACTCTGAAAGGCTGATTGACATACAGTATGCACTCTGTGATTCATAAATCCCCCATAATGCATATCAAGCTGCTTTATAGATGGCACAGTGTACCCTTGGCTTCATTTTCATTAATGGCAGAGGTGATTGATCAAACTGAGAGAGACTAATAGAGACAGACAGACTTCGTGGATCAATCCGGCAACCTGAAAAGCAGCCGTTATCAACAGGGATTATCAACATGAGTTGTGTGGTCTGTGTGGGAGATTTATCGGATCACTGAACGCATCATAGGGCACATAATCGTAGTGTTGAGCCGGCCGCGGTGTTCTTTCCATAAGCTTTAGTCTTCCTCATCAATGGCTTAGTCTGACATTATAGTCAGCAGCTTCCTTCATCTTCCTCACTGTTCCTATCAGAGTCTGCTGCTCCTTCACGTCACCCGAATCCCCTGAATCACAAGTTCACTCCATCCAGCTCCACCCCATCCCATTCACAAACTAGGACCAGTTATTCATCCTCAAGGAAATGTTGTTGTCCAAGATGCTTGATATACATAGGAAAAAAAATACATTGATAGAATATATATACTATATGTACACAAGGTAAGATAAACTAAACTGAATAGATCCCACGAAAGTAAACTGAAGCAGTAGTACAAAGATGCATCACACAGATAAGTAACTTTAAACAGGACTAAGACTCTACAGCTATGCTAGCAGCTCTTTGAGGCGAGCTAAAAGCTAACGACGTGCTCACAGTGGCGCTTTGCAGGTAAACTGTTTATCAAATTAAACAGCTCAGTTTAGCTAACAATCTGAAAAAGATTGCCTGTCACACACCCCCCCAAACATGCTGCACCTGTACAGGAAGAAGAGCAGATCATGTTCCACATCACAGTCCTGCTACAGTAGGATGCTTTTAGCATCTGAGACTCACTTCTGAAAGTTAAAAAGGGAATTCATTGATTCAATGTAGATATCTGCAGATATAACATAACTTCCTTTTGCTATAGTTAATGTGTATGCAGCGTATACTGTTGTGTGTGTTCCTGTAATTTCCCTTTTTTTGCAGAGGAGTGATGTGAATTTCCTCCACATGAGAGCAATACGTGTGGACCCTCTTGCTTTAATGACAACCTACAGCACGTGTGACTGCATGGTGCAATTGAGAGACAACGAGGGAATCCGACAGAGAGAGAGGCACTGTTGTTTGTCTGTTTGTCCTAGCTGCAGGGACTGTGGTGCAGGAACAGCAAGTGCTTAAAGTGTAAATCACTGACACGGGGAGCCGTTTGAAGAGGATAATCCAGGAACATTTTGTCTGTTTAAGCTCATGACCCTCTCCTTGGTGGACATCTCACACTCATAAACACCCACAGATGCCCTCACGCATACACACACACACACACACACACACACACACACACACACACACACACACACACACACACACACACACAGGATGAACGGAGGTTCCTGCTTCCTGGCTCCCCAGGCAGCTAATTACTGAGCCTTCCATGCCAACAAAGGAAAGAGACTCTCCATTCAAATGTATTAATCCCTCCATTACAGGCTGCAACACAGGCGACTGCAGAGAGAATGAGCGGGAGTTTGTTTTGCCCTTTAGATCTGTGCATGCGTGTGTGAAAAACAGACAGAATATGTAGTCGGAGTTACTGTTGGAGTTTATGTTGCAAGGCAGGAGGGGGAAATGCAAATGTGTGCATTTGTAACTCATTAATTTGGGTGTGTGGAATCCGACTGTACTAATAATTGCTGCTTCTCTCCATGGAGCTGTTGTATGTCACCTGACTGCTGCTTGCTTGATGAGGCTGATGCTAAATCAAGGCATCATTTGTTGAGTAGAGGTATTGTAATAGGTAACAGGGAAGAAAAAGCGGATCAGAGCATCTCATTGTTCCCTGTATGGGAGCATCTGCATTCATTAGGTTTTTATGTCCCCTCATTAGTTCTTGTTTTTCATGTCTGTAATTTATAGAGGTACCTGACAGACTTCCTCACCTGCTTTAGGATGTTTCTATTAGTTATTACTTTGACTTGATTCTTATATATATGTTCAATACCTTGGTGTACCTGAAGAAACAAAAGATGAGCTTGGTGAAAGGAAATGCATATATTTTGTTGTGCCACTGCTGACAATGTTATAAACGTGTGCTGTTTTTGCCAGAAGACAAAAAGATGTACTTTGGGACATCGAGAGTTTGAGGAACAGCTTTCACTGAAGTAATGAGTGCTGACCCTGCAGCTTTTTCTTCAACTGTCACCCATGTTTGCGTCGGTCACATATCTGCACATCCTCCGGTTTGAATCAACTTCTAGATACCAGGTGGAAACGTCCCAAATCTGCCCCACAGCTTGTGATAAAAAGAGAT
This sequence comes from Taurulus bubalis, assembly GCF_910589615.1. Lineage (NCBI taxonomy): Eukaryota > Metazoa > Chordata > Actinopteri > Perciformes > Cottidae > Taurulus > Taurulus bubalis. The sequence goes on along the minus strand of NC_136595.1, from coordinate 19,639,006 downwards.
GTGTCAACATGTTCATGACAGGCACTGCGGCCTTTCAATATCCACGTTCCCAGTGGAGAATACTGCCTTTGTGAGTTACAGAACTAGTGGGAAAGAAAAAGATGTTCAGGAATGACCACTCATGCTCAGTTTAAAATGATTAATTTGCAGTCATTATATGAAGCGATGAATCTCTACCGCAGAGAACTGTATATACATGCGAACAGGTCCACATTATGTTTATTTGACATCGCCCAAATCTCCCTGCACTTTTCTCTGGTCGAATTTAATCCTATTTATTCACGACGTTGCATCCCTTTGTCCCGGTTTGGCGTTTGGAGGAAGTGAATTGGCTGGAGTTATTTTTAGTGCCACCTACTGAAATGAAGTCGTAGTACAACGGCTGTGTGCCGCACAAGTGCTGCATGTGTAGACTCAAAGCAGCACTCCAGTTAGGTTAGTGGGATAAAAAGCCATTCACTTGACTTCCTCGACTCCCACGGAAAAAAAGGAAAGGAAGTGGTGTAATGCACAGCACCTGAGAGGAAGTGGGACAAGTGTGTGTTTAGAGAATATGAGGAGAGAGACTACATGTGTGTGCCTTTCAGTTGGCGTCAGACAGCGTGACTACCACAAAGAGATCTGTTTTGACTAGATTCCACAACCCTTAGTCCTTCAGACTTGTGACATATAATCTCACTAAGACCTCATTTACTCCGTTCACTGGGTAACAACATTCCTCAGATTAACAAGCCTGCTCAACAAGCTCTTAGCGGAGTAGACCAGTATGTATCCATCCAAGCATACAAACCGCACCTCTATGTGATCAACAAGAGGCAAATCTTCTACTATATTCTATTCTATTATCTTCTATTGGTCCTACGTTAAGGTGAGAATGGATTCAGCCATCCTGAAGGTGCTAGTAGGCAAGACTTTCCCAGGTATTGTGTGTTGTTAAATTCTATCAATAGAACAGGTTTTAATATACGGATAATTACTATGCAAATATGAGGGAAGCGTGTGATCCTTCCTTACTGCAGGCGGGTATTTCACTTCCTGGTTGCAGGGCCAAGGCGGTGTGCACCGTTGTTTACGCTGCTCCATGACACAGAGCCAAGTTGTTTTGGCCACAAGGCTCTCTGCTTCTATGCTGCTTGAAATTCATCTGAAAATAATTGTTTAAAAAAAACAACATCAAATTTCTTTGCCAATATCTGTATATATATATATATGAACTATATTAGTATTGACACTTATATTGGGCGATAAGCAATCAATACATTGATGCATAAAGATGCTTAAGATATGTTTACAAATAAATGAAAGTCTTGTTCAGTCATTTTGAAAATGCTGAACTTAAATCAAGGCGATTCTTCAAATGATAATAAATATAAGTACATTTTGTATTTGGTAGAGAAATAACGCGATAAAGACTGTTTATATAGTGATTTCTCAACCAAATACACAATCATAATCAAAACAATAAGTGACAAGAGCCAAACAGAATAAAAAATATGAAAACTGGTTAGAGCTGAGAAGATTAGTCGATCAATTAAGGAAATTGCAACTATTTTCTAATTTTTCAAGATATGATAGCAATCAATCTTGAATTTCAGTTTCTCAAATGTGAGGATTATCTGCTTTTCTTTGTCATACTATATATATATATATATATATATATATATATATATATATGATAGTAAACTCACAATCCTCGGGTTCTGGACTGTTGGTTTTTCGGAAATCATACAGGGAATTTCGTGACATTTTGTAGACAAAACAATTAATTGAGAAAATTATCAGGAGATTAATCCTAATATGTGTTGGCCTGCAGCCTTAAAATGTTAATTACAGCAGGACTTTTGTGTTTTCTGTTAGAATATGCAACAAACAGCAGAAAAAAAATTTGAAACTTCCCTTTATCTATAACTGTGTGGTGAGCAATAACGAGACAATTTAGCAGGTGATTTTCCATCTGAACACACATGCGTGATATAAGGAGATCTTCTGCTCGACGCATTTATTTTCATTCAATCTTATTCTACTCTATTCCCGTTTTTAACAAGACGTTGATGTGTCTCCCCCGCCTCTGACAAAGAGCGCCGGTGTTTTGACGCTAAAGGCAGCGCCGGCTCAGACAGTCCGGATCCGGTCCCTGGCGGGTTTGGCTGCCGTGGAGAGTCCGCTCCGGGTTTTCCCGCAGACCATGTGTGGCCCAGCTGAGGTGACTGGCAGGACTTGTTTACTGGTGGAGAGACTCGCAGAAAGAGAGACGGAAAGAGGGGGAACCTGAGGGAGAGCAACCGCTAAACGGAACGGGAATCCAAGTTTTTAACACTTGGCTCGTCTTTTTTTTTTTTAAGTCTTTTTTACGTTTGTTTACCTCGTCGTTTTTTTCACTACCCGGGACGAGGGATACCGACTTTGTCAATGCGCGCGTGTGTGTGTGTGTTTTTTTATTTGTATTTCTTTAACTCTATCGCCGACACCGAAGGCTCGTTTGTTTTGGATTAGCTAGCTCACGTTAGCTGTGTGTTTCCCCCCCTTCAGCTCACGATAATCCGAGAAAAAGAAACGGGCGGCGTGGTGGAGAGTTCCTTCACTTCACAGCAACGTGCAGGTTAAACGGAGCCGTTTTGGTCGGGTTCGTCCTGCCCCTTCGCAGGAGATGGGAAATAAGTAACGTTTACCTCCCCCAAGTTTCCCTTCTTTGTTTTCTTCCTCCCGTTTTTGGCGTTTTACGGGCGCGCCGTCGTTTTGCGGCGTGGTGGTCAACGGAGGTGACGGAGTTCAGAGGAAGGTCGTCGTGGGGAAAGCTGTGTATCGCTGCACGTTTTTCCTGCACGTAGCTCTCTGCTCGGAGGAGTTTCCTGGGATGTGCTCCCATCTGTCTTAAAAGGGCGAGCTCCCTGAGAAGACAAGCAAACAGGGGGTGACATAAAGACCTGTGGACTTCAAAGGAGGAACGCGCAAAGAGCCTGCCAGCTCCCGTACCTTTGGCGAGATCCATAACTTGGGCTCGTTTCTGCTGGAGGAGCCGAAGAGGAGGCTGTTGTGAACGCTGTGCATAAGGAACATATTTCCTACCAATTTTTTTTTTTTTAAGTGGGTCTTCCCTCATTGGAGCAGCGCATTACTGAGAATGAGCCCGGGGCCATTGGTTCTCCTTCGGGGACCTCCAAACTAGCCCCCATTGCGCGTGGGATATAAATACTAATAGTTATTTCTCTCTTGAATAAGTGGAGCACCGACATTAAACACATGAACGTGGACTGTCGCCTCCACTTATGGAAAATGACGATTTTTACTCGCACATGTGTTGTCAGAATCCAAGATCACGTTATTTAGTGGTCTGCGTTTTTTCCAAGGCTCGCGCAGCCGACATCACAAACTTGGCTGGGAAGAGAATCATCATAAATGTATCGCTCCCCCCGGTTCACGGGGGGGCACGTTGAATCAATTGGACCTTAATTTTTTTTAGGAATTTGTTAAGTACTTTTGATATTCCAACTTTTCTTTTTTTTAAGAAGCTTGAAGAGGTGAGCTCAACTTATCTTCAAGTCAACATGAGACGCTGGACGCTACAGCTGCGAGCACAAATTGTGTTTTTTATCATCGGCACCTGCATTATATGCCAGTGTGGACTAACAAACGGAGAAAGTAAGTATTGACTTTTAAAACGTTTCCCAGTAATGTGGCTATATGTCTGTCATGACACATGTTCTACTGTTTCCTTGTTTATTCGATATAAACACATGTGTTTGAGTTGTTACTCAAAGTGATACCTGGGGATCTTACATGTGTAGAATCTAAATTAGTTTATGATTATTGCTATATGAGGATAAACTACAATTTTAAGGATGAAAAAAGATAACAAACATACCAAACACACTGTATTTACAATAACAATACTGTTTGAACATTGAAGTAAGTTTGTCTTATCACCGACACGGTTTTAAGTCTCCTGTGGAATAGTATGTGGCTAATGTTGCCCCGAATATTGTACTATTATTCTTCCTTATTCATCAATTACGAATGCGATTTTAGTCACGAGGCTCTTGCCTTCAATCTGGCGCATGCGTAAAAGTTCCACATCGGGTCTAATTAAGGGGAGCTAGTAATTTCGGTTGTCGCGAACGCTTATAGCTGCGCGATAATAATTTATATTTCTGCGTAACATTATTGATTAATATCCCCGCCCCCCTCGCGCCGTCTCTTAAAGGTACACATTTCAGCGGCCTGTGTCGGATGCGCCAGCCCCAGGGCCAGATTAGTCTCTGTAACTGGACGAGTGTGGTCTGCTGCAGCGAGTCTAAACTGGGAGTAGCAGGATTGGCCCTGTGAGCGCAGCTAGGCCTCTTATGGCGACAGACACGCATCAAAAACAACGCGCGCGCACACCACACACACACACACACACACACACACACACACACACACACACACACACACACACACACACACACACACACACGGCTACTGCAGCCTGAACGTAAACAAATTAGCCGCCGACGCTAAGAAGTCTCTTTATAGGTGCTGGATTAGCCTACATTGCTCTGGAGCAGATCGCACCATAGTATATTGGGCGTCTTCTTCGTCGGAGGGTTTCTTTCCTGCGGTGGTGTTTATTTGTTATTGTTATCAATGAATTAGGGTTTAGATCGGAGCGAGTAATATGAACAGTTGCTCTGCTTTACCAGAGAGCTGGAGATAATATTCCCGCTGTAAACAACCTAATAAGATCGTCATAATAACATTAGTGGAGGGATGATTTGTACATTTTTGTTTTTGTTTTGAATAGGTGTGTTTATTGTTGGCTGCTGTTGTATTAAAGCATTCATATAATGAAGGAAATGCACTTTAATCAGTTTATCTTTTTACGGGTATAAACATATCACCCACAATCTTATTCTTATCTCACGGGATAAATATGATATTACACTTTTAAGTTCGCAATGTCAGATTGACCCAAATTTTAGAAATACTATAATAATTAACCAAATTGTATGGGTCAATCTGTTATATTGTTATAAGGTATTGACAGTGGGAGCGAATGTTATGAGATACAGTTAATTTGACCATGTGGTAACTTAGTGTTAACTCGGCTTCAATTGAAAACATTAATTGTAAATAAAGAGTAGCTGCAATACAAGTTCACTGAAATTAATGAAATAACACTGGGTTTATTAGTGGTTTAACCTTTCACCTACATTTGTACTTTTGAGATTTGTGTTCAGTGTTTTTTAGATGATGTGTTGCACAAGTCCACAAAGTGTTTCAGTACACAGACCTAGTGCACATGGTAGAGCAAGGGAGCTATTACACCAGTCTAAAATTAGGGAACAAGTCAGCCTAATGAAACCGTTAATAAACCAGTGTTTTCTGTATCTTGTATTCAATTTGTTTGTTATTTAAAGGTTTAAGCTGTTCAAATTTTGAGTTGTATTACTTAAAAATTGCTCCCAGCGGCCAGGTTCAAAGGAAATGTTCTGACTCCTCTACACAGGCCATGTATGCAGACAGAACAGAGGCCCCTGAAAGGGGGTCTTATGAGTCAGGGCTGCTGGTACCCCTCCTTCCTCCTCTTTCTTCTCTTTTTCTTCTCTCTCTCTCTCTCTGGGAGTGGGGTCTATGTTATTGGCTGTTTCTGTTTCCTGATTTACTCAATTCTCTGGGAAGTGACCATATTTAGCATTCTTGAGATGTTTACGCCAAAAATACTTAAAATGTTTAATTCTGAATGCACGCGCTGCCTGACATCTCCACCTCAGTCATGGGAAAGAGAAAGCCATATTGATATATAAACCACGCTGTGGCTGTGACCTACTAAAGGCTCTCCACAGAAAGTAATAAAGCGTGTTTTTATAAATGCTATTGTTAGTTACTTCAGTTTGTCACAGTTATCAACAGTTTTCTTAAGTAAGTAGCCGTCTCCTGGTCGAACTCGCGAAAAACATGTTGTGCAACTGGGAGCCTTGCCCCCTTCTTGTTCCTCTCAGGCTTGTAAGCACAGCTCTGTTGGAAAAGGGTAGTGTGCATGTGTGTTGTTATGTATGCTTTCCAGTCGGTATGCTTCCGAAACGAAGTAAGTCACACAGACTGAAAAAGCCTAAAGAATCTCCCACCCTGACGATGTGAATTAAACGACTAAAGCGGTCTCATTTATTCAGGAACTACAGTTGAATGGTTGTTTTCCCAACTATGCTGGTGGAGTAACATGTTGATTTTAAACTTAGGACGAGTGCAGATTCCCCCGTGAGTTTGTCTGTAGCCCATTTGGATTCTCAGGCTCTCTCCACTGGAGTGCACAGTGGCATTTTCCGACAATGCTGTGCATGCTGTGGAATGTGTTTGAAGTGGCCCACCATGTAGGTGCCTGTGTCCGTGTGTGTGTGTGTGTGTGTGTCTGTGTCTGTGTCCGTGTGTGTGTGTGTGTGTGTGTGTGTGTGTACATATCTGTATGCACCCCAGCCACTCTGTGCTGTCTGTAGGATCTCATCTCTCAGCTCCTGACCTGCCCACTTCCGGACTGTGCATGCTTTCTGTGAGTGTGTGTGTTTGTGTGTGTCCGGAGGAGGTGGTCATGCATGAGAACAGTGTGTACCAGAGCGTCGGGCTCAAGAGTGAGCTGCATGTTAGCACTGGCCCCTGAGCCCCGAGTGGCCCCCTTGACCCACAACACATCCCATTCATCAAATGGACAAATTGCATGATGTTGTGTTGTAACGAAATTAGCAAGCGTTAATGTTTGAGAAAAAGAATGTCACAATTTAAAGCAGAGTCACCGTCCCTCTACTGAATCCAGTACTTTATTTAAGGAGACCTCAGCAGGCTTTATTGTGCTGATACAATGGCCAGTGAGCACAGAGAAAAAGGGAGTCTGTATTATTATTATAATGATTCCAGTTCCAGAAGTCAATTTAACCTCCGGTAAAGTTAGTTTTGGTCTTTATTGCTTGACACCTGCGTTTGCATTGATATTTAGGAGTTCAGATCAGATGACAGATAATGGTATATAGCGGAGTCTGAAATTAACTTTTTTCACTGCATACCACTGTATCAGGCAAATATGTTTTCGTCTGCCACTCAGAAATGTTATCTGCTACTTTAGAAATCTGTGCTAAATGAAGGAATTACATTCTAGATTGGATGTCATTCGATGTACGACGTATTTTGCACAAAAAACATCACACGGAATTCCAGTTTTTGAATTACACCATAGCTTCCTCTACACAGTACCCAGTTGTTATTGCCAGTTGTAGTGGCTATTTTCATAAAAAAACACACTCTTTATTAACATATTTTCTTGATTTAAAAGATCCTGGCATTAGTAGATTTACTTATGTATTATTAGCTGCTTATAGAACTCGCTGATGTTTATTTTATATTGCTGTGAAAACATCAAGTGTATTTATTTAAATTTCTCGCCACAAACTGCGTTGCCAGATTACATTTCAACATATCATGATAACGCTATAATTTACAATCGCCCCAATACCCATTTTTACTGATTGAAGTCATCATAATGTAACTCAATGCGACTTCTGTTAACATTAGCTGTTAGCTCTGTTATTTATTAGCTCTTTTACAGCTGGAAACTAAACTTGACGGCGCTCTCTGATGACAAATGTCGTCAAATTGTTTGTTTTGTCCAAATCGACTGTCCAAAACCCAAAGGTTCTGTTTACTATAACACAAGACCAGCAAACCCTCACATTTCAGAAGCTGAAACCATCAAATAACAATGAAGGTTTAATTGATTGTCAAATTAGGTACCAATTTGACTTTTTTTAAACTGTTGATCAGATTATCTCTAGTGGATAAATTATGGACCGGGACTATGCTTAATTTGTCCTGATGATAAATCAGAAACAATAATTTTCTTTGGCCGTGGGCCAACATTTAGACTATTAGATTTTCTTCCAGAACAATCTTAACGACAGATAATTACACAAAGCATAATAATGTTTACTGCCGACGTTGAGCGTTTGGCACAATACAACTTGTTGTCGGTTTAAGAAAAATCAAGACATAAACACACCTGTCGCTAATTAGAATGTGTTAACATAGCATTGAATCCATATTTTTTTTTATGTTTGTACACATCATTTCACACGTACAGTGTACATTCAAAATTAGTCCCAAAGTCATTTACTATTGCTGTATTGTTGCATATTGTTCTCACGCCTCGCTGTCAGAGCGGCCTTAATGGGCTACAAGGTCGCTTTCACAATGCATCTGTAGCGCTGAACGCAGATTGCCGTTGTACGTTTGGCTAGTCCATGTTCACAGAGCCTGCAGACAATGGGGGTCCAGCTGTGTGCTGCGTTTTGGGTGTCGGCCAGGAAGGCAATATGTACTGCTAAAGGAAATTAACTGTTGGGGTGCCTTTCCTAAGTGCTTCCTCCTCTGCTCTTATCTTTCCATGTATCCCTCACACCTTCTTCTAACTTGCCAATGTGCTTTTTAATTGTTTTACATTTAGCTTGCATTTGTGTGCAAGTGTTTCCCTTGCTGTTTTTTTTTTTCCCAACAACACAATTGGAGGATGAAACGCGCAACCTGACCTTTTCATCCCCACAAGTTTCATCAGCCGACATGTGAATACACTCTTGTGTGTTCAGTTTGGTCGGCTTTCGGTGGACGCTCCAGAGCGAAGTCGACATTATTTTCATTTTATAATCGATTTGAAAAGTCTGAAAGGATTGTTTCGAATTCAGCTTTTGGAAAGTATAGAAAATAATTATTAACGTACAGTGTTCTTAACAAGCTTTGAACAGCCAGCTAACTAAAAGATAAATATACCAGCCAAGGCATGCTGAAGGCTGGATGATTATATCTGGTCCTGAGTGATCAGTTCTTTTAGCCACATATTACCTCATATCTGACTACAAACAAATATAGAAAATGAATTGATTCAAGCTACTCAGTGTCTTTAACAAAACAGTGATCAAAGGCTTTTGTCATATCCATATCACAGTATGTGAGGTAGGACTATGTGCATTAGTCTGGGCTGCATTTCTTCTTGTTTCAATGCGTAGCTTAGCTGATGCCCTTCTCCCTGACTCATTCTTAGACAGAGAACTGTGGCTGTTTTTGTAAACATCTTCTCACTGCACAGAAATGTGGTTGAGGGGGGGGGGGGTCACAAACACACAGAGCAACGTTACGCCATGCCGCAACAATCTGATTTGATCGTCCTTGTTGCTGTTTGGATCGGCCCTATTTTAACTGTTGGTGACTCCACACAGTAAAATCCAAGTTGAGCTGGCGCTGCAATGAGAGGATCAGCAAAGGGATCTTCCGGACGGCCTTTTGCAGGCAGAACCGGACACTGGCCGGCGTCACGTCCACGTCCCAATGTGAGGGAACCTGAAAGTCCATCCTTTTGTCTTCATCATGGCTTTTTGACCATCCAATAGGTGCCGTCCGAAGCCGATGAGGTTGATTGTATCTTGATTTGATTGTGATTGTGAGTATTTGTTGTCATGGGATCTAGGCTTTATTATTACTTTGATTATTATTACATTTAATTTACATGCACCAAAATGACTCCGTGTACAGTTCGTTGTTTGCTAAATAACTGTTCAAAAACGGGGTAAATGTGTCTGGTAAATATTATATAAAACTGCTGGCTCAGTTGGCCGGCGCCGGCCCAGAACAAGAGATAGAAATGTTTTTCTTTTGTTTTGGCAGTTCAGTGGATGGCAGACTATTTATGTCAGCAATTGTGAAGAAAACTTTGGACATTTAAAACGGTGTTTCCAGATTTATCTACATTGGTAGAAGGAAGGCTGAATGCTTGTGTCACATCGGAATCTGTATCTGGGCTTCGGGTGGTTACAGTTCACAAAACCATCCTGTAATTTGAGGGCAACAGTCGCAGCAGTTAACGTGTCCGTCTCTGTCTGTCGGACACTGATCTTCTAGTTGTTTCTGACTCTCTGACCTCACTGACGAAAGGAAATGTGAAGAAACGGCTTCCTGTTTACAGCGTAACAGGGAAACGATGTAACCGAGAGTTAAATCTCTATAAGTCTGAATGTAAAGTTGTTTTTTATATTTTAAACACCCCTTGAGTTTTTCAGCAACTGCTAAGCTACGACTTACATTTTTTTAATGATTTATATACTATATAGCTGATGTGTACCAACTGTGCCAGCCTTAGTTCTGTCAGTGATTTAAATTTGAACATTGATTATTCTGAAGAGAGTTTTTTTACATTCTGGATAAGAAAAATGTAACAGACTTTATTAGTGAAACAAATTGTTATTTGAACCACAAATACTCTTCTTCTATACTCGATATAGATATATATATATATATATATATATATATATTCGATACTTCTTCTTCTTCCTGTGTCCAGGCCTTTTCTCTCAGCTGTGTATCTCTCTCTCTCCCTCTTTATGCTGGAGCGCCATCGCCGACCATATCCATCTCTCACTCTCCATTCCTCCCTCCTTCCCTTCCTTTGCTTTTACGTTCAGGGGTAAGAGGGTTCACTCTCTCATCCACTGATTTGTTTTTCTTTCACACTGCAGATGCGCACAGCCTGCAGACCTGTTTTCCAAACACGCACGCATGCACACACACACACACACACACACACACACACACACACACACACACACACACACACACACACCTGCTAATCCTGCTCTGTATGGGGTGGGAAAGCCTCCTCTTTCAAACCTCTTAAAGGTGTGAACACAATCCATTTGACACCTCTTTCTCCCACCCTTTTTTAGTTTTTTAGCTTTCTCCTCTCTTATTAGGCATGCTCGCTCCAGCTGGGTCTAAGTGATGCTTAGCATGTACACCTGCACATTGTGAACACCCAGTCATATTGAGCGTTCTGATCATGTTGTGTTAGCGACGTCTGCGTGTCCTTTTACGAGCACTCCTGTTTGTATGTGTAATGTGTTCAGTGGAGGTGTGTGTGTACGGTTGGGTGGGTGGGGGGCTCTGTTTTTGTCCTGATGAACTAGCCTGAGATGGGTTACTATGGTGACTGCACTAGATGTGCTGGTAGTGCAGTGCTCCCCCTCCTCCCCTGTATAAATACACTTCTAGATTCACTGCATTTAACTCTCATTTAACTCCATTTATGCATTTTTAATGTTTGATGACAGAAAGTAGGATCATTATTTTAGGCACAGTTGTCTTAGACTATAGTGGCATACTATTGAGGTGCTTCTATGTTTTACTTTTAAAAAAAATATATTGCCAGTGGATTATAGTCCACTGTTAACAAACATCATTTATCTTGATCGTGTCTCCTACACCTGTGAACATGTCTGTGCCGCCGGCCAATCAGTTTGTGTCCTGTACTATGTGGGCGTAACTCACTGAATCTCAGTCTGTCAATAACTGATGCGAGTTCAGTCTTACTAGCCTCCCAGACTCACTGCAACAACAAAGTGCTTTTTAATCGATCCATAAGGCCACTTGTGATTCGTTTCTCAGTTTTGCATCATCAGTGCTCACCGATCACCGACATCCGCAGAAGTCCCGCTCAAGACGGGCAAAGTGTAGCGTTGCTTACGCTCCTTATGCTCCTTATGCTCCTTACGCTCCTGTACCGTAAACACAGTTATCAATGCATTTCATCAACGCTACGGCAGATGTAGAGGGAGATGGAAACCACCTGCAGAACAGAAGGAGGGCACACAAAGCACCTCTTTTCTTGATTCCTTTACGTGCCCACCGTACAGCTCTGTCCATCTCCGCACCATTTCACCCACCGTAGTCATGAAACCAGATGGGCGAGAATCTGGCCATGCCTCACAAAACCACTGGCCAAGCAGTAAATGTAATCATTTAATTACAGAATGTATGCCTGTATGATTTTTATTAGGAGTTTTTTATTAACTGTTAATTGATTTTTATTAGCTGGTTTGTTTCTGCTTTCGGGAGATTTATCTATTGAACAGTAGCTTTCTTTGGCAGTGATACATGTAATAACAAACCCACTAACAGCCCGCTACAAGCCAGACTACATCTCTCCAGCTCACTTTTTGTGCAAACTGTAAAGCATTTAGTTCAAGTCAATTGAGCTACTTTATAGTGGGACAGTCAACCTCTTCACAATTCACAAACTGATTTTAATAGCTCGGTTAACAGAAATTAACGGCGTTTTTCTCAAACTGCTGCAACGCAATTTACAGTTTTGGGAATCAAAAAGTCCTAGAGCGGGGTCATCAAAACTGATTCTCATAGAAGCAAACTAGAATTCCCCCAAACTGCATATCAGAATACAGTACAGGTGAGTTCACTTGCAGGTTGAAACCATATTGAACAAAACAATATTCTACAAAAAACTCAACATCGTCACTGAAATATAGATGCCTTTAGGACTCCAAATGCAAAGCTCTTAAACAGAGATCTTAAACACACTTTACAAGTTTTCTTTTGAGTGGAAGCAGGGGTTTGATGTCTATCATTCCTCTGAATGAGTGTGTGTGTGTGTATATGTACTGGGGAAAAAGGACAAAGCATTTGAGTAGAGATGTAAGCATCAGTTATGGCAAAACATGAATCTTTGAAGCATTCAGGTCAGACCTAGTTGGACTGTTGTTGACACATGCTTGTGTGTGTGTGTGTGTGTGTGTGTGTGTGTGTGTGTGTCCACCACGTGCCTTTTACTGCTTTAACAATGTTTAACCAGCCATTAAGCGTCTTGCTCTTGAAGAAAGTGAGGAGAATTGACACTTAATGCCAGACTGGAGTGGAAGGAGTGTCCCAGCGTGGCAACGCTGATACCGTAGCCTCCGTCTGGGAGAAAACACCGGAGGGACTCCTGCCAAGACGGAGTGAAAAGGGACTGAGAGATGAAGAGCTTGTTCCTAGTTTATGAGCCTGCATCAAGCATGCCTAATTCACTTACAGTTAAAGAGGGCCCATATTGAATCATGCCTTGCTGTTAAATGACAGCATAATAAATGGAAGTCATTTTACAATACCGCTGTGGCCACAGGCCCTCCCCTCCAGGGACTTGTTTGTCAGAGGCGAGGTAACAGGGAGTGATTTGTTGACTTGGGGGGCCTTTTGTGCGTTAACATGACGTCAGTATTCCATCCATGCCATACCTAGCATGCTCATGGATATCCTGTACTTGACCACTAACAGAGAAGGGCAGTGATCTAAAGTCTTTGGGAATTCTGCAAAGGGGAAAAACAAACAGCCGGCGGAGAGGATATTTACTCACAATTGCAATCCTACAGCTAAATGTTCATGGATAACATATTGACAGAACTTTGCTGCGTCATGGGTAATGATGACGAGTCTGTAAGAAGTGGAAGATCTGAAAACAAATTACTGCAAAAAATGTATAACTCATTTTATTGATTCAAAATCATATCATCTACGGAGATGGATATCTTATTAATGCCAACCTATGCGGAGTCATTTTAAAACAAAAATATTGCAATATTTCTCTCGTTTGATTTCTTTTTTCAAAGGAGATCAAGTGCTTTACAGAGCAGATATTTATGCAGAAACGGACAAAAAGACAGTTTGACTTAAAATTTAAGGAGACAATCCCAATGCTGTGGGTTACAGGCCTGAGCAAAGTAAAGGTAGGGAGAGATATGGAAAAAAAGGAAGCGTGTGTGTGTGTGTGTGTGGTTTTCCTGCAACAGCCACTGAGAGCTGGTGGTCTAACAGTGCAGACAAACGGGCCATTAAACTGACCTGACCCCTCTGCTTTCCATCCCTCCAGCGTCCCTTCTGCTTCTCCCTCTTTTCTTTTAGTTTGTCAACTCCCCCCGTCTCTCTGTTTGCCCCTGTACCTCTTTGCCTTCTCCATCGCTCAAGTTCTGCCTCTTTTTCTTTCTTTCTTTCTTTCTTTCTTTCTTTTTTCCTGTGCTTGTTAACTTATCTCCTCTCTTCTTTAGTATCTGGCACACACACACACACACACACACACACACACACACACACACACACACACACACACACACACACACACACACACACTTGCAGTCTCATTTCAAGGCAGTTAGAGTCCAATTATTTCCTCCTCTCTGGGTGTTTTTCATCGTTTGCATCAAATTTTGGATTCCGCTGCAGCTCAGAGTTGGCAGCCTTGCAGCAATCCAAATCAATAGGATTTGCCACGCTTGGGATGAGCTCACTCGTCCATTCACCACACAGGGAATACCTTCACTAAACCTTTAAACTGTTTTAGCTGGAGGTAAAAACTACTCTGTCAAAAGAAAGAGTTAGCATGTTGCACTACAGCTTGGGTAGCTGTCCCATCACCGCTCTCGTACTCTCCCTTTGTTGTCTGAATCCTCTCTTCCTCTTGATTGCCGAGTGGCTAAAGCACACACTACAGTACCGTAGGAAGCAGGATAGTATTTGGAAATGTAGCTTCACAGCCATTGCTCAAACGTAGAGGACTAGCGCAGGCAGACGGGCTGATTTTGAGGAAGAACGAAAGCCATATGGGATTGAAGAAGCCGATCTGGCACGGCCACCAGGCAGGCGTAGCTCGTCCAGCCTCATGTGTAGATATGGTTTGTGGGTCAGAGTGTTGGTGGGGCCGGGCTCTGCAGCTGCTGCCGTGCGGCTGCAAGTCAAGCAGAGGAACCGAGCCCCGGCTGCCTCCCTCTCAGGCCGAGGCTCACCACACCAAGACGCTGCTCAGCTGCTCTTGCGCGCCACTCGCTAACGTGGGAAGATGAAAAGGAACATCAGATGTTTCTTGTATTACTCACTCGCTCTCTCTCAGTGTGTGTGTGTGTGTTGTCTGTCTGTCTTGCACTATATCTTCGGCACAGTCCGGCCTGCATTTGATTACCTGCTCTTGTTTCAGAGTCCTCTGTCTGTTTCCAAACGCTTTGAGTATGTCAGGAATGCTCCCCCTCCAACATGCTTTTTATTTGTTTGGAGCACCACCTGGTTTTGCTGTTTTGTCAGGCGTGGCCAGAATTCTTCAGATTTTTCTTTTCTTGTTTTGTGTATTGCCAGCTGGCCAACTATTTTCTAAACGGGGAACGCGTCGTTTATAATCGGTCATGGAATTGAGCATTAAGACTGATTTGATTAGATCTGTGCGATAATGTGTGTCTGTCATAGCAAACATGTTGGGTTCCATGTACTTGCAGATGCAGTTTGCATCAGCGGTCACCGTTTTAAATTCTTTCATGTGACTTTTCTTTTCAGAAAGGTCTGCAAAAAGGTCTGCGCTGCAGAGGGAGAGGGAGAGAGGAAGAGAGGGAGAGAGGGAGAGAGGGAGAGAGGGAGAGAGGGAGAGGGAGAGGGAGAGAGAGAGAGAGAGAGGGAAATGGAATGAGTAACTGGGCAATAAGGAAAAGCCTCAGATCCAAAGACAATGAACATCTTATCTGCTCGCCATCGGGGCTGAGGGTTTTAAATTCTTGGCCTTTTGTTTGCTGGTTTTGAGTATGGAGTCAGAGCAGCGGTGCAACAGTATGCTGGAGGTATATCGACAGGCTTTATTTGAACTGTTTTGTGCAAATTTAAGCCCACATTTGAACCCCTTGATCTGCTTTCGAGTGTGAATGTGACGACTGAAAAGACTGTAGACTGTCAGTCATCTCGTAAGATGGACGTGAGACGTGTTTGTCTGTCAGACTACGCGTGTGCATGCAGTGGATATTTAGTGTTTGGGTTGGTGGACATGGACTCGAGGGATCGGTTCCCAGCAGGTACTCTGTCACTCTAAGAAGACAGGGCTGTACACACACATTCTGCTCTGGTTTCTTTTGCCTCCTTTTCCTCCACTTTGCTCCTACATCGTATCCTCTCCTCTCTCTTTGAGTCCAAGGTCAAACCGAGCTCGGCGGAAGTAGAAAACAGTGAGTCACTGTTTAAAAACAAAAACAAATGACCTCCCGCACTTCTTTTTCTCTTCCTCATTCTTTGTCTCCGTTTATATTCAGGTCTCTTTGTCTCCCTCTATCTGCACCTATCCTTCCCCCTCCGTCCCTCCCTTTCTCTCTCCTTTGCCAGTGCCGGAAGGTAGATGGAAGGAGGTGAGCCAAAGTCACCGGTGTGATCTGATTTAGGCCTCTCTTTTCTTGGCCAGCCATCTGACAGCGCAGGGCCTGCATGTTGCTCTTTTCTACCCGCTCCAATCTGCCACAGCCTGGCCCTGTGCCACAGCTGTAACGGGACCCAGCGTTGTGTATAAATAGGCTAGGCCAGCTCCCCTTGCCATGCTCCTCAATGGGAAGCTGAGGCAATAGAGGAACAGGTGCTCCAACCCACACTCTCTCTCTCTCTCTCTCTCCCCCCCCCCCCCTCCTTCTCCCTTCCCATGCCCCCCCCACCTTTATCTGATGCCCTCAAATGTGGAAGTACAGGTCGGTCACGGTGCGCGTGTTCGCTACCCTCGCTTGTCGTGTCCCTTCTTGTTGTTAACAGAAGACGTCGTCTTAAAAACATTTCTCCGTGTGGTTTAATTTAATGGCACGCGGAGATTATTTCCACTCTTCAAAAACTGCCACCCCTCTCTGTCTTTGGCTCCCGTTCTGTTATTTTGGTCCTCAACTCTCTTTGTTTTGGAGGTACAAGTTGGTACATGTTAATCAAAATGCCTCTCATGCAATTTCTTAGCCTCATTTTTCACTGTAAAAGCCACAGCTTGGCAGTGGGCGAACAGGGAGCTGGCTTTACTTCTCAGGACTTTCCACAGCTATATCAACAAACAAATGCATTTTTCCACTGGCAGTCCACTTGGCACCGCGGCCGCATATTCTCTCTCCTGGGGTTTGTTCAGCAACTGATCAGTTGACAAATCTATAATCAGCAGATCACCTCATCAGGGGCAACGCGCATCTATAACCTGACAGCGAGAGGAAACTTCTCACAGTCCAGAGTTAGCTGCCACCTGATTTCATGCCGGACGGGTCCGGTTTCACGCTAAGCTAACGGGAGGCTGCCCTCTGCTACAGTGAAAGGCAGAGACCCGGGCCACATAGGGCTCCACTCTCACCTTCTAAAACTGCCAGTGTGATCCACTTTCTCACTGCCAGCCAGCCAGCTACGGTTAGTTGATGCATATTAAATTCTCTGCAGGGAGCGCAACTCTAAAAATAAGAGAAGAATCTGTCTGAAATTGTAGCTACACTATAACGGAGGCTGCAGCTGTGGGTGCTCACTGAATAGTGGAGATGGCAGTTTCTGTCAGAGATGGTCCTCACATCGGTATGACCTCAGTTGCACCGGTCATGCTCAAGTAATTCTTGAGCTGTAATTATGAAGAGCTTATTCTGTGAGCTAATTCGGCTTCATATTTGACAAGCGAGAGGGAGTAAGATGTGACGGAGACGGATGACGACGTGCTAAAATGTCTGGGAGCTAAAGTGAAATTTGCCAACGTATACTGTCGTTTAGCAAATGTCTTTAGATTGACTAAGAATTGGTGCAAATTGGGAAAAAACTAACACAAACAGCCAATAGACTGCTTAAGATTTCAAGCCGCCCTGACTGATATTCCTATAAAGCGATATCCGCAAGGAAAAGGAAGTAAAAGGAGAGACGTTACACGGATGATCACAATGTTGCAAGCACACAGTCTTCCATTCCACAGAGCCCTGATTTGCTTTGTAGTAAAATCTAAATCATCACCATCATGCTTTTCTCAGTTGCCACCACACAGCTTCTTCACACTGTGGCTGGTCATCTGTTTTCCAGAATGGCATTTTTAATCCAAATCTGCCCTGTTGCCATAACCTGCCAAGTACTAGAATATTTTGAGATCTTCAAATGACACGTCGCAGAAAGCAGAAGGGCTGAATAGATCATACATAATCTAAACACTCAGTATTTGATGGGCGTTTTCACACATACTATTATTGTTCTTAATAGGTAGCTTGTGAAGAAGGAGCTTATGCCACAACATCGTAGTCAGTGACCATCACAGCATCAGGACTACACAAGTTGTGGCAACAATACTGCTGAAGTTTAGTTTTAGGGCTAAACAGTTAGCCCTAACTCGTCAAAATTATTTTCATGACCAAAAGTGCATTTTCATGGACATCAGCCATTCTGACCCTCAGTCATTCTCTCAGCTGACTGAGGGTCTTATGTAGAATCTAACTTTTAATGTTCGAAAATGATGAAATACTAAAACAAGAATTGTCAGTGGGGGGAAAACCTGGCAGTAATATCAATTACCATGTTGTTTTTTCCCTCAGTATTGTTAAGCCCCATCCCGCCCTGGCGTGTTGCATTATGCTCTATTGTCTGTGCATGGAGGATGAACCAGCATTGATAATGGTGTTTAAATGGTCACATCATATTAAAATAACATGTAGGCATTACTTGTGTGAGCAACAGAAGCTACAGGCTTCACTAGAACAGTTTGGGCAATTTATTCAGTCACTGTTCCAGTGCGAATGTGTGAAGAGTAATTATTCAAGCAGCATGGAGGAACAAATGTCTAGACGGTATCTTTTTTCGACGTGTTTATCGAGGGAAGGGACATTTCTGAATATGCAGTTCCTCAAAATGTTCACGTAACATTTTAAAAAGGATTTTTTTCTTTCCTAAATCTATTGAGGACTTAAACTCATTCACCTCACTCCATGTCCCAACTTTTTTCCTCCGCTGTTTCTGTTTGTCTGACACCCCACTATACCACCTCCTCCTCCTCCTCTTCTCATTCCTGCTGCCAAATTAAGTGTCAAACAGACAGGGAAGGCGGGTGGATGGCCCACATTTCTCCTATAGAGATCTGCAGTATAGTACAGTACGTTCCAGTCTGTGCTCTGTTATTCCATTCTCTGCTTCGATACAGGCCTCGCCCCCTCTCCCCCCCTCCCCCGGGCTCATTAGTGTCTGATTGGGTTGTTATTGTAATTAAGAGCTCCTGTACAGCCAGTGAGAGCACCAGGCTGTCTGCTTATGGGTGGTCCTCGGTGGGAGGGTGGGCTTCACAGGGGTCACAGTCATTGTCCACCAAGACCCCCGCCCACACAATGTGCACTATTTTTTTGTATTTTTTATATGAAGCTCTGTTTATGTCAAAATGCAATTTCAAACAGCAGCTCACACAATAGTCTTTGTGTCAAAGCCTTTTGTTTTACAATTTCATTCTTCAGATGACAAAATATGAAAAATTGTGCTGCAGGTGTCTCCCTCTTCCTAGATGTTTCTCTGCCTCATGTTCCTCCTCCATAGACGCAGGCAGTCAGTTCAGTCAGTTCAGTGTGTGTTGAGTGGGTGCTGGAGGTGAACATTGTTGTTATTATGGCCATTAGGTAGCAAACTCTCCTCTCTCAGGGTGTGTGTGTGTGTGTGTGTGTGTGTGTGTGTGTGTGTGTGTGTGTGTGTGTGTGTGTGTGTGTGTGTGTGTGTGTGTGTGTGTGTGTGTGTGTGTGTGTGTGTGTGTGTAGGTGTGGGTGTGTCGCTTGTCATGTAACAGTGGTCCATAGCGGCCCTCCATTCATGCATGTGATCACCAACCGTCCTGTAGGTCCCTTACGTCACCCTGCGTTCCTGCCTGGGCTCAGGTTACACTTTCACCCCGCTCACGCCCCTCCCATAACTTCTCTGCCCTCCCTTAACCCCTCCTCCCCCCCACATTTATTTTTGCCCACGACCCCTTTTCCCTCTGACTCAATCTCCCTATTCGCGCTCTTTGCTTCTCCTGTGTCCCCCTGCTCCTAAACCTGGGAGGAGAGAGGGAGGAGATAGCTCATTATTTTAAAGACACAGTGGCTCCCGCAAGCCAATCCCAGACTACACAACAACCCTTCCTCCCTCTCCTTCTCCTCCACTTTTCCCCATCTGCCCCCGATGACCCCCCCCCCCCCCCACACACACACACACACACACACCACACACACACCACACACACACACGCAAACCCCCCCCCCCCCCCCCCCCCCCCCTCACTTCTGTCAGTCGAAAACAAGACTCCATTTTGCGGAGGGAGCTCCCAGCAGCACCACGTACAGCTTCCCCTCATGGTCCACTAACATTTCTTTGTGTCAATAAAGCTTCTCCAACAGGGGACGTGACATACTGTGTGTGCGAGCCCGTAAGCACGCTGTATGAGGGAAAGACCTCCTTTCCAGTAACACATTTCTTCCGTGCAGAGGTAAAAATCCTGTGATATGAAAAGGTCATGTTTGTGTCCTCTTGGTGTTTTCTTGAAGATCATTGTGGGCAGAGGTGAGTTGCACCCTGGCCCTGTTGGTGTTGCGTAATCTAGTTTGTTATGCTGCCGTGTTGCACAATAAGGTATCCGGTTGGTTCTGCAGGCTGACAGCGAGTGGGTGGCCTGGAGGCCTGTTTGATGTGTCCCGGAGATAAGGCAGGAGGGGCAGAGAGGTGTAAGGTTGCTCTTATCACTGGGAATAACACCAACTGACACACACTGGAGGAAGAAGTGGCTTTTTGTGTTTTGGTTTCTGATACAGTATGTGTCTAATAAAGAGGGTGCGGTCAGTGCAACGTTGCTCGATTGTGTGAATGAGTAGCTGTTGTTTCAAACTCTTGGCTTATCTGATGAGATTCTTAACAGCCCTAATTGATTTATTGTCTTATTTTATGAGTTGTTTTTGGCTGCTGGTAATGCTGGCCGCAGTCGGAAATGTGCAAAGTTGAGCTGGCATCGGCCACGTCCACAACCATGTGGGTACATTTGAGTGCTCAAAACATCCAAACAACTGTTTTCAGTCGATACAAGTCATTTTTGTACTCGGTGAACGACGTGGTTTTGGGGACGTTTTCATGCAATCTGGGGCACTGATCCTGGATCACTTCTATCTGATGTATTTGGGACAATTTCACCCTCTTTGTCAATATTCTGATACACTTTCCTTTTTTAGTTTAGAAAATCTTGGTGAAGTTTGTGTGCACTGCTGCTAACATAACAGTTTAAAGTGTTTTTGGGATGAAACGTAGTAGTCCACCGAGAAGCTGTTTCTATTTTACTGTTTCAGACACATTCACAGGAAAAGACAGAAACTAATTTTCACACACTCAAGTTTTAAGTAATTTAAAACATTGATACTTTGCGTGGATATTTAAATTAGTCATTTTTTTCTGATCCAGCCTTTCCCCCCCTAGGGAACACACTAGTGGCTTCCAGTTGACGCTTCACAAAACACCTAACTGACCGTTAGTTTAACTTTTTACACTCTGACACAGTCCACGCCTGCTTAACTCAGCCCGACTGCCAACATGCAGTTGAGGCAAACAACACGGTTTTATTTGGCAGTGTAGTGATTACAGCCTTTATTGGCTCCTATCCCTTTATAAGAAGTCCCTCAAACTCCATTGATGTGCTGCTGGTCAGAGTTTGTACTTGGACATGTTTGTCTCGCTAACCTTTAACAGAATGAGAAGTTAATAGGTAGCTTACACCTGGGAAATGAGGACAGTCAATAACAACTCAATGGAACCAAGTAGTCCACTGCAATCACTTTGGACTTTTTTCTATTTCAAGATGCTGTAGTGGCATTGATTATTTTATATGTGTGTGTGTGTGTGTGTGTGTGCAAAGTGGTAGCGAAGGATTGGGCATAATACATGGGGGACATAACAAAAAGGTGGCGAGCAGATGGGGTTTCACACCACCAAGATGCATGGAAGACGCTCACTGTGTGAGATCAGTAGGTGTGTGTGTGTCTGCATCATTGATTTGAAAGCAGCAGACTAAATGGAGACCATTCGATCGCTTCTGTGATAAAGCTCAGGCACCTTTTCAATGTTTTGGTTTTTACAAATCAAACCGGGTTTTCTGTTGAACATGCTTATTTTCCTACAAGCCAGTATTTTCCTGCTCTCAGTATTGAAATTGTAGTCAAATAAATGAGAGAAGTAGAGAGAAGTCTGTTTGTTACACGTGGTGGAAACACATTTAACGTTTCAGTAACAGATTGCATTTAAATCTAATTTTTTCGCATGTTGGTTATTGACCATAACCATCTGTTCTGGGCCGTAATGGCTGGTAGTATGGTTGATACGGTACATGCATGCTTAAGTCATGTCTTCCTACTACCATTGTGGGTAATGAGTGTGTTCCCTGAGTGAAAATGGGTCTGTTGACAACGCTGAATTTACGCAAATGTCCCACTCACTTCAAACAACTTGTTTCAACATCATCCGAGCATCAAGCTGTCAATCACAACGCGTCCACTTTAAACAGCAAGTCTGGTCACATGAACGGACACTTGCTTTGGTCACGGACATTCACACCTGTAAGACCATTATGGCGTTTTTTGTTTCGGACGTTTGTTTGGAGAAAAATGGTCGCACAGCGTTGACATCAGATCCTACAACGCTCCGTCTGTAATCCTGTTTTTAATAGAACCATAAAATGGGTTTTAAACAGAAATAATGTTTTTACTGTAATACCCATTTAAACTATGAGGTATTCTTGACTCCCACTTTAGAGATTGTCTATAACTTCAGAGGAATACATACATCTTATTATTTGTAGCAAGCAACAACAGCATGCCTTTTCTTTCTGTACATCTCTTTAAGTAACTCTCTGTGTGTGTGTGTGTGTGTGTGTGTGTGTGTGTGTGTGTGTGTGTGTGTGTGTGTGTGTGTGTGTGTGTGTGTGTGTGCCCACGAGTAAATAAGTGTGTGTACATGCATTTGCTGGACCAAATGTGGGGCTTGTGTGTGTGTGTGTGTGTGCCAGTGTTCAGCAGCTAAAGAGTATGAATGAGCATGGATAAGCATTTAGCTTCCAGGCTTCATTTCTGTTAACCCCTTCATGTCTGCTCCATTCAGATCAGACAGTGCCATACAGTAATTTCCTCTCTGGAGAAATAATGCTGGAGCCAATCAGGTGTGTGTGTGTGTGTGTGTGTGTGTGTGTGTGTGTGTGTGTGTGTGTGTGTGTGTGTGTGTGTGTGTGAGAAAGAAAGAAAGGGGGGTGGGGGAGTGGGAGGAGAGCGCTTGCGGCCAGGCAGATTGGAGAGGGGGCTTCAGTGAGCCTGCTTCATGAATGGCTCTGCTCTACTTAATGCAGATCACTCGTGGTTTCATGGCTTTAATGGGAAAAGAAAGATTGATGTTCATATCCGGTTGTTTTGATACCGTGGGCAAATCGAAGACCACTCCTGCCTTCATATAAAGATCTATATATACAGTCTATGGTTTGGCTTGTTACTGTAAGTCAACGACATGTCTCTACATGTATCCTGTGATGTGCTCTTATTTATATAATGTTGAATAATAAGTCGATTAATTAATCGGTCAATCAATAGGAAAATAACCACCCATTTCCACTATTTCACACATCTGAGCTTTAGGAAATTGTGTTGGACATTTTCACTATTCTCTAACATTTGATTTACTAAACAATTGAGTTGAAAATGCATCACAAAGTTGAATGTATTCTTCTCTAAAACACTTTTACTAAAACCTGGCCCTTATTTAGTTTCATGAAGGGCTTCATGGCTGTTGTATTACATTGCATTAGTTCTTGGGAGGTGTTCCTAATAACAACTAATACATATTGAGAGGCATAGTAGATATTAACAATGAATTATTTCAAAGACTGAGTTTTATAGCTAATAATTGTTTCTCACCTTTCCCTCCCTCTTAATCCTTTTAGTCTGCCAGAGTAAGGACATCCGGAACAATGTGACCAACCTCCAGTCGTTGGAGAACTGTACCATCATCGAGGGCCACCTGAAGATTCTGCTAATGTTTAAGACCAAGACTGAGGACTTCCGGGGCCTCAGCTACCCAAAGCTGCGAGTGGTGACCGACTATGTGCTGCTGTTCCGGGTCTACGGCCTGGAGATCCTCAGCGAGATCTTCCCCAACCTGACGGTGATCCGTGGAAACAACCTCTTCTTCAACTACGCTCTTGTGATTTACGAGATGCTGCAGCTGAAGGAGGTGGGCCTCCACAGCCTCATGAATATCACCCGGGGCGCTGTGAGGATTGAGAAGAATCCAGACCTGTGCTACTTGGCCACCCTGGACTGGTCCAAGATCCTGGACTCGGTGGAGGACAACTTCATCGTGGCCAATAAGAATGAAAGAGAATGTGGAGATGTGTGTCCCGGCACGGCCCAAGGTCAGACCATTTGCTCACAGAACACCATCAACGGACACTTCAGGGGACGATGCTGGTCGCAGAACCACTGCCAGAGAAGTAAGTGTACATGTACCTTAATGTACTTTTAACAGTGGAGCGCTTTCGTGTTTTTTCTTCCCTCATACTGTATATCTGCATTCAGTGTGACTCACACTTAACGAGGATATCATTATCGCTGATGTCCAAAAATCTTCATCTAGAAGTCATAGTAAAAAGATGCTCCTTATAACTCCAGTACTTGCCTGGGAATCCTCATGTTTTTACGTTTTCTTCAGTACACAACCCAGTGACGGTTGTCTGTACATCCATAGATCCGATGTGAGGTCCTGGGACAGAGATGTCGTATGTGTACAGATTGTAAAGCCCTCTGAGGCAAATTTGCCCACAGCTAACTACTACGACTCCATGGCATTGTTATGTCAGGTGTTTAAACCAGCCGGATAATCACCAAATAGATGGAAAAAAAACAAAAAACGTTTATGTCGGAAGCAGTGGGAAAAATCTCCATATTGACGGACTGGTTTGTGCAGACTTGATAGTGTAGCACCTTTCCAGAATCCATCACGCTGCTCATTGTAAAGTGGTCCATTGAGACACATAATGATAATACGCACTGGAGATTTTTTCCTCCCAGAAATCAATTGAGACGACTGATGTTTTTATTGCAAATGGTTTATGTAATGATTTCTATGATGCGGAGGGTTGCTCCTAATATCAGCAGCCAGGGGTCGTGGACTCTCTCTGATTAGCATTCAATGACTGGAGCGTTGTGGGCAAGTGTTCTGTAATTATAGGCTCGGGATCTGCTTGATGTGTGGAATGACTCAACTGCATTGTTGAGTCGGGGAACTGCTAGCTCAAAGGTAGGCATTGCGGCGTAAAGAAAGCGGGCGAGAGCGAGAGAGCTGATGGACAGGAATAAACAGCAGCGTACACTTGTTTGTTAAGAATTGTACAGATTTTCTCTCCTTTTGATAGACGAGAGCTGCGGGTTTGCTCGGTGCTGCAGCCAGCTGCCAGTCGGTCGGCCAGTCGGTCAGTCGGCCTTTCCTCTCCTACCACAAACACAGAGAAAGGCTTCTATTGTGAGACACACAGAGAGAATGATTATTATTTTTCGAAGGCGATTATAGCTTGTGTTGTTTTTTTCTCTGCTGTCTCTGTGTCTGACAGAAAGGCCAGCATTCAAAAGCATAATGACCTCGGCCGTGTTTATACTTTAACATCGCCAGTTGCAGCCGGCATGTAATGTTGGCTCCTCGATTTTCTGCCAGGTCTCACTGTTGGAAAAGTAATACAGGTTATGTCTCTCTTTGTGTCTCTATCTCTACACATACACACACACATCGCCTTAGAGTTTTGACTTCAACAAGCTGTACAGCATTCAGTAGGTCCAAACGGCGAGGTTGTAACAACCAGTGGGCGACTGTGGCTCAGTGTGACAAGTACAGTCCATTTACCATGTTTAGCATTACAGAGGAGGAGCAATGACATGTAGGATTGTGTCGTCTCGGACTCCAGGTGTTGGAAAATTTGATACAATTGATACAAAATGAAAAAAGCCGTTGTTGTTTGTGAAGGCCTGGGCCTGTATTTATCAAAGAAAATGTTTTGGACCGAAGGGAAAGCTAAAAGTTGAAATCCCCCACTTTTACTTCTGCTTGCAAACTTTAGAATATAAACTACCATCAAAACTTCTTTCATGAATGAAAAATACATAAATTCAAGAGAGCTTCAAGTAGATTTGAGATGATTGCAGCGCAGACAGAGGTGAATGTACAAAAACATCGTTGGTCATCATGAGTTATGCTTTAGCTGAGGCGATATGTTTCATTCAGAAGTGGTGGTAATTTTAGCCCATTATTTGCCTTTGATTTGAACATTTGATAGGAGGTTACACCACGTAGTCGCTCTCTGCTCCAGTCAACGTGATAAATTCTCCTCAAAGATTAGTTTTTGCTTCTATGTTAAGTGAGTGTTATTCTGAGATGTTTGATAACTGAACTACTGAACTGGATTTCACAGACTCTTTTAAACCATTAAAAAAAGAAGACTGTGGATTGAATAACAGAAGTGGGTGCTACGTACGGCAAACAACCTGTTGTGCATGTGCGTTCATGTCTCCTCTGCGTTGGATAGGCCGGGGGAGCCGGTATGACGCTGTGCTCTGCGTCATGTGACCGGCTCCAGTTTAGTTAAGAGCTGTGTTTCAAAGACGGTGCCATTTCTAGAACATGACGCAACGGCTGTTTGCCCCTGCGGCGGGGCAATGTGAGCGTACAGATATGTGAACAGTATGCAAACTGTGAGTTTCATATGTGCGTGCTTGAGTGTGTGTCCCCACTTCAGGTGAGAGCCACAGTTCCACACACCTTTTGGCCTCCAGCCGCAACTTTAAATGCTTGTCTCAAATTAGTGTTGTTCTACTTTAGAATAATGTAAAAGTACAACTAGTGTATTAGCACTTAACAGTGTTACAGTTTCATTAGCAGTGAGTTTAGAAACAGTTTAATACGCTTACTGCCATAAAGAAAGAGGTGTGTGTAGTCTGCCTGCTTGTGCAGTGACATACAATGAATTACGCGCTGGGTGGTGGCATGAGGAAGCTGTAGGATCTTTAATTAGAGCTTCTGTCAATGAAAACTCACAGTTTACAAACTTAGATGCACACATGCATGTGTGTGTGTGTGTGTGTGTGTGTGTGTGTGTCTGTGTCTGTGTGTGTGTGCAGGCTGGAGGAGCAGTTAATGTGTGAGTGGAAACTGTGGGGTTGTTTTTGTTGTGTTTTTACAGGGTTCCAGTTGCCTTAGGTAAGAGCCAAGGGTGAGCCTGCATTCCTCTGATCCTACACATGCTCCTTACAAGCAGGAAAACCTGTGTGTGTGTGTGAGTGTGTGAACCAAGACAAGTCATGTTTAACTGTGCAGGGCCCTTAAGTAACTTGTTGGCAATATAAACAGCCTGGAGAGTGTCTGAGATCTGACATTCATGGCCCAGTGCTATTTTCTCTGTCTTGTATGTGTGTTTATCTGACGCACACATGTATTTTATGTGCATGTGCCTCCTGTATATTTACAACATTGTGCAGGTAGCTGCTTGGATGTCGAGGTCAGCCCAGTAGTGGGTTTTGTCAAGTGCATTCAGGCTGTAATTTCCACAGCTTTTACAAGCTGTCACCAGTCACTGTGGCTTTGTTGCCTGATTGAATGTTGGCGGTTTCTTGTTTTTCCTGTGGAAAACAGTAGAGTGCATTTCGATCAGCGATGGTAGTCTGTTTTATTCAGGCTGTCTTGTTGTAGAGCAGGGCATCACGCCTTCCAAAAAGCATCATTATATTGAAACCCTTCAATCACAGGATAGTTTGTGGACATTTCTATTGACTGGATCTGTGGAAATGTGTCTGAGCGGTGAATTCTTACCAGTCGCACACGCGCCTTTCTGCAGCTGACCCGAGAATTATTTCTTATTTATACATAACATGTTTGCTTTTGGAGTAGAAATACCAGATTGGCAAGGAAAAGAACACTTCCGTAAGAGAAGGGAAGGTTGTCAGGTCTGAGATCAGTGATGTGCATGGATGACTGGCATCTGCTTCAAATGAGACAGGCAGGATGTGTAGACATGTGCTATACAACTTCTGCACCCACATGTATGCACATGATGCATCCGGGATGAGTAAAATGACCCAAATTAATGTTGGTGCTGTCATTCTTTGATATTGAAAATGTTGGCATTTTAATGTAGTGTTAAAATGTTTTTTTTAAATGGTGTTAAAATTACAAATATTTTCAATGCGAGTTGGTTAAGAAAAGAGAATTAGACTGAACGTATATTTACAGAAGAGAGGCGGAAGCATAGTAGACAAATACAAAGGCAGATTGCAAGCGCACAAGACCGAGGACTAGATTAACAAATGAGAGGTAGAGGGGGAGAGAAAGTACATAAAGAAAGGAAGTAAAGGTAATAGTCACCGATGAGAGAAAGAGGGAATGAGAGCAAACAGTCGATCTCCTGTTTAGATAAGACTCTGTCTGTTGCCGAGGCCTGGCACACGGTGTTCAGCCTCCCAGACACCAGCCAGCACTGTGCTTGCACAACTGACGCACACGAAAACACGCAGGAGAAGAGAACGCTTTTCAGGTCAAAGTTCACTGCGGCTACGTGCTTTGTTGTTTGCGGCGATTGTTTCCAGGCACACGCAAAGACGGCTTCACCTTCCAGTGTCAAAAGCCATCGAAGGGGAAATGCCCTCTCTCCGTTACACGCACCACTTTCAGACCAGTCAAACAGGTTGAACCTGCACTGGTGGTCGATCTAAATGGGTCAGCGTGCGTCATTCGGCGTGACTCTGTGACCTTCCTTCTGACCAGAGTTGCACTCGGGTCGGACTGCCCAGCTACAATCAGGCTTCTCTACCGGGGGTAATTCCCACCCCCGGTAGAGAAGAGTGATTGCTACATGTGACATTTTGTCACATGGACGTTTAAAAGAGATTCAACTAAACTAACTTCCAAGCTTTTTTGACAAGCAAGGAGGGAGGCCGAGACTACAGTAGAGAGGTTGAGCAAGAGAGCGTGAGGAGAATTGAAAACAAAACTTTATGGTGTTTACAGTTCTGTATGTAATTCTCAGTTACTGGAACTTCATTTCCATGGAACTACAGTCGTAATCTGTGAGGTGATAAACCTGTGCCGGCAGTTTATAATAGCATAACAAAAGCAGGTTGAACGCATGTTCAGAAGACTTTGTATTTTTACCAAAGATTATTAAATAATAGGTTTTTTTTTGTCTGTCAAAAAAACGATATTCGCCCACATTTATCTTTAGAGAGCTATTGGACGCTGAAGCAGTCAAATCGAGTGGTTGTCTTTGTTCCTGTCGTGTGTAGGTTTATTTGTGTCCCGGCAACAGATCTACATGACAATTCCAAAAACATGTCCTCAGACTGGGAACAAAGTCTGTCAAAAAACAAATATTTTAAAGACTTAAAAATCTCAAAGGACCCAGCCAAGAAAAACACCTATTCCTTTTTATATTCATATATTTTGATATTAAACGGCATCACTATACTGTTAATCCTAACATGATACTCTGCTGGTGTTCACGATTGCTGTGGTAACGTAAATTGTCATCAGTTTTATTTCTCGTGCTGGCAAAAGAAACTGGACCGTCGATGTGGATAAGATGAGGAAGAGGAGGGGAAGAGAAGGGGCCGGGCAAAGCAAAATATACAGAGCAAAACAAACGAGTCAAGTTTCAAGTGTGGCTCCCAGGTACAGACACACACTAAACAAAACACACAGAGAAAAAGAAGGACAGTATTAAGAATGGAGGCGCTAAATAAAGTGTGCCGCGGGCCAAACAAAAACACTTAGCCCCGCCTCTTAATTGGGACGTAAAAGTGTCTCCGCTCAGGCTGCTTCCACTCACTTCTCATTCGATCTCCTCTTCTTTTCCTTGATCAGTTTCTGCACTTATTTCTAATAAAAAGTAAATGAAATAGTTTTCCCGAAGTTGCTGTTCTTAATTAGACATTTAGTGCTCAGTGACACACGCACATAAAGGAACAGACCGTCCCTGTGTCTTAATGGTGAAGAAACACGGCATGATTCCTGCAGGTTTGTGTGAGTCGATGTTACGGACTGTAACACGTTAGGGCTCATTTACAATCAAAGATGACGCATTACTAAATTAGCATTACTTTAGAGGGACATTAGAGATTACTTTACTTTTGAATAACTTCATTGTATTTTGATCTTTGTGTCTTTGTTGAGCAGGACTCTGTATCACTTGACATCATTTGATACAAATGCTGAGAATACCTGAGTTTTGGTACCGATTCCAAAACAATAATGTTTTTCATTATGAGAAATGACTTTGAGAAATACATTTAGACAACATTTAGTTTTAAAATCCAGCCATAATTATAAAAGGGCTGATAACACCCAACCGGTACTACCTGCGGCCATAAGATAGAGCAGATAGTACTGGCCTGTCATAATAATATTCGGATCATAAATACAGTGTACATATTGTAAACTATAAACGTCCACATGTGTATGCAAAAACTGTCACAAGAGTTTGAATTGGCTTTGTGCACATCATTCAAACGCTTCATTAAATTTGATGCGTGAAGCAACAACCGTGTGAATGTATTGAGCCGCTGCTCTCGACTCATGCGCCTCCATCTGGAGGTGAAGGCTTGTTTTCCTGCCACACGCCAAATCACACTGGCACAAACGCACTAACTCTCTTAACAGTTACGAGGGCTATGCTACGAAGACATAGTTAAAACACGTACAGTAATTCCTTTCGAGCATATAACACATTTGAATATCTAACATTTTCATAAAAGACAAGCAAATAATCGCATCCTGGAGCCCTGAGGCCGTGTGAACTTTGACACGGATGCTTTTCCAGTGAGACGCGACCAAGTTAGAAATGCTGTCTTTGCTGTCTTCTCCCTCACTGGAGTTAACTCTGCTGCCTGGAAGTGGAAGCTTGTTTTACAGTTAAAGAGGAAAACCAAATAAAAAACTTGAACCGGCTGCACATAAAGAAGTGTTCATACTATATATTCCTATATCATGTGCCTTTTCAGGAACATATAGTGAGGTGTAGGACCTGAGAGAGTCTGGCAGCATTAGGGTTGGGGCTATGTTATAAGAGCCAAAATGATTGTCTGGCTTTTATCATCCATTTCTTTAATCCAGTTATTCAAAATTCTTGATTTCAGAAGAGAAAAAAAGGAAAACATTTCAGGAAAAAGTAGAGAGCAAACACTTGAATGATGGTGTTTGAATTGTTTCCAATATCCTTCTTTGTTCCAAGTCCTGAGTAAAGTGAATTACAAGTGATGTGGTACTGATAGTAATAAACTCTTACACACAGAAGAGAGATGCGAACATCTGCTCTCATCTCTCTCTCATTTATTGCTATAGACACAGACAAGCTCCTCTTTGATGCTGTCCATTTGTGATAGCTTCTCCGTGGTGGCTTGCCTCAGATCAACACACACACACACACACACACACACACACTCTCACTCTCACTGGAGTTTGAATTACCATTGGTGTCTTATAAGGGACAAGGAGTGAGGGGGAGAGACACAAACTGAAAGAGAGGGGAGGAGAAGAGGGAAGGAAGGAGAGAAACAGACAGATGGAGAGGGAGATTTAGTAATTGTGCTCTTGTGTTTTCCTTCCTGGCAGCTTGCATCCTTGTTAACAAATCCAAATTAACTTTGATAAGCTGGCATCAGTTGTGTACGTGCATGTGTGCGTGCATTTCCCTCTCCCCGCTCCATTTGTGCAGTGAGTGCAGTAGCAGGCAGGCAGTGCTAGCCGAGTGCCCCAGGGGATCTGGAAAAGTCTCTCCTCTCTCCTCCAGCTCATCAATGGACGGGCACTCCCACATCCTGCTCCGCACACACACGTACACAAAGTACACATGCGTGTACAGAATTGTAACGGTACACTTTCAGATAGACACATACAAGAAATTGCACACTTGCACACAGGGCCAAGTGGAGCACAAACAGACACACTAGGCTAAGTGGAGCACGCTGACACTGCTGCCCAGTATTCTAACAGGGGATTGGCTAAATGCAAGTAGCCTATAAGTGTAGAGGGGATGGGGGTTTCTGAGGATACCAACATGCTGGAACAAGATGTGCGGCTAGTGTTGCTGCACTGTTTTTTTTTGTTTGGTTTTAAGTATCAAGAAGGAGAGCGTCATTCCTTGTCTCATAGTACTAATATTTCTTTTGCATTTCTTAAGAGTTCACGCTACTCATGTTCAGATAGGAAAAGGGGATGTTAAGAAAGAGGCTGACATACTTTCCTAATCACGGTAATGGTTTGACTCCTTCTGTGCACGAGTGGTTTGATGTGTGTGAACCGTGGAGGAAGGCCTGTTGACAGGCAAGCGGTTGTTACAGCCAGAGCTGTCTGAAAGGACTTCCTCATTACTTCCTGCCTTTGTCCAAAACGCTTCCTACTGCCGAGCTGTACAACTGGGTTTTATTTACATGGGAGGGAAAATGAAAGGAAAGGAAAGTTAAATCAATGGATCACAGCTCTCCTGATCTGCAAACCCTTAACAGAAATGCTAAGCTCTGACACTGCTGCAAATGTTTATTTCATTAATCGCTTCGCAAGCCTCCAGCAAACGCAAACCCCAGGTTGTAAATCAGTTTGTCAGAAATTAGAAGACAGCTTGCCGAGACGAGAGGCGAGCTGTAAGGATTGCATGAAGTGTTTGTGTGTGAGGGAGGAAAAGAACACTAGCCGCCCTCTGGTCGAGGGAAGGGGATTGTTTTCAGGTGTTTGGGCCAGATCAGATGACATCAACACACACGCACGCACGCACGCACGCGCGCGCACAGACGATTTTGAAGGTGCCATAATTGGGTTTTGTTCAACTTCGCCTCGAATATGGTTATTCATATTACTGTGAAACAGCTTATTCAAATCTTCACCACAAAGTCTTCTTCTCTTTGATAAATGTTATACTACTTTCATCATGAATTTGTATCAAAATGGACGGTGCACACAAGGAACATTTTGTTTCATTATTACAACAAGTGGATGAAAATTGTCCCCCACCTCCTCCTTTGTGGTGACCAAACCCATAATAGAGTCAATAATGTATCGCTGCCACGGTCATCAAACTCACTGAAGTCATATGTGGACGCACACGCACAGTATTATATTATATACAGCATATTGTGGTAGTTTCACTGCCCTTATTTGAGAAAACACATGCTTTCAAGAAATTTTGATGACTAAAATAAACATTTTGACAGTTGCCAAAAGCGATTTTCAAAGGAAATAATCCAATGAAAAGCGTTTGATATTGTGTTTATTATAACAGTCCCTCTATAAACACATAATCGGCCCAGAGTTAACAGATGTTTTGTAACTCAGTCAAAGCACGTACAGTCTTTACCTGTACACCATTATCTCAATGTATAGCTGCTTCATTGGAGCAAGGAAGCGCTGTGTATGTTCATGCACACATGGTTTCAGAATGTAGAGGCACAGCTTAGCCTTTAACCACAACTACTAGTATGTGCTGTATTTGGAATATGTGATGCTTATGCGCCATCAAATACTTGGAATTTCATGGGTGGCTTTGAGGTGGTACGCCGGCTCAGCTGACAGGGTTGGGAGAGATGTTTGAACATTTGACATTTTCCAGAATTTTACATCACCTCCTTGGGAAAGCAGAGAACACTGGTTGGAAATGCATTTTGGTTGTGTGCGGGATGTGGAGTTCATGCTTATCTGACACCTAACACATGGAAATTATTTGTATGCTTTCCCATTTATTATTTATTTTGGTTTCCACCATGTGTACAAACCTAGTTTGAGCCAGCAAGTCAAAACATTTGTACATACATCTAAAAAACATGCGTGTACTAAAGGAAAGAGCTGGAAATCAGCTTTGTGTTTTTAAACTCTTTTTTTTTTCTTCCTGTATTGAACTAATTAATCCTCATATGACATTCCCATCCTTGATGCTGCTTCCAAACCCAACTATTTCCACGTAGTTCTGTCCAGACCCAGCTCACTTAGCTGGATGTCATGTCCTTGGCTTCCAATAAATGTCTCTTTTCCTTGAACCTTAACAGGTTTCTTAGCAAAAAGGAAGAAGAAAATACACAGCACCCACCAGGGAATCGGGCCCTACCCAGACTGTGTTAAGTGTTTGGGAACGGAGCATAATTCTTAAATGGGCTTTGAGGGGGACCACCACCCCTGTGCTGGCTTTAATGGTGCAGTCCAGAGAAACTCTGTCTATTTAAGGCAATACTTGTGACGCTGAGCTCGGGGGCTCTGTGGGCGGAGGTGGTGGACAGACGCAGTGGCGTATTATTGGGAGAATGTGACCCTGAGTTGACCCACCCAGGTCAGAGATGAGCAAGTAGAGGATGATGGGGGGAGTCAGGGCCAGTGGGCCATTTGTAAGCCATAACTATAGGGTTTGACAGGACACACACACACACACACACACACACACACACACACACACACACACACACACACACACACACACACACACACACACACACACACACACACACACACACACACACACACACACACACACACACACACATTCCAGGAGGATGGGAAGTGTCAATGTGGAACATGGACAGGTGTGTGTGTTCATAGTGTTTTTGCCTAGCAGCAGGGGCACACAGTGAGATGCACGTTTATTTTTCCTCCTCTTCATAACCTGCTCTACTGCTAACATCTAGACACAAAAGCATAATTTCATATCTGATTCAACTATCTGCCAGCTCTGACTTAAAGCGTCCTTTAAGTCAATAGTCTGTAATGAGGTTTTGATGAGTGTAAATATTGCGTCTCTTTTGCGTCCCCCCCCCCAGCTGGAGTGAGCATTGGCATTAGATGTTGAAGTAGGATATCTCATAAAGAAATAAAATATCTCATCCCAGTCAGGAAATGGTGTCATGAAGCATTTGTTTATTAGAGGCCACTGGTCCGTCCCGATAATGCCTGAACGGTCCTGGAGTATAAAAGTGATGCTGTAACAACATTCAGGCCTATAAGTCTCTTGGCAGCCTCTGTCATCTCCACTTTCCTCCTGATGGCCTGAGTGGTCATATATATTTGCAAGACAGATATAAAATGCTATTATAATCTTTCTCTCCTCGCCTAAATGCATCCCATGATGATAACCGAGTGGTGACAGAGTTATAGGACTGCAGTAAAAATGGCTGCTGCTATCTCTCTCGCAGTAGAGCATCTTTATTGAACGGTATTACAACATTGTAGCACAGGTGGAGACTGCATTTATGCTCATAGTATGCATCTCTGCACCATCTCTCTTCCTCTCCTCGCTGCATTTGGCTAGTACAGCTGCCCTCATGAGGAGGGAATGCAGTTAATAATTTTACCAACGTGGTCGGGATGTCTAGTCGTCTGATCATGTGTAGAAAAACCTGCAAAAAGCATCAGACGCCGCCAAAACGGGGTGATGAAAGGGAGAATAAATGGTCTTTCCCAGTCTTTTTCCTTTTTCTCCCTCCAATTCTCATCCCTGTTGCTCCACCTTATGTGACAGATTCTCCCACTGCACTTCCTCCTCCCTTTTTCCTTTCTGTCCCTCTGTTCCTCAACTTTGTTCTCTCTCTCTCTCTTCCACCCCCCCTCCCTCTTACTTCCCCTTTCACTGTGGCATGCAGACATGCAGGAATTTCTGGGCCTCAAAATGATAGACCCAACTTGTCAGCCCTGGCTCCTGTTACTAAAGATGGCCGCCCCGGCAGTGTGTGTGCTTGCGATTGGTGCAGGTTGGAGTTGCTCCCCGTGTGATTGGTTGTGACAAAGTTCTTGTGCTTTTTTGGCAAAGGTGTGAATTTCAGCTTTTTGTTTGTATAAGGCACAATTTTCATGTGTAATTTGTGACTGCTTAGTGACTATAATTCTTCCTCTCTGTTTTCCCTCCTGCACAGTTTTGGCTGCAGAGACGCGTGTGTTATTGCAAGCTGCTGCGTTTGTGTCTTCTTTGTTTTTGTGTGTAAATGAAGGGCGTGTCGCTTGGAAACGGAGACACCAGCTCAAAGTCTGGCAGCGACCTTTTTGATTAATCTCCAAATTTCTTTCCTCATAAATCAACTGATAGTTTGATCCATACAATTTTATAAAATAATATTGCCCAATGTGACTTTTTCAAAGTGTTTAGTTTCATCTGTCCAAACTCCAAAGATATTCAGTTTTATCGCATAAGAAAAATAAATGCAACAAATACTCAGAACTTAGAAACCAGGACTAGGGAATATTTAGCATTTTTATGTAAAGGAGAGAAATCATGAACAATGCAAAGATGATTCTTAGTAGGCATATATATGGATCATGTTTTTTGCTGAGCAACGAGAGACTCACAAAAAAACTATACTTTAATTTTTAAAAACGTATTTTTAATAAAGTCTGACTGAGCAGATGCTTGAATCATCTAATCATTCACATAATGACAGTCCAATGTGTTTTATCATGGCATATATGTGCTGCCATTTTTAATAAGTAAAAATGTAGTCTTAAATGGTAAATATGGAAAATCAATAGTCAGTCATACAAGATTTGCTTCATGGTCATAGCTGCAGCTCTTTTTACTCAAAGTAGAATGAATCAAATCACGTAGTTGGGCTTAGCCAACAATGTGATGTCGTGGTCATAAGAGGCCCAGATATTGATAAGATGATGTGAATTAAATAGTTTAAGCTCTATATGTAGCGCAGCTTGATGCAGGGCTTCAGGTCAAAACAGACGTGAAAGGAGCAGTACAGCTTCCCACTGTCCCAGTATTTCATACATATTGATAAAGCAGGGTATGCTAAATGCAGCCCCTGCTCCAAGGAGATTAATTACAGTAAGAAGGGCTCACATTTGACAAATGTAAAGCATACATGTGTATGTTTTTTGTGTTAGTCTTTTTAATTAACAGCTCAGGGATGTTCAAGGAGCAACCTGTTTGTGCACTTTCTGAAGATGTTTTGCACTGTCAGTTCTGTTTTTGAATAAAGGGTTGGAAATGAATGTTTATTTGTTTTTTTTTATCTGATTCATCGATTAATCGATTAATCGAAAAAAATAATCAATCGATTAATTGATTATTAAAATAATCATTAGTTGCAGCCCTAATGCCACCTCATTTTATAATAGTTTTGGTGCTTCATATGGAACTCAGCCAATACGAAGAAACTGCACTCCAATCCAAATGTCCGCTTCTATTACGTGCGCCTCCTAATACAAGTATATTGAAGATGACACGGAGTAACACCCATAGCTTGTCCTTAATTTAGACTATGAGCTAGTGCGCCAGTCTCTTACGACGCATGTGTTTGTGTGTATCACCGGGCAGGATGACGTCCGGCCCGGCTAATATTTAGCATGCCTCGGCTGCCGCCTCCTCTCTCCAGTGTCTGCTGCTCTGGGCCTTGTGATGGCTTTGTTGCAGCTAAATAAGGTTCTGCTCTGGTGCTCTGCTCGCCATCTGTCAGCCAGACATACTGCACTCTGCTGTCTGTTTCACACACGCTCACAAACACATGACACAGATGAGTCGCAGCTATGTTTTGCTGGTGTTTTGGATGAACTGTGGTGCACCTGCGCTTGTGTGCGCAACTCTGTCTCCCCATATATCATCTGACTACTCCTCCTGCCATTGGTATCTTGACAGAGATGAAGTGGAATGAGTTACTTATTTTTTCTCCCATGAGGAATGTTGCCGTCATGTGCTGCCGGTCTTCCTCTTTTAGTTTGCCTGTGTGTGCTGTACTGTACCAACATCTGACCGGCAACACCAGTCCATCTAGCTAACTGACCCAGTACACAAACGACCATTCTGGAGCTGCCTCTTCTCAAATAAAAAAAACTAAGGGGACAAACACACCCAAGTGAATTCTTCTTCTTTTTTCAGTTGATTTAGCTTTTTGTATACGGTGGAATTAAAAGATTGCCTTTGCAGTGACCCCCATGCGACACTGCCTTTGCAGTGTCGCATGGGGGTCGGGAACGGTGCCCATGGACTGGCAGACCGGGGTGGTGGTTCCCATCTTTAAGAAGGGGGACCGGAGAGTGTGCTCGAAGTATCGTGGTATCACACTGCTCAGCCTCCCGGGAAAAGCTTATGCCAGGGTGCTGGAAAGGAGGCTACAACCGATTGTCGAACCTCAGATTCAAGACGAGCAGCACGGATTCCGTCCCGGCCGTGGAACAGTGGACCAGCTCTTTACCCTTGCAAGACTACTGCAGGGGTCCTGGGAGTTCGCCCAACCAGTCTACATGTGCTTTGTAGACCTGGAGAAGGCTTTCGACCGGGTACCTCGGGGGTTTTTGTGGGGGGTGCTGCGGGAGTATGGGGTGCCGGACCCTTTGGCGCGGGCCATCCGGTCTCTGTACGCCTGCAGTAGGAGCTGTGTTCGTATCCTCGGTAATAAGTCAGACACGTTCCCGGTGGGTGTTGGCCTCCGCCAGGGCTGCCCTTTATCACCGGTCCTGTTCGTGACTTTCATGGACAGGATATCTAGGCGCAGCCAAGGGGCTGAGAGGATCCGGTTCGGGAGTCTCGGGATCGCCTCTCTGCTGTTCGCGGATGATGTGGTCCTGTTTGCCTCCTCGGACCGTGACCTCCAGCATTCACTGGGGCGTTTTGCAGCCGAGTGTGAAGCGGCAGGGATGAGAGTTAGCACCTCCAAATCTGAGGCCATGGTGCTCTGCCGGAAACCGGTGGATTGCTCCCTCCAGGTGGGGACAAACTGCCTACCCCAAGCGAAGGAGTTCAAGTATTTCGGGGTCTTGTTCACGAGTGAGGGTAAGGTGGAGCGGGAGATCGACAGGCGGATCGGTGCGGCTGCAGCTGTAAAACAGGGGCTGTACCGGTCTGTCTTGGTGAAGAGGGAGCTGAGCCGGAAGGCAAAGCTCTCCATTTACTGGTCGGTCTACGTTCCAACCCTCACCTATGGTCACGAACTCTGGGTCGTGACCGAAAGAACGAGATCTCGGATACAAGCGGCCGGAAGGAGCTTCCTCCGTAGGGTGGCCGGGTTCAGCCTTAGAGATAGGTAAGGAGCTCGGACATCAGGAGGGAGCTTGGAGTCGAGCCGCTGCTCCTTCATTTCAAAAGGAGTCAGCTGAGGTGGTTCGGGCATCTAGTCAGGATGCCTCCTGGACGCCCCCCAACTGGTAGAAGACCAAGGACACGCTGGAGGGATTATATCTCCCGGCTGGCCTTGGAACGCCTCGGGATCCCCCAGAATGAGCTGGAAAGTGTTGCGGGTGAGAGAGAAGCCTGGGTCGGCCTGCTGAACCTGCTGCCACCGCGACCCGACCCCGGATAAGCGGTTGAAAATGGATGGATGGATGGATGGAATTAAAAGATTGAGTGGGGAACTGAGGTTTCGGACACACGTGAAAACAAATGACTTTGCTTGTCACCCAGATAAAATGTAAGCCCCCAGGAGGAATGCTGGTGTATGTCCCCCTTATCGCCCACCATCTCTCTTCCTGCCGCTTGCCTCGACCGATCCAGCCAGAGTGGTGTCCCTCTGGCCAATTCCACTAAACTAATTGGTCGCAAGGGCTTGTGGGTAGAAGGGGGTCTGGGAGCAGAGGTGAATATCTGTTTGTGTATGTGTGTGCATGGAGGCAGGCCAGAGTTGGGGCCTATTTAGTGTGTTTGTGTGTTTATCCCTCAGTTCCTCCCAGTGCAGGAATGGGAACACCAAGGAAGGAACTGGGTGTGGCTCCTATTAGTGGAAAAACACATTTACTTTTAGATATTTGTTGTTGGTTCCAGTTAAAACTGTGCACATATTATAATTACATCTCTTTATAATGGGATCTGTTGAATCACTAGAAAGGTTCAACATCACTTTGAACAAACAAACAAAGAAACAGGAAGACAAAAAACACAATTGGATACATTTAGAAATTGCTATCTACACCAAATTGCCACACAAAGCTAATCCAAATGGATCCAATACCACACGTTTATGAGGCTCATCATAATTTATTTTTTCGATCATGTGATTGGTCATTTCAGAGGTTTATATTGAAAGGTGTTTACATCTTTACACCCTCATCTAGGCAGAGTCAATGACCATAGAGTTTAATGGATCGATGTGTAAATTAATTGATCAGTAATTGTGTGGAAGTGGAGGATTGAACCGAAGCCCGAGTGTCCAGCAGTACACTTTTAAACAACACGGCCTGTCTTTAATGGTTCTGTTAATGCAGTTCAAAGTCAGCACTCTGCTGTGTGTGTGTATGTGTATGTGTGTCCATGATTGCCCTTGTGTGTGTGTGTGTGTGTGTGTGTGTGTGTGTGTGTGTGTGTGTGTGTGACCCCTCTGAGGGTTGGTTAGCAGTGATGGAGGGATGGATGCAGAGAACAGCTTGGATGACAAACCCGGCCCCCAGTTCTGTTTGACGGGGCGTATGTCTGTAGGAGGGACTGTCTGGCGCTCCATAACTCCATACTGTGGACAGTATGTGTATGTGTAGATAGAGACAGATGCTCCAGTCTCTTCGTCTCATGTGTACTGCTGACAGAGATAAATGTGCCAATAGTACTTTTCTGGACTGCAGGAAAATAGCCGTGATGATGTATGGCGCTCTGAACCCGTGCTATAGCTGATCGGATGAGCGTATGAGCTTTCCAAATATGCTTACATTTATTTGCTTCGTTAATTCAAACTTTTATAGTTGAATTCATAAACTAAAATTATGAGGGAAAGGATAATCAAATATCAATTAATTACGGTTAAGAGTTTGATCAAAACAAAATATGTTAACATAGGTAAAGTTGGTACATTATTTATACATCTCCAGTAAAAAGTAGTAGCTTGATTTCCTCCTTTTGTGTGTCGTAATATTTGACACACACACACACACACACACACACACACACACACACACACACACACACACACACACACACACACACACACACACAGTCAACAGGTCTTTCAGTGAACGCTGGCTACAGCTGCTGATAGCATCAATCACCAATACCTGTTTACCATCTCCTGTTAACCGCTGTTCCCTTGACTGCCCAGGCTCTCCCCTCTGCACTGATTTAATTTAGCCCTCATTCTACTCTTTTAAATCGTATTAAAAAGACACACAGACACACAGCTGTGTGACTCTGCCTGTTCAATGTTCTGTGGCAGAGAATTACATCTGTTATGCAGTGGTGTTGAAGCAAATATCATGTTTAGAAGCTGACCATAGAAACTAAACTAAAAACTCATTCAGCAGTTTGTTTGGCCTTTGTTTGTTATTGAGTGATTCCGGCAGGTTTAAAAACAATGGAAGTGATGACATGTTTCCCATCCTTAGTGAGCACATGTGCCCTGTTAAATGTCAATAACCTTCATGTGTATGATGTTCCACATCAATGTTCTCTTTGCTAAAACAAAGGGAAACAGATTAAGGGTAACTTGTTGTTTGTCATTGTCAAAATGAGCTAGGAGCCGCTGAGAGGCACCTTTAAGGGATCTCTGAATTAAAAAAAGTAGATGGTCTGCACTAAAGCCGAAGGCTTTGCCCACAGCACCTTTGGGGATACATGACACTGTGCGAGCGGGGTGGGGGATCTCAGCCCGATGTTCTCCATCGACCCATTCACGCCGCCGGTAAACACCGCTTTCTCCTGGGTTGTTTTTTCTTTTTTAATGTCATTTTGAATGTAGCTTTGGTAAGCACACCGGTCAGTGTTTGTTACAGAGACAGAACATCAAGATATTGAAATTGCAATGGGGAATTTCTTTGAAAAAAGTGATTTTGTTCAAGTTGTCTTTGTTGTTTATTCCTGTTTTATTCGCAGCAACAGAGTCAAAGCTCTCTGTGAGGCCCAGGTAGTGTCCTCGTGTCTCTGTTTCCCCCTGGCTGCTGTGTTTCAGTGGAAGGCTTTTCTCTTTGTGTGCCACCCACCCACTCACTCAGGCCTCCTGCCTGCTAGAGGGACCTCTGTTGACAACACCTGCACCCCCAAGGATAAGCAGGGGCCTCTTTAGTCCCTTGGCACCCCTTTCTCCTTCCTAATGTATGTGTTGTGTTCCTTACTCTTTGTCCTATACTCTAGTGTACATGTATTATGTATGTGCACACACTCACACGCATATGGCCACATGATACAAGCGGGTACTCCTTTTTGGTTGGACCCTTCCTCTCCAGCAGTCATCCCGCTGTGCAAATCCTTCAGTTGTTTTTTTCTTCTTCAGTCAGGCCCCTAAAGGGACGCCGTGTGCCTGAGCTTGGCATGTAGCTGAGGCTGGCTGAGGACCCAGCTTCTCTCTGTTCTGCCTCGAATGTTCACATTATGCCTGAGCTGCAGCCTTAATAGTATGAATGGTTTCAGAATAAAAGGCACCTCCTCCACTGCAGTGCCCGTAGCCAGAGACGTAATGGGTGTAAGTGGGTATCAAACATAGGTAAGAGCACTTCCAAACTTGTTGCAGATAGTGGAACCTACAGCGTATTGTTTTTTTTCTTCTTTTGTTTGTTTATTTGCTTTTCATGGTACTATCAAATTTGAACTACACGCATCAGAATGGAGCAGCGGTTCCATTCAAGTCGCTCACTTGCCCTTTTCTGTGGCTTCCTAAAGGTTTAATAAACATGAACATAAACTTGATAACATAAAGTCACTTCGTAAACTTGTTTGAATTTCTATCCAGTCAAATTCCCAGACCCACCCCCTTCGTATTAAAGGAGTTGCTCCATGATGAAGACCTATGTCGGTCGCAAGGCGTCAACCACTTTAAATATATTTGGCCATGTAGAATAAAGGCTTTTTATTTTGCGCCTTTTTTAAAGAGACGTGCAATTTATACAATGTCGAGACCATATTCCAGCCAATGCAGTGATCCCTTTATAAGATTAATGAAGCACAGAAAGAGCACCTGTTTGTGATTTCCACAAAGACCCAGCAACACTTTTACTCCATTGTCTTCTACTAAATTATTGTCACATTCAAAATGTTAAGTTTCACCGTTTTCAGTTGTACTTTTTTAAGTCAAGATGATACATAAGATCTTAAAAATAATCATACTTAAAAGCAGCTTTTAAAATATAAATTAATATAACATTAAGGAATATAAATCATGCGATAGAAACATTTTAGAAATGTGAACCATCACTGAATATAACTCCTATCCCTGATGGCCCTCCTTAGGTAACGGACGTGTCCAGGGTTTAATCTTGTTTTTGAGGTGACGCCCCGCGAATTCCTGTACCAGGAGAGAAAAACAAGCCTGGGGGAGGGGTGTTTGTCAAAGCCAACTGATCAGACCGAGTGAGTGAGGGATAGGAGGACCGAAACGGAGAGCTCTTTACCCCGGACCTTTAAATCCATGCCGTTTGCTTGTGTGGTTCTTTGCTAATCATTTCCCTCGTGGTGGTCCCATGTATGCATCCTCCTCCCCGTCTCTGTCCTTAATGTGCCGTCCCTCGCTACAAGGCTTTTATCTGGCTCTCCCTGGCAGCTCCTTCCCTTATACCCTTGAGCTTCGTCCTCCTGCCTGGCCCCCTTCCTCCATCCACCGCTCACTTCAATTGTGCGTCTGTATCAATGCATTCGGTTGCGTACCATGCTCTGTTTTCACATGCTGCATCGGCCCTAGCCTCCATTCCTCCCTCCTTTTATTGGCTGAGGGCAGGTCAGCTCAAATAGGGTGGTGGAAGCATCTGTTTATGGCCCGTCCAGCTCACTGTAGATGCTACTACATGGAGGCGTGAAATCTGCTTGTATGCTAGATTTTTGTGTTTTTTTTGTTGTGGCGTGAAATAGTCTACACCCATG
This sequence comes from Taurulus bubalis, assembly GCF_910589615.1. Taxonomy (NCBI): domain Eukaryota; kingdom Metazoa; phylum Chordata; class Actinopteri; order Perciformes; family Cottidae; genus Taurulus; species Taurulus bubalis. The sequence goes on along the minus strand of NC_136595.1, from coordinate 19,595,646 downwards.
CAATCATATGTAATGCTTGTCATTGGCACGCACATGCACACACAGGGACACACGCACGTAATCTCGCTTCATTCTCTGCCTCGGCAGTTAATATTGTGTGCTTATGGGAATTCTATTTAGACTGGCGGTTATTGGAACTAGGATTTTAATTAGGGGAGGTTTTAGAGTGGCACGCGCTGCATTAGCATTACAACAGGGGCACGTCTGATGGGTGGACTGGCAGGCAGACAGCAAGCCATCACCCTAACTAGCAGCAGCAAACATATCAATCCTGTCTAGTGAGGAGCACAGAGACTGGCCGTGTAAACCATATAGTATGCCTCCTATTTCTGCTAATCGAGACAGGAAGGCAATGTTTTAATTTGATTTTTTATAAAGTAATTTTTGGGGGGGAGTTTTGGGAGTCTCACTTCCTATTCATATGTAGTGGAACATTATAGTAGTCCTTCTTTTTAAGTACCCAATCTCACACACACACACACACTTGCACACGCACGCACCAGAAATTCGTCCTATTGTTGACGCAAGGTGTCAGGATGATTGATTGAATCATGTCAGCACCTGACGAATGAGTTTTGATTAGAATTTGATCTAAAATAGAAACGACCTGAAAACGTCCATATCTGTCCGCTGCTTTCGTCTCCAGCTCCTAAGTGATCCATATCATATCATGTTGGCTGTGAAGCCTTAACAGTTTATTTTAGAAGTTACAGATTTGTTCTGGTTAACCACCTGGTTTCTAGGTCTGTTGTTCACAAATACCAATAAAATAGGATGGTGTTTTTGTTACCTTCAAAACAAAGTGACAGTGATTTGGACATTTTTGTATTGCATATCTTTACTGTTTTTCTTGATCCCAAGAAGTGTAGACCTGTTCTCCCTGAAACCAGCAGAACCCAATATTGGTTCCAGTCTTCATATTTCCCACACACTTCACATAAGATTTCTTGTCGGGGTCAAAAGGAACAGGGGGAGGTGTTCAGACAGATGGATGACCGTAAATTTGAGCAAACAGAAGCAGGAGATCTCCCAATTTTCCCAAGATTCCTATGACGCATTTGAGCCTGAATTTGAGTTCACACTGTTGTTCTTATGACTAACACGCTCCATAATCTGTCCCTGCACACCGGCCCAGGAGACCCCTGGTCGGTCTTCTCGGCTGTTTTCCTTGGCCTCTCACTCTGCTGATGGAAAGATGAGTCTCATTGAGGTCAAACTGAGGCTTCAGCAACTTGAAGTGAGGCTATGAGGGATGACTGTGCATTGGTGACCACAGTTCCATCACTATTTGTGGGCAAGGACATTATGACCACCATGTTTTTCGATTTTCATGACCACTGGCCCTAATGTGTTGGACAATTCAACCATTTTTGTCAATATCCAATATTTTTAAGGACATAATTGTTTCAACCAGATCTGTGTTTCATCGATTTGCAAACATTTGGCAGTGTCTCATTTAATCAGCTTGAAGGAGCAGACATGTTTGTTTTGCTGCATTGTAAAAAAAAAAAAAAAAAAAAAAAAGAATGGAAGTAAGAAAGGAGAGACAGTCTTAGTAAGACGATATATAAGACACTTTATTGAAATGTATTCCATACATGTGAATATTTCAAGCACATAATAATCATTGAATACAGTACGAGTCAGGGCCGGCAACTGTAATGGTGTTCCCATGTCTCGGGTCTTGGGTCAGGGGTCATGAAGGGAGGGTTGCTATGAACAAAAGAAAGATACTAGAACTTCACGTGTGTGCGGTACGTGACCTGTGTGCAGTATTTTTGCTATGTTTTTGACATAAGATGAGGGAATGTGTGTATGTGACCCCTTGTGACAAGCCTGTTCCTCCCAGTAATGATGGAGAGTTTCCCTCCTTGTCCCAGAATAAATAGTCTTCCTGAGGCCTTGTGGGATACAAATGAATGGAGGGAGGAGACTGGCGGGATGAGGTGCTCAGATTTGTCTGATACTAAGAGCAGTGAGGGCACTTAATACTGTGAAAAAGCCTTGTTTTCTTAACTCAGTGACTCAGAACAAAAGTAATGTCTCTGATTTTATTTTATTTTCTGTAAAAAATGTATTTGTGCCTTTTTATAATGTTCCAACGTTTGAAGCATATATCATCAACGTTTGAAGGATATATCATCAACGTTTGAAGGATATATCATCAACATTTGAAGGATATATCATCTTCTGAGACTTCAGAATTGACACATGCAGTAATGTTATAGTGTGAGGTGTTTGTTCCTTTCTCTAACCATCAGTTGCTCTGCTCCTTGTGCATGAATGCATGCGTATGTGTGCTTGTGTGTGCTCGCCTGCGTTCTGTAGCTCTGCTTCGTGCGATGCTGTGAATATGAAATAGGGCAGCTAGCATCTGCACTGCAGCCATCCCGCCCAAGCCCCCACACTGTGCCTCAGTGCAGCTGGCCGGCAGAAACACAGGAGCATGTCACTTGTGTGTCTGTTTGTGCCGAAGATATAAACTTTACTTGTGTCTGCGTCTTTGTTTGTGTTCGTTCATCTCCTCGTTTCTCCAGATTTTTTTATTTCTGAGAGACTCTGTTTGTGTTTACCTGTACGGGATTTGTTTCTTCTGTCTGTGCATGCAAGTTTGTCTTTTGCCCGTATGCTTGTTGCTACGTCTCTATCTGTCCCTGTGCATCTGTATTGTTAGCCTCTTCTATCTTTATGGAAGTTACACAAGTGCAGTGAAAGCATCCCAAACGTGTTATCTATAATGTATGCTTAAATTATCTGCTGATTAGCTTCCTTGATTATTTAATGGTCTATAAAATGCCAACATATATTGAAAAATGCCCTTCAGTTGAAATATATTCAGCTAACCATCATACAAAACAAAGAAGAGCAACATTGTTCACAACCATGTTTTGGTGTGTTTTTCAATGAAAAATAAAATAAAAATAGTTGCCAGTTCATGTTCTATTAGTGGACTAATTGGTTATTGACTAATTATGGAATCCTGGTCACGGGCAAGCACCAAAAATGCAAAAACCAAAAGGGCGAGCTGAACTCAAGGCCCCTGAAACACAAGAAAGTCAGGAGAGAGAGAAAGAACCAGAGGTAGGGAAGAGGTGATAGGTGAGTAGAAAGAGAGAGAATCTGACAATCAGCCTTTTGATACACATTTTTCCTGTGTCAACTGAGGACAGACAGAGAGAGAGAGAGATTTACCTTTCTCTCCATCTCTCTTTCTGTGGCTAATATGAGGAGATAATGGGCCATTGAGGCAGAAAGGGAAGGCTTAAAAACACCTTAGTCATGACTGGGCTGCCACTCAGCGCCACTGATTAAATTACCCAGATGAAGGAGTATTTATCTAACTGCACTTAGGAGTGTTCAGTTAAAGATTTGTAATCACTGTCTGCAGATCTTTTTGTTTCGTTTTTTTGTGTAGAGCTAGAATAGAAAATAGTGTTTAGTGTTGTTTATTTCAGTCATTAAATTCCCTCTGACATGGTAAGAGTTGGAACTGTAGAACAGTTTTGAGTAGCCAGACTTTTTCGTCTACCAGTCTGGATGATGAGTAGTATTTTCTTGAACCAGTCTTAGTGTAAGGTGAATGTGGACTTTCCAGTGGATTTACTGGTTCTAATATGACTTACTATACTTTTTGGTCAAAAGGCCGCAGCTAGTGAGCATAAATCACAATTCCCCATCAAACACCATACGAGTCAACCTGGAACCGCTCTGAAATGTTTGACTCTGATTGCCTCCCAATCTCGTCCACATTGTTTGATGCATGTCTCTCAATGGACGCCACGGGCTCGTCAATGAATCACAGGCTCTCAGAGTCTTCACAGAAGACCAGAAAGAGTGACCACTGGATCTGACAGCAGACTGGTACCAGCCTTTTGTACACTGGCTGACTGGAGTAATGTGATGAAGAGATTCCTGCCTCTGCTGTCGTGTGTGCGTGCATGCATGCATGCGTATATGAGTGATTCTCACTCGTGGTGATGTGAAGGAAAATCATGAGGCCGGTGATGCAGGTGTCTTGCTCTCTAGATGGATATTCACATCCGCTGCATCTCTCCATCACCTTCCCACTGTCACCAAACTGTCTGGTCAGCAAAACCGTGTGTGTGTGTGTGTGTGTGTGTGTGTGTGTGTGTGTGTGTGTGTGTGTGTGTGTGTGTGTGTGTGTGTGTGTGTGTGTGTGAGAGAATTGCATGTTTATATATATATGTGTGTGTGTGTGGTCCCAGCTTGTCTTTGTTTGTGTGTGTGTTTTTCATGTTTGCATCTAGATGTCAGAAAAAAAATGCAGCCGGCAGCAAATGCTGCAGCTGGTGGCAGTGTGACAAAATTAAAGATGTGGCACTGGGAGGGGAGAGAAGGAGGGATGAGGGAGGGTGAGTGCGGAGGGTAGTTACGACTGATCTGTTGGAGGAGAGAAGAATAAGGGAGTGGCGAAGAGGGCCGTCGTCAGTGGGACGTATTGATTGTAGCTCCATCTCGAGCGTCTGTAATGAGATCTAGTGGCTGTGGCTTTTTGGAGGAGCAAATTTGTCACCTGGGGGCTAGACACCATGGCTGGGCGGGACAGGTGGAGAAAGGGAACTGGCAGAGAAGGGTCAAGAGGAGGAGACGAGAGAGAGGGGGAGAGAAGAGTGCAAACCTTAAAGGGACAGAGGGAGTGTGTAGCTTTACGATGAAAAGACAAGACACAAATGATGACTAGAGGGGAATCTAAGAAAACGCCTGTTGGGAGCATGCAGCTAATTACTGCAGACAGTCTCTGTCTGGACTCATCTCCATGGTAACAAGATGGGGCAGCAGGGCTGGCCAGCGCACAGGAAGACACATACGAGGAAATCAATGAGCAGACAGACAAAGCAGGAAGCAAAACCATGCTCATTCAGCCAGATTCACTCTTTCACTTTGTTGGTCTGCATGTCTGCGTGCGTTTGTGTGTGTGTGTGTGTGTGTGTGTGTGTGTGTGTGTGTGTGTGTGTGTGTGTGTGTGTGTGTGTGTGTCTGTGTGTGTGTGTCAGTTCATGCTCGCCCGCCGACCCGACCTTAAGTATTTGTTGCTAGGGCAGCTGTGAAAAACACGTATTAGATGTCACATAACATAAAATACGTTTTATTGCTCTTGTACATACCGATTTTGACTTAACAGGTTTGCAGCAGGCTGGAGATCAGGGAAGGTTGTTTGTGATCAGATGTATGGATCTTGCGGCAGTTACGTCGGCAAGTTTCTGCTCTCTCAGCAAATACTGTTGGATTGTCCTTGAGCAAAGCAAGAAACCTCTAATTGATTTGATCAAGCTTTTTTAGTGGCAAAGTGCTGAAGTCTTGTCATTTTAATGACTGTTGGCAGGAATGAAGAAGATGTTATTGGATTTCGTTTTAGACGGTGTACATTTAAGAGCCTTGTTACCAGCATTAACAGGCCATCTTTCTTTGATATGCGGATATAGAGCGAGTGGTTTATGTATGTGAACAACTCGACATGTTGAGGCAGGTATGCAGATATGTAGAAGGGGAGTGATTGTGTGCATGTGTGACAGAGTAAAAAAAACTGTTCTTCGATATCTTGCTGAATTCTAATGTAATTGGTAACTCATAAAACCTGTAAACAAAACAGAAATCGGCAAGATTATTCGCACTATTTCATTTTTGTTGTTTTTCACATTTTTGTAAATTGTGTGTGTGTGTGTGTGTGTGTGTGTGTGTGTGTGTGTGTGTGTGTGTGTGTGTGTGTGTGTGTGTGTGTGTGTGTGTGTGTGTGTGTGACGAGCCCTGTTCTTTTTCAGCCAGTTCCAACCTTTAGTAACCCAATTTAGTCTGGGTCATTTAGTGAATAGGACACACACACACACACACACACATAAAATGGCCTTCATGTCGGTGTTGCCACCTGCAATATACAGTGTAGTGGCTGTGACCCAGTGTCTAGGCAAGGTAAACCACCCAATCTCATTACTGAGTGATGAGTAGGGCTAGGTATCGGTACTCGATTACCTTTTGAAAAAAAGAAAAGAAAAGAGAAATCGAACAAATAAGCCACTACCAAGTAGTATCGACACTTCTCAATTCGAAAAATGGCCCGGAGGTCTCATTCATTATACAGGAGGGTGCACGATAAATGTTTGCATATACGTTCAAAGGAGGAAATGCAGGTACGCCAAAACAATTTGATTTATACAACCTTGTGTACGCCTGCCAGTGCGCAATTTCCTTTGACTAATCCCAAATCAACCTGTACATGTACACAGCAAAGTCCCGCCCTCTACACGCCCACATTCTACCATAAATGGTCAATGGTCCTGAATGTTGAGGCATAGCAATGAGCTGCTGATCAATGGGTCTTCACGGTGAATCACGGTGAACTCTTCCATTCACGCAATCCTAACTTCAAGCTTTAAAGCGTGACTAGATATGTTCGACATCCAATAATAATCCAATAGCTGACGTCTGGTTTGACTACACACACACACAACATAAACAAGAATTCCTTAAATTTGGTCATTTCCAGCCCACTGCACATACTGCACGTGCATGCTTTGTGTGTCTGTCCAGATCAACTGCCCATTGCCCAACACAGCATTGCAACCAGAGTGAAACATCTTCACTTTCACAAGTACACTTGAGCAACCACATAGACACCTCTCAGTTCCCTGTGTTTGGTAAGTAGCTTGCATAATGGCGGCTCTTTATCTGTGTGTCAATAACCCTGAGAGGGAGTGGCTGTTACAGCGGAAAAGGACGGGTATGCCTGTTTACTTTTCCATTCATCCTTTTTGCGCATATTCAGAAGTGCATAATATAAATGAAAAAAAAAGTATCTCTCCAAAAACACATGAAAATGACAAATCATTCTGGTGTTATTTTTCTTTTTCCTTGTTTTTTGGCATGTACCTATACACAACACCGTTCCACATAGAAACTTCAAATATAAGAATTTTCATCTCTTTGAAAACATTATCGGATCTTTCAGGTGTGTACCTCTCTCTAAACATTGAATGCAGTAGTCCTCTCTCTCTCTCTCTCTCTCTCTCTCTCTCTCTCTCTCTCTCTCTCTCTCTCTCTTTTTTATTTTTTTATATATCTTTGAATGTAAAAGATAAACAAACCGTTGCTCTACAATGTATTTATCTCAGCATGCCCTTGTGTAGAATAGAGGTTACCTCTACAGTTAGGCCATTTTGTGGCCATTTCATGGCTATTTCAACATAAACGTCTCGAGGCCATACATATTTATATCCATTTGCCATTCTCAGTTCAGCTTCTTTTTTTTTTGGACGATGATTTTGCATGTCATTGTTTTTCACAAAGCAATATCGTCAGTCGCCCTGCTCATCAGTTTATCGTATTCCCCTCTGCTCTCCCTCCCCTGTTACTCTCCTTTTGGCCATAACTGTGAACAGAAACAGACCTTTGCCGTAGCGGATTCGTATTTGTCTATTAGTGCGCTTGCTATTGACGCTTCTTATGACAGTATCACTCTCTCCCTCCCGGCAATCAGTGTGTTTTTGTTTACACTCTTTCTCCTCCTCCCGTCTCTCTCCTCGACTCTCTCAGGGCGACTGTCTTACATCAGATCACTCAGCATTTATAGCTGAGCTTTTGAAGCTTAGGACTCCCACCGTGGCCAAATATAGTAAACGTGAATCCAGCGTGCGTGCGTGTGTGCGCGCGTGTGTGTGTGTGTGTGTGTGTGTGTGTGTGTGTGTGTGTGTGTGTGTGTGTGTGTGTGTGTGTGTGTGTGTGTGTGTGTGTGTGTGTGTGTGCGTGTGTGTGTGCGTGTGTGTTCTCCTAAGTAAATGGCTCTGGGGTAAAAACGTGTTTGTTATTGTTCCCAGCACATCGCCTATAGACAACACTGCTAATTAAAGGGGAGGTTTTATGTGTTAAGAGCAGGAAGTGTTGCTGTGTGTGGCTGCATGCGATTGGCTGCCAGCTTTTCCCATGTTCTTTCCCTGGGGACTGTACAGCCAGGGCTCTTTACTGCCACAGCCAAATGAAAGGTAAACACAACACACCTTTGCCTTTTAAAACCCTTACTGGAACTATGTGTGTGTTTGTGTGTAAGGAAGCGGCAAGCAAATTATTGAATGACACAGTGAGGTTTGCCTGTGTGTGTATTCGGCTTAATGAGAGATTAGCTCTCCAGGATGCTGCCTCCTCCTCCTCCTCCTCTTGTTGTTGATGCACGAGGGAAATCATCCCTCCATCCATGCCTCCTTCATCCATCCCCCCCATCCAGCCAGCATGAAAACAAAACAAGGCGTTGTATGAATGAAAGTGGGAGGGGTTGAGTGGCCTAGAAAGGCAGGCAGGCAGATAGATAGATAGATAGATAGATAGTGGTGCAGGGTGAGGCGGTGGCAGATAGAAGGGATAGGGAGGAGGAGGAGGAGGAAGAGGGGATGGATGAATGAATGAATGAGTGAGCTGACTGGAGCATGTTTGGTATAGCAGCTAGCTTGTGTATCCCGGCGCTAGCGTGAGCAGAATGGAGAATAATGCTGCTGCAGTAGTGGTGTTATGCCTCTATAGTACTCCCCACTGAGACGGCTGTGCTGGGATCAGATATATACATGAGAGAAAAAGGGTAAATATACCTTGGATTAATACAAAATAATAACAACAAAAAAGATTAAAAAATAAAATACCACGGTAGTGCATCATACGCGTCTATTATTATAACAGGGGGATGTAAACAACTGTTCTTCATGACGCTATAATGAGTGGAATTATCTATCTCTGTTTCGGCCCAGCTCCAGTCTTAAGCTCGTTGTAATTCACCCAAAGCAGCAGTCTAACCTGGCATGCTGGCTACTTGGCTGCGTCTGCCCCCTGTCTGCCCCAGCAAGGCCAGGGTTAACCCTGGGCGTCTCTCTCCTCCCCAACATGGAAGGCCATTGAATGGCTGCCTCCCCCAGTCAGCAAACACATTGGCTGAAGCTGAGGGTGGATCTGGGGTTGGAGCGGCACTCAGGCATGGATTCTTCGGCTGGAGCTGGATCTGCGAGCAGTCTCAGCCCTCCCTCCTCCTGTTATGTGATGCCGTGGTCACAGCATGTACACACACACAGCAGACAGACCGGAGGGGGAGGGCTGGAGAAGAGCTGTGCATTTTTCTCTGTGGGTCAGAGACGACTGTGTGCAGTGTTGGGTTTACTACCTCGCAGTAAAGAAAATGCAGTGGAGCGACCCCGGCATGAACCAGCCCGGAAGGTTGAAAATTGTTTTTTCTACATTAGTCATTCCCCCTTTTTCGCGGTTTCGACCCTCTGTCCCTTTCGTCATTGTTCTTTTCTTTAACCTCAATATCCCACCCCTCAGCTCCCCCTGCCACAACCCCGTCTGTCCTCTCTGCTTTTACTCAGGCAGCACAATGGGCAGCCCTCCTGTGCAGGGGGGGGGGGTTTCTGGCTGTATCCTTGGCAGTGAGAGCTCACTGAGATAGCATCCCACGAAGGCTGGCATACAGTGCACCCTTTTCACTTTTAAGTTTGATGCACTTCTCTATAAAATGTTTTCCCAATTTAGTAGCTGCCATGGAACCAAGACAAAAGTCCATCTTTTTTATTTTAGGCTTGTTTATAATAAGAATAACTTGATTATTAAAAGTTAATCAAAATACTCCCGAATACAGAATCTTCCTTTTCTTGATGCGGTATATATTTTCCTAATTAAAAAGTAGGGTTAAATAATCGTATTAGTGTTTGTTGCCTTTTATTTGACCTCGATCTGCATCTTGCCCTTCTGCTCTCTGGGTCAGTTAACACATGATATCAAAGCTGACATTAACTAACCCATTTATTATGGTGATTTCCTATCCTCTTGGCCCCCGTGGCTGGTATAAGGTGAGATGTAATGAATCTTTACTGGCCATCAGATGAGGCAATAACAGCTAGTTTATTAGATCATTACAGGGAACAGGTCAAACCTTACTGCTAATCCAATCACAATTGACACTTAAGCTCTTTCACCAAATGCTGTTTCTCAGTAGGTCAAATGAAACCTGACATGAGCCAATGACCTATAATGTTAAACCTAATAGCAATTAAGGTTGTTTCCACGGTGCGGCAGACTATTGCGTTTGGTCATTAGGCGTGAATTGTGGACACTAGCTCTTCATGGATGCTAGGGTTGCAATCCGTAATTGTCCAATTACATGTCTGCATGCAGTAACGGAGTTTGTCTGATTGTGTTCTTGAATGCTAAATAGCGTTTTTCTAATAGTTCGCTTTTGTGCAAATTGAGTGGAAAGGTTTCGAACTACATGTTTTTAGTAAAGCATAGCCACAGAATACAAAATGGAGGTCATGCAATTGTAGCCTTTATTCAACTTGTTGATACAGCATTGCTAACCTAATTCAATAGCTGCGGCTGGATAGATGCGTTGCATTACTGTGGGGGTTAATTTGGGCTATTTGTTTGTCTCAAGTTTAGTGACGTAAACATCAAGGTCAGCAACCATTCACCCAGCGAGGAAATCACGGATAATTCTGTGCTATGTGTTTTGTGAATTTTGTTCGATTTCTTTCTCTGCGAGGGTCAAATGTTCCAGTTTTCTCTTTGAGCAGCCGCAGCAACAACATTAAAAAGGCAACAAGGAACCACAAGGCCTCGCTGGGAACACCTGTTTATAGTTCCTGGAGCCACGTTCATGTGTGTGTACTTCCACAGCAAACATGCATGCGGTTCCTTCGCTGCTCACAGATCAGAGCAAACCACCACTTGGTGACCATTTTGACCACAGGGTTTCTCCGCCCCTTCTTGTTTGAACGTTTTGTGAGCTGTTAGAACGTTAGACAGAGACATATCCATGCCTTCATGCGAGTCCGTGCTTTTTTTATTTTGGTATTTTGTTTTCATTTTTCTTTGCTTCTGCAGGGTATTTATGTGTATTTGTGAACTTTGGCTTAGTCACACTGCTCTCTCACTCGTGGTTACAAACACAATCTTCATGGTGATACTAATTGGGGACAAAATAACTGAGTCCATGTGTACCATACCTTATGTTAACCACCTCCTTACTTTTTCTCCTCTCCTTCTGCTTTTCCTCAGTGTGCTTGGACAACTGTAAGCATAGTGCGTGTAGCCTCCAGGGCCAGTGCTGCCATGACCAGTGCCTGGGCGGCTGTGCTGGGCCAGGTAATGCAAGTAGCTGTGTGGCCTGCAGGAACCTCCAGCATGAGAACACCTGTTTGGAAAAGTGTCCTCCCGGATACTATGTCTTCAGAGGCTGGCGCTGTGTCAGCTTCTCCTTTTGCCAGGTTGGTAACAACTAAACTTCTTTAGGTTAACTCGTATAATGTTTAGCTCAAATGTGAACCCAGTAAACTACATACGTGGGTGTAAGCATTTGTGTTTTTGTTGTTTTTAAATCCAGGAGCTCCACAACCAGTGTAAGCAGACGAAGAAGGTGATCCAGGACCGAGAGCTGGGCTGCCACGAATATGTCATCCACAATGGGGCCTGTATTCCAGAGTGTCCCTCTGGATACACCACTATCAACTCCACTATGTACGTCTAGCGCGCACACACACACACACACACACACACACACACACACACACACACACACACACACACACACACACACACACACACACACACACACACACACACACAAACACACACCTTTAATGCCACCATAAACACTGCTGTGTTATTGATGGTGGCCATCATTACACGATTGGAGATGTAACTGTCAACCTACAACAAATCATCCCTCTTGACAGTGGGTTGTGGTCACTCAACACACTCAATAACCTTTGCACACAAGAGATAATTGTGTTTGGAAGTTGATTAAACAGAAAGGGCTGGAGTATTTTTCCACTATGGAAAGTCTCCCCTGTGGAAAAAGCAGCTGGTCTGCTGAAGACAAATTACGTCGAGACATTGTAGATGTGCAAAACATCGCCTGCAACTCTGTTTGTCTCGTTATTAAACGTAAACAGGGTTGTTTAGCTGTTTAAGCATGCAGGTTGATGATTTACGAGCAAGTGCAGTGTCAGTGAAAAAGACCACATTCTCATAATGCGGACACCATATGACAAAACAAAAGCTGATGGCTGATGGTCAGTTAAAGTTGGTTTGATAAGTTAATCAGTTGCATGAAATACAAAGTTGCTATATATGCATGAGACTACAGAACGTACAATGCAAATAAGTCCTCTAATCTCAATTGCTGTAAATGAGTCCATAGTGTTTTCACAGCCTCCATCACATTCTGTTCTCAATGATTACACAGCTGCATCAAGTCAAATCTTTCCCAAGCTGACATAAAAGAACAAATAGTTGTCCACAACGCATATCTTGTTTTTTTTGCACCTTTCATATGCAGAATAAATCCATCAACTTGATTTACTAAATCTGGGTTGTGTTGCATACACAAATATATATATATTTATTTATTTTAGCAGCTTGGAGCGACGTTTCTAATCATGCTGAAGTGCTGATTATTTTGGAAACAGTGCACTGGGGTGAAATAATGTGCCCAGGTCTTTATGCACCTAATAGCCAATTATTTTCCTATTGAAGGGATTATTCAGTGTTCAAAACCCGAGCTCAACTTTACAGTCTGTCTGGGACCTGTTTACTTAGTATGGTTGAGTGATTCACATGAGATTATTTCATGTGAAATAATAGCAAATAATAATGATCGCTGGTTGATAGTCAGGACTTGGTGTTTAAACCCAGTTACGGTAACAAGTATGCACACTGACATTCATAGCTGGGCATACAGGTCTGTAGTTGTAGTAGTAGTCGCAGTAGTAGTAGTAGTAGTAGTAGTAGTAGTAGTAGTAGTAGTAGTAATAGTAGTAGTAGTAGTAGTATAGCTCAGTGTTTACTGTTAAAACGGTTACGGTTAAAAGTACTGAGGTGAAAGATCAGCGGTTCAAATCCCTGTTATCTTTAAGCACACTCAACCTCTTATCTTATTATGAATTCCCAATGGATAAAAGTGTCAGCCTGGTGCCGTGAATGTAAAAGCAATGTAAAAAAAAAAAACTGTCTGGACCTCATCTGGTCCTGTTTAGCTCACAGCCTTGTCTGCGTGTGCAACAAGCAAGGGCACGACCTTATTTAGCATTCTTACTTGAAGTAAACGGGGGTCGAGGAGCATCACTGGCTTCCTCATTTAGCGCCCGTCGCTGTTGCTAAACGAGGAGGACACGTATTTGTTTTGAGGCCAAGTATGTGTTTTGAGACCGCTCCTGTTTTCATGCTTTCAAAACACATACACCGATGTGTGCATTGAGGATAAAACCTTTTTTCAGCAGAAACGTGTTGGTTTTTGCCGAGGCAATTCTGACAAAACAGCTCTCACAGGAGTTACAAAAAAATCATATGCCAAGTCGCATACCAAGAAGTGGTGGACTATTTAAGCGGTGACAAAAGACTTTACTGAGTACAAGACCACTTTTCTGTTGGTGTGAAGACCGATAGAGTGACACATTAATGGAGTGTGGAGAAGAAAGTAAGTTGGAGATTGGGTGAAAAAGAAGCACTGAGAGGTGTATTTCTCTGAGGTGGTTCTAATAAGAGAAGGTTGTGTTCTGCATCGCTTGAAGCCGTAGGTGGCTGGATGATTGATGGTGTTTCTGGTGTATCTGTGGATATGCAATTTTTTTTGCCTATACATGTGTATGCGCATGAGCGTACATGCAGTTTGTGTGTGCCGAGCGTGTTTGTGACTACATTAGCTCGTTCCTAGTAAAGCGTTTGGCCGGGTTACTTTTTCCAGGTGCAGACTGGGGGAAATGTCCACTGCATCCAGATGGAGAGAGGTTTATATATAGAGGGAGATATATTTATTAGGTAAATAACACACACGTGCACATGTACACAGAGCTTTATTAAACCCAGCGGAAATGGGAAGAACATTTGCCTTTTTCCAAAATGTATCTTGTGTGTAAGAGAGAGATTGACTTTCCCTTGCACGTTGCCAGCCCAAAGGGATTATCAGGTGCTTAGACAGAAAAGAACATTGCTTTAAGTCTCAGTCATACACCCTAAGGCAGAATGGCATCCTCTGTGTGTGTTTGTTTGTGTGCATCACGTAATGTGTGTGTGCAAACATTACGTGATAAACAAAACTATTTCTTTTCATTGGCATTCTGACGCAGTTGCGACATCAGGGGGCCTCTGTGTGTCTGTTTTGCTGCTATGGTTTGGTTATAGCAAGAACAAGCGTCATCATCACAGCGGCTTATCCTGGCAGAAGCTACACCCAGACAGACACACACACACACACACACACACACACACACACACACACACACACACACACACACACACACACACACACTATGAGGACTGACACGGAGGTTGCCGTCAGGATTTTTCCGTAATGCCAATAAATGGTAAAATACTACCTGCCCTTTGCTGCCTGTCAATAGTATAATGCACATTTAAGTGTCTGTAATGTATATCTGGATGTTTATTATGCATTAGGGCTTTCCTCAACCAAATACATTCTTAGTTGACGAACACTATGATTTTGTCCAGTAAATTAAAAATATATTTTAAATGAATGTTTTTTTAGTTTTTTAAACTGAATTTGAACTGAAAGCACCTCTTTGAATCTTGTGGCTGTCTGTCTCTCCAGTCGTCCATAAAATCTACTGAATAGAGTTTGCTCATCTTTCCTGGAGTGTGTGTGTGTGTGTGTGTGTGTGTGTGTGTGTGTGTGTGTGTGTGTGTGTGTGTGTGTGTGTGTGTGTGTGTGTGTGTGTGTGTGTGTGCATGCGCGTGCACTTGGTCTGGTTCCGCTAGGCCTCGGCCCAAAACCAAACCCGAGCGTCAGCTGCGGCCTCTGTTGCAGATGGTTCTAGCAGACCCTGGAGCCCGAGTCATGGAGTTCAGCCGGACAGATAAACACTGTCTCTTTAAGAGCTGCCATCGGACCCAGCCTGTCTGCCTGTGTGTCTGTGTTTTTCAGTACAGCGGCCCAAAACATTCTTTCTTTCTACACTGCAACTAGAGCATTACTTTTGAGAATTTGAATATACGATTTTCTATGTGGGCGAAATGATGAGACACAAATTATCTTTTTTTCCCCTCACTGTTGTTTTGAGAGATCATTACAGTGTTTTTCCACTCACCCAGAAGTCTTAAAGGGGAAACAATTATTTGGCCTCTGATTGACTTATTATTATTATTATTAAGAGCTTGATAAAATGGAAGTTAGGAGAAGGCAGGTGTGTAATGGGTCATTCGGCTATGTGTGGATAGGAAAAGCCAGACAAGGACCAAAACCACGCCCCTGGGACTCAGTGTTTCATGTCACCATAGGGAATAATAATACATTTTATTTGTATAGCACTCTAAAAGGTGTGTGTGTGTGTGTGTGTGTGTGTGTGTGTGTGTGTGTGTGTGTGTGTGTGTGTGTGTGTGTGTGTGTGTGTGTGTGTGTGTGTGTGTGCTTCCTGGAAAGAGGGATTATAATAAGAGTTGCATAAACATAGAATTAACTCAGGGTGAGCTTACAAATGGCAGTGCATGCAGAGTTTGCATGGTCCCCGCAGCGAACAACAGCATCCTTTGTTAGCTGTTCCCCGGGCACAGGGGCTGCTTTGAAAAGGTGCCTGTTAAGGCTGCTGTTTGATGTCATTGTCTCCTCTACTTGGAGTTTTGAAACCCTGATTGAACGGCTTCAAAATCCATCCTAGTGACCTGGTGTCACCTCCACCCCTCCGCTGATTTGTAGAGGTATTTTTCAAGAAAACAGATCATTTTGACCCACGTTTGTTGTTTCTGTTGCACATCAACCTTAAAAATCCATTGGGCGGGGGAAGCTATCATTCAGTGATGTTTGGAGCGATATATTAAGGTCTTTGGAGGAGACCAACCAAAAAGCAGCGTTTTAGTTTACGTCTAAGGCCGACCTTTGTGGTTAGGGGTGTCAAGGCTGAAAGTGGAATTAAAGAGAGAGATTATGTTCTTTTCGAGAGAGCTGCAGAAAAAAAAGTGTTCATTTGTGAATGAAGCATCGGATCCCTTCTCTCCGTGTGGAGTGTACCCGGCTCACTAGACAAGGCCTGCCTTTTGTGAATGAATTTGCTGAAAGGCAGCACCGTCAAGGCCTCATTGCTGTGTGTGTGTGTGTGTGTGTGTGTGTGTGTGTGTGTGTGTGTGTGTGTGTGTGTGTGTGTGTGTGTCTCTTACGTGCACAAGCACATGTTTGCAGGCAGAGAACGACACTCAGAGAGCTGAGAGAGGGGAATGCCTGTTGGGAGCTGCAGCTGGTGTTTCAGTCATGTTGATTTTGTTGTTTATGATTGTGCCTTTGTGTGTGTTGTATGTGTGGCAGAAGCAATTGAAGCAGAGGATGATAAAGCTCTTTCCTGTATCCCCCAGTGCTAATAAAAATGAAGGAGGCTCAGATGTGGATGAGAGATTGCGTAATCTAATTCCACTGCTAAAAGCCTATGGATTCATTATGAGGCTTATCAAATTAATTGAGAGAATTATACAGATTCACCTCTGAATACATCATCTCATTCATTGAATTGCAAGGTCTCTGTTTGATTATCTCTCATTTGAGATGATGAGTTTGAGAAAACTTAGGTTCAGAATTATTGATATTTAGTGAAGTCAAATAAAGAATGTGCTTTTAATGAGCATATTTGTTACATTAGCTTCATATGGAAGTAAGAGGACATTAGGATCGAGAGATTTAAAAAAAGAATAAGCGGAACACAAACTTGCACATGAAGCCAGATGGCTGCCTGCATATCAAATTCAGAATAGATTGTAGGAACTAGAATAAATGTATGTCAGTTTAATTTCACTGAACAGATTCACCCTTGTTGTTTGTAAATGCCATGTCATCTCCGGTCCCAGTTCACATCACACACCAGTACGTCACGGAGCATTCCTGCCTCATACCATTCAATGATGCGTCATTCCACTTCTGATATCCGCACACAGAAACATTGCAACCTCTGTAGTTGTGTGGCTTTGGAGACAATAATCCCATTTTGTTTAAATGCCAATAATGTTCTTGATTGTCTGTTTTGATCTGCTTCAATAAGGCTCTCTGCCCAGCATATCGGCGAGTATTTACTGCATTGATATCCAAGTTTTCTTTTCTCTCTCTCTCTGTAGGTTGACCTGTTCGCCATGTGCAGGACTGTGTCCTAAACTGTGCATGGGAAATAAGACGATTGACTCAGTAACTTCAGCCCAGGCTTTGAGAGGCTGCACTGTTCTGCACGGCAGCATGATCATCAAGATTCGAGGAGGAAGTGAGTACTACTTCACCGCACCATGTGCTGGGCTTCCAGGAGAGGCTCTGGTTCTCACACTGTCTGTGTCCTCCCCCCTCCATCGCTCAGGTTTCTCAGTCAATGTTGCTCTCTTTATCCGGACTTCTAACCATACATATCCACCTGTAGAATTCAAATGTGGTGTTTGTCTGACTGTATGACCATCTGTATGTTTTCTGCAATCACCTACTAGTATGACCAAATGTCCATCTCCTTGCAGATAACATTGCAGCTGAACTGGAGGCTAGTTTGGGCCAGCTTGAGGAAATCACAGGCTTCTTGACTGTTCGCAGAGCCTACGCCCTGGTCTCCTTGTCCTTCCTCCGCAAACTACAGATTATTAGGGGGGAAAATCTTGAGGGAGAGTAAGTCTCCTCTCCTCTCCTTTCATCTCCTCTCCTCTCCTCTCAGATAATCATAGTGTTTAATTTCTTCATCTGTCTTCCCTCTGTCTCTCTTAGTGTCTTTGCCTTCTATGCGCTGGACAACCAGAACCTGCGTGAGCTGTGGGATTGGAAAAAGCACAACCTGACTATCCATCGTGGTCGTACGTTCTTCCACTACAACTCCAAGCTTTGCATGTCTGAAATCAGGAAGATGGAGGAGGTGACTGGAACCAAGGAGCGCAACCAAAAGAATGACATCGCTGTACGCAACAACGGGGACCAAGCCTCCTGTAAGATAACCAGAACGTCAGACTTGAGATTGTCATCTGATGTTCACCACCTGACTGATAACATTTGTTTTAATGCTCTTAATCTGCTCCGGATTTATTTGTGCTCGCATTATCAACGTAAATTAAAAGACAATTTAAATCTAATAGAAAACGATTTTCTTAATACTTTATTTTCACTACCTCAAGATTGCTCCTTTTAGGGTCTTTAGGCTGAGAGCATGTCACTCATCTATTTGCTGATGTATTGAATTATACTATTTCACTGTAACATACTCCCCATGCATAGTGTCGTCAGTGGATGAACTGCAGAGCAGCTTGAACAAATCATAATAACCAAGTGTTGGATGAAATATAATACTGTATAGACATCCTTCCTGCAGGAAAAACACATCCATACTCAACATGCATTTTGCAGGTCTAATCTTTATGTTGTGCAATGCTGTTTATGTCTTTGCTTCTAACCATAAAGGCGCGATTGTCTATACCTCAAGCAGAAGCAGTGGGGTGTTTTACGTTCTACTGTTCGTTTGCTCTTTTACCAAAGGCATGTGCTGAGCATTGTCTGTTCCATCCCTTAGGTGACACCGAGCCGCTGAAGTTCACCGTGATCAAGACCACATCAAATATGATTATGTTGAAGTGGGAGCCATTTTGGCCTTTAGACTTCAGAGACTTGCTGGGCTTTATGGTTCTCTACAAAGAAGCGTAAGTATCTGACAAAACCCCTGGATTTTCCCATTCCATGTCACATCTCGCTGCTGCCTTTGATACTGTCAATGTTATTTAAATCCAGAAACAAGATTCAGTTGGTCCAAAGGGTCCTGTTTTAAATGGCTTTCCTCCGACATTAATGATAGGACATCCTATGTTTTTCTGTAGCTTAGCTGAAACTAGGGTTTCAATTCTTGGATCTTTGCGTTTTAGTTTGTACAAACATATCAGTCACATGCAGAAGACACACAGCTGATGGTCGTAGTCCTATAAGCAAGCTTGTAAACTGCATCAATATCAACTACTGAATGTCATAAACTCTGTTACAGCTGATTCAAGACGAGACTGAGTTACTAGTATTTTCAAAAGTGTCAGGAACTATATTCACACCTAGAATCACTGTCTCTGGAGTTCAGAGAACACATAATTATTTGTCAGAAACTTAACCAGTATGGCTTCGGCTCACATGAAAATATATTTAAACATATATAATTTTAATCTCAATTTGACTCTCTTTGCTACTCGAACAAACATTAGGAAGACTCAAGCTAGTTCAGATTGCTGCAGTCAGCGTGACTCAACCTTACACATTACTCCAGTAATTAAATCACTTCAATATCTGCCAGTAAAATACAGAATCAGTCAAAATGCTAGTTATAGTCTTTAAAGCACTGAATTGTTTGGCTCCCCATATTAGCTGTATTAAAATGTGCCCGTTTTATAAAAAATGTATTGCCTTAACTTGCCAAATGCGCTCCATCGATACTTCTCACTGTTGGTTTGAAGCTGTTGATCCATATTCGCTGATCTCTGTCTTTCCATCTGCTCCAGGCCATACAGGAATGTGACAGAGTTTGATGGACAGGACGCATGTGGCTCTAACAGCTGGGCGATTGCTGATGTCGATCCTCCACACCGTTCCACGGACACCAAGAAGGCGGAAGATCCGGGGCACCTGATCCGACCGTTGAAGCCCTGGACCCAGTACGCCATTATGGTCAAAACCCAACTATCTGCATCTGACGAGCACAAAGTTCATGGAGCCAAGAGCGAGATCATCTACATCCGCACCAATGCCACCAGTGAGTCACGCCACTTAAAAACACAGGCACATAAATTTGGTTAGGTTTAGGAAAATGTGTTTTTAGTAACTTTGTACTTGGGTGTTGGATTTGATGGAAATGTTCACAGAAAAGAAATGTTCTAATGTTCAGAAAATATCTGACTTCCCAATTAAGATGATAAATAAACTCACAATTTCTGGTCTTGTGTTAAAAGTACTCTGTGGAGTTGTTTTCTTGTAAACAAACACAGTTAGGTTTACATTTTGTCTCACCTGAACACAATTATGTTTTCTTATCTTGGTTTTCAATTATTTTTCCCTGTACGGTTAGATTCAGCATTCAACACTCATAACTTCAGATAACTGTGTCAACGTGATGAATGCAACCTGTGCATGATTTAGCATACGTTCATGAGAATTGTAAATCAGCATAATTAACACCCCGATGATACTTCAAGGCTACACATCCTACAACCCCATGTGTCCTACATTGAAGACTTGCTTTCAGAGATACATGAAGGAAAGTCTATTATTTTAACAGTATCTGCATTGAAATTCAGGACCCTGCTCAAGCCAAGAAATTAATGACATGTCACCTAAGAGTTGTACTGTCACTGAAATAAAGAAGAAACTGTTCAATTTGAAAAACGTCTCGCCACACACTGCAAAGAGAAGGGGACAAATAATGTAATTCCTTTTGCAGCTGTAGATGTTCATATTGCTATTGTAATGTTATACAATTGCATCTGTTTTAGTTGTGGGGTTACAGTATCTTAGGCTATATGAATACATTTGGAATTATATTAGCCTATAATTTGAATTGCAGAGTCAAACAAGGTAATGTCAACGTAATTATGTAGTGTAATTTATACAGGGTTGTCAAACTCCAAACGGCTTCAAAGTAATAACATATACAATCCATTAGGGAAAAACTTGAGCTTGGACTAATTGAACATGACTCTTACAACAGGTCTGGATCACTCTTAAATTGCACTTGTACCATTGTACAATTCCAAACAACGATAAAATTGGCGAACGCGGAAGTTTCTCCATAAATGAACGACTGAATGCATTTCTTTCACAAAGGACCAAAGTCGATCTGCCTGCGGTCATACCTCAGCAGTACAGTCCTAACTGTTGTCTTCCTCCATCCCCCTCAGAACCCTCTGTGCCTCTGGACCCCATCTCCTCCTCCAACTCATCCTCTCAGATCATCCTGAAGTGGAAGCCTCCCACCAGTCCTAATGGCAACATCACCCACTACCGCGTCATCTGTCGCAAGCAGGCTGAGGACAGCGACCTCTACAAGTTTGACTACTGCCTACAAGGTCAGGATCTGCAGGTTGATCCATTCAAATCTGCCCAAGTGACAAATCCACTGCTGTCACTTGACATGTGTTTGCCTGGCTTTCCCTAACGCCTGTATCTCCTGCCTAGGAATGAAGCTGCCGTCTCGTACCCCGACCCACCTGGACAGTGAAGATGAGCAGAAGTGGAACCACACAGACGAGCCAACCTCAGGGGGAAGGTGCTGCGCCTGCCCAAAGACTGACAACCAGCTAAAGAAGGAGCAGGAGGAGATCGAGTATCGCAAGACCTTCGAGAACTACCTCCACAATGAAGTCTTCGAGAGCAGGTCCGCACCCCGGATTGTATTGTTAAAATTCATGACCAACAAATCTTAGCAGCTTCATTTTTTAAATGTTTTATTTCCGAGCATTGCTGCGACAAGACTCAGAAAGTTGTGCTAATCCACGCTAGCACCAAAAATGTATCTTAACTTGATTAATGTTTCAATACAGACTGAAACGGGTTGGAGTAAGCGATCAATAATTAGGCCAAATTTACGCTGAAGCAGCTTTCTTGTCACACCAAAGTCACGCACAACTCTATGCTTGTTTACAAAGCTGGCATCCATTAAACATTCTGTACATTCTGTACATTTAGCATCATACCAAATGTAGCACCACAGGAGCTTCTGGCTTTGTTAGTTGCTGTTTGGAGCCCCTCTCTCCAGCCAGACTAAATCACTCCTCTTTTGTGCCAGCCACCATGATGTGCGTCTCAAAACAGCTCTGTGCCAACTCTGTCTTGTCCATTCGTGTGTGTGTGTGTGTGTGTGTGTGTGTGTGTGTGTGTGTGTGTGTGTGTGTGTGTGTGTGTGTGTGTGTGTGTGTGTGTGTGTGTGTGTGTGTGTGGTTTATGTAGACCCTTGTTTTTGTACTGGGCACTACAGTGGGGGGCTCAGGGTGGGAGGTGTTGATTGTCTAGGCCGCGGTGCCCCTACCCTCTCCCCTGACACACACACACACACACACACACACACACACACTCACACACACACACAAAGTCTCTCCCTCCGCTGTAATTACTGTGCCCATTATCATTCATGCCAGTCAGGGGCTCAGTCATGCAGACCGCCATTTGAACGCACACAAACACTCAAACTCACACACACACCTCAGCTGGATTTTGAACCCATGCTGTTGAATCGGCCAAGGTCAGCTCCATACGCCGTAGTACACAAAGAACTCCTCGTGCTCTCTTTTTCCATCACGCAAATGGATGCAGGAAGCTCAATGTTTTTCTTCTACGTGAGCACGTGTCGGTTCAGCATTAACTACGCTTCCCTGTACAGTGAAGGATAGAGGCTTCACCACAGCAGCTTGGGGGGAAGTGTGCTACTCAAGGACACTTAATGGTGGTGATTTTGGATGAAAAGGAAGTTTGTCTTCTCATCATTTGACATTGATTCTACCTGTCCTCACACAGAGGTGCACTGCAGGTATGTGTCTTAGTTGGTTTAGGTTCATGGCCTTTGTGATGAGCCTACACACGGACCAGGGAGAGTAACGTGGACCTGCTCATTGGCACCACTCAGTGGTGAGGGTTGGTAGCCTTTTCAGCAGGGCATTACATGGTATTTGTGGATAAATGTCATGCAGTCAAACTTGCTACTCATTGTAAAGGTTAGTGTGGGCAGAGGTCATCACTGGCCGCCTGCACACTACTGCTCCATCTGCCAGGAACTAACTCACATGAAATGCTTCTGACTTTTCTGGCAGCCATTCATGTGAGAGGACTTTGTGTAGAGGCTCTAGAACATAGCACTGCTTCCTTCAGGTTTTCAGAAGCATTTTATATAACTTTACCTGTTGCTCTGTTTGTCCAGGCCATCTCGTCGCCGGCGCTCAGTGGGAGTTGCCAACGCCACCCTGCCCTCTTTCTTCCTCACCGCAGCCCCAAGTCTGGCTTTCGGCTCCACCACACCCACCCCTGAGGACGAGGACGAGGACGAGGAGGCATCCAAGGTCTCACACAGTTTAGATGTTTATACCATACAGATTTGTCGTTCTCCTGCCAATGTATGTGCTGATCGTTGTTCTGTTCCCCATCCCAGATTTCCAGTTTAAAGACGCACATGTACACTAAGAAAATCAATACTGATCCCCTTTACATGTTGAAAAGTGAAAACAAAATTCCTATTCTATTCATTTTACTTTGTGAGCCTTTAATGTACTTTACTGAATCATTGAAAGCATATGACATATTTATGTTTTTGTCACTACCGGAGAGAAAGCAAAAGAAAATGTTTTTGTTTTGTTCAGCCTCAGAATGGCACAGGAAGATGCTATTCTCCATGAAAACACTGACACTAATAACATCTCTCTTGTCATTTGTGCTCAGGTGGAGCTAAAGTTTTCCTTAAAGGAGTCGACAGTCATCTCCAACCTGCACCACTTTACCAGTTATAAGATCGAGATCATGGCCTGCAACCATGCGACAGACATCAAACGCTGCAGCATGGCTACTTATGTCAGTGCTCGAACTATGCCAGAGGGTAAGAACCAGTACACATCTCACACAGGAAATCTGAACTTAATCAAGGTCAAAATTACCTTTTGTTAAAAGTCTTTAGAGAGGAGTTGATTCAACTGTATGGTCATTTTGGCAACAGAGTATATGTGCTTTTAACAGATTTACAAGAACACACACCCTGACATGACCTTACACATTTACCTTTGTATGACGCACAGAAAGGGCTGCAGGTGATCAGAATAAACTCAAAACTGTTTAAATATGCATGCATGTGACATGTGCACCGAAAATAAATGTTCTGGAGGCAATCTGGGACAAAAGTTGCCAACTAGAACAATGTGAAATTGTAGTGCTTTATACACATGCTCAGTGCCTGTCTTTTAATGTCCGGTACCTACAGAGAAAGCAGACGACATCCCGGGCCCTGTGACCCATGAGATAGTGGCAGGCGAGCCTCCTCATGTGTTGATCAAATGGAACTCCCCTCGCTCCCCTAACGGCCTCATCATCCTGTATGAGGTGTTCTACAGGAAGGTCGGAGACTCAGAGGTCAGTACCAACCACCTCCGACCTTTTGAGAGAGTGGGAAAGCAGGGTCAGGAGGCAAGAGGCTGGTGTAAAGAAAACATGAATGAAAATGCAGAGAGAACCAGGAGTTATCTAGGTAGACTCTGAAAAGATATATTTGTTGACAAACTCCTCATGCTCCCACTGTGTGTGTGTGTGTGTGTGTGTGTGTGTGTGTGTGTGTGTGTGTGTGTGTGTGTGTGTTTGCGTATTGGTATACCTGTGCGTTTGTGCTCGTCTCTGCCAGTGTGTTTCTGTTCCAGTGTGGGTTGTTGTTGTTGTTGTTGTTTACTTGCTGTAAATGTGAGAATTCATCTCTCATTGCTATTCATTGCGGCACTGCCTGACCCTAGGAGCCAGTAGCAGCTCTGTTACCATAGTGACAGAGGCAGGAAGGAAGACTCCAATGCAGTGGCAGGGATGGACTGGCATCTCAGACAACATCTCCTGCACTGCACTGCAAACACACCACTCACTCACAAACATACTGAGCAGCTGAGACAAACTGATCAGGCTGTCAGAGGTCCAAATTAATTATTTGGTTTATTGCATCGTGGTGGCATACGGCAAGACGAAACCCATGGTTTTTATGCAGGCCTCAGACCGACTGGTTTAACTGGTTGTATTGACTGTCCTACAGGCTAAAAATTGTGAATATTCTTAATTTTAAGTGTTACTTCTTCTTTGGATTAAATTAAATTGATCAAGTGGTGGAGTAGCATTATTAAAGATTATTATTGGTGTCAACCTAAGATGAATAGTTATTATGTATTAATGCTATATCGTCCTTTGGTCGGCATGTAGGGATACCTCCCAGCATGCACCAGGACAGCAGATGCACAGACGTCTCATTTATGTGTGTTTCTGCATTTTTATTGAAGTTAATTGGGTCCACGGTGTTTCCACTTTTTACACAGACAAATGCGCTATGGGTGACATCCTCCCCAGAGTGAGTGCATGTGGTGGACCCAGACTCCTCGTGTTGTCTCGAGTCAGGACACCAAATCTAAAATCACTCATTATTACGTTGAATCAAAGTTAATCTCTTTCAGTGTTAACTAAAGGCAAGACTCCATCTAGAACTTATCTCTTTACATACGTCATACTTCGCAGTTTTCTTTCTTTGATAGAAAATAGTTTGGGATTTGGGTAAATCTTTAGAACAATCTGTGCTCCCTGTCATTATTGCATGTGATATCTCGGGCTGAAGTGTTTTTTTCAATTTTTTTCCCCCAGGTTCACACAGCTTGTGTGTCACGACCGGCCTACCTCAAGTCAGGTGGCACAAAGCTTTCGCTTGTGCATCCTGGAAACTACAGCGTGAGGGTCCGAGCCACTTCCTTGGCAGGAAATGGTTCTTTTACAGAAACCACTCACTTCTTCATGCCCAATTGTAAGACCGGAAGCTATATGTCTGATTTAACTCAACTCGCATGTCATGCATTCACACGAATCTTGAAGTTCATAAACTGTATATATAATTGTTTAAAAATATCATAAGATATTTAATAACCAATGCCTATACCATCTGTTCCACACATTCATAATCTATAATACAGATCTGTCTTTCATACTCTTCCCAGTAAACTGACCAATGACGTCTGTGTTTATTACAGCGGATCAAGGTTTAATTTGGATTGTGATGGGTCCAGTTATCTGCTTCATCCTGCTGCTGTTCGTGGGAGGTGGAGTCTTTGTGGTCCTCAAAAAGAGGTAAGATCTTTGACTGGCATGCTGCCTGTCTGGATGAACCTACCTGCTGGATATATAAACTAAGCAGACTACGACAGACTTTATGACATCAAAAAAGGAATGGTGCTTATTCCGGTTTTAAACCTAGAGTGAGACTTGAAGAGGGTGTTCAACTTGAATAGCTTGAGCCCAGTAGCCATCAGGAGTACGTGACACAACAGATACACTAGACAGATTCTGCAAGAAGGGCCGAACATACTGGAGGAAGTTTACGTTGTATCACAGTTTTCAGCGTCTCAGATGCTTTCTGTTGTCGTGTTACAGGCAAACAGAAGGCCCGACAGGACCTCTTATCGCCTCCTCAAACCCAGAGTACATCAGCACCAACGATGGTAAGAATAGCATTCCACAACTGCTAAGATTGTGAAGAACAACATGTTTTGCTTTTTCCTGTCTTCAAAAGAACACAACATGATGATTTGTGAATGGTTACCTCATCTAAACGGCGATGTGTGTCTTGTTTTGTGTAGTGTATGTTCCCGACGAGTGGGAGGTGCCCCGGGACAAGATCACGGTGCTCAGAGAGCTGGGTCAGGGTTCCTTCGGCATGGTGTACGAGGGAATCGCCAAGGACATCATCAAAGGAGACCCGGACACACAAGTAGCCGTCAAGACGGTCAATGAATCGGCCAGCCTGCGCGAGAGGATCGAGTTCCTCAACGAAGCCTCCGTCATGAAGGCTTTCAACTGCCACCACGTGGTACGACACTTCAGAGTGCTTTTCAAACTGTTCCTCTCACCGTCTAATCACTGACCAATGGGCACACTGGAGCGGCTATGCATACGCTTGTGAATGACAGTATATTACAGCTTTCCATCCTGTGGTTGGAACCAGCGTGAACATGTATGACTCATACTATCATGACTCGCTTGTTGTGTTGGTGCTGCCATATTGACACACAGTTTGACTGTTCACACTTGGTAAGCAATTGTGCCTACCAATATATTTTCATTTAATAGCCTCCTAAGCACCAATTAAATTGCCATATGTTGTGCTGTCAGCTGTAAAAAAATCATGTTGGGATGTATGGGGGCCATTTTTTATTTTTTACCCACAGGCGAAGAGCGAGTTGGCATTATAGCATTATAACATCTTATACATGTATTAATCTTGTCTGCCGGGTTAACAGCAGGAATGTTTAAAATAATTGAGGACAGCTTACCCACACTGAAGTGAAGTACTGAAATGCTCAAATACAAACTTGTACCTATAGTATAGTTTGAGGGTTTTTACGTCGTTTTTACGTTTTAAGTGTGGGAATTGTCATTTTCAGATGTAGCTCTTCATATCTGGATGAACAAAACTCTTTGGATTTTGATGGGTTCAATATATATATATAATACCTTTACCTCTCAAAAAGAGATGAGGTGGACTGGTTGATATTAAGTGTTTATTCGTGTCCCTAGTCAGTCTAAGAAAGGGTAAATATTGTTTTCTTTATTTCTCCCTGTGTAGGTACGTTTGTTAGGTGTGGTGTCCAAAGGTCAGCCGACCCTGGTCGTGATGGAGCTGATGACCCACGGGGACCTGAAGAGCTACCTGCGTGGTCTCAGGCCGGACTCTGAGGTATGCAACACAGTAATCCCATCTCTTCAGGTGGAGATCGATGCAACTGAAGGATGCTTAATTCTCATATTCAAACACATCACTGACTGACTTTGTTTTTGTGTGTTTTTGTAGCACAACCCCACAGGCCGCTCACCACCTACGCTGAAGGAGATGATCCAGATGGCTGCAGAAATTGCGGATGGCATGGCCTACCTCAACGCCAAGAAGTTTGTCCACAGAGACCTGGCAGCCAGAAACTGCATGGTGGCGGAAGACTTCACCGTCAAGATTGGAGGTACTTTTCTTGTGTTTGTTTAGTTTTCCCTGTCGTTCATATTGCAATTGCAGTTCATCTCGATTAGTTGTGTGTTGTGGTTGATTTGAGTCACAAATCTCTCTCTCTGTCTCTCTCTCTCTCTCTCTCTCTCTCTCTCTCTCTCTCGTAGACTTTGGTATGACCCGAGACATCTATGAGACCGACTACTACCGTAAGGGAGGTAAGGGCCTGCTTCCTGTCAGGTGGATGGCTCCAGAGTCTCTGAAGGACGGAGTCTTCACTGCCCACTCTGACTGTTGGTAAGTCACAGTTCTGCAGTCGCTGTGCTGTCTTTGCAATCCTGATTTCTTTGCTGGTGCCTTTTGATCACATGTGGTTGTTTGTGTGTCTGCAGGTCATTTGGCGTTGTGCTGTGGGAAATCAATACGCTAGCAGAGCAGCCGTACCAAGGTTTATCCAACGAACAGGTTCTAAAGTTCGTCATGGACGGAGGATTCCTGGACCGGCCGGACAACTGCCCCGAGAGGATGTGAGTAAATACAGACACACCTTCGCTGTCTTGATCCTTTAACTATATCTTGTCTGGATAATGTGACACACTATCTCAGATGGAGGATCCCTACACATGTTTTAACACACTTTGAAGATGTAAAATTGCATCAGTACACCAAAATATTGTGTAAAATTGTAAATCTGGAGTAGTTTCCTACTGCATGGAAGACTGTGCCTTAATCTGGGTTTGAACTTGTACAAACACAACAATATCCCAAACGTCTTTATACCCCAATGTTCAAAATCAAAAGGTACACATTTTTTCTCCGATACAGTACTTCTGTTTTGAGTGTGCCCAGGGAGTTGAGTGCTTAATTGAATGAATTAGATTTGGTGTAATATAGCCCTGGGGTATGAGAAAAGCGTTAAAATGTTGTATTCCTTTATCTCCCTCTTCCAGGCACAGCCTAATGCAGATGTGTTGGCAGTACAACCCCAAGATGCGGCCGTTGTTCCAAGAGATCATCGAGATGCTGCGGGAGGAACTGCACCCGTCTTTCCACGAGTGTTCCTTCTTCTACAGCGATGAGAACAAAGTGCCCGAGACAGAGGACTATGACCTGGACCTGGACAACATGGAGAGCATCCCACTGGACCCGTCTTCATACTCTCAGAGAGAGGATAATTTAGGCAGAGA
This sequence comes from Taurulus bubalis, assembly GCF_910589615.1. NCBI lineage: Eukaryota > Metazoa > Chordata > Actinopteri > Perciformes > Cottidae > Taurulus > Taurulus bubalis. Next base: position 19,566,785 of record NC_136595.1, on the reverse strand, counting down.
CAGCGGGCCCTCGGTGGCCCTCAGGGGGAACTATGAGGAGCACGTCCCCTACACACACATGAACGGTGGCAAGAAAAACGGCCGAATCTTATCGTTACCCAGATCCAGCCCTTCCTAACATTTCCTGTTTCCTAAAAGACCTTGTTTAACCTTCCCCTCATCATCTTTCTCTTCCAGTCCATTTTTTTCTGTATCTTTCATGTTCCTCTCATCATTTTTTAATGATTTTTCGTATTCTTGGAGAAGCCCTTCAAAAAAAGAAACAGATCTCAGGACTTTTTATTTTCTTCCTCATGGCTGCCGCACACAGGCAGGCAAGGAATGCAAACATGGTGTAACTCTTTTTTAACTTCCTCAGCAACACATTGGACTTTCTATTACCATATTACCTATCTATTGTTTTTCACTATTGCCACGTTTCCAGGACTCCTTGTGATGGAAACAGAGAAAAAACAAAACTGTGAACACGACAAACCTTAGACAACCAAGAAGGCTGCTTATGCTCAACCTCCTCCAGACTGGTTCCTCCCTTTCTCCCTACCAATCTGCATTTCCACATTTCTGTGCTTTGTTTTTTGTTTTGTTTTTTCTCTAAGTGAAATCTTTTTACTCAGATAGTGGCCTTTTTGTATGTGGCCTATAAACAAAGAGAAGTGTCTATCAGCGCTTATACTAATTTCCCTTTGAACAATGACTTAATCAGTTTGGAACAGTGGGATGACTTTCAAAGACTTGATTCTAGAACAAACATCTATTCCTAGAGGAATGTTTTCTTATTTTATTTGTTATTTTCTTGGTTCTGCAGAATTCCAAACTACACACAGATTCATCGGGTGTTTGGTGAATAGTTTTAATTTATTTGCTTTTATTGTTGTTTTCTCTTCTCTTTTCCTCTTCTCTTTCTCAGTTTTTATTTCTGTGTCCTCACTATATGGCTGAAGGATATTTAAAGTTAAGAATTTGACAAAAGAGTTCCTCAGACTGACCAATAGCTGCTGCTTTGATATATTTTAGTGGGTATATAAATATATAAATATATATAATATATATAGTATATATGGAATATTGGTATTTGTGTACCAGTATTTCATATATAATATATGGCATATTGATGTTTTTGTAAATAGTTCATATTTGTAATATTTTCATCAGAAGCTTTGCTAGTATTTTGTTTTGCCAGGTTTTTTCTTTCTGGGTTTTTTTCTTTTCTTATTTTTATAGCCCAAGAAATCACACTAATCTACCATCAGTGCTCTCTGTGTCTTAGGCCTCCAGTCCCTCTTGATTACTCTCTGTTTGCGTGGATGGGAAAGGAGAAAGCCCACGAAATATCGTCAGATCATTTTGGTTTTTTTTAAAACCTTGTTCCCTCTAAGAGCTGAGGAGGAAACTTTACTACAGCAATGGAAAAAATACGAAATAACCAAAAAAAGCTTTATAAAAGGGGTTTAAGGTCTTTCTAGGTGGAAGTGCACCTGATGTTTGTTTGTCTCTGTGTCTGCTGTGTCTCTCTGGTCAGATCACGCTGGAGCTGAGGTCTTTATGTGTTTGTTATCACAGGTTCATTACGTCTCTCACGTTATTGTGCTGGTTGTCCAGGTCGTCGTTAACTGTCAGTGAGGTGAGAGAGTGTGAAGAGCTAGTCCTTTGCCTGGTGATTGTACTTTCTTGTGTTGGCGTAACAGTGATGGCTTTTCAATGAACGAGTGTGGGTGCTGCTTGGATCAGGGGCAGGATGAGGAATTAACAACCGCTCTCAGCCAAACGCAGGTGAAGTGAAAACGATGAGTCCCTTCAGTTTTTTAAATCTTTCTGTCTGTTCGATGACCAGCATTAAACACCCTCATTATTCAAATCGGAGAGCAGTAGCTTTCCCTTCACATCTCACCTGAGATCGGGTTCAGTTCAGGACCTCAGTGTTAGATGGAAGGCTCTATTAAATTCACACATTATATTCCCCTCTCGTTGTGGTTCGGTTTTGCTCTGCACCACACGCACCTCCTGCACGCGCTCCCTCCTCAGTCTTCCTGAGGCTTCCCATTGGCTGCTGAACTCACTGCTCAAAATCAGGCTATTGGAAATTTCCACGTTTTGTGGTCGACGGGCTGGAGAGAAATACGGAAAGTTCCAACTGTGTTCAGAGTCCACAGCAGGTAGTGGAGAGGGGCAGTCTCTCTATCGAGAGAGAGAGGGAGGGAGTGTGTGAGTGATTGTTAATCCTATTATTCTCTCTGCTATCACATGCAGTTGGGCCGTCAGGACACGATGTGCAGCAGCTATTTCACTCAGGTCTGACATTCCAGGATTTAGTTGGAACTGCTCGTTCCCTGGTTGTGCCCCCTCCCCCGGCTTTGCCCGTCTGTTGGCAAAGCCGATACCGTCACCACATCAGATTCAGAGCACACACATGAAAGACTTTGTTTTTCCTTCTTAATAATCGACTAGATGAAGTTTGTCCCTCCTGCCTGCCTGGAATCCAAAACATTCCTGTCAACCGTACCTTTACTCAGAGCTGCAGAAAATATTAGTTGCTGATCCCTCATTAATAATATTAATTCACTATGACCTTTTATTTGGGAGCCCAAAGGCCGTCAGCGTTTCGCAGCAGATCCTCCATGATCGCTCCTCTCTCGCTCTTTATAACCACAGCAGTCCATGATTTGGGAGGCGATAGTAAGCAGACTTTATTTTATTTTTTTCTGGACATGACCAGTGTGTTTGCCAATCTAACCGAACAGCATTCAGCACTTATAGTATAGCCAAAGTGTTGGCAGCTTTCCGTCAACAAGGAGAACCCACAGAATCAGAGTCAGAGAAAGCAGAGACGCTGCCTCATTATTTTACCAGTGCCTTCTCAAACCCAGAGCCACGTCCAGGCTAGTTATATCGGCTAGTGACACACACACACACACACACACACACACACACACACACACACACACACACACACACACACACACACACACACACACACACACACTCACACGCGCATACATACACTGGCCTCTGTGCTCTCGCTGCATTACTTCTCATGAGGCAGGAGAGGCAGAGAAATCAAAGCTGCATTTACATTTGTGTTCGTAGAGCTACAACGTTGTTCTTTGCTGGAAGAGAAGTAGAAGTCTTTGGGGCAGTTTTATTTTTAAATTTTGTATTATTCGTTTTAGCTTGTTGCCAGCGTACGGTCTGAACATTAATGTTCACCGAGTGCTTTAGCGGTGACACTGTGGATCGGCCAGAGTCTGTGCTGTTGTGCACTCGTAGGCGCCCGAGGTTATGATGTAGATTTTAGCTAATTATTCTGAGGAGTTACAGTCTTGGGCTTTTGTACTTTGTAAATAATTTGTGACATAGTTTGGAAATAAAAGCAGAAAAAAGATATATAAAAAAAAATCTGATGCCCGTCAGTTTTGCGTACATGACAGAAAAATGGTGGACCTCAGCTGTGTCGCAATTCCACACAACATACTAATACTAAATTCTTATATTTGTTTGCAGTTATTACATATTTGTATACACTGCATACTCAAAAATCCAGTTAATTAGTATGTACTATCGAAATGAGACATGGCTCTCATCTCCACCTTGACCTAGGTTGCTTATCTTGTGGTAGTGTTCACATGCATATGCAATTTTTAATTAAGATGATGCCCATATCTTTGAAATACCAGATATTTATTTTATTATGATCATTGTCATTGTATAAGAAGAACACAGTTAGCTTTTTAGTCGAGCATTTTTACGATGTTTAAGAGTAGAGCGACGTAAAAACCTAGTTTGTTATTGTACAGGTGGTGTAGCTGATGGTGAGCAGCAGGAGTGCTTGTTAGCTAGTTAGCTAGTTAGTTAGTTAGTAAGTAATTGTCGTCGTCTTTTTGTGTTTGGCCAGAGTCTACCTCAGTGCATATGGAGGAATCGGTCTAAAGAGCCTAAATCATCCCCGTCAGTCTCTCAATATCCAATCATTTCAAATAATATGACTTTATCGTACATTACCAACACTGCAGATGAATTCCTTTCCCTTGTGGTGTATTAAAGTCCTCTCCCTCCTTGTTTTCTCATTTTTCTCTTCTTGTGTGCCGGGGGAAGCCGTCACTGACCCCTGCAGTATGTGGATATTGTTGGGATGTTTTGGCCCTTCTCTGTTTTTAAATGTCTTGATTTTGGAGTTTAGAGTAAGATGATATACAACTATTATCCTTTATACTTTTCTTATCATTTTTCACCCCAAGCACTTACTATATGTGGAACATAAGGCAGTTAATTGGCTTAATGGACAGTCATTTTCACTGTTGCTACAGTTTATAAGGTTACTCAGAAGAGGCTTACCTGGGCACTGGAAGAAGCCGTGTAGCTTTATTGTGTATATTTGCCTTTTCCGTATTCACCAATCCTCTGGACTGTATGTAGTAGTGGCTGTACTGGTTTCTTGGGATGTGACATTAACCTGAATCTCTAGGCTCTGAATGCATATCTGTGATCACCCAAGCTCAGCCCTGGACCCTCATGCTTTTTTAAGGTCACATCTTGTCTGCCTTGTTGCCTGGTATGAAGCCCTACTCTTCTTCCTCAGTCTGTCGATCTGACTCTTTGTGGTCAAAACGGTTCACATTCAAATCACACATCTCCTCCAGTCGTGGTCGGTTTATCTGTCTGTTTCTCTGTGCTGATTTTTGTTTTGTATGTATATTTTTTCTACTGTGAATATCAAGAGATAACCTTTATTTCCTGTCAATGCCATGGATTGGGTCTGTTTTGGCTGATCGGGACACTGATGTCTGAGCTGGTTAAAAGATTTTAACGAGCCCCCCCCCCCACACCCCCACCCCCACTGCAAAGGAAAAAGAGCTGGACTGGGACAATCCTGTGTGCCATAAGAACTATTAACAGACATGAAATCTAGATTGTAACTTTTCGTCTCAGGGAGGCGGCCTGATGCTTTGTGGTTGGAGGATAAGGAGGACGAGGAGGAAGAAGAGCGAGCGACCTACCTTTTATCTACTCTGAAGCGCAAGTTCACAACATCCTTGCAAAAATCAAAATGGAGGTGATAACTCCAAGGACAAGTTTTCAACAACAAAAACCCAAACACCCTTTTCATGAATCTGAAAACCTTCTGCCCCGTTTGCAGATAGTTAGGAATCCTCTCGCTCTCTCTCTGATGGGATGTGGTTTGGACTGCCCTCTAGCGGTTGGATGGGAACATTGCAGGTCAGGGCTGGCAAAGCAAATAGGGCCCCGACCCATAGTGCCTTGCTCAGACTAACGGCCCACCTGACCCTTCCACTCCCCTCAGAGCAGAAACATCTCCACCGATATCACTAAAGAGGATTTTCCACCCCAAACATGAAATGAAAAAACATTGTGGGAAAATGCTGTAATTTGGATTTTATGCTTTATGCATAGAAAAGGATCAAGTTATCGGATATAGACGATTCTTTAAGGATTTTGCTTCTTGTCATCAGTCTGTTTTGACAGCACGGCCCCAAACAACATGCAAAAACCAATGATTAGCAACAAGTGATTGCGTTACAATTTGGAGATTTCCTTTTTAAATGCAATTTGTTGTTCCACAATAAAAAATGTTTTTAAAACGAACAGATTAATAAGCTCCCAAATGTAAAAAGCAGCAAATCCCCTTGGCCCCCCTAAAGACAAAAGTACTTTATTTTTAGGGAAGTTTAGGTTTGTTTTGTTGAACTCTGGTGACCCAAAAAGCGGTTTGACAGAGCATGCTAGTAACACAGCGCAGGGTGAGAACAAAGCATTGTATGTATTATTGTTTTGTTTTAAAGAAAAAGAAAAAAGTATTACATTTTAGAGATGTTGATTTCTATTTTTTTTTAGCCAAAGTATGGAGGGCAAATACAATTACTTTTTCTGACTGTAAACTTTTACTACTCTTGTACATTATGAATTTAACATGGTTATCAATGTGTATATAACTTTTTTTCTAAATTTAAAAAGATTTTTCTTTTTCTTTTCATGACACAAACCCACTACACAGAACAGCAGAGTCAAGTCTGCTGATGTATTTAACGGGAGCAGCACAACTCCAGTCTGAGGGCTTTCCCCTGTGTAACAGACATAAACAGTACGTGGCCTCAGACGTTTGGCGATGAACCCCGCTCTTAATCCGATGCATGTTCTGAATGTTGTCATGCATTTCAACCACCCCACCCAGCCACCGTAGCATGTCACCCATAAAGCCTTTCTTGTGTCACAAATATGTCACCTATCACAGATGTTGTTGTATGAAATTGTTTCTGACAAAATGTGTGTTTAGTTTGCTAATGTGTTGGTTTTTTGTTTTTTTTGTATGTGAAAAACTGGAAAAGACCACTGCACATCCTTTTGAAGAAGAGGAAAAATGAGTGATACAATCCTGAATAAGCTATATAAGAGAAAAGGAGGAAAAAAAATGAAAACTGATCGTTCAACATGCATACATCGTTAAGTTTAGACTGTAAAGCTGGAGGTATTAAAGAAATACTTTGACATTTTGGGAAATATGAAATTAGTCCAACAGTAACAAGATCCAAACACTGTACAAACACTGAAGCATAAAAACGTCAATTTAGTGAATTTCCTGACAAAGGAATTATTCCTTGAATCGTAAACCACCTTGAAAATGACAATTTTAAACTTTATTCCTTTTCCGAATTAACACATAATGCATTAATGAATGAATTAACCAGAGTCAGACTAGCTGATCCCCTCTGTGCTATGCTAAGCTAACCAGCTAACTAGCGGTGGCCTCTTTGTGAGGGACGGACGTAAGAGAATCTGGCTCTCTGGCAGTAAGGGAACCAAAATATCCAACTTTCCCTTTTAAAGAGGCTCAGCATAAAGGGTAAAGCACCTTCAGCTATGAATGCATTAAGTACTGTCTGACAGTAGCGTTGTAATGAACTGTTCATATTTGTGTTATTGATCAGGGAGAGATCCGCTGTTGTGTAATGGTCGACAGTGGGGGGCGTTACCGCTGTGGTGACAAATCTGAGGAAAAGCAGCTTCTTCTTTTTAAGAGTCATCTGTCGGTCCAGTGGTCTGCTCCAGTTTATACACCAATACCTTATATTTATCTCTATCCTGTTTCCTGTGCTGTGCGTTGTTTGAATCAATGGATTTCTGTCCGTGTTGTCCTCTGTTGAAGTCTTTACCACGTCTTTCTTTGTCTTTGATCGCTGCTCCTCCCGCTCCTCTCCTCTGTGTCCTTCAAGTCTTTCTCTCCTCAGTGCACATAGGTGGTCCCCAGACTGCTGTGTGTAGTCTTGCAGGATACCTCTTTATCAATGTCATTTATTGCCGATGAATATGCTGATGTATTAATTTTGGGATATGTTGTGTATACGTTATGTTGAGACATCGGTGCGTATGCAGACAGCAGGAATATGTGTGTATGTACAGTCCAAAAAAACCCAAACCCACAGAGATTGCTTCATCCCTCACACTGGATCCAAATGTGCCATTATCTTTATGTATCACAGATATCAACATATTGAACACACGCATACACATACACACACACACACACACACACGCACACAGACAGAAATACATGCATATTGTACAGGATCAAAAATGTGCCATGACTAAATGAACGCTTGACAATTTATTTTTTCTATGTTTTCAAAGGAGAGCCAAGTAGTGACATGTACAGAAAACGTTGCAATGATATGAAAATAAAAATCTTGCTGTGTGTAAATTATTCAACAATTAACTGTTTATATTAAAATTATGAATAAAATTATTGGAGAATATGTGTCGTCTTGTGCTTTTTAACTATGGAGGCGGGCCGCCAGAAAATGCTTTCACATTCCAGATATACGACCATAAGACTAATTATCACTTCGTTGTAAGTAAAAAAAGTTGTACGTTGAAAGTCCTGTGTACGACTTTGAGGTACGTTAGTATTTCCATTTTATGCTACTTTATACTTTTAATCCACTACATTAGTTTGATAGCTACTGGTTATATTATATATTCCACAAACATTCAATGTTATGTATAAGATTACCTAATAAATAAGATCTATTGTTTTACATAAAACTACATAACCTGTATAAAATAGTCGAGACAAACTACAGCATTAAAATGCTGCTTACCCATAAAGCCTTTCTTGTGTCACAAATATGTCACCTATCACAGATGCATTTGTATATAAATTGTTTCTGACGCACATCCTTACAATATCCTGCAAATTAGTTATTTTAAAACTCTGAATACTGCTTCCGTCACTTATACACATTTAGCTTTGCGTTTGTTTTTTGTTATTCATATTCTTTTCCTGCTTTTTGCTTTTGACCTCTTGCTGCTGCTGTGAAGATCAGATCAATGTAAGTGCCTTGCTCAAGGGCGTCCTGACAGCGGCTGAGAGAAGGTTAGAGCTTTTTCTACACACTCCTTTGCCTCTTACCTTACAATGCAATTGCAAAAGAAAGAAATCAATACATGAATCTCAAACGTTTCAGTTTGAATCACAATGCAACATTTGGATATCAGTTATATTTATTGCATAATGTCTCTATAGCTCTTTCACATTTGTAAACGTTTTCTCTTCATGCATTGTGAGGCCGTACTCTCCTCACTGCTTGTTCATGTGAGCCTTCCTGTCCATTCACACTGAGGTCTCAGAGTAAGAGCTTTCAGTTGAAGCTCACTGGTGCAGGGTGCATCGAGACGCGGTTATGATGAAGTAAAGCTCATACTGAAACCACTAGAAACACAGCTAGTTCCTCCCAACCCAGTTTCTCAGGGCTGTTCACAGGGGGAGCATATAGCTGAGCAACATGCGCAACGCAAGAATAGAGATTGGACTAATGAAAGTCATGAGATAACGCTGCAACTCCACGATGGGTGGATGTGTGTGCACTGAATCATGAACGCATCGCCTTTAGTTTGAGTTTTGCTTAATCTCTCGGTCATAATGAAATGTGTTTAAGAGTCTGCGAGGTCAGAACAAAAGTTAATAGCTCAGTCATCATCAACACAAGACTTCATGACTTCCACCAGTACGACCATTGAGTGCTTGAGCCGCCACAACACTATAGAAAACAGCAGCAATGTGGGAAACTGTACTTGTGGGCCATTCAATATGTTCTCAGCTGCAACGAATGAAAAAAAGAGGAAGCAGGGGTGAGATCCTGTGGCTGGCTGCTGACTCTCTGCAGTCAGTGTGAAGGGCGAGCCCGGCGTTCACACAGAACACCGTCCGACCTGAGGAACTTAAAACCATCTTCTCTTCTACCTTGATTAGGTGAACAGAAGTAAGGGAGTAACAGGCCGCCATCTGTTACCTACCATCAAATGTAAGTAGAGTTTATTTAGCTTTTCTGAGTTTTGAGTTTCAAACAGAGTTCTGCAAACAAAGGCCCAGTTCCTATACTTTCCTTTGTCTTTGCATTGTCTGAAATGTGAAGTACTTCTCTGCAGCAGAGTTGTTTTAGTACATTTCCACTTGCCTTCTCTGTGCCAGTGTTTTGTTCTGCCTCCTCTGTCTGTGGGAAAGTAAGACGACTTTTCCACTTGATGTGCAGTGAGCTGAACTTGACAGTCATCCGTACTTACACTCTGTGTCGAGTAGCTGCAGCAGTGAGAGATACTCTCCTCTCTCTCTCTTGTACGCTGATCGTTCCTCTTCGCAGTTTCTTTTAGCGTTTTAAAAGACCTCACTAGCTTTACTTCATCCCAGAAGATATGATGGTTTGTTCCACTGTGACTCAGACTAAGAAAAAAACTGCTTGTATGTATCATTGCTCTATACTTTCATTGCGTAAATTTCCTTCTCTTTTTCTGTTTCTGCCCTATTTCCCTAAAACAATAACATCTTTAAACTGGCCTTGAACAGTAAAACATAGTTTTTTGAAGCATTCGACTGATTTCTGAGTGATGACTGAAATCTTAGACTATAAAAATACACATTGCCTCCCTTTACTACCCCTCTGTGCACCCCTGTATCACCCCAATTACCCATTTCTGACTTCCTCCTTGTTCTCTTGTCAACCATCATCTTATGAAATGTCAGCGAAGATCTGCCATGACTTTTTATCCGAAACTAGGAAATGCACGGGTATTTACAACGTGTATGAGTTAAGTTTATTATAAAATAAACGAAAGCTTGAAACCTTTCTTTGACTGAATCATGAAGAATGATACAAATTCAACATATCCAAAGCAACACTTCCCCGCCTCCTCTTCTCTTCCCACTGTCCCCTTATTTCTTTTGGCTTCCCTGTTCTTTTCCTGTCTCCACCAGAGTCTTTGGAGAGGTAATCCCCAACCAGCAGTTCCCTATTCCTTGCTTTGCTCTCTCTCTTTCTCGACTCCCCTCCCTTCGTCCCTCCTCTCCCCTCCTGCTCTCTCTCTCTTCCTCTCGCTGGGTGCCAGAGCTCCAGTGTGAGAGAGCTCTAGTTCCAGCTGGCCTCCCCACTGCGCTGCTCGAATGGCGGACTCTTCTCTTAACCACTCCTGGCCCTCCTTCTCCAAACTCTGGATGAAGAGATGGTCCTTCAAAAGAGGTACTGCTTTTACATGGTTGCACTTTAGGCGTTTTTGGTTTGTTGGATAGAACAGAGGGAGCACTAAGTGCAACTGGCAGAGAGAAGAGGTCATCGTCCAGTAGAGGTCGTGGACTGGATGTGACCTCAGGATAAGAGGATGTGTTATCTGTTATTTACCATCTTCACCTGATTGGGGCGTGTGGTGAGTGATGGTTGCTGTGTATCAGAGGAGTTTTTTGCAAAGTTCAATGAGTCATTTCTATCCCAGCATTGTACAAGATGAGAGAAGATAGGAAATTCACCGTGCACCTATACTTTGATTTTTCGATCATTGTTCTGTAATAATTTGGTGTGGCAATACTGCTACAGTAAATGTAGAGTTAATGTGGTTTGGTGTGATTTTACAGTTTTCCCACTTAATCCATTAAGAAAAAAATCCCAAACGTTCACTTAGAAAAGACTGACAAATGGAGTTTTATACATCCAACTCACGCAACAACTCATCTTTTCCTGTTCATCCTTCTCTGTAACACGCAGCGCTTGAATTATTTCACGCTGTCTGTTTACATGCTGTTATCTTCAGAGGAATATTACTTCTTTTTTTTTTGACATAAAGAAGCCGTGTTGGATGCTTCCATTTTGCTTCAGTCGTGGTGTTTGTGGAGCTTGACGCTTTGAAACAGTAGTCGGACGAATTCCTGATCAAAGAGGATCTGTGAGATGACAGTTGTTTTGATGTGCGCTTCGACCTCAGATCTAACGGCCTCTGTGCTCTGTTTTCAACAGCACACAACATCTGTCACACACACACAAACACACACACACACGACAGACCCACACTTGCACAGCAGTCGGTGAATCATCCAGGTACTGAACGGTCGTTGTGACCTTAATACAAACACTTCATTTGAAGGTTTGAACAATATATTTATGTTAGATGAGTTACATGTGTGACTTCTATTGTCACCTGTGTTTTTGTAGCTGGGTGATATATGAGGTCAGTGTGTGTGTGTGTGTGTGTGTGTGTGTGTGTGTGTGTGTGTGTGTGTGTGTGTGTGTGTGTGTGTGTGTGTGTGTGTGTGTGTGTTGTGTGGCCTCTGGAAGATACAGATGGAGCACCATACGCACTAAAGCTAAAACAAATGGAGATGAATGTTGATTATGGTGTGTGTGTGTGTGTGTGTGTGTGTGTGTGTGTGTGTGTGTGTGTGTGTGTGTGTGTGTGTGTGTGTCTGTCATCAACATAAAAAGGTGTAGTGTATTTGCTGAAAACTCATCTTTTGGCAAATAGACTTTTTCTAAATCTCTGAGCTTTGCCATAAACTCATTATGTCAATTACAAATAGTCAACTGACTATCATATGATGCCAGAGTTCCTCTTGTGATTGTCATGTCGCTTTTCAAACGCATGTACAGTACGCTCTGTGGTGAACATGTGCCCTCATTTCCTTCTTCCTCACATTTGCTTAAATGTCTTCCGTTTCACAGAGCTCATCAAACACAAACAGGGCCGCGGCTGAATCTGTCATTTACATTCTGCATGAGGAAAACAATTTTTTTTTTATAGATTTAAAGTATTTAAAGTTGTTTACTTTGTTAGAAATCACTGTTGTCATTCAGTTTGATTAAGAATACATTATCATTAAGTACAATTATCACAAACATAGTTTTTAGTTTTTACTTAAACACACTTAAAAAACAGCTTAAGTTACATAAATTCAGTAAAATAGATGATTTATTGTAAGTCAATTTTACTTTTATAGCCCAAAATCAAAACTTTGTCTCAAACAATCTGTTCAGTATACGTATGACACCCTCTGTCCTTAACTTTGACTAGAAAAGGAAACCCTTCAACAGAGTAGACAAAAGCTACAGTTGTAGAATCGCGATGCAGACAAAAGAGGAACAATATTACAAATTAAAAAAAAGTTATATAAAGTACATGAATTATGAGATGTATTAGATATTACGTGACAATGTGTTAATGTAATTAAGTCATGTATTAGTTGATAATAGTTATTGTAGCAGACCAGCCTTTGTTATGTAGAGCCAAACTGCGGGGGAAACCGCTGACTATGACAGTGCCAAAATGGTTATGGAGACACACACACACACCTGAGCACACACACAGCGACCCACACGGATGTTTCGTCCTTGTTTGATGTATAAGCAGATATGCGAGGCCAACCATAAAAGGCTGTGGCGGCACCGCTGGACAACATCAAGCAGCAGTGTCTGTCCCCGAGTGTCTGAGTTTACACTTAACACGAGTAGGATTTGAACGCAAACAAAAAATCCTCCTCCAGCGGGGACACTGCCATCCCCGCAGCCTCGGGGGGTGATTTAGTAATATAGAAAATAGATCTACAGTGTCTGTCTGTGTGTTTATGTGAGAGCATCTCTGGCTGTGGAGTGGATGCTGTTGGTTTATGGCGAGACATGGTGCAGGACTCAAAGTGTGGCCTGTCTGCTTTTGATCTCACTGCGCAAACAAAACCTGAGGCCCCACAAAACAATCTTCACACACACAGACACTAATTAAACACTCACAAATATGATTGGAATGATCTGCAAGAAAAGCCATATTGTTGCAGTTGAATAGCAAGGTCTCGGTCGCATAAACAGAAATGCGGATCTGCCTTCTAGATGTCAGAGATGAGCTTTTCATATTGCTCACAGTGGGATAACGTCCATTGATTTTAGTGGCAGCCACAGGATATGCATGTCCATAATTCAATGTAATGTAGATTGCACAATGGATTATATCATATATTTGAATGTTTTTAAAGCTTAATCAAATGTAATATTGAATTAGATTCCCTCAGTGGAACATTTCAAAGCTTCTATTTCATTGATTTTGTGCTTTACAGCACAATATATGCTACTAGCATGTTTCTGTATCATCTCTTTCATCATTCCTTCATCACTGAAATCACAGATGTGACCTGACATAGCGACAGCAAGTATACCTGTTCACACTGATCGTTGTGAATCAGAAAATCAACCTCCACAGGGGAATAGAAACAGGGAAAAATCTATTCAAGGAGAATTGAGTCAGTGCCTGTGGAGCCATGCTGGCTTAGGGGAAGGCTCGGATTCACAGGAGCCCTTATGAAATGAGGCTTATGTAACGTGTTGTAGCGGCGCTCCCCTCCTCAGATGGGCATGCCGTGGCTGAAACCCTCACAGCGAACATGACTTACTCAGACGCCTTAACAGACTTTTCAGACACCACGAGACACTGATACTTTTTTTCATTTAAGTGAAAAGTAAGAAATGTTATATTAGCACTTTTTTACCTCAAATATGTGGCACCAAGCGCCATACTGTACAGTTACTTCATATAGCATGTATTTAAATTACATTATTTACCACAGGCAAGCGGGCTGCTGAAAGCTCAATAAGAGAATAATCTCCAGCTCTCCACCACTGATATGGAGACGACTGCTGGCTCATCATGCAGTGTGCAGAGATGGCAGTGGTTTGTGGCATCATGTGAAGGAATCTGCTTCTGAAATGGAAATGTAAAGAAGCCTCTGGTGAGAGGATGGAGCACGGGGCTGTAACTGAGCTTCTCTTCCATTGCTGGGGTTGATTACACAGGTGTTGTGCAGCTGCTGAAATCAGCCACGTCTGCCTTTCTTTGTGTTCCTTTTCTCTTCATGGTACTGTCGGGAAATGTTCATAACTCACAAACATCACGTCCATTATCTTTCAGCTTCGGAGTGCAAGCCATGTAGTCAGCCCTGTGGGCCTCCCAGTGCCCAGCTCAGCGTCCAGCCTCATGCTCCCAGCGGGACAGGATCCTCCTCCTCCTCTTCCTCACTATCCCCTGCCTCTGCCATTGAGGATGTCTTCTTTAGTAGCATCAATAAAGACCAGGTAAAGCGCTTTAATTTTGATCTGGATATTTTCAATTTAGCTTCCATTTCATTTTCAGCTGCATGGCTGTTGGGATGGCAAATTCTGTCCGACTAAGATATCTCAATATTTAATGGATGGATATAAATTTGTTTCAGACATTCATGGTTCCCAAATGATGAATCCCCATGACTTTTAATTCTGCACCACCACAAGACCTTATTTTTAGAAAAGCCATCCAAAACTATTGAATGGATTGCCGCAACATTTGGTTCAGACATTCATCTCCCTATGGGATGCATTGCAATAACTTTGATTATTTTTACTTTACATCAAAAGGTAAACATGTATTCATATGTCAATGTAGATTATGTCCAAATACCTGCAAAACTGACATTCCCATCAACTTCAGCTGTACTTTGTCTTTATAGAAAAATATCAAATGTTAGCATGCTAACATTCTAAATAAAATCAACATAGTACCTAAAGATTAGCAACGTTAGCATTGTCATTGTGAGCCCGTATTAACAAAAAAAAGGAAATAAATACGGCATCACAGAGCTGCTACATGGCAATATACTTACTTGAGTTAATTGACTTTTGGATTGTAGCTGATGTTCTGAAAGCCTTTATCCACTTTCTGTTCTCCATGTCTATCCTTGTACTTCTCTCTCTCCTCTGCTTTTGAATCCTACACCTTTCTGCCTCCTTTTCTGACTTGCAGGATGCGTGTTCAGAAGTCAGCGACTATGACTGCCCCTGTGCGGACGTGAGCAGCAGTCTGGAGAACCTGCTGGGCCTCAGCCCTTCCCTCAGAGACTCGGAGTACTTTAAAGACCTGGAAGGAGGGATACCGGAACCACAGTTGACTGCATCCACAGTAACCACAGACCCAGAGAGCAAAACCCTAACTGTTGGCCTCCATGTGTCCCTAAACTCGGACAATCCTGCCATCAACCAACCTGTTCAGACTTCTTTGAGCACACACTGCGCTCCGGTCAATGCACTATCTTCTTCCCCCTTCTATTTACACCCTGCAGAGGAACTTCATCAAAACTTTGTGGTCACTCAGCTTAATCCGAAGTTATTGCAAGGTTGCATCATTGACAGCGGTGATTCCTCACGCCCGGCTGTAGGGCTCAGCTTGACAATTAATCTGAATGGACTGTTGGGATCAATGGAAACAGCAAAAGGACTAACAGAATCAGAAGAAGTGAAGGAGCAACTCACTATGGAGTTAGACGGAGAGCCAGACCTGGACAGCTTTCCTATTCTGGTCAGATCCATGTCAACGTCTCGGAGGCACAGCTGGGGTGTCCCTGTGTCCCCCATCAACCTGGGGAGGAGGTAAGATGATAGGTGGTTGTAAAGGACGGAGAGAATTGAAGAGAACAATATCATAAGGATAAATACGCCCAAACCTAAATCTAAACCTACCTAGCTGAATCTAAAGTGCTTCATATGTCTCAGCTGAGCTCAGTGTTTCTGGTGGTTTAGTTGGTTGTTCTTTCACAGCGTGGGTGAGAATATAACCGGTGCACCGAAATACTTGATGAAAGCATAACCAGAAAACAACACAAAAATACATTCATGTCCGAGAGTGTCTCGCTCAAATGTTTTTTGCGGTTAGTTGATACTTGTCACTGAACCCTCTGCTGTGTGTGTGTTCGTTGCTATGCTGTGCTGCCAGACTGAGTCTGGATACCATGGCCATGGACAGCGATGGAGAGAGAGAGGATGATGAAGAGGGACAGAAAGGTATCTTCCAGTCCAACCAGCAGACCTCCAGCTGCACAGCATGTCCTGGAGAGAAGACAGATGGCTCCAGGCCAAGGGCTCCCTGTCCAAGAGCCAGAGTCACTAGCATGGTAATAAAGCAATGGCGACACATTATACAGATTATTGTCAACAAATCTTACTTCAAGACCAAAATGGCAGCTCCATAGCCATTGGTTTCCACTGAAGACCGATACATCCTTAAATACAGGTCACAAATAAAATGAAAAACATTTACTTTAATTTTAAATAAAAAGGCTAAGTAATTTTCTTAAAGTTTTTAGCAAATCTTGCTCAGACAGGAGGATAACATTTGTTATGATATGATCATTTACAGCAACGGGACAGTGTATGTGGGATTGACTCAACATAAACTACAGTGAGTGTGTGTTCATGATAATGAAGGAATATGTCACCCAGTGTAACAGTTTGGCTGATGGATGAGTATTTTTATATTTTTTGGCCAACAACGTAACTCTCATAAATATATATCAGGCTTTTGCTACAGATGATAAAGATCCAATCATTGTTGTTGT
Organism: Taurulus bubalis; assembly: GCF_910589615.1. Classification (NCBI taxonomy): domain Eukaryota; kingdom Metazoa; phylum Chordata; class Actinopteri; order Perciformes; family Cottidae; genus Taurulus; species Taurulus bubalis. Next base: position 19,550,110 of record NC_136595.1, on the reverse strand, counting down.
TCTTTCATGCAGTTTGTTGACAATAAGGTAAGCTAATCTCCAGATGTATCCTTTAACGGAATAAGGTTGATAGTTTGATGGTTGGCCACAGCTTGGATATCTGACACTAAATAATAAAGGGCAGAGTCTTTGTGATATGTGCACAATTATAAAAATAACTAAAACAAGTGTTGCAACATAAATTGCCAACTCATGAAGGCCGCTAGAGGTCAAAGTTATCATGATGAGTGTTTCAGCTGTATATTTGGGGGTAGAGGTAAAGCAGATCAAATGTGCCTGAATGTACATGTGTGTTTACCCTTCAGTGCTTTCAGGCCGGTGGTGTGCCCGGCAGGCATCTGTACTCCCGCTCAGAGATCCTCGCCACAGATGAATGTTCCCGTGCTGCACACATTTCTCGTGTTGTGCAGACGTCCAAACAGGCTGCAAGGGCAGCAGGAGGTGCGGCAGAGATTTTGTGCACGTAGAGCACATGTTAGTTTCTGTGTTTTGCACTCAGCAGGCAGCAGTTTTCATCATATTTCACCTTTTCATCTTTCTCTTCTGCAGCAGAGGAGTTTGACCCTGAAGAAAACTTACATTCTTCCGAAGGACACAGCCATATGTAAGCCTGAACATCAATTGCATCTCCAGTTTGAGTTAGACTACCCGCCACTTTATGACTCGCAATATGTGGTGGAATATCGATTTCATTTCCAGAAGATGCCTCAGACTGACTGGCAGCTCAGGTTTAATGATGCTTGAAAGAAAGAGAGAAAAAAGATTCTTCTCTGGTTTGATCCACAGGAGGCAACTTGTGATCACTTGTGTCCTGTAAATTATACCTATAGCTTTTGAATGGTTCAGTGCAATAGTTCACGTACTGTCCTGTAGTTGTAAATTGTCATAGTCTGGTACTCCCACATAACGGGGGGGCTCCCCATTCCCTCCTGACATTTCTGCTCCATGTCATATGTCTGCAACCTCCTCCTCCCACAGTCCTCTTGCCCAGCTCCTTAGATGGCCCCTTAGCATGGGTGTGTGTGTGTGTGTGTGTGTGTGTGTGTGTGTGTGTGTGTATGTGCGCTCTGGTGATTGTGTGGACGCAGCAGACAAGGGAGGACTCTTCCCTAAATCACAGTTTGACACCTCGCTCCCAGCAATCTCGCCCTTCCTCCTCTCCTCTCCTCACCTCACCTCTCCTCTCCTCTCATCTCCTCTCCTTTCCTTTCCTTTGGCAGCCCCCACTCAACCTCAGTGTCTTGTTTGTCTTAGGCTGATGGTACAGAAAGTTCTGCAGGAGCTAAAGCTGTACCATGGGTAAGTAAACAGGAGAGGGAGGTCTGCTCGCTCAAACACTCGTCCAACTATTCAGAGCAGCAGCAGAGCCACATTGTGTCCCGGGGGAGCACTGCACTGTGTGCGTGTGTGTGTGTACATGTATGTGCATGCATGTTCTGGGCAATGTGTTTGCATGTGCCTGTTTGGCCCCTGTGACAGTATTCCACCATCTCTTGAAAGTCTGTGGAACACAAGAGTATTTCATTTTTTTGTTCACAAAATCCTTTGTTGACGTTGAGCTCACTTGACAATGAAACCCAGCTGACCGAGTGAAACACATCAGTTAAAAGTGCACTGCCGGCTACACCATGTTATACTCTCAGATTGTCTATTCACTTGAACTGCTTTACACTTCTCTTATGGTTATCTGTGGTAATATTGAAAGTGAGTCTCTCTCAATGAAACCGTCTCATTGTCCTCCACAGAGAGAAGGAGAGGAACCACAGATCAGACAGCAAAGTTTCAGGGAATGTCACTTGGTCCGAGTTCCTCGATGAGTTCCTCCATGAGTAAGTACCTTTCTTATCGTTGTTACCTTATCACTAAAGGGTAGAAGTTTTGGATGAAAATTTAAATGTCCACATAGGGTTGATATATTTGGTGAATTTGCATAGAGCTGTTTTATTGGCTAAGTATGGTTAAAACCAAAAGGTGTCAAACATGAAGTGTCTGTACAGTGAAAACTGCTCTTGGGGATGCAATGATGTGGTTTCTTTTCATTGAAACATTACAATTAATTTCAATTCGTTCACATATTGAACGTTTGACATAAAGAATTTCATGTGTGTTGATTTTCAAATTGTCAATTACAAAAGAGTGTCACCATTATGACAAATATATATATATATATATATATATATATGAATATATGTATATATATGTACATACATATATATATATACATATATATATATATATATATATATATATATGTATATATATATATTATAACTTGCACAAGACAGACACTGTCTTTTCTTGACTAAAGCCTTTTTTTTCTTCTTTTTTTTATCCGATCAAATAAACTACATTCTGTAAATATAATCATCATCAAATATGAGCATGAGATGATTACATTCCGGCAGATTCTATTTCTGTATGTTTGTATTTCCTTAATTTATTGGTGTGTATTCCATTTTCTGCTCCTTTGAAAAGTAATGGAGAGGAGGAGGATCGTTCAGAGAAGGTGGAGAAAGGCACCAAGGTGAAGAGGACCCTCAGCTCTCTGAGGAACAGGGTGACTGGCTCTTTCAATAAAGATAAGGTAACCTATACCACAGAGACATGGTGCACAATGTCACATTGCAATGGAATACATGAACTGATTATCATTCACAATTACCAAATCCTGAGGTGTAAACAGTTCCCCGGTGTGCATGTTGCTTTACACACAAGTCACTAATCCACTTACACAAACCCTGTTATATATCCTGCCTCTGACAAGGTTATGCAATGTAATACCCAGCCATGCAGTATGCCAAAGAGAAAGAGAACACACACATTTGCATGTAAAAACCTCCCCCTGTGTTTGCTCTTGTTCCTCTGCAGGGTAAGAACCGAGAAAAAGAGCAGCAGAGAGAGAGGGGGAAGGAGCGGGAGACTAAAGAGAAAGAGAAAGTGTGCAGCAGAAGCAGCAATGGGCATTATTTGGTGCCAGGCGCTTTCTCCAGCTGTGCCACCTGCTCACTGTGCAGCAAGACCCTACAGAGAAAGCATGGCCTGCAGTGCATGTGTGAGTAACGCCACAACCACAGGTGTACACGCACCCACGCTCGTTCTCAGCCTGACACACACATGCACAGGTGCTCCTCTCACACACAAATGCACGCCTGTTTAAAGTCACGCTACTGCATGCATGCTCACTCAACCACTTGTTGGAGCACTCAAGCATACCGGCAAAAAACCCGCAGTGTTCCCAATCTCATATTTTGCACCTTTAATACGCTAATGACATATTTGTTATGAGGCAGATTACAGTATTATAAATACACGGCATAATATATCAAGTTTTCACTTTGTCTTCACAACTATTTTACAAACCAGGAAGTGATCACCACAGTACATGACATTTATCATATTGACTGTGGCTTTTCACGTTTCTGCTGTAAATAAGATGGTGTTCCCCTTCAGTTCCTCTTTAAACAGCATTTCATCTTCTGGAGACGTCTGCAATTCTCTGCACACTTTGCATGCCTATTGTGGGTTCTGGTTTTGCACAACACAGCTCACTTGTTTAGATGTGTTATCTGATATATTAGTACTATCACCTGATAGATGTTTACGTGAATCCACATCACGACTTAACTTTGTTGCTCTGGCTTGAAATATTCTTCACAATTCCTGTGTCTTTTGTGTGCTGCGTTGCTTTGTCTGGATCAACCACAGCTTTGTGAGTCCATCTGTGGAGTAGACCTACACAGGACATTTCAACATGCCGCGGCTCCTTTGTTTCTATCTCTCAGATGCCACTGATATGCAGCCTGCAGGTCAGCTGATAAACTGCAATACCTAATGAAAAACTCAGGAGTCAGACTGTGATAGTACTTTAAAATACCAGGAGTAATACCTTTTTTATTATAAAATGTGCTTTAAAGTAGAAGCCTCTTATCGATTAAATAATCAAAAGAGCTTAAAGTGATTCAATTGATGGGGTTACATGTGTTGTGTATCTCCAGCATTTGGTAATAGATCCATTGTATGAGACTTTAGAAATTCGCAAATACAGCGATGTAAAAATGAAATGGAGATTAACACAATAGTTTTGTAACATCCCTTAATAACATGTCCTTCAACAGCAGAGCTGATGGCCGATAATTAAAAAAATGATACATTATCGTCCTTCAAAGGAATCATATCGTGATGAAATCATATATATCGAGATATTGTGATAAGCAACTGTCGTCTAAATTCAGATTATCAAGTACATACTAACAACTTTGATATTTGTTGCCATATTGTGATAGAAGATTTCGTCCATATTGCCCAGCCCTATTTGACAGCACGTTTTAATATGATATCCATTTCAAGTAAAGGTCCAAATAAGTAATGGCAGCTAAATGTACTCAGAATATCAACATGTAAAGTACTTATTATGCAGCAACGCACTATTTGGGGTTTTTATCTATAACAATGCATCATAATCTATAAACAGATCATGAATTCAGTAAATAACTAGAAACTGCAGCTGTATGCATAAAGTAGCATTAAATAGAAACACATAGACATGTATCTTATTTTATATCAAAATAAGAATTAAAGTGTTTTTTTTTGTGACGTGATTATAGTTAAAGTCAGACTCTTGTTAATAGTGTGCTTATTAATTAAACCAAATTGTTCTTGAATATTTCACAAGGCAAATGACACCACACGTTCACTGTGCTGCACACTGCACTGCTTCTTTTAGAAAACAATCAGAACACCCACTAACACATCAAGGCATGTCTCTCTGTCCTTCCCTCAGAGATAATTCCCCATTCATCAAGCATAACGGTTTAGAGTGAGGGAGTTACAAATCCTGTATTTTGACACTTAATGTGCTGTTGGTGTACACACACACATACACACACTCGACGCGTGAGAAAACAAGTGAGTGTCCCTTTAATTTGAACCAAGCCCTGTGGGGATTCAGCCGAGAATCAGCCTGTGGAATGCGACGTTTGTACGTCAGAGATTGTTCCCAGTGAGAGTAAGACTCAAAACTTGGACAAAACCAAAAAAATGTGGGACACTCGTTGCTGTTGATCCCAAATGGCCGAACTGTTCTATCTATCTTTCGGACAGACGACACTTCCTTTTGGCCGCAGCTGATCCAGACACACCCGGGTCTCGTCGGAACGGTAAGAGGCAGCTCCAGCAGCGATGGTCTCCAGCGGGATCAGGTGGATCAACTGCCGTTGTTTCCCTCAGTGGACCGCTACGGGCATCCTGGCCGCTAGCTAGACAGCTAGCTACATGCTAACCACAGTTTAACGCTTGTTAAATGTCTAGCGTTACGTCGGGATTGAGTCCGTGTATTAAAACAAAGCCGGGAACCCACTTCTTAAGTGTCTTCGGTATTTAATATCTCACAAATGTGCCCAAGAATTAAATCTCAGTTACGTTTAACGTAACGTTCGCTAACTATTAGCCACGTTAGCGCGTTAGCCTGCCTTCAACTGCTTCTAAACAAGGTTAGTTGGGGAAGCAGTCGGCTTTAATAAACTCAAAGTTATAAAAACACACTGCATCGACTAGCAGTGTGTCTTCGTGTGTTATTGTTGCACAATGTCCCCTTCTCAGTTTCGCTTCATGTGTCTCTTTTTAGAAGTGGCTGGCTGGCTGCAGCTCAACAGGTGATCGCTAGTTTACGTTAGCTTCAGACAACTTCTGCTGTTGAAGTGCACGAGCCTGCTCAGGTGTTGCCCTTTAATACGACGGGGGGATCAAAGGGGTTTAGCGCAACGTTAGCCACATGTACAGTTGGAAGTCGAAGATGTGTAGTTTTATGTTAACTTGTTTTCATCCCGTTGTACTTAACTCAAGAGAACAGGCTGTGGCAGCTAGTTAACTGGCTCGGTGTTATTAACCTCCACAATTATGATATTCTCGATCGTCAAAGTCTTGCTTTTCTTTCTCTTCCACCTCTCTGTTCGGACTAAGCCTTTCTCTCTGGGTCACATGGTGCTAATTGTGCTTGGCAGGTCCGCCGGTGCATAACAGCCCACTCCGCTGACTCTGGGTCTCACCCATCTCTCCCCGTTAGCGCACCACTTCTCCTCGCATCACTGCTCTGCCCTCCAGCGCGCCTGGCTCTCTGGGTGTCTGCCTTTTTTCAAGGTTTAAAGTCTGACTGCCTCCATGTCTCCTCTGGGTACTTCCTGGTAGATGTTCATCTCCAAACTGTTGTCGTCATCATACTTTTTATAGTTTATATTGACCATATTATTAAGCCAGGTGATGGATACAGGTTTCATAAAGGGGGCTAATCAGCAAAGGAGAAATAAGTGTAACATTGTGTAAAATTATAATACGACTTTGACTTATGTGAAACGTTCACTTGGAAGAATACAGCATTTATCTTGATCTAGATTTACTTGTGCCGTAGCTTTCCATTCCAGTATTATCTGGATACTTCTGGTGTTTAATGGTAACCATGACCCTCCTATTTGGGTGAGAAATGTGACCGGGGGAGATGTTTCGCTTCACAGAGAGTAAACATCCCTCTGAGCCCCTGTTTCACTAGATGATGTCATGGTTTAACTGGCCACTTCAGGTTTTGCCTCAAGAGTTGACTTTTTTTTTTTTTTGTCCGTATTGTCCCAGGGAATTAAGAGTAACCTCTTGCATACACAGGACGCAGGTGATGTCAGTTTTTAGCTGCTGTGTGTAAACAAAGAAAAGAAAAGAAAAAGTAATAGCTTCAAAGCAGGGGTTGTGACCTCTTTTCCTCATTTGTGGTTCCAGGATTTTTCAATGAACTGCATCGGGTGGTAGGGGGTACATGGTTTTATTACACAGCAATTATTAGCCTGACCCTACATTTACTCCTCAAATATATTTTAGGGAGTTGATGATAAATGCATTGATAGAAAGACCTGCAAGTCTGACAAAGAAATCACAGATTTCATGAAAAGGATTGTATGATTTTATTACTGCAATAAAAGGTTGCCGCTTGTCTAACAATGCATATATATTTTTAGTGTCTGTGGGCTAAAGGTCCACAGATGAATCAGTTTGGCTGATTAGTCGGAGCCGACAGGATGTTTTACAAACGGTTATTATCGGGCTCTGATAGTGGCTGCGTGACCGCCATCAGTGTCGCTATCGGTGCTTGTGGCAGATGTAATAGTGATACTCGTTACCTCAAGAGGTTGACAGGAGATACTTTTCTAAAACATTACATGTGAACACCAAAACCGTTGGAGCTAACATTGTCAGAGTACAGCATATCAACACTTCTATACTACGCTAGCAACCTGCTGTTGGCAAAATGTGATGCACTTGTGATGTGGTGGTTCACGCTGTGATCTGCAATGTAGAGTAACTGCAGCTAACAACAAGGGGGCAGGGCTTAGTGAAGGGTCAATTCAAGCATTTAAAAATGTACAAATGTTTTGGGAAATGGTCAGTAACGTAAGTGATCAGTATGCACAATTCCTAGTTGGTAAAATAAAACCACCAGTCTTGGAAACTGCAATTCTACACACACTGTCTTGCATTTGAAAGTGTTCAAAGTAATAATAATGAAACAACTTCTAAGTATCCTGTTGTGAGTTAAGGTTTCCCTGGAACAACCTACCCGGAGCTATCAGGAGTTCTGCTGATTCCAGTCTCTTGAATACATATTAGAAAACTTGTATTAATCCCCAGTCGGGAAACTCGTTTGTCACCAAAGTCATACAGACAACAATAGACTCATACAGACAACAACAGACAAGGTTCACAGTGCACAGCAGACACATTACAAAGAACAAACACCAGAAAATGCCATATGAAACAAGACACATGACCGACATCAGAAAGATGATAAGTCTAAAAACCACAACTAAAGGTGTTCATTAAAATGAACTTCTGAGTCCTTTTAAAAACACAGTGTAGTGGCTGACTTTCAAAAGAAACAATCGTTTTTAACTTGGCCCTTGATCTCTTTTCCAAAGTGACCTCTAGTGAGTCTGGGGGAAGGCCAATCACTGAGCCAGCCTTTCTGATAATCTTATGGATCCTGTGGAGGCAACACATGCTCTATTTGGAGGAAGATTTGTAGCATTGGTGATAACTTGTTTCAAATATTTATTTTCATCTTTTTATTAGCTTATTTTCTTCGTCATCCAGGGCAAGCCGAAGAAAATTCTGCTCACTTACCAGTCCGCAGATCGCTGTTGTGCCCAAGGCCTCGTCTGCATTTCTAGTTAATTGAGCGGCTCACTGAACTGTGCAATGTACACCACACGTGTGCTTCTTGTGTGATGGGCTAGTTTCCAGTCAGCAGATGTTGGGTGTGGTGGTGGTTTTGGAGAGGCTAAGTCTCGAGGAGCTCGGTGGAAACCACAGCACTGCTGACATGAGTGAGTGACTAGAGCTTATCACACGGCTCAAGAATGGCAGAGCTGACACGTCCACCTGATGATTTATGACACTATAAACTGGCCTGAGCTGTGCATACTTTAATTTGTTGGTTGTTAATCATTTTCTGGGGTAGAATTTGTTTGGTATTGTGCTATTGCCAAATAGCAAGGTGGTCTGTACTGTAGCTGCAGCGAGTCATTGGGGATAAGGTCTGTGCTATCAGTAAACAGAAAACACATTGTTCTTGCTTATCTTTCGATTTTTCTTCCACAAAGCAAAACATCTTTTGAATGCAGTTTGAGTATAATCACCAGCACAATTAATACAGAAAGAGTTGACTTAAGAGTTCCTCAGTGATGACTTAAAATGATGTGTTTGCAGTGACGTGGCTTTTTGTTCAACCAATCTTTTATCTTTCCTGTTCTTAGCAATTCTTTTCCCAGCGGTAAGATCCCAGTCGGTTTCTGGTCTTTTTTTAAGATGTACCACTCTATTGACTTGATAGACTTCATTTGGCATTGAAGGCTTGTTGTGCATTTTGTCGGAAAGAAACTGGACTTTTGAACATAAATTCAGCAGTTCAGTCTGGACCCGACTCAAAGAGGGCACTGCTGGTGAAGATTATTCAAAAGGCAGTTTCTGTTTTCCTTTCCTCCAGCTCGGCCAGCAATTGTTCATTTATAACTAGAGAGAGGGAGACATAGTGGGTAGTTTTGAGATTATAAACAAAGTGAAATAATAGAGTAAAGTGGTTTGTGCTCTAAAAGGGACAAATATATTACATTAATTCTCTTATGTAAAGGACTTGTATATTTACCTATTCTTTATTCTTCCTCAATTCCCTCGCACACAAAAATGAGTATCTCTCTCTGCTTCGTGCCTTTACTGCATGGGAAGAAGGTTTTTTTGTCATTGTCTCCATTGTACCAGCACACAGAAGGGGAAGGGGCAACAGCGGCCTTTGCAGTAGGCTTTACAGCAGTGGAAGTTGCTAGTATGGATCATGTTTTAACTCTGTTGTTCACAGGAGTGCCACCTTTCATAATAAGCTTTGCAGCCAGATTCAGACAATCCCATAATGTAACACAGTACATGTAAAGGAGAGGAGGATGTTGATTTTTAAAACTAGCATGTTCTCTTTATTACCAGCCATAAACAATAACTACAGGTCGGGTTTGTACTCTTGGCTCACTAATCATTCCACAAGAAGAATGAGGACATTATTTACTGTCATAGAAAGCTGAGCACTTAAGTACGACTGAAAAGATAAAACCACAGAAATCACTGACACATGATTTTTTTTCTCTGATTCTAATTTCAGGCTTTTGGGGTATTTTCCAGTATTGAGTGACCTGCTTGGTGCAGTCAGTTGAAGTCTGCTTTTCCCTAATAGCTGCATTAGATCAGGCTGTTAAACTCGCTGACCCTGTTTCCACTGATCAGCCTCTAAACCGAGAAGCAGCCCTCATTTTAGTGTGTATATGTATTTCTTCCCCTCTATGCATCTGTGTCTGTTTTGCATTGAGGCCATGTGTGTCTTGTTCACGTCAGCCGGGTTTTACATAGCTGGGTTGGGATTAGACTTTGCATAGTGATAACCTTGTTCGTCGGGCCAGCCTTGGCCCTTCGTGAAAGGCTTCTGTTGCTTACCTTATACAGTATGTAGTCAGGCTGAAAGATTGCATTGTTTTGTTTTACAAGTGTTTTGTCTTTCCAATAATTGGGTACAACACGGAGTGGAGAACCTAATGCCTCTGTGGCATGTTTTTCCAAAACGACTGTGTTAATCAGCAGAGATTCAATCAGTCATGTCATTGAAACCCGACAGCAGTAGCTTTGTTTTCCATACAGAGAGAAAAGTGAACAAAAAGAGATAAAGGGAGTTCCTGGCCAGTCTACAGTGCGACTTTTAAAAAAAATCTTGTTTGTGTCAACAAACGGAAGCCATAGAGTTACTGCTGCAGCTGAACCACTCTCATTGAACCAGAAGGGATTCTGTGACTAAGAATACATGTCTAAAAACAAATACTTGACTTTGTGATAGTTGATAGCGGCAGCTGGAAAAGCCATGCCTCCAGGCTTTGTTTGAGTTACAGCCTTTTACTTTTAAGACTGCCTTCAGGGAGCTGTTGGCTTTGTTTTGAAAATTCAAACTTTGTTTACCGTTTTTATTTTTCCTGTACATATTCAATCCAGAAGCCACCACTGTTGCCTCTGTATTGTATACTCTGTAGCTATTGCAACACTGACACTGCGTTCCTGTCCTGCTGTGTTTTTTTCAGATTGTGCTGTGAACGTTCACAAGAGCTGCAAGTCTCTGCTGGGTGAGTGCACCAGCAGCAGGAATAAGGTAAACACTACAATGGAGCATAGATAAACCGGGACTAAGGCTTGGCTATAGGGAAGTCACCCGAGTACAGAAGTCTATCTCAGAGCTAACTTGACATCAAGGACTTTTATGGTCCTTTAATAACATATCAACCACGGCAGTCATCGCCTTTATCACAATCCTGCCACAGGTGAAGGATTTGTTGTGTATCGCTACGAGTTGTGCCACTAAACAAAGCCTCTGTTGCCGCATTTGAAAGTCTCATGAAAGGTTGCTGTGGACTCTGATAAATGGCGCTTGACAATACACATTTTACCGACTGACAAGCTTGCACCGCAAATGAGACGCACACGTTTGTCATTTACATTCGTTAAAAAACCTGTGGTACCTGTTTCTCATTAAAATAGTATATTTCTGTCTTTTTATTGGCCTTGTTTAATAACCGTGTGCGAGATGTCTGTGTATTTAATTGGATAGAAATTTAAACAGGTTTACAAAGTGACTTTGTTCTCAAATGTATGTACATATTCTTTGACCCTTTAGCGCACGACTCAGAGCTCTGCCCTAATACCTTCCCTTCTACTGTGTTCTATTATTTAACATATACACGGTATATACACATATACATTCTCAGACATTGAATCAGTAGTACAGACAATTCATTTTAATTGAGTTAAAAAACAGACAAAATGTAAGAACAAAGGCAGTAATAGTAAACTTCAATTGTGACAGAAAAAATATTTTCAATATTAATGACTATGCTACATTGCAAACTTTTAATTTGTTTAACGTCACTGAATATGAGAATTTTCCAAACTTTTCTGCAACATTTTGTTGTCACTATCAAACTGAAACTTCAACCTCAGTTCTTGCTTTCTCCATGGATCCCATGTGTTATGCTTTGTAGTTACATTTTGAGGTGGTACACATTAACTACCGGGAAACCCTCTATGGAGCAGTAAAGTGTAGCTACTGCACCACCTCAGAGAAGCAGAAATCCAATTTTGTAATGGAAAGTTGTGCGTTCATTTAAGGACAGGGGCATTTAAGACAACTCTATTGAAGATGACATGTCTCTGTCCATTCTTATGAAACTGCCTGAGATGGACGTGGCTTGCTAAATAGCATGTAAGCCGTGTTGCTGTAAACAAAGTACAGTAAGAGTGTGCACTCTTTGGGCATTTTGTAATCTGTCACTCAGCTGACAAATAAATGCTCTCTTACTTCATTTACTCCACACAGAGAGATTCTTCGCAGAGGACTTGCTCATCAGGATCTCCAAATCTTGGTAAGCAAAACGTGCATGTGCAGATATACACTTTGTACATCCCACTCACCACAGTATCAATTGAAGTACATTGATAGATAGCAAGATGGTTTAGTCCCTGTGTGTCAAATTAAAATTCAGGATTCCGCTCTGGTGGTTTGCAGATGATGAAACGGATGAACTCTTATGACCTCTGTAGATGGACTTGTCCTCTTTCTTTCTCTTCCTGTATGTGTGGGTCCTGGTCTCTGTGGTTTATGTGTGTCTGCTTCCACACAGAGTGTAGAGGAGGTGATTGGCCTCCAACAGGCTGTCGGCAAAGGTGATGATTGGCCATTGTTGACAAAATTCAGGAGCTTTGCCTCTGGTTCAATTATTGTCTCAAGCCAAGATAGATTTAGTAATTTTGTACCATTTATATAAAGTAGTATATACACATTCAAGGGCGCAGCCGCCTCACCAGGCTCTAATACAAATACTTGCTGCTATTTCTTTTAACATTAATGTTGTATGTTTATTTGCAGGATGGCCCCGGAGGCTCTGTATATTATTCCGTTCTTTATATGTCTGTAATGACAAGTATGACAATACAAGCTTTTTACTTTAGTGAAGTTTGTATACACAAAGAGAAACTAAAGGAAGCAAAAACAAAAATCTGATCTTTGCAAATTATTTGTGTCGGATCAGTTTCTTGTACTTAATAATAGGTTAGATTAAAGGTAATTTGACCTGTTAAATGTGCAGTGTGCTCTCAGTCATTATCATTAAGTGATCCATCAATTGTAACATTCAGCAGGCCCTGTTGCACGTGATTGAACCTGCAGGTGACATGAGCGGCTGCAGCAGCAGCTTAAGTTAATCTCCTATAGCAGTTGTTATTCTACTCTGAACAGCTGGAGTCCTGTCAGGCACAACTGATTCCTCCTCTAGTTCTGCTCTGGTCAATCAGTAGCTCGTGCAGGGGGTCGGGAAGTGAGGAATTGAGGAAAAGTGAAGAATCAGAAAATTGGAACAAGAGAGATCGGACATTAAGGATCTGGGCGGGTCGCATACAGTATATATATAAACCAGGCTTTGTGTCATCCTCTGCTTTTTGTAGTTCACACCAGTGAGGGCACATCCCTCATTGCTTTTGCAATGACAGCTGCTCCTGATAATAACTTCGACGCAGATTATTGATTCTTAACTACAAAGCTCATTCTGCCACTCTGTCTAGTTTGAGAAGTTCACAATGGAGCTAGCAGTTACCAAAGCCACTACCCAAACCACAGGGGCCTCTAAAGGTTGCTCCAGGATTGCTAAACTATCCTCCTCTTCCTCCACTTCATCTTTGGGTCTGTCCAGACATGTTGGTGTTCGAGTGTTGATGCACCGCGACCTGACCACCTGCAGATTCCTCCGATCGCTGCCTAGATTTTGGCAAAAAAAATACTTTGGTGGACTCCGAGAGGAGACAAACAAACAGCCGCCCAGCTCTTCGTCTTCTTTTCGCCTGTCATCTCCATGCTCTCGCTCGTCACTTTGTTTCTCCGCATCTTCTTCCTCTGTGTCCTCTCATTTTCTCCTTTCATCCGTCTCTCGTTTTTCCTCCCCAGCGCTCAGAGACAGAGAGTGGGAGCATTTGGGCCTAGCCTCATCACAGGCCCTGGATGGCCACCCAGGACTTCATAGCACCCCAGGCATGACCATCAGTTTGTGGGGAACAAGCACTCAGTCGCCTGCCGCCCATACCACCAGCTCCACCGCATCTTCCAGCCGCCGTCACCACAACAGCTCAGGGTGAGTATCTCTGTCTTGCAAGTTGGACTTTTTCCACTGAAGGCCTTGGTTTTGTGCAGAAGACTTATTCTTTATTTCTCTCTTTCATTGTATCTGTTACCCTTTAAAAGAAAAAGAAAGATGGCTCCTGAATGACAGGATTCCTTTTTACCTGAAGTTTAAAAACCACTAGAAAAAATGTGCTATATTTCTCTTAAATCGATAATTTTGTAGATGTTTACAGGACATGCTGTATGTTAATGCAGGATATTTTTAGATTCTTTGATGCTGAAATACTATTTTCTCTGTGCAATCGTGAGATGTATATTTATAGTTGACATATCAAGGCAAGCTGTCTTTTATAATATAACTGCCTTATGTCTGAGTCTAGACGGATCTCAGAACTGGACTACTTTTCTGCTGCATCTCTAAGAAAATAGGAAACGAGATGGGAAGGCGTGGGAGAGGGAGAGAGTCAGAGGCATAGCGAAGTTGTAAACAAGAGGAGAAGACAGGGAGTCGTAGATGGGCAACAATAAGTAGCTGCCTGGGTTTATTTTTTGTAGTTAATTTTATGTCACTGGACCTGTAAATGTACATGTTAGCTTTATTTTAGGCTACCACAAGCTAGTGGGATTACATTTGTCTCAGTGTCAGCATGTATGCCACCTTGGACTTGTGGTTGTCGTCCCTCAGATCCCTCCCTGGGGAGATGGATGAGACAGATGCTCTCCGCTCCAAACGCTGCAATGAAGACGCCATTTCCCTCGCTCCCTCGACCACCGAGTCCATCATCGTTGAAGGTGAGTTGACTCACTGAGGAGGGGATTGAGCTCCGATTTTGAAAGTCCCACGTTCCGCATTCGGTTGTAATTGCACATTCAGTTGCAGAGTTAAAGCGTGTCTTAAGGGAGTTTTCTTAAATCCAGGGAGTAGGGTGTGCGGCGTGTATTTTGTAGAGTCAGGGTTGACCTCACCCTGTCTCATTAAGTTGTAGTGTGTGGGAGAGGAAGACAGGCGAACTCGCTGACTATGTACAAAGAGCTACTGCACCATCTTTTTCTCTCAGCTGCCCTGTTGTAAGGTGTGTTGTTTATCAGGCACAGACTTAACATGCAAGAGCTACTGCTCCCCAGTACTCACTGAGGAGCATGTGGATTAGTATTTGCTTTACAGTATATTATATACTTTTATTTATCCCCAAGGGGAAATTTAGTGTGGCGTAGCAGCCATTTACACAGAAAATAAGATAAGATATAAAAACAACAGGGATGAAAGATATATGCAATAATAATACTAATAGAATAAAAATAACAACAACAACAATAAAATAGCTGTATGAAAGAAAGAATAACAGAGTATTAATTTAGGAATTAAATTAACTTAAACAGTAGAAGTGCAAGAGTGCAAGTATGTATGTGCATATTAAGGTGTAAATAAAAATAAAATAACAACAAACAATAGGAGAGTGCAAAAATGCAATAAATGTATATAATATGATATGTTAAGTTATAAAAAAGCTATAAAAAAAAATCAATAAATAATTGACTGTCTGAATGAACCCTAATAAAAACTTGGATGCTTCACAGTTAGTAATTGGAGACCTTTTTATAAGGGAATTATCTCTTGAATATCATTGTTCATCTATGAATGCTACAACATGTAGAGAATTAAAGTCATCAATAATGCAGACTTGAGTTACTTTTGTTCATTAGAGGAAACAAGATCCATTCATTTCAGTCATCAAACATTTTGAGGGAGTTCGAGAGTTGGTTTCACCTTAGTAATGCCGAGAAAGAGCTGTACTATCCAGGCTGTATTCTTCCAGGGCTGCTGGCTCTCTTGCTCTCCTTGATGATTTCAGTGAAAGCACTGATCTGAACATGGACTCCCAATTCTGTGCAATTTCCCACCATATTGGAAGCCAACCTTTTGTGTATTATAATACTTTAATGTGTCATCCTCTCCTCTCAGATGCTCACTATGCAGCAGTGCGGGCTGATCTGGAGTCTGATGCTCAGGACTTGGAAGTAGAGTCATGGAGTTTGGCGGTTGACCAGTCGTTTGTTAAGAAGCACTCAAAAGAAATGGTGAAGCGACAGGATGTGATTTATGGTAAGTGTGACTCCTTCGGTCGCGTTCACACCTGAGGAGTAGCTCATTGGTTGGATAGTTTTGGTGAACTGTCATCCCGGCTCATCAGTGCTAAACACAATGGCAGGGGAAAATGAAATTCAATATATTGACATACATTTGACTTTTAATTAAAAGCGACCTCGCTTTTCACATTCCGAGAACATTGTTATTGTAGTGTCTTTTTTTTCCACCTGGTGCCTATATTTCCCACAATGCCATCGACTACTGACTGCTTGATTCAGGCGTGTTATGCTTCTAGCTACTACTGTAGCTTTGAGCAAAGTGGGCACTCAACCTCAGTTTTTAGTGACATCACTTCAGGCAATGTATCAAGTTCACAAAGCTCCCTCAGGATCCACAACATGCTAAATACAACATATTTAGTAATATGTGGTGGAATTCCCGTTATACATTTTAGGACTATTTTTAAGGAACCACGTTAGCAAGTTGTATGACAAGGAAAAAACATAAGGAAACTAGATTAAGAAAGGTTTGGATGACATAAAGCACCTGTTGTGAGCCCGTCCATATCATTACAATGCCTTATCCATGTATGTGTTTTTAAATGGCAAAACATAAACGTGTAACTTAATTTCCTTGCACAGAGCTCATGCAGACAGAGATGCACCATGTGCGAACACTGAAAATAATGCTGCGTGTGTACGTCCAAGAGTTGAAGGAGAACCTCCAGATGGACTCTGGCAGGCTAGACTGTCTGTTCCCCCGTTTGGAAAACCTCCTCGAGCTTCACACACATTTCCTGTCTCGTCTCAAAGAGAGGCAGCGTGAAAACCTTGTTTCGCCCAGCGACAGGAACTACGCTATCAACAGAGTGGCAGACATTCTGATTGCACAGGTAGGGAGGAGATGCATAGAACTCTCATGCATACAAACACCCAGCATGACATTTTTCTGATCACATAAAAAAACTAAAGGAGAAACACAGACTGCAAAAACAGAACAGAGAGATAACAGTTTTCTTTATTCTCCAGTTTTCAGGTGAGATAGGAGAAAGGATGAAGGACAGTTATGGAGATTTCTGCAGTCACCACACGGAGGCTGTCAACTACTACAAAGAACAGCTGCAAAACAACAAAAAATTCCAAAACGTCATACGGGTAAGACACATCAGTCTCCTGGTTTTTGATATCCGATTTAATCCACACAGTACATCTGTAACGGAGTGGTGGGGTGCTACAATTAAATGCCCCTTTTCTTCTCAGAAAATCAACAACCTCTCCATTGTGCGGAGGTTAGGAGTGAGCGAGTGCATTTTGTTGGTGACGCAGCGCATCACCAAGTACCCAGTCCTAGTGGAGCGCATTCTGCAAAACACTGAAGGTTCAGTATTTCACATGCATTTTTTCAGCTAATAAATCCCTATTGAGGAAAGTCAAACCATATTTTTTAGTGAGGAGTAACTTCACACATTATAGTTACATCTATTTCATGTTTATTTTCTCTCTCTAGCGGGTACAGAGGAGCAGGAGGATCTGACTCGGGCACTGGGTCTGATTAAAGACACCATCGTTCAGGTTGACGCGCTGGTTAATCTCCATGAGAAGAACACTCGACTCCGAGACATACACAACAAGATGGAGCCAAAGGCACTGGGAAAGATCAAAGATTGCAGAGTGTTTCGCAGGGAGGACTTGGCGCAGGGCAGGAGGCGTTTGCTGCATGAGGGCACAGTCAACTGGAAAGCTGCTTCTGGCAGGCTCAAAGGTATCATCTGGCATGATGAATTAAAATACTTTTCTGATCTGCTATCTCAGTGTAAATCTTTTTTTGTGTACATATGTTTTATATGTATTTATATTCTGGTCTTTTGGAGAGTTTTGGAATGAATAAACATATATTACATATGAAATGTTGTCTTTCCAGATATTATTGCAGTGCTTCTGTCAGATGTGTTGCTCTTGCTACAAGAGAAGGATCAAAGATATGCATTTGCTGCAGTGGTGAGTGATTGATCCATTCAGTCAGCTGACACTATCTAACAAAAATAAGTGGGAGCGGAATTTAATCAATATTACTCTGTAAATGAACCAATAACCAAAAAACACACCCTTCTGTCTCTTTCCTTTTTCTTATTGTTATCCACTCAGGATAACAAGCCGTCGGTGATCTCGCTTCAGAAGCTGATTGTCAGGGAAGTGGCCCATGAGGAGAAAGCCATGTTTCTTATCTGCGCCTCCTCCAATGAGCCAGAGATGTACGAGATCCACACCAACTCCAAGGAGGGCCGAAACACTTGGATGAGACACATACGTCAAGCTGTTGAGAGGTAGCTGCATTTACACAGAGTAGAAATACATAACCGTTTGTTACTACTATTTACATTCTGTGAAATTCTTTTGAACAGAACATGAGAAAGATGTTTGGTCCAAGAGAACATGTGAAGGAACCATACTCAGTTTTCTTTCTGTCTCCCCATCTGTATTGTCTTTGGTCCTGTCCCCTCTTAGCTGTCCTCATACAGAAGAGAGGCTGTTCAGCGAGGAGGAAGAGGCCCGAGCTTTCAGGTTCAAAGAATTTCAAGGTAACTATAGATCAAGTAAGAAATGACTTGCATAAAGAAACCCAGAGGGAAATCAAAACGTTGATGTGGCCGGCCACAAGGGGGTGCTCATGCATCAAAATAACTTTAAAATTGTTAGAAGTTTACTCACAAAATGTATATCTCATCTCAGTAGATTTGGACTTTTGGACTGATTTAGGACAGCATGCGCTTTTTAAAGCACCCAAGTGTATTTAGGTGTGGTAAAAGATCAGGGCTGTTCTAGATGCAGGAGTGAACATGTGACAACACCTGCATCCATATCCTTTGGATTTAACTCCTCTTCTATTCTATTTCATGTTTCTCATCGTAGAACGGCTGAGCCAGAAGGATGCAGTGGTCTTCCAGGCTCTCACTGAGAAGTTGCAGCTGTTTGCCGACATGGCAGAGTCTGTGGCCGGTCTAGAGGACGCAGGTTCACGTTCCAGACTTCTGCTTCGAGGAGACGCTTCAGACCTCCAGCAGGGGGAGGCCCTGCTCAAAGGAGCTATCACTGAGGGTAGGACCCTGCTGCATCATAATATTATGTATGTCTGCTTTAGATACAAAAGGGAGGTTTGCCAATGTTATATTCATGGACTGCTCGTTGCAGCTATGTAATAAATCAGTAGGTATTGGTATTATTGAGTTTGCTACTATTCCGCCCTAAAAATCTCCCCCTGTCCAGCTTTTTAACCTTAATGTGCGTCTCTTTCACTTCAGTGGATAACCTCCAGAACCTGCTGCAGTCTGGGGTGAGGGAGGAGGAGGCTCCACCCTTCCGGCTGGAGGAGGGGAACGGTTCTGGGGTTCTACCCAGGCGAGCGGAAACCTTCGGGGGCTATGACAGCAGCCCCACCATCCTCAGTAAGAGTGAGTCCAGCACAATCCATGCACTGAGGAAGTCTACCATCTAATGGATTTGCAATAAATCATTCATTGTAAACAAATTCCATTCCTTGAATTGGTTGAATTTATGTGTATGGTTTTTATATGTGTATGTGTGTTGTTTCTGTGCAATGTTTGTGAGTGTCAATGTTTCTGTTCGGTTTAATTACTCGTGTGTGTTTGTCACTGTGTCCTTTTCCGTGTGTGTCTGCGTTGGTGTGTCTGTGCCAGATGGCAGTGTGAAGAAGAACTTTTCTTGCGAGACCAGAAACCGAGATAGAAGCCAGAGAGCCAGCTCTGACCCTCAGCTCAAAGACCTTTGTGGCAGCCACACCCTGCAGCAGACGGTAGGCGGTCAGCACGCACACAGATAAACGGTTCATCTTGGGATGAGTCACATTGTTATTTCCTGTACATAGTAGTGACCAGACCCAAGTCATCTGGAAGGTTTCCATACACTGATGTTTACTGTTTGTTTATAAATAGATAAAGCCTTGACCAAACGAGAACGAGTCTGATCAGGCAGACAAAATGTAACGACATGTTGCTGTCAATGAGCCGTGTCTGAGAAACAAAGCCAGTTTTACTTTGTCACAGGATCAGTTGTAGTTGTAACTGACAGCGCTGTGAAAAGGTCCATATGGCCTCACACACTTTGTGGTCCTCCAAAATTCCTATAAATTAACACATTTTATTTTTTCTAAGCCATTCAAAACTATCTTTCTTTGTTTCGCCCTGAGACCGAAAAATTCTCCTTGTTGAATTACTGATAAATATTTGATATCTTATGCTGCTCAGCTCTCATATCGAGGTTGAAGAAACAGGTTTTTAAACATTATTTGCCATAGAGAAAATTTCTAGTTTTACCATCATGGCTAATAATAGTTGCTCAACAACATTTCTTTAGTTTTTTTTAGTGTGCAGGATGTACAGGAATACATAAATAAAATAAACTTGCATAGTGTCTGTTTTTTTTTTTACACAAAATAGAGCTTTTGAAAAATAAAATAATTCCATTTTAAAAATCCATATGACCACAGCAAATCTAAAATGCTATCTGTCTTCTATTAGTTTATGTGTGTTTGTATGTAGTACTGTATACAGTAGTCCTAGTGCTAGTGATGTTTAGTATGACCTGCTGTGTGTCGTTGCTCAGGTTGATGAGAGCTGCTGCTCTCCTGCCAGATGGAACCGCATCTGGTCCAACTCCTTCCCCGAGGCTGAGGTAAACTCCTTCTCTGATCTGTCACCTTGTGCTTCGCAACTCTGCTGGAGTACATATTCATAGCCGTGCCTTCTGAACTGAAAAGATGTACACATGAGAAGTTTGCACATTATACATGCTGTGTTGTTTTGGTGATTCTGGTGGTTATTTGGTTATAATGAGCTCGCCTGTGTCTCTATTCTAGTTCTTTGACAGAGTGCTGATGCTCTCCCAAAGGCTCTATAGTCTGCAGGTAATACTCTCCTCTCCACTGTTAATGATGTTAATAAATGCTGCCAGTGAATGAAATACGTTGAAACATGTGGTATATATGCATGTTTGCAGAGATATTGTTTCATAATATTGTGTTAGCTGTTTGGCTTACTTATTAATCTTGATAACTTTCAAAGTTAGTATCATTGTTGTGGGCACCTAACAACTTGTGTTATTTACCCCCTGTCTCTGCCTTCAGGCCATCATTTCACAGCAGGACAGTCACATCGAGCTGCAGCGGGCCTCGTTGACAGAGCGGGCCTCCCTGCCCGGCCGCCACAGAGGGAACGTGCTCCTGGAGCAGGAGAAACAGCGGACTCTGGCCCTGCAGAGAGAGGAGCTGGCCAGCTTCCACAAGCTACAGTCTCAGCACCGGCAGGAGCAGCAGCGCTGGGAGAAGGAGAGGGAGAGGCACCGGCAACAAGTCGAGGCCACGGAGGCCAGGCTCCGGCAAAGGGAGGAGGAGTGCAGACGGCTGGAGGTGAAGTGCTATCTTAGAAAAAAGATATGTGTGAAAGGCTGAATTGTATGACCTCTCAGCTTTGCTCTATATTTGAATTTACAGTTTCATTGTTCTGTGTGATTTTCTGATTTGTAATTTATAAAAAAGAAATAAACTGTTCATATAGCATTGTAGTTTGGATGACTTGTTTACAAATTGTTTAAAAAACAGATCCTTTGAAGTTAATGTCTCAGTTAAAAGTGTGTACATTTTGCAAGCTTATAAAACTACTAAAAATAAATAAATACAGGATGTTTTTCAATATCAATATTCCACACAAACTGCAACATTACTTGTTCTATTGATGCAGGAGCTTCTGGCAGAAGAGAGGAAGGAGCTGGAGAGTCAGAGGGAGACGTACCAGCAGGACCTGGAGAGGCTGAGAGAGTCTACCAGAGCTGTGGAGAAAGAGAAGGAACGTCTGGAACACCAGAGGAAGATCAAGAGGAAGACTATTGAGGTGGGAAACTTGATCTGGAGATGATGGCTTGAATACAGAAATATCGTAGTATGCCTATATTTAAAGGAAAAGGGCTCACCGAACAATACAAGACTAGCAAGCTAGCTATTCCGAGCAGAGCTAATGTTTGATTTATTCAAAATTATTTATGTCAAAATGTTAAGGGAGCGACGTAATCCAACAATGAATGTACACAGCAGACACTACAAAATAAGAAGGGGCTTCCCCATCTCTTTTGTTTCATTTTTTTCTGTTGCTTATTCCTTGCATCTCTTTTTCCCTTCCCTTCCATCCCCTGGGCATGAACCCATTCAAGGTAGTTAAGCATCTGAAACACTGATACGCTAATTATATGATTTAAATGAAAGTTTATTTCTTGAGTTCAGATGCTCTTACTATAAAAGAAACACTGGTTTTAGCTCCAACAGCCTGTTTCATGGATGGATGAATGATAAACACACATACGAATGAACACATCTCTTACCACTCAGCCCAAGAATCCACCTACGCAGGGAGCAGTCTTTCTCTCCACCTCTCTTTACCTCTGTGCTATCCCAGTACGTGCTCGTACAATGCGGGTCATTGTTTGTGAGTTTCATGGGAGAGAAGCTTTGAGAAAGATCCACTGACTGTAATTTCATGCCCGGTGCTAACAGATCCATCAAGGAGCTACAGTAATGATACTTAATATCAGCCTTTAGTGTTTTCAAAGACCTGTATCACCATCACAGTCTGGTTGATTGGCGTTCTCTGTTACAAGCGGAGAGGAAAGGGTAACTGTAGCATGGGAAGTTTTATCTTGATACGAACTGAGATGCAGAGTAACAGTGGCAGCGCTGCTATACTTAAATCAGCTTTTTTTTATAAAATATATTTCGAAAAAAAAGTGGGTTTATTTACATTAGAAAAATAAATAAAATCAATTTCAGTTTTGGCAACTAATACAGCAAATTAAAGACATAAAAAAATACTTTGAAACATTAATGAAAAATAACCAATAATCCAATACAATAAATGTAAATGGGAGCGATACAAAATAAATGTTACCCTATTTACAAAGCAACAATTAATAATAAAAAATATATATATATTTTTTAGGATTTCATTGTCAACATTACCCTGCAATATTGTGATATTATTTTCAGGCAAAATTGCCCATCCTTAGTTTACATCATCATCATATCATAAAACTTGGTTCTTCTTTATCGTGAACAGGTTTCTCATCAGTATCTGTTGTGAAATCTAGATTGTCAACACTTGAGTCTTGGTCCCTCCTCTCGGAGCTGTTGCACATGATTTTCCTGTATGATGTCTACTAGTAACCGATGGCTGGTTTCGTTATGTCATATTAAATTGGTGGGTTGATATTTAGAAACGAGCATTCTAGATTTGGAGAGGAGCATGAACGGTGTTGACGGCTCCACTTCCTGACTCACACACATGATTCTGTCAACAGGTGGAGGCCGTGCAAAACACACCCAGTGAGGGGTTTGTTCACTCTGACTAATGCTCCAATTTAAGAAAGCCGAAACCTTTCAGCTGGATGAGTCAGCATGTTCTTCTACTTCTCTTCTTATTTTCTGCTTATGCACAAACTGTAACTGTACAAACTGGATTGCTTTTTCCCAAGAAGTTGGACGAATCACCAGAAGAGATGTACTGATAGACATGCTCTGATAAAGATGTCTCCAGTGATGTCACTAGTCTGACATTCCTTCCTAGTTAAAGCCCGGCAGTTATCTGTGATTGGCCAGTGCCTTCATCATGCATACCGAGCTGAGTAACTGACAGGTGAACTCATGCCATCCATTCAAGTCATGTCTTGTCCCTCCCAAAAAAAGCTACAGTGATTTTTCTTTTCTTTTTGCAACTGTGCATACCGTTGTTTTGTTGTCATTCATCTGCTGTAGCGTTACATCCTCAGACATCTGGCTGCCCATCAACCATCCAAAGGATTTCCTGGTAACACGATCTTTCAGTGACATGTCTTGACTCAAGACGAACACAAACACACACAACCAGCTGACAAGAGTTATTGCATTAATCATCTCATTACTGGCTGCAGAAGGCAGGCCTTTGACTGTGAGCTGTACCTAGAACACTTCACAGTAACTCCTAGAAAACCACAGCCGCTGCCTAAATTGACTTGTGCTGTGGTGAGTAATGCAGGGACCCTGGTAATTACAGAGGCCTTCTCTGAAACCGTGCTAGTAAATAAGATTGTTGTGTGGTTTGCTTCTTGTAAGGACTGCAAGATAAGACCTGGAGCAGATCAGATCTAGCCCCTATCAGCACTCAACACTCCATTAAATCATACCAATATTGTTTGTTTAAGACGAGCTAAGTAGAGTGTTTTGTACACGTGCAGATATATGGGTTGCTGTTGTATACCGTTGGCCGTTTTATGGGAATTTCTTGGCTGCCGTTATGGGAGATTTGGAGGGGGTTTGTGGCCCCTCTTCGTCAAACACATCAAACAGTCTTTTCATCAGCTGTGACCTCAGGATCTGTTCCAGGCTTTAGGCCAGCCTGATACCAACAGCCATTTAATCACCAACACCCAAACATTAAGACGCATCAGCAAACCAGGAGAGCTATGATTAGACCTCATATAAGATATATAAGATGTATGTGTGTGTGTGTGTGTGTGTGTGTGACATAAACAAGTGTTTGCGCAAGAATGGTGCTAGTTGCGGCATGTCCTGACTTTAGAAGTACTTCTCTTTCATGTGTTATCTCATGTGATCACACTTGGCCTCTTGATAAGGAACGCATTGGGCTCAGGCTTTTTTACATTTTTATTGGATCTGCTCCAACAGAGCCTTGTGTCTGATTGCTCTATAGTCCTGTGACTGCAAAGTCATGAACTGTGTTCATAATCAAGAATAGAGATCAGTGGGAGGGGGATTTGACTGAGTCAGGAATAGCACAGTCAAGAAAAAAAGTTACCTGCACAATATAGCGAGAATAAATGGAAAATGGAAGGAATGGAAACCTGAATAGAAACTTGGGTTATGACTACAAGGTCAAAGGTTCAGTTCGCGGCCTGTTGGGAGGTCTTTATGAGAAAATGCATATAAGAATAACCATTGCAACTTTTTAGAGATGCCTTTAAGCAAAGCACTCCATTTAACAACCTTTCTCCTGCTGTTTGCTCAAGAGTTGAAAATTGTAAAACTAGACAGATCTCTGGTGTAAATAGCTACATGAACATGACAGAGGACATTGCTAAAAACATGGGAAGATTGGCAAAGCTCAAAAGAAACTTTAAAAGGTCAGTCGTAAAACTGTGACCTGTATCTGTGTTTTTTTACACTGAGTTATCTCTTCCTCTCTTTGGCCTCAGGATGATTTACGATGCTGTTGAGTGTGTTCCTGTGGTCTAAAAAGCCCCCGAAGAGTAACACACACACACACGCACGCACGCACGCCTAGATGCCTGTAACTCACTTCTTTTATAACCAGTTAATAGCGGTTGCTTCGAGAGGCTTAGATAGAATACGAGCTTGAGGGAAGATATTTTCTCTTTAGCCATCTACCACTGAAGCTACCCTCACCTGTTGCCACACACTGTATGCTGTATTGTTCTGTATGTCCTCCAACTAAAATATTGTCAAATAACCCAATTGTTCTTGCTCTGTGAGAGAAAGCAGTAGTTGCATGTAGAATAAGTAACGCATTTCTGTGCGTTACATATCTTGTTTGTTTCCAGCCATCAATTCTTGAGATGTGCGTAATGTGACATAATTATTACTTTTATTATTGATGAGTTGACACACCATCAATCAATCATATCATTTATAAAACATCAGAAAATTGCATCAAATGTCCATCATAATTTATCATCAAATGTCTGGTTTTGTCCGATCAAAAAAAGCTGGATTTTTCTATTTATTGAGTAACTTTTTTGGAGATTAATCAATTATTAAAAGGGTTTCTCAATTGACGAAATGCTTCAGCTCTAATGTGATTTCCCAGGAGTCATTATATAAATTGCTGAGTCATTGCTCATTACCTTTCCACTGCTGTCGCATTGTGAACAATGCGACACATTGTGCAGTGTGATATGTGAGTATCCGGGCAGTTTTCAGGATGAAAGAAACATGGCTGTATAATTAGCTGGTCCCAGCCTGACATTAACAGAAGCCTCTGGAAGGCAGCCCATGCTAATTGTTTATGTGCTGTCAGTTGGGGCTTTTTGTGCTCTGTAGCTTCCGCACAGTTTACTGCCCTGGAAACCTGCTGTTTGTTCCGCTTAAAGCCGATCACCTTGCTCTGGGAACAATGCAACATCTGTGTGCCAAGATGAGTGAGTGCTGAGTGAGGGAAAATGAGGGAGGGAAAGAAGAAAGTGAGCTTTAGGGAAGGACGTATAGAGACTTTCCCAGTATAGGGCCCCTCTCTGCCTCGGGTCCTGTCATGCTCTGCTGTTAAAACTGGAAGAAGCTTCAGTCTCCTCACACACAGTCACATGAGTCTGCCCTTCATGCCTTGTAAAACACTGTCATCATGCGTTCCCCCTATCCGCAGGAAGTATTTGGCATCATCATCAATCATGTAGCATGTGCACTGAATACCAAACCGAACAGTAACGGACTGATGCCAGACCTTAGGTTCAATATCATCAGTTAAAACTGATGATATTGGCCTTTTTTTAAAATAATAATAATAGAATAATGAAAAAACTTGGTCTGCTTCAATGTTTGAAAATATGTAATTCAAACAAACCAAAGGACAATATATGAATGAAATTGAACAGAGAATTGTTTCTTAGAGATCTCAGTTCTTCTGTCTTTGTTTGAGACCATTTCAGCATCCTGTCTTTGGGAATATGGGGACAAGGAGGATTTTCTGTCCATTAGGATTAGTCTTTTGGACTAAATATCAAACATGTACTTTTATGTTGCTTAATGTCGATTCAAAGCTGATTCTGAACTGCCAGAAATTGACTGATTGTTACCATAGTCTTGATATTTTTGATTTAGTGTGAAGGGAATAGCCTTAAGCGACATTTTGTCACAATGCTGTCGAAGGGCTTTAAACCATCCAACTATAGTGACACTGTGAAGAGATGCTTCTTATAGTTTGTTATTCAGCACATGTGGAATTACTAACGCAAACAAACACAACACCACTTTATTGTGCAGGAACCCTCCTTGTTGGTCTCATTGAATGCAGATTGAATACAGATAATGTTGACTCCATCGGTCGATCATATTTCCCCCATTCTAGTCATTAAGTGGACAATGTAGTCACTGTCTTTTATCCACTGATGTCATGAGTCAGTTTCTTGTTGGCCTGCTTGTCTAACAGCCCAGCCTGTTTTGTTCCTGGTTTGTTAGACACGCCTTTATGTGCACAGGGACTATTAAGGGTTTTATGTTTCTCATTTTGCGTGTGCGTGTGTGTCTGTGTCTGTGTCTGTGTCTGTGTGTGCGTGTGCGTGTGCGTGTGTGTGTGTCTGTGTACACGCATTGTCCTTGAGACTCTTGGAACACATCAAAAGCCTTTTACCAAACTGTGTGCTCAGCAGAAACATTTGCATGTGTTTCTGATTCCCTCTGTAGCCCATAAATACCCTGCTACTCAACAGATTGTGTTTCCGTAATGACAGTGTCGCACAGACGATTTATAGTTTCATTTGTTTATGCATGTGTGTCTTCTGGAAGAAGTTGTCTTACGTTTTTTTTTTTTTTTTTCCTGCAAATATATACTCTCGTACATAATTAACAACAGAATGCACACAGACCCCCACGCACGCACAAACTTGATGTTCTACATCTCCTGCATCGAACCAAACTGAATTTGAACACACATATGGTATACTGTGCAAAAGCCATTCTTTCTGAACTTGAATACTGATTTTCAAGTCTTATGTGATGATGTATGCAACAATGGAAGAACGCTTTAGTCAGCAAATAACTCCCCGTCTTGTCTTCCAGGTGGCTCCTTTGTCTGGCAGCCTGAACGGGGAGCTCCTCATGTCTTCGGGCCTCAGCAGCTTCCCCAGCGTCTCCGACCTGCCCCTCCCTCAGAAGCCCATGGTGCGGGCCAGCCTCTCTGTAGCACCAGCCGACTACCCAGAGCGCCCTGAAGTGATGTTGCGGCGGGAGGCGAGCTCTTCCACCCTGTCACCGAAGACGGAGGTGCCGCTCCATCTCTTCAGCACCACCAACCAGCAGCACAAACTCTTGGGGGTGCAGCAGCAGATCCCAACCAAACTGGCCGCCTTCAGCAGCGGCAAAGGGAAAGGAGGCAAGATTGGCAAAGCCTCACATCGTACTGACAGCACTGGTAAGAAATCAGACCTCAGATACCGAGTTTCACAGGACATGCAACTAGCACTGTTCTTCCACATTTGTGTTCCTTTTTATATTCATGTATTAACATCTCCTGATGAGAATAATCAACAGTAACTGAAGCGCACAAATATCATTACATAGAGTCTGATTCCTAAAGAGTAATATATATAATTATAGATGTGCATTCTATAGCTGCAACTAACACATTTTATATTTTTGATTGAACAATTAATCCCAAAAACTTTCTTTTGGCTGGACAGTCCAAAGCTCAATAATATTCACTTTACTACAATGTAGGAAAGATGTGGACTGCATGCCAATTCCCAACAGCAAGTATCATAAATATACACTGTTTTACAAAATGTGTTTGAGTTTTGCATTGAGGTTTTCTCCTCTCTCACTCTCTTACACTTATTAATGTAGTGCAGTATTTTCTCTTTTAAAAATGATTTTTCTTACTCACTCTTTGTCTATATACAAGCCATCTGTGCCTGACATGAGCTTGACCTGATCAGCATGATTTAAGTGGCTCATTTGGATCACATTAGCGGTCTAAATTGGGTCAGCACTCTGATTTATCAAATAGTGGCTGACAGAGGCTACGCTTTAGTTTACCAATGCAATCTAATTTCTTTTAAATTAAATCACCTTCTGGCTTTTTTTTACTCCCTCTTCCTCTTCTGCTCCTCCCTCCTCTTCCTCCCAGCCTCAGTTGATATGAAGCAGATGCTGCCACTGAAGCTGTCCGCCCGAGATGACAACGCCCTCAAGGCCAAGCGTTCCATCAGCCCCCACCAGCAGCTCCCGCTGTCGGCCCCTCCTCCGCCTCTTCCCATGCATCATCACGCAGGTACCTTTTTATACTCCGCTCCTCCGCGCCCTTCACTGGTTACCAGTGGCTGCCCGCATCTCCTTCAACACATTGGTACTTGCGTACTGTGCTGCGAACAGATTTGGTGCAGTCTATATCCAGGTGATGGTAAAACTTTACACCCCAGCTGCTCGGCTTTTGCCAATCGACTTGTAGCTCCGTCACTGCGAGCTAAACAATCAACAAAGTCACGACTGTTTGCTGTCCTGGCTCCTCAATGGTGGAACGAGCTCCCCATTGACATCAGGACAGCAGAAAGTCTCTACATCTTCCGCAGCAAACTAAAAATACATCTTTTCCGACTACACCTTGAATTAAAAAAAGTAGCACTTTAGTAGCACTTGAATGGCACTTACTTATAGCATTTTGTAGTTTTGCTTCCTTGAAGAAATTGTACTTTCTTTATTCTTGTTGTTCTGAGTTTGTACTCATGGTTGAATGCACTTATTGTAAGTCGTTTTGGATAAAAGCTTCAGCTAAATGAAATGTAACTCATGAGCCCACACACTTCCTCCTTTCCTCAGGACAAACGCAATCTCCTCTCGTCTGTCTTTGCCAACTGCATTATTAAACTTGGTTCTCACAGACACAAACATGAGAGACACACATTGTCCACCTGGGCGAACCGGACCCCACCCGATCGCGGTTCTCTCTAAAGCTTACTTTTATGCCTCACCCTGTGTAAACACCTATCAATTTCCCCATGGCTCACTGTGATTAATGGCAGGCTGTCCTGCTGACACAGACATTTTAACACTTTAATCCTGCGCCCTGACAATTACCACTGACAGAGAAACACTGGCAGGATTGCAGGTGATAGATTTCAGTTAGGCTGTGTAAGCCAAGCTTTAATAAACGGGTACAACGGATTAATCTGTCGGGCCTTTTTAATGCTATTTTTGGAGTAATCCCTTGTTCAATCTAAGCCTTTCTTCTTTTTCTGTGACAGATCAACTCAGTCCTCCAGACAATGCTGGGCCAGACACCCAGTCCACCTCCTCCATCAGCATCTCCCACCCTCAAAATCTTCAGAAGCCTCCCATGCCTCCTGCACAGTCCCATCCTCAGCCCTCCATGCCTCCTCCCACCATCCCTTCCCACTCACAGAGCACCGGCTCCCTCCAGTTCCAGTCCCATCTGCAGCCGCAGGGCCTCAGTCCGAACGCCCAGGCCCATGTGCAGGTAAACCTTCACGGGCTCACCCACAGCCACAGCATGCCGCCACCTTACAAGATTGCCACAGAAGACCTCAATAAAGAGGACGTCATCTTCTTCTAAAGTCCAGTCTGCTGCACTCAGATCAACCGCTAATCGCTAAAAAAATAATTATGGGATAGTTGCTACCATGTGTCCTATTGTGGGCACGGAACAGGTGTGGTGTTATGAAAGGGTTTATGAAGTAAGATTGTTTAAATATCTGTACAAGTGGCAGCAATCCATAACGGAGAGCTGTGCCCTTGTTAGCACTCCAGTGGCCCCTGAAGAAAGAAAAATGTTATTCAAGAAGTTTTACTTTTCTATTTTAACAGTTACCCCATCTTTGTTTTTAAGATGCCTCCGTTTCTTTTTATTAAATTTTTAGTTGAATTTCTTAACTCAAGAGTACAACAAGTATGAGGAGGAAACGTTTGGCCAAACAAAGGCTTCTTGTAACGTGACTGAAAAAAGGTTGAAATGAAGTTACGCCAATCCAAAGACATTATCCACGAGAGCAGAAAAAGATTTGACTGAAAGGAGCAATGTGGAAGAAAAACGGTCGGGTGGTTTTCAGCCTGGTTAGTGAAGATGAAAAAGTGAAAGGTGCAGATGACGCCCTGGCCTTCACCTCCTGCTTCTATGAACCGGAACCACAAGAACGGATTCAACAGGAACTCAGAAATGACCCAACTCCTCTTACAGGAACACTTCCTGCTGGATGTTTCATTTGCACATTATAAATACTCCATTCCAGACGGATGAAGGAACGTTCATGGACTAAACGTGTGTTGTTTGAGTGACAACATTGTGATGGTTCGTTTCATTTCATTTTGTTCTTCTTAACAATGCTTATTACAGATGGCAGAACTGTGGAATATACTGCTCACGTTGCGACTGTTGGTGAAGCCTGAGGCTGACTTTTAATTCACGCTGTCGTTAATAAGGCCTCATTTCAATTAAGGGAGACAATTCTACTGTTTTTTCAACTTGTGCAGTCTGAGACAAAGTCAGGGATGTCTTTTATGTGCGATTAGTCTACTTTAGGTCTTTTCTTGCATTCCTTAGAAGTAGCTCTTCTCAAAAATACAGATGTTGTACTGTTTAGTCAAGGCATTTATATTAATTCTGAAAGTACATATGGTTGCATTTTTCTTTTTGCCCTTATGGCTGAGAGCTCTAATTGAAACAGGTTAGGTGATTTAATAAATGATCACTTTAACACAGAAACATGTACATTTGATTATGGATTTGAACTAAATTAGCCTTCAACCTTTATAGTTTAAAGGTATATTTCCCAAACTGTTTGAAGAGCTGCTTCCTGTACCCATTAGACATCAAAAAAGGCCTCACTGAGTTTGTTGCATTTCAGAAAATATTTTAAGTGAACCATCTTTGAGAAACACATCTGTTGCCATTTAAATAAAACCATAGTTTTTTTTCTGTACAATTCCTGACATTGGATGCTACAAAGAAATGTCTGTTTTTAACTGCTTCGGGAGAGAAAAGAGGAAATTTGGGTCTTTAAGCTTACGAAAGAACAAAAGTAATGACCACAACAATTTTTAATACAGAGTTGAAATGCACTGAAAAGCAGCACTGTGGTCCTGCAGCAAAAACAATATATATATATATATATATATATATATATATATATATATATATGTATGAACAGATAATCACTTTGAAACCAGAGAAAACACAAACAATTAATCAAATATTCTGGTTTATAGTGGCACAACCCTACTATAGCATCTCAATCTTTCATGATCAGGATATGAGGTCATCTAATACGGCTGTGGGTGACATTGTACTCATGTACACTTTCTCTTAAATGCAACAACAATGTGCATGTGAACATACTTGGTGGTTC
Source organism: Taurulus bubalis (assembly GCF_910589615.1). NCBI lineage: Eukaryota > Metazoa > Chordata > Actinopteri > Perciformes > Cottidae > Taurulus > Taurulus bubalis. Next base: position 19,518,150 of record NC_136595.1, on the reverse strand, counting down.
TCATTGTGAGCATTTCAGCTTTTCTCTAAAATGTCAGTCTTTGTCTTTTCCGTAATAGAAGAAATATGGAGATGTCCGTGTGATTGTCTTTCTCTGTAGATACGTGAAAACCCTTTAAATCATGAAGTAGTTAACAACACAATGTGTTTTGTGTCAGGAGGGAAAAATGTTAGAAGAGCTTTTTGTCTTTGTCCAAGTAAGCTAGTCTCTGAAGCTGTGATCGCGAGCTGGAGTTTGAGTGTTTATGTATATTGTTGTACATATTTAATGTGATATCTTCCGCACCGGCTTCCTTTTACACATTCCTGTCGTAGGAACAGAGATATTTGACATGCATCAAGATGCAAAAGTCAGCCAAAAGTCTGTTTCTGCATCTGTGTGTATACACTTAGAATACACACACATGGATGTGTGTGTGTATAATACGGTACGCTTTGCTCCTGATGTTTGTCGATGTCATAGCATAGAAGTCGAGGTGCACTGTGTGTCGTCTTTCATGAATATTCTGTAGAAGAAATGATCTGCTTGTTTTAGTTGGTTAAACCAAAGACACATGGGTTCCTGTTTGTGCTCTTATATGAAGGATAATGGACGCTGGGCTGTTGTGTGGTCATCCACAAAGTGTTATTACTTGGCACAACCCAACTTTAGCGTCTGAGTTTTTCATGATCAGGATATGAGCTCCTCTGATACGGCTGTAGATAACACTGTTTTTATGTACACGTTCTCTTAAGATCAACAACAATGTGCATGTGAACACACTTGGTGGTTCTCATTGGATGGAGCCCTATACAAACATAAATATCTTTCCAGACTTTGACACAAAGGACTCAACGTCCATTTACAATCTTTTTGCCGGGTCTTTCAACCATGTGACGGTCTTCTTCAGCAAATTCAATGCTTAACTTCCAAGCCATTATGGATGAGACGTCCTAAAAGTGCTATTGATCAAATCACAACAGCTGATGGTCAAGGGAGCAAACTCCAATCTGCTGATGAAGACCATGGGATTTGGTTGAAGGATCTGGAGAGAGCCTTTAGGTGGAGATTGAGATGGGATGGTTTTGTCAGTAATATTTTCATGCTTAAGAATGACCTTTCGGCCTTGACTTATCAAGACATCCGTTTGTCCATTTTCCTGTACTTCCAAGTGTCTCCTTTAATTCTGAGTGAGAGATGTCCAGCAGCAGGACAACTGTTGTAGGAGCACTTTAGTTTTGCTTTAAGTGAACCTCAACAGAGGTGATGCTGCCTTGTTGGTGCGGCTGTTTGGATCCACTCTAGTCTTAACTGTTCTTTCGCTGTACTGAAATGATTAACCTCTTTGCTCCGTTTTAAAACTTTGAAGCCAGTCAGTCACATCACTGTGTGTGTTTGTTTGTGTGTTTCTGATTTTTTTTTTTTGTGTGCGTCTGTCTGTCTGTCTGTGTGTGTGCGCGCTCTCCACCAAAAACACAGCGGAAACATTTCTAACCGACTCGTTTCCAGCCGTGTTTTTCTTTTTTATACACACCCCCATAGGCGCATATTGTAAATAATCATGAACATATTGTATTTCCTCAGCCAATTTTACACTAGTCACTTTGGATAGTAGCATACTTGAAGGGGAAAATGAATGTTTTTAATGCTTATTATTATTATTATTATTATTATTGTCTGTGAACTTGTATTTACCAAGAGCTGTCTAATGACGTTTGTAGCACACAGCAGAATTGATTTTTGTACCATTTTATTTTATTCACTGCGAGACGTTAGAACGACCTGTGGACACAAACTGTTGCCTTAGAGAGAGTTTAGTAATAAATAAAGTCTTGAAATTGTTTTTGTATTTGCTGTCTTCTTAAAAAAAAAACAAAAAAAAAAACATCACAGCCAAAAAATACTAATTGTTTTGTTTGCTGCATGTGTGGATCAAGCATGCAATAATTCCCATTGAAGTAAATTTGTATTTACAGGGATTTGTTCTTCCCTACCGCCCCAACAACTACCACATGCGACATATAATTCAGCCTCAATATTTAGTTTGCCATTCACTGCTTGTCTAAAATAATCCTGGCCACCCAATTAGATGGCACCCCAGCCATTCCTCGAGGAGGTGCAGTAACTGCAGTGGCATCGACCCCGTGAGCAGACGACCTAATAACAGTCTATTCCCAGACAAAGCTCTATTTCAGGTGCTGTGGCTGTGCAATCCCTCTGTAGACCTTGCTAAGAGAGGGGCTGCCGGTTCCTGTGTTATTGTCATTCTGGCTGGGAAGACGCTACAGTAGTGGCCTGTTTTTATTGTCTGCTGTCATTAGTGGCTTTCCTCTGTCTCCTCTCAACAATTATTTTTCCAGGCTGCTTCCCTTGTGGAGGAAAAGCTGCATTTTACTCCGTCTTTGTTTCCGTCTCGTTCCTTCCACTGCTCTACCCGTCTCTCCCTGTCTCAGCCAACGTCTCTAATCCTCCTCAAATCCACCGCCTCACAGCTCATAGGCATTTTATGTCATGCAGTTTGCAGGAAGTCAGGAGTCTTGGCTGTTTTTATTCTGTGTCGGAGGCACTTTTCACCACAAAGTTAAACAAATAGACGCTCCGCAGAGACAGACGTGCAGACGAACCTCCCTGCAGGCTCATAAAATGCTGAGACAAATCTTGGTTTGATACACTCTGTGTCAGCAGTTAGTTTGTGTTTGTTTTTCTTCCGTTCTGCAGGTTGAAACGAGCTGTTTAAAACGTTCAGCCTGGTGACTGAGCAACACCACAGTTACAATTCAGGGGTTCCCAACCTTTTTGGCATCGGTTGAGAGGTCTCCCTTTGTCTTATTTGAGTAATCATAAGAGGTCTGATTGTTATAATTTGACTTTGAATGTGAACATGGTGGTGGCGGCAGTAGAGGGAAAGTCAGAAGAGTTTCATCTTCTGGTAATCATGAATGTCTGTATACAATTGTATTGGCAATCCATCCAGTCGTTGATCAGATGATTCAGTCAGGACCAATGTGGTGTAATTGACCAACATTGCTACAACATTAGGGAAATATCTTAAAACATTATTTCTGCTTTACATTGTTAATTGTTTGCATCCCCCTCGAATTTATCTCACGACCCTTTGTGGGGGTCAGGACCAGCAGTTTGGGAACCACTGTGACCTACGATGTTTTCAAACCTAGATTACATCCTTCTCAACATCCTGCCTGCTATGTTTCAACTGATGCTATGAAGGAATGTGCTTCATGACACAAAGATCCTCTTGTTGAAAAGACACAAAGCGGACTCTATCTCTCCTCTTTTCTAACACCCAAGGTGGTTTGAAGAAGATAGCCGGCAGGAAAACACGTCTCTCAGCCAAAGCTGCATCAAAATCGCCTTACATAACCTGCTTGGCAGGCCAGGGTACGTTCTGAAAAAAAAGAGACGTTTGCACAAGAAAAAGTAAAAAGATAAGGTTTGAATTATTCAGGTTGTAGCTGTTATCAGCGATGGATAAAGAGCAGAACAGTAAAGGTCTGTGGACTGAAGCGACTGCGTGCCGTTACATATTTACACCAGTGTGTCTCCTCAGACGCTAGATCTTTCTCATGGCTTGTAAAGTGTGATAAGTAAACCTGGGCAGATTTCATGCTGTCTGCTCCGTAGCTTTGCATCGGATGAATGAGAATCATTGTTCCTCCAGGCTGCTCAACTGATCTTCCATCTTGCATCAACAAAGGAAGTCCCTGTGTGGGGGCACTGGAGAAAAGGCTCCCTCAGAGAGAGGTTATGCCAGGTAGAAACCAGATCAGGGAGAGGGCTATTGTTCTGTCAGCGGAGACTCCTCAGGGGAATTGAAAGGGGGAGATGGATGATAAAAGAAGTGTGCTCTGTGCTGACTCCTTCTTTGTGCTCACCGTATTTGCATTTTGCAGTCAGCTGTAGCCCGGTGACTGTCTGGTCATTCCGGTTTTATTCCCATGTGCCTGTGTGCCGATTACAATGCACCAGGTAGTGATCAATGCCACCATTGTGATGGATCGGCCGAGTAAACACATAAAATTCTCATGTAGTTGAGTTTTATGGCGACTAGTTATTTGATCACAAAACAATGTTTAGTCTAGGATTAAATAAATAGTTTTGGGAAATAAGCTTATGTGCATTCTTACCAAGAGAAGACGAGAATACCATAGTGTGGTGTTGATCTTCTCATCTGACTCGCAGCTATTTCTTTATGAAACTCTTTAAAACATGTTGTTCAGTGCTGATGGCCGCAGGATTCCTTTTTGTATAAAGCCTGTCGTCTAAATGCCAGTTGTTTGATCGCCAACCCTTTCACAATATAATACGGCGGTTCTCCATCCGTGCAATAATTAACATTGGTAAATGGGTGTCCACAGCTTAAAGCACTTTTCATCTGTAATTTCAGGATGCAGTCAGCTTTTGTTCAAGGCTGACGCAGTGTGTGAGGTCTCTGTGGCATTTTCAGAGAAGTAGAAAGAACTTCCCTCATACACACAAATGCTCACTCTTTTTTTTTTTTTTTTTTTACCTAAAGTCGAGCGCTGGTGGTGCCAAGACGAATAGCCTCCTGGCAACTGGAGCATGGAAAACCGTCTCCATGTCAGAATGTGAAGATGTGGGCAAATAAAGTAGCTGCGTTTCTTCCTGGAAAGACCCAATCGGAGCTTTGTGTAGAAGTTTCTTACCGTCGTCAAAGTTGCTGCTGAAAGTACATTTGGGAACATGTGCAGTGCTTTTAAGAAAAGAGGAACAAGAAGCGGTAAACATAGTGTCTGTAAAAGGGAACAAAAGGCCGGCAGGAAGCCCTTAAAACCAGCCAGCGATGTGAAGTGAATGTAAAGTGAGCAAAAGGCTGCTGTAGGGTCCCACTTTATCAGGTAAATCAGATGCACTTTTGTTGGTGGTGCACTTAAACCTCCCTGTATTATTTTAGAGAACTCTCTGTGAGGATGTGTTGTCCCTTTCGAAGAATGTAGCCTGAGGTAGTGCACTTCACTCCAGAACGAGCCTTTCAACATCATCAAAAGCTGAGAAAAGTTGCTTTCTCTGTCTAAATAAGATGTTTTGTGTGTCCTTTATCTTTGTGTGCTCTTTGATATTTCCCTTGAGTGCTTATGCAAGAAGCACCACGGCACTCTTTGTCCCTGCTAGTCTTTTTCTTGAATGTGATATTAGCTGATGAAGGAGAAAAGGGAAGAATGTTTTCTGGAATATTCAGACAGACTCAGCACGAAATGGACAAACAGGGGTGAGAATAACTGCATACAGCTTCCTCAGCATCTTGGAAGAGGGGAGCGCTGCAGAGCTCATCACAAGTGTAGTGCTGCTCTACAGGGGGGATCTAAACACAGCCTCTCTGATTTAGGAGCTGGAACTGAGCTGTCGCCAGCCTCCCACCAGAGCTGGCATGTTGGATGGCTGTCTGGCTGCTGTTGATGGGGGAGGAAGGGAGGAGGGAGGGAGGAGGGAGGGAGGAGAGAGAGAGGGGGGGACGGAGGGACTGAAAGACGCTGCCAAGAGAGCAAGAGGCCACTAACTGTGCAGAATCAAACAGCAGAATGAGACAAAAGCTGGATAGATGTGTGCCAGTGTGCAGAAAGAAAAAAAAAAAAAAAACATTTGCATTTTAGAAGTCTTGTATTTAACTCCTCAAAGGTACTACCATGAAACACAGACGTATAATATGATGAGACAAAACTCCTACAAACAGGACAACACTCCAGAGCCCATATGAAGCTGCATATCTCCACACTGTTTGATGACGGGCATCTCTCTGGTGAGTTGCCACCCTCCCCCTGCAGGACCTGCACTGGATCTGTGCCAACAACCTCAACTTCAGTCTTTCTAGTTGCCCAAATGGGCAACTTAGTCCATCCAGATGGGAAGTTTACGACAACATTCACGTCACTCGTTGTTACAAAATGTCCTGGACCAAAAAATGTATGAATCAAATGTTTAAATAAAGGCACTCAAACTCTGAAACCACGGGGGTGACTGTGGCTCAGTGGTAGAGCAGGGCCGTCCTTCAATCAGAGGATCGGCGGTTTGATCCCCGGCTCCGCTAGTCCATGACAATGTGTCCTTGGGCAAGACACTTAACCCCAAATTGCTCCCGCTGGCTTTTCCGACAGTGTGTGAATGATTAGATAGTCCTGATGGGCATGTTAGCCTCTGCCATCGGTGTATGAATGGGTGTGAATGGATGACTGGTGACATGTAGTGTTAAAGCGCTTTGACTGGTCAGAAGACTAGAAAAGTGTTACAAGTACAATCCATTTACAACTAAAAAAGCATTAAAGCCCCTAAAGCATGCAAACTGTATGTGCTGAATTCTTCATTTGTAAATAGAAGATGACACCCCACATTTTTCAGTATTTCATAAAGACCACCATCTTTACCAAGAGCTAAAAAAATGCTAGAAATGCGTCGTCACAGAATATTTTGCAAGATTCGGTATAATTTACTGAATACTTTTGACTTTGCAGATTTAGGAAAAATACTGCATTTTCAAATTGCACGTAAATAAAGGTACAGAAGTATTGTCAGTAAAACATACTTTACGTTATTATAACTTGATGTATAAGAAGCATTTATAGTTGCTCAAGGTGGAGCTCATTTTACTTCAACAAATATGTCAAATCTACTAGTAACCAGTAACTAAAACGATGAAATAAATGTGCAACATAATTACAGACTCAGTTGGGTGTGCTGATCAGTTGGAGCGACCAGATCCTCATTAAATGTGGTGCGTTTCTCTCTTGCTTTGTGACTTTAGCCACAGCTAAAAGCCGTCAGTCGTCTGCTGAGGTTCTCATCACCTTTTGAAAAAGAGTCTTACGCAACGGAGGAGAAACTATTTGCCAACCCAGTGTAATCACTCTTAGGCGTGCACACACATGCACAACACCCTGTAAACACCACCACCAAAAACACACACATACTGCATGTTTTTCCTCTTTCATTCTTTAATCCACAGGTCTTATTTCAGACCATTAACATTTCAAAGATTCTTGGCAGAGTGTTAACGTGCATTAAGTATGATAATATGATAATGTGTAACAAGCTCCTATGAAAGCTCTGTCACCTGCTGTTCCTTGCTCAAGAACCTGTTCCACCACAAACAAACAAAGACTGCTCTATTGTTCATATGCAGCAAATCTCTTTCACTTCCATCTCTGTTATTCATCTGTTACTGCTCCTCTTTTTCCTGTCTTCTACTTATTGTTCCCTCGGCCCTCTGGGAACTAGCATCTATTAGCCAATCGGAGCACAGCGGTCGGTGCCGTTGACTTCTTTGATAGTGACAATAAAGTCCAGTTCAGTTACAACTCTGAATAATACACAGAGCAATAACCAGCTTTTCACCACAGCCGTATCATAAATCATTCCATGTTTTGGTCTTGCTTGCAAGTATTTGAGTGACCCACCTCTGCTGACCCTTTCCTCTTTACTGAGATCTCTTTTTTTGTGCATCAAAAGCAGAGTGAGGCTCTTTGAGGCATCTCTCTCATCGCAAATTCCCCAGTGTGGCCACATGGCACGCCTCATTCAATACGAGCTGCACTAGTTTGTGTGTCTCTATGTGTGTGCGTGCATGCATGCGAGTGTGTGTTAATACGCCGCGTGTCTGCTTCATTAGTTTTGTATAAACCCCCGCTCTCGCCTCTGAATGAGGAGGGAGGATGACACACGTCAGACCCAGACAGAGACAGATGCTGCTGACACGTCCGAGTATCTCTCTATTGTATTATTCATCCTCAGTGTCACATCTCATCCGACGCCGGACACAACAGCAGAAGAGGTCGCCTCAAACGCACACAAACTTACACACGCATGTGGCTTATTTTCACAAGTCTGTTTGGTGTGTCTTTCTGTACATGTGTGTGCCAGAGGGCGGGTTTACATCTGCCACACGCCAGCTTCTCATCAGGCTGTAGATGATGCTTTTGAAGTTGTTGTTTTTTCTTCATCCAAGCGGAAAGGAGCTTTTGATTGGGGAAGGGGTGTGTGTGTGTGTGTGTGTGTGACCTCAGGCAACATATCAAACCCCTCCTTGCTACCCCATCCTTCCGCAACCCCCTCTGAGCCTCACTCCAACCCAACTGGGAATTGATCTGTTTTATTAATGAGAGTCAGAGGAAGTGTCAGTTATGTTTAAAAAAAGAAATCCCCTGGAAAAAAAACACAAAGGGCTTTGCTGTGTCTTTTTGACAAAGAGGAAGATACATTTTATATCGCATGGATCGCAAGTATGCCTGGAATGTCCGTTGTTGGCTGGTTTGTGCTGTTCACAGACGAGGTCAGCAGACAAAGCCTTTGTGGCCGTTTCCTGTGAATGAAACTGTCCTCGTGTTGACTTTGTGACGTGATGGGTGATCACAATGGCTATTCTAGCAGGGTGCATATTTCAGATGGTACGCCCACATCTGTTTGTAAGGGAGAAAACAAAACATGGGAGGGGAGAGGCATCTTAAAAATGCCATTTGTCATAGAGGCATGCAACTGCACATTCACAACATCGTGGGCAGAGGTAAAAGTAGAGCAATGTAAAAATACTCCTTATGAGAAGATTCAAAATACTATGAAGTGTTATCAGCAAAAATGGAATTAAAGTATGCATATGACATTATGAATGAATCTATGTGTAAATCATATTTGAGTATTGCAGTTATATTAGGTGGAGGTAGTTTCAACCATTACATTAGAGTTTGTCTTCATTGATTTGAGTGTGTCATCATAAGAAAGCCATAAAAGTCAATATACGCATACACAGTGATAGTTTAACACATCATAACAATTTTTGTAATCAATTACTTTTTTAAGGACATCTTTTATAATAGTTTTATGCCAGAATTATTATTTTTCAAATTTCTTAGTATTGAATGCCAAAAGTCAAAGTAAATACTATAATACATTATAATAAAGTCATAGCATAGAAAAACATAAAACAAGTCAAAAATACTGATACAAATAAGTATATTATGTCATTAAAAAGTAATTGTCAAAAACATCATAGCATAGTATGTCATGAATAATGTCAAAAAGTCCTTGTATAGTATAGTATGCCATAAAAAATACTAAAAAATATTTAGTATTGTAAGCCATAAATAATTCAAAAGTCATAGTATTCCATAAACAATTACAATAATAGGACATAATGACTGCATGTTTGTTTTTGAGGACAATGTTATTTAAATTAAATTTAAAATAAATCAATTAAACCCTTAATTATTAGATGCTGCAGCTGAAAACTTCATCACATTCCTTGCTATTTAAAATAAATTGCTGTATCAGAATCTTTCGAAATATTGTGGATTTTAAAAGATAGTCTTGCAATAGTTGCTCCAATACTGTATCTCAGTATCTATCAGTGGCCTTCCGGTGTGATAGAAAATATTGCTTAATATATGGTAAACTATGGTTTAGTCTGCAGAGGTTCTGAATTTATAAGTAAAGATTTAGTATTCAGGTCTCTTTCTCCTCCTGGTGCCCGCTGCTGACCTGTCAAGCTCCTGAGTGCCCCCATCCACAGTAGCATGGACACACACACACACTCACACTCTCTTACTTCAGAGAAGAGCATTCGCTCCAGTGGTTAGGCTGTCTGACTGTCTCTCACATTGTTTACTCCTCATTTGCTTCCTCAGTCAACCAGGAAACCTCAGACCTGCTGCCATCGGAGATGCCCACACCAGAGAGAGGTGGGGGGGAGGGGTCCGTAAAATGCCACACCACAACCAGCATAGCCACGGAGGGAAGGGACAAAAGTTTCTGTATTCATTCAGTCTTGAAGGTCATGCTTGTTGTGTCTTTCCTAATATTCACAGCGATAAAGTGAAGAGAGAGAAAGTAAGTAAAGAGAATCTGGGAGAGAAGGATTGATGTTTACTTTCAGAGATTCCAGAGATTTGCTGCGAGGAACGCTTATGTAAGAGTGACTGTGAAGAAGTGAAGAGTCTCCCCAGACAGTCCACAGTTTATAAGATGTGGCTCCTGGTGGTATTTTAATTCCAAACGCATGCAGGCAGGCATTAGACACACTCCATGTCTATCGGCAGCCCCAGATACTAACATCCATTTTATTGCTCATACTCCTACCCGGTGGTTACAATCCAACCAAATACTCTCTTAATAATGACCTGAAAGAAAAGGTGCTCTCTAAAATGGCTGTAGCCACAGTAAACAAACAACATAGACATATTTGTGGGTTGTACTTCTCTTGATATCGTGAAGCAAAGGCGGTTCAGATCTGTCAGATCAGTGTCTGCCAGAAGGTGCATATTGATCTGCCCTTTTGGTTGTGGGGTTTCCTGAAAAGGCCCGCAGGGGCGTTTCCCAGGCTCCCTGGGGAAGGTGAGAGAAGGTCGATTCTGGCCACATCAAGGCGTCTTTGTCTTCATCCAGTGCAGGCGGAGGCCCCAGCTGGGGGTCTCAGGCCAGCAGACACACACCGATATTTGGATGGTGCAATGTCCCGGTCGGTTCCACCTCGCTGCCTCCTTTCTTATGGGTTGACAAGAAGCTGTAACTGCTCTTCCCGCGCGCGCACACACACACACACACACACACACACACACACACACACACACACACACACACACACACACACACACACACACACACACACACACACACAATCAAAAACACGCAAATTAAACATGAATTAATTTGCACACAAAAAACAAATCCAGATTGTGTGCCCTTTTTCTTCTCCTCCCTCCCTTTTTGGGTTTTAACGGACTCTGAGTTTCTTTTGTCTCCAGCCGACTTTCAAACGTCTAAGTATTTACCCACCATGGTTTAATTGTGTGGTCGGCAAGATCTGTTTGAAATCGCCCGTTTAGCACATTTTGCATGACAAAAGGAGTTTTTGACCGGCCGGCTCATCCTGCTGTCCAGTGCCAGGTCTTCTTTTCAGAGAGGGGTCTTTCATCTTCTGCATTGTATTTTTAAAATCCATACATCAACCTTTGATGAATTACTGTACCCATACAGACACTAACATGTCCACATGCTTGGCTGAACGTAGCTTGTTACAGGCATGATGTCATGGCTGCAGAGGGGAGCAGCCCCTTTTTTTACATCCAATTAACAGCAGACTTTGAAGTTTCTTCAGTTGGCTTTGAAAAGATTTAACAATGGCGTTGCATTATATCACTCAAGTGTTTGTTTTAGGGCATCCCCTAAAGAGTTGATGTCATTTGTTACACACATCATGTAATTTATAGTGTACATGCATGGAGTGCAGAGCCTTTTTTCTGGACTATTTTCTGCTTATCAAATTTGTAGAACTTTATTCTCCATCTTTAATTAATATAAACATGTTTCAGAAATCCACATATATGGAAATGTTAATTTGATAATCAAATCACTAAGAGCACAATTTGTAAACAACTTGCAAAACATTTGGTTGGCTGTTTCCTTGAGTCTCAGCATTTCATTTCCCTCTCATGGTCTAACACACATAGCATGTGGAACTGGAGGAAGAAGAAAGGAACAACTGAGGGACAAGGAAAAATGTATTTCCACACAAACAGCAATGAGACAGCAATGAAAACATATAAATAAACTCAAATAACAAGTTTTTAATCACAATAACAGTATTACACTACCATTAATAGGAGTACTATTGAGTACTTGTGGTATGAGACAATTTAACAGACTTTAATTGACAAACTTTACTCAAACTTAACACCTAAACAGATTTATGAAATGTATAGGGCCTCCGTTCACGTGAGAGGTGATTCGAGCTAGTTGTTCAGAAAGCATAACGTTATTCTTGTGATAATTTAGGATTTATTTCCACATTTTCTCTGTAGATTTGTAAAACATTTACCCACTTTCTCAGAGATTTAAAGTTGCTGTTCAAATCATCTGTTGCCAGGTCTTCTAATGGACAGATGCTCTGACAACCCTTCACTTTGAAACAAGCAGAGGAAGACTTTGATAGTTTGATAGGAGTGTTTAAACCTCACAGCTCAGCACAAACATCTTCAGCCTTCCAGCCTGCAGGCAGCACATTCAGAGCCACCTCCCTGGACCTGAATGCGGGCACATTCCTCTCTGGTCCTCCTCCCTGCCAGTCTATACAGACGTGCCAACCAGACTTCTTCCCACCTAACGCCCAGTCTGCACTGCACCGCTTTCTCACATAAACCTGAGAACCTGAAAACCTAAACCTGGCAGAGCAGATTGAGGGATATAAAGGAGTCCCTGAGCAGCACATTCTTCAAGGTCTGAGGCTCATAATGTGTTTGCGCGCATCATACATACGAGCAGTGGTGGAAAGTAACTAAATACATTTACTGAAGTACTGTTCTTGAGTTCGCTGGATCTAAAGTGCGCACACAGACAGGAGGAAGGAGACGGCGCAGGAGTTCCTGGTAAATACCCAAACCGCTCCTAACCTGCGTTTGGAAACTATTCCAGGCACGTTAAGAGCACCTGTGTGATTATATGGCTGCCCACGCCATTTTAATGACACAGCTGCTGAATCAGCATTCCTTGGAAAACAAGAGGATAAACAATGGAAAGTATGTTTTTAACAAGATATTTATTGATGAACTGTAGAACTTGGAGTAAAAGATGGTTTATCAGTAATAGCTTAATATATCAGTGTATTTGATGTATTGGAAAACTGCAGACTTGCACAAAGAGCAAATGGAGATTGTTCAGAGAGAAACAACTTGATAATTTGCTACAAAAACACTGATTATTCACACTACCCAAGCTGGGTTAAGACAAAGATACAAAATTAAGACCATTAAGAGTTTTCGTTGTACAAAATGTGCAAATCAAAGGCTTCTACAAATTCATGACAAAGCAAAATACAAGCTATAAACACAAAATACTTCCATTAAAGATCCTGAAATAAAAAATACATCATAGCTAGAAAGTATCTCTTCACTACTTTGGACACACTTAGCTTTTGTTATTTAAATCCAGAATGGCACAAAGTAACCATTCAGGTTTTGGCAATGTATAAATACGACCACAGCTATTAAACGTAATCATATTTTGACAAAACAATGTAAGAATGTATTCTAAAATAAGAGATTTCTGTAGAACTTTATCACAAAATAGTACATTCACAAAAAAAGAATACGTTAGCAGACGTGTTAGAAGAAGTTAGAAGTTACCCTACCTTGAACAAACACAGGCAAAACTAAACAAAACCCTGAGACACAATATACACAGAAAAGGACAAAATCATAGTTTGAAATAACATCTTGAAACAGAAAAAGAGCTTCTCCGGCCGTAGTGGACCACATTCTCTCTTGCCAGCTTGTATTTTAAGTCGAGGAGGATGATACAAATTTAGCTTACCAAAATTGAGGGAAGCCCAAGTCCAAAGGCTAAAAATAAAAAGACAGGAAGATCATTTATGTGCACACAAATCATACACTTCCTCTAAATGTCTTCTCTCCTTCTCCATACGCCCGGCATAGCAAAGGTCTAATTCAGTCTATCAGCAGTCCACATAATTTACACCTGAGTAATCACCTGGTGACTGGAGGGGAGAGGAACCACAACACAGGACCATCTGACTTTCTTGTTTCTTTCACTCTAAAACAACATGTCACTAATACGTCTGTTAAACTGATGATACACATGTTAAATGATGTGGTGAGTCAGTGGAGCAGTGTAGGGCCGATACAGTCACTGCAGCAGATTCGCCCCAGGAAGTGGAAACAGAAACGAGATCCGCACACACACACGCACACGCACACACACACACACACACACACACACACACACACACACACACACACACACACACACACACACACACACACACACACACAGTCGGTCTGCTTCCTGGCTGTGCCTCCCATGTTCGATAGGGATTGTGAGGTCCCTGCAGTAAACATGGCAACGAGTCCCGCTCAGGCTCGTAGCTACATGGGAAAGTTACACAAGAAGAACGAGTAAACAGATCAGGTGGAAAGAGGCCGCAGACTTCCAGTCTCTGGGACTCAAGCCTTCACTTCTCTGCAGCTGACATGATGTGAATCAGGCTGGATGGAGCCACAGCAGGACTACACAAACTCTTCCCCTTCCTCTTCCTCTGTGCAGCCGGTGAGGGGAGAAACAGGTCTGCATACCAGACACCACTGCTTATCTGGGGAAAGAGACAAGAGAGAGATTAATGTTTCGGTCCTGTGAACTCTGCTGCATGAGGACCGGCCGGATGACACGAGGGGCGGCCTGGACATTCCCAGGGAGCGGAGAGGAATGCAGGGACTAGGGTCCTCCGAACCGCACAGCAGCTTATCACCATGCCATTTTATCAGGCTTACCCACATAGTGTTAATAATGCCCCAGGATGGGGCGTTATTTAACTAAAGTCCCCTTGGCATGTGGGATTAAGCTGCTCAAGCCATTTATGTCGCTAGGTAATAAATATCTGAGAAGACCCCACGCTGTAAGGATAAGCTTCTCTGGACTACACACATATTTCAAAAACATCTGCTCATCTACTTTATCCGGATATAATTTATAGCGTAAGAGGCTTTCTTATGGTTGAATTTTAAAATCCTCAAATGTGTGAAGCACCATTTTTACAACGTCATATACACCATAAAATACAACTTTGAGACTTCCATGGCCTTTCTTTGTAACCTCAGATACTTCAGTATCCAATCGTCTTCCCCTGCTGTTATGATGGAATGTTCCACTGGAAATTTGGGGGGTGGGTTGGAGAGAAACGATAACCTCCAATTTGCATATAAGTGATCATAACTCGGGTCTGCCAGAGCAGATGAAAGCTGCGCGTGTGCTCTCCATTCTTGGAGAAAGTCAGTTACAGGCCTGCCCTGCTGGGGTTTATTTAGAAAACCTAATGAGTTCTCATTTCCATAGCTGACAAAGCCGGCTGATACTACTGAAGCCTCAACTGATCCATACGCATCTGTTTCTGTTGTGAATGCAGCGCCTGCAGCATAACGGTGGAACAAAGCCAGAGACCTGACTACTGGAATTACAACAGAGGCAGAACCTTATTTTTAAAACGTGACGTGAATAACATATTATTAAATATTTTAGGGTGTTGAAAGATTTGTTTAACTACATTCACAAAAGCCCGTAGGACTGGGATTGTATTGGCTGAGCGATTGATCTAAAAGTAACTTGAAAAAGTTGCTTGAATGTTTATATAACTGTTCAGACTGAGGCAGCGTGAAAAAACATATTTAAATAAATCAGATGTGTATCTGATTTATGATGGTTTCATGATGTTGAATGAATTAAACAGATCTGAGTCACATATGTGCAGCCTGATACTAGTTATGTTTATCCTTACAACAACTGTATAAGAATGACACGTTTTTACAGGTTATGCACCATTTTCCTTCGTGGTCTTGCACAGTGGTTTCCTGGTGTCTCATCATCACGGTGTGGTTGCTATAAGCAACCAGTAAAGTGTTCCTTTTATTTAACGAAAGTATCCACACTTCTCATCATGTGAAATGTTGGATAAACAGAAGCAGTTGTACAATAACTAGTAGTCTGATTGGCAAAGCTTTTGAATTCAAGTGATCACAGAATAAGTAAACTACACATCTGGCCACACGTTCGGTGCAGTAGATAGAAATAGAGGACTACATTTAAAGCTGCAACTTTTATGAAACGCTGATCTTGTCGTATTTGGAGCATTGAGCAGAGCGGCAGAGTATTTAAGATTCAGAGTAATGCTCTTCATCATCTGCACTTCAGAGAGATTAGAACCCCAGCAGCAGCAGAACTTAAGAAGGGCGTGCAGTGACCCGGCCCATGTGCACGCCGAGAGAGCAGCAATGGAAACTCCCATCAGGCCTGTGGCCGCATGTGATGCAGCAAGTGCTGCTACGGCGGCTTTGCTTTGAACAGGAAGGTTGAGCTGAGCTTGTATTGCAGCAAATGTGCAGTTACTGGTTGCTTTCAGGGCTGGGTATCGAATACTTGTTTGGCACCAACTGAACTGTGTCTGTAGCGCAGAATAAAATAAATACTCTGCTGCCGCTCTGCTCAACGCTCCAACTACGACAAGATCACCGTTTCATAAAAGTTTTAAATTTAGTCCTCTATTTCTATCTACTGCAGAGAGTTGGCTCTCACTTGCTGCATTCATGTGTCTCAAGGCACCAGCAGGCCAACCATGTCAGGAAGGTGCACATAGAAGGAAAGTCAATATCACACAGATCAAACACACCATTCAGATTGGACTATTGTACTATGAGTCTGCATTACTGAAATATTAAAAAAAACAGCCCAGAAGGGAACAACAATATTATATTCCATAGAGATACACTGTGACCCACAAAGGTTATGTGTCTGTCATCATCAGTACATTCATCAAAAAACATCACCCCCGTCTCGCATCATCAAACTTCAGCTCCCTCGGCCGCTCGCAACAAGGGTCCCGCTGTCACCAGAAATGAGCTCCAGACGGCCTCACAGTCGCGTTATTATTACCTGTCATGTCAAGGTCAATTCTACTCGACTGTTTATGTGGACAAACTTGCATTCAAACTCTGTTTCCAAACTCCCACTGTGCAACAATCAAATCGACCTTCACAAATCTGACTTCCTTCTGCCAACAGGGAGTAAGATGTCTGGAGAGCCAACAGGTGGCAGGGTTAATAACTGTAACCCAGAAAGTACCCAGATGCCCCGTGTGTGCGTGTGTGCGTGCATGCGTGCGTGTGCGTGTGTCTTTGGTCTAGTCCACTGCAGTAACCGCAGTATGATGCCGTGAGGGACGCAGTGAGTCCACGTGCCCTTCAGCAAACCCAACAGATGGGCTGGAACTATATGAAGTGATTGGATCTGGCACTCTGAGGTTAAACCTGACTCAGTCTGTCTGCTCCCACCACTTATCTTTCTCCTTCACACGGGAATGACGCCAGATTGAGTTTGACAACAGAAAACAATTACCAAATCTCAAGCTTTTCTATGGCTCAAAAATGTCACACAGTCTGGTTGAGCGCGCACACACACACAACACACACACACACGCCTAGATGCCTGTAACTCACTTCACACCTCCATCTGCATCTTCCAGAGGCCTAATTACCCACGATGCACCACACCAAAGCTGAGTCCTCTTTCTTTATTTGTCCCTTGTGTCCACAGGGCCTGTGCCGTGTTTACTAATGACCACAAAGAATTGCACTGTATTGACTAAGGTATGAATCACAGGGACTTCATTTACATGAGTTGGCATTGTTTTCAGGGACAGAAAGGACTCAGAGACACAAGGATCTTGGTACAGCTGCAAAGTATAATGAGTCTTGATCCTTGCAGGAACTCCAGTTTGAGACTTAGAACAAAGAGCGTCTCCGTGACTGAATACGCGCCACTTCAGTAATACTTCAGCAAATATTACGTAATTCAGATTAATTACCAGGCAGACAAACTGTGTCCCATCCCAGCTGGCTTCCTGAAGAGGCGCCTGTAACTGTATGACAGCGCGCCTCTTTTTAAGAACGTAATCAAATTAGTCTGGGTGATTATTCAGCCATTTTAAGCATCTTCCTTTTTGTTACTCACAGCATGGAGAAAAGACCAATAAAAACGCCATTAGGTTTATGCAAATTTAAGCAGCCACGCCAAGGGCTGTAATGTGGCAGATTGATTACTCAAGGGACTGAAGACAAAGTGTGTGCGCACGTGCTGACTCTGACTGTGTGTGTGTCGGAGAGAAGGGGAGGGGGATCGTTGTTGTACACAGATGCCACAATAAAAGCCTCATTCAGCTTGTGTTCCTGGTGGCCCTCACAGCGAGGCATTAATAAAACATTAGTATTGAGTGACTGGGGCCTCTGCACTCCTCCTCCCTGATCCCACCGTGACCTTTCCATTTTACAGCAGCTGTCTGGGGAAGCAGAGAGCCCGTCAAGGACTCCCTCGGTGGCCCCTGACCTCTCCAGGTGTACCCCATCACACAGAGCCGTGCCCACCTCATAAGGGCTTGAAGCCGTTAAAAAGAGAATGCTGCTTATGTCTATGGGGGGGGAGGCGCTAGAAAAACAAAGGCTCAAGTGTAGATAACACTCATCGCTGGGGTCGTTATAGTTCAGTGGTTTGAAGGGGAGAGAGAGAGAGAGATTGTCCTAAACGTTGTGCAGGGCTCTCTGGTTACATCCTGTCTGGCTGTAGTCTGGTACAAACAACCAGATTACACTATGATGGTACGCTGCTTACTTTTCCAAAACACGTGCCGAATATATAATTAAAGACCAACTGGTAACTGTAAAGTTTGCACAGTCAGTAGTCATATATATGACACTGTAAAACTGTATTCAGATCTTTATGTTTTTAGCCTTTAAGGGGTTGCTTACTTCTCCTGCCTGGACCATAACAAATAGGAAGCATAATGCTTCAACATTTACAAATACTTTTCCATCAACAGTGGGTTCTGGCTTGGAGCCTGGAGCCTGTGGTTACTCACATCTGGTGGACTTGCACAGGGCCACAAACTACAGTAGAACGTGGTGACAAAAAGGCTGGTAATCCCATCCAGGCCACGCACACTGCCAAGACAACTGCACGGCCTCAACCACGGGGCAAAATTAAATAATCCGTACTAATGGGAATGCAGGCCACACCTTCATTCCTCCCAAATTAGAGTAAGGATGGCTGGCTTTTTAAAGGACAGGCAATGCTAGCAATGTGACTGCCTGTGTGTGTGCGTGTGCGTGTGTGTGAGAGACAGAGTAGTACGAGTGGAAAACCAGTGGTTTCACAACTGTGTGAAAACTCACAATACTGCTAGTGAATACTTGAACAGCTGACTGGTGGTTTTCGGCCCCATCCTATACATGAAAAGAACACACATACACACAATTATATTTCTCTCTGACCCAGCTGAAAGTTGACAACCTCGGGTGCAAAGTATTTTTAGGCAGGCGTTAGTCTCGGCTGCCAAATGGTGCAAAATATAGCTGTGCTCCTCCTGGTCTTACTCGCTCTCCACTTCATCTCCCTCTTGGTATACGTGTGTGTTTGTGTGTGTTTGTGTGTGTGTGTGTGTGTGTGTGTGTGTGTGTGTGTGTGTGTGTGTATGCGTCCTGCTCTGTGTCACTTTGTTGCTCCCTACATTTTTGTTCCACTTCACTTCTCCTCACAAGCCCCTGTGTCTCGGGTGAGAGGGAGTCGGCCAGCGTCAGGGCAGGACGCCTGCTTAACAGGCTGGAAATCTGAGCTTTTTCCATGTCTGCTGTAATTAAAACAGAGAGGCAGCCGGCAGCGGCATGGTAGCTACTGTAACTGCAAGAGTTCATAACGACGCTGTGCCTTGATCTTTCATAGCCAGCCTGTCTGTCTCCATCCCGGCCAAAAAAAAAACGGCTAGCGGCCCATACCAGCAGCCTCATAAGGCTAAGCCCCCTGCTCCATCATATCCAGCTGTTTACTGTAGACACAAGTCACACATAAGCTCTCTGCTTCTCACTCGCTTCCGCTCAGCTTTACTTTCAAAGTTCTTGGCAGCATAAAAGGAGCTTGTTCAGAGTCACTTCCCGTACTCCTGACAGAAAGTTGTTTTGCAGCACAGAGGAATATGATTTATCCAAACTTCAATCACAGAAAATGCCCAATCTGCCTCACTCTGCACACTGTTTACTTCACTTCAGTTTTCTTTTATACATCAGTGACAGATTTTTTTTCTTGACAACTAGAAATACGATACACTTGGGCATTGAAATAAAGGCAAACAGCAGACGTCCCCAGTCTGATGTATCATATTAGTACATATGCCTACTGAAAGACTGAAAACAACAACTAGGCTGGTGGAGCCAGTCTAGCCGTTCCCCCTAATACCAGTCCAGTTTACTGGCTAATCACCAAAATGTAAGGATGGCACCAACCTCGACCGTCTGCAAAAAAATTGCGCTTTATGGCAAATGGGCCTCATTAAATCATTGAACTAATTGCACAACATTATACATTGAAAGCTCTGTAGTCAGCGTAATAAAGCCTCCAATAAAAATAAAACCACAAAACCAACAATAAAGAGATGCAGCGTAGTCTGGGCTTTCTAAAAGGAAAACCCAATGACTACTGCAGCAATGAACTGTTTCCCATTGATTGCAACAGAGCTAAAATAGGATCATAGGACTGGCAACACGTCATGCAACCTGAAACTAGCTGGACCGCCACCCGGCACATATAAACAACCTGCAAACCTCTTTTAATCTTCACTGTACATCCTCTCCTTGTTTCATCTACTGGCCCCTCCATCCATCAATTCTCACCCCGTATTGAAAACTGAAAACACCTCGGGAAAAATGCATCATCTCTTATCTCACATGAAGCTGTGAAAGCTGCCACCTGTCATCCCTTCAGGCAGATGAGGCCGAGCAATTCTTCACTGATGTGGTATGTTACATCCAAGTCAATCATATTCTTATAACCTTGAGATGTATCCTTTCCTTTTTATCCCCACTAGTCCCTCCTGAATTCATCAGACTTAAAAAAAACAAAAACTTTTAAGCAGAACAGATTGCCTTGGCGTCTGTCTGCACACGCAGTACTTTCTTTTTGACCTTTAAGGCACTTTGAGGTGCCATATGGATAAAGTATTATTATTATTATGAGAGAAAAATCACAACGTGTTCATTGGACTTTTGTGGAAAAACTATTATTATTATAAAAATAGGTTTTTCAGTTATGTAAAACATCTTAAGTGGTGTATCACACACATTAAGTGGTGTATCTTATCTAAAGCTCACCGTCTAAGGCTCCTTGTGCTCCTCTGGCCCTTACCCTCCATATGTTCAACACCATGTGTCACATCACCTTTTAGAAGCCACAACTGTGACGGGTCTGACTCACGCTAGCAGAGCACTCGGCCCACGAGGCACAGAGCTCATCCCCGCCTCTCCACCTCGCGCCCGTCAGTGCCGGTGTCTTGTGCTGTAGCTCTCGCTCTGTAATTACCAGCGCTGCTGACATTCCTTCTGCTCCCTAAACCAGGACTGCGCCGTGTTTATCCAACACCCGGCCGTCGCAACAGCTAGATAATGTGTAACTGTAACCACTGGCAACCCTGAAAACAGCGAGGGGCTTATGAACTGGCCTCGTCCAGTTCAAACTGACATTTCCCTCTGGTACGGTAGAGAGTTGTGTGAATCATCTGAAGATAGTTTTGCTTCCACAAAGTGAGTTACAATTCATATCGGACAATAAAAGGGACACTATGAATAGCACGTATGATTGACATTTTGTTTGTTTGTGTAAGTATAAGGAAACTACAATTACTCACTTCAAAGCGTGCGTTTCTCTCTACGCCGAGAGGTACTTCCATGTGCTGACGAAGGCAGTGGGAATGAGCGAGTAGGGCACACTGGTCACACTGTCCCAGGAGTCCGACGAGGGGTCGTAGCAGTCTAGTGTTTTACACCTCTGAGCCCCAAAGTAACCCCCGACCACGTAGAGTCTGTTTCCGGACGCCACCGCATGACAGCTGATCCTTTTGGCCGTCACGTCACCAAACTTCGACCACTGGTACGTCTCGCTGTTGAACCGGTAAGCGGAGCTGGCTGAGAATTCAGTGTCGCCTCCGATCACCACGACGTGGTTGCCGACCACGGCCGCCGCCGTGTAGCGCCACAGCTGCGGACAGGAGGCCGGCACGGACCACCGGTTCTGGCAAGGGTCGAAGCACTGCACCTTGGGGTATTTGTCTCTGTTCACGCTGGTGCCCCCGAAGGCGAAGAGTTTGTTTTTAGCACCGACGACTGCGGCGTTGCTCACGCCCTCTCGGAGCGGAGCCACCAGCGTCCATTTATTGGTCTGAGGGTCGTACTGTTCCACCTGTTTGAGAGACACAGATGGAGATGCGGGGAACGATCCCGCGAGAGAAGTGTGTCCTCCCACAACATACAGCATGTGGTCGAGCTCCGCAGACCCGTGTCCAAATCTGGCGACCAGCATCGGTGACGCTTTGGACCACTCGTCGTGTAATGTGTCGTAGACCCAGACGTCTTTGGAGGCCCCGTTTTCAGAGCCACGTCCACCGGTAACATAAACCTGAGACACATGGAGAGAAGTCATATTTTGGTTTACTTCTACATAGCATTACATGAACAATGCACGTAACAAAGTATAGTTCAATTACATACCTTGCAACCAATAGCACATGCGCTGCATTCTTTCCTCGGGCTGGGGATGTCTGTTTTTGGGGTGATCTCCTTCGTCTTGTTGTCGATCATGTAGACTTTATCGCACATGAAGGTCTGTCCTCCCAGCAGCAGCAGGGCCTGGCTTACTTTCCTCGGCCGGGCACAGAAACCCGTTACAATACCGTCATTCTGGAGGATCCTCATTTTGCACCGTACCGCGTCTTCGACAATCTCCCGTCCCACCTTGTGGCACATCACCAGCTCCTCTGAAGCAACGTTCTTTAGCAGGTAGGTTTCAGGGAGCAGCGCCAGGCGGACGCAGCGCAGCAGCTCGGGCAGCTCGCTGTGCCGGTGCTCCATGTCGGCCTTGACCCAGTCGATGACGGCCTCATACACCAGGCTCTCGTCCTCCACCTCCAGTTCCTCGCTGAGGATCAGCTCCTGGACTTTGTCTCTGGGCAGGCTGAGGAAGTCCTCAGTTCTGAAGAGAGTAGCAAAGTCTGCCAGGCACATCCTCCACGACAGCTCGTAAAGTCTCTGGCACTGATGGGCGTCTGACAGCAGCATCATCCCCAGACAGTTTGACTGGTCAAGGTTCTTTTCTAGAAATTCGGACGCAGCGTCCCTGATGTCGTGAAACTGAAGCATGTCGCCAGCCTCCAGGAGCGACTCCGCGTTTTCCTCGTTGATGAGGATGCGGGCCGAGTATGCGTAGTCGAGCAAGAGCTCCAGCACCTCTGGATGGAGAGAGTCGTGGAAGTTGACCTCGGCGTCACGACTCTCCCTGAGCCCTCCGCTGAACATGGCCTCAAAGTATCGGCTACAGGAGGCCAGGACGGCCCGGTGGCAAGGGAAGGATCTGTTTCCGGCCTTCAGGACGACATCTGTGAAGACTTTCCTTTTGCGTAACAGGTTGAGCTGAGTCAACAGGCTGTCGGCATGGGTCGTCTTGTGGAAGAGATGGATATTCATGGAGCCGGCACTAGAGCGAGACTTTCTGTTTTCGTGGTTACTGACAGACATCTTGACTTGGATCTGGAGGAGGAAATAGAGTATATACAAATATAAGTACTAGTGGCAATAACCATTCTTCTAGATTTGTTTGATTCAAACTTTTCTAACAGCTGGACAGGAGGAAGAGATGTTATCAGGTCTTGCGCTCTCCTTTTGATGTGAACACCACCATAAACCCTCCTCCCAGTCTATGATCAAACAAAACTCACTGTGCCCGCAGCTGATAAATGGGTTGTTCAGAAATAAAACCATATCAGTGCACAGTACGGAAATAAACTTCCGCCTTCAAGTATGAAAGAAAATCTGATATGGAGCACTGCCACACAAATCCAGTGTGTGTACATAGAGATTTACACTGCAAATCATACAGCATAGTTCTTAAACCTGTGGCAACAAATTAACCACATTAACTGGCTTTTAATTTAATCTTCTTTCTATATTTTATTAAAGTTAAAGAAACGACACCTGGGTGTATTGTCTGATAATACATCACATCTTTCCACCCCTATAAACATTTCAGGGCAGTGAGTCACCTCCAAACAAAGCAAAGAGCCAGTCAATTCCTTCCAGCTGGTTCTATGTTCTAGCGGTTTCACATATTAGAGGGTGCCTATGCTTTCAAGCCCACAGAAGATGTGACACCTCAGTCCAGCTCCTTGAGGATGAAATGACGTAACGGCAGTGCAACAGATGAAACCCCCAACCTGCTCCTTTGATCGTCTGTGGTGGATTTAGACAGGCCTGCAGCCATTACATCAAGTGGGAGGACGTTTATGTTGAGATTAACTTAATTGCATGCCAGGAGTTTTATATTATTTGTAATTATCATCTCTTTTTATAATAACCACTTCGTAATAATTATGGCACAGTGGGTTAATAAATACTTTGGGCGTTTTTCAAGACACAACTTGAAGACGACCAAATAAATATCTTCCGCTTTAAAGCATCCATTGTTTCACAGCAGATAAATTTAAGTCGGCTATTCAAGCCCGCTGAAAGGGGGACTGTGGACTTCCGCGGAGGAACTCAGCGTGAAATCTAATTCGTTTTGTGCAGTAAACGTGAAACTGCGGCCAGCATGCGCTCAACTTTCCTCCAGAGTTAGTCAGCAAACAGCCTGCTCCGACCAGCATCAAAGGAGCCGCTGGTACACCCTGTGACTAAACTACTCACATTTCGGAAAGTGGAGAAATATGTCTGCTACCGATGCTTTGAGGAGGAGAAGTCGTCTCCTGCTTACCTTGAGAGGCGAAACGCGGATCCGGCTTTCTTTTATCTCGCTTCCAACTTGTTCTGTCGTGGATTTGTTTGAAGTTGCGGCACAATTTAGACAAATCCGCATTCCGATTTCAAACCTGTATCATATCCGAAAGGGTTGAGGAACGGTTGAGCCATCTGTCTGCGTCGCAAGCCTCGAGTGTAAACACGCAAATAAACAATGTCTACAACAACAATAAAGTTCGGAGTCGAGGACTGCTGTCGGGAAGCCACGCAGCCTGCAGGAGAGAGACGAGCAAAGCGGAGAGAAAGAGCAGCGCGGCCACAGTGTTCCCTCTGGCTCCTCCCCCTCCTCCCGCGTCGTCCAATGGGATCACGCCCTGCAGCAAACGCTTTCTTTATTCTCCATCCAACTTCAGGGTCAACGCACAGCATTATTGTAGAAGAGCGTTGCCATAAAGAAAACACCTGCCCGTGTGTTTCACTTACCTCAGCTTTCTCACTTTGACCCTGGAGGACTCAGAGAAGAAGCTCTACTACCAAAGGAAAAGCAGATGTACGTGTGCAGTACATTCCAACAGCATTAAGACACATAAACACGACATATGTATAACTAATATAACAAAGAAGTCTGTCTATTTTTTTTTTAATGATTTAATTATTTGTTTATTATGTTAAGGCCTAAATGCCATCTCCAAAACAGCCAGGAATTACATGTAGGGGAGAAATACTGGTCATATTTTAACATGTAAAAAGACTTTAGGTCAGTTTAAAATAACCACCATGCATGACTTTTTATTAATGAACCCCCCTTCAAGAAAAATTAAATAACCCATTGACACCTGCATGTCCTCAGATATAGCTATACCTCTACAACTGAAAGTACTCTTATAGGATGTTCATCATATATGCATTCTGAAAATACAGTCATCATGAATACTATAAGCATCTTTGCTCTAGCACCAAAGCACAGTCCCTGCCCTGTTTGCCCGTTCCACATAACCAACAGTCTTAATGATCATATGATGGCAGGTTAAAGTCCTTCTGAGAGCCATGAGATCGTTTCTCCAGGTGAATTCCTGGCATTTTCTGAAGGATTTAAGTACTCTTGAGCTATTCAGGAAAAGAATCGGGCCAGTCAAGAATGAGCCAAGTCAGCCTGTACATACACAAGGAATTTCTTGGGCTGCCTAAAACATGGTACAATCCCGAAGCCACGGTGTGAAGCTTTTGAAATATAGATTTGGGAAAAGAGGAGTCTCTCTCTCTCTCTGCATAAACTATGTATTTATATAAAATATAAAAGTGAGTATCCAAGTGCTTTAAAATAATAGATGGTTGTAAAATTTTAATAAATACAGAACAGATTCAAGAATTAGGTGTAATTTCATGTGCAAGACTTTTTATTGGGATATGTCCCAACCTGTCTGCAGATGTCATTAATGACATTAATAATGACTGCGTTCCTTTTAGGTGTGCCCGGTCCAGGGCCCTGCTATTGTGAACGCTGGGCCTTTTGTCTTACTAGGACACTTAAATGGAACAGAGTTTACGTTATTAGCTGCACCTGTGCTTTTCATGTTTTAACAGGCCTGCTGGGAAGAAGCTGAGTGGAAGTCAGCAATAGTGGATTGTCAGAAATTAAAACAATTGGAATTGGATACTATATATAGGCTTCAAACAGATAATGGATCAGTGGTAGTTTTCATGTTTGGGATCTCATTTTTATTCAAGCAATAGAGGCTCTGGGGACAGTTACTTCCCCTCAAAACTGACTGACAGGTGAAGACTGTTCGAGCACCGAGCTGACTGATCTCCAACACCACGGCCAGAGTCAATGCCACACTGCTCAGGTTTCTCTTCCTCTCGCTTCCTCTGAATGTCAGTCAACAGCTGCTTTTGAAGATTAAAAGCTGCTGCTGTTTCTCAACTGTCTATAAGTTTGAGTGCATTCGTGTGTGGTTTTTAGCCAGCTTTCCTTTCATCTGCTATTTCCCTATTGTTTCCTCACAAGGGATTCAAATTTCACCAAGTCATCTTTTTTCATACACTTGAAAGCCTTGAAGGAACCACCTACATACTTGTGTAACCTCAAAGTTTGACACCATAAACACTCCTAGTTATTTCACATTCTCGTAACCATTGTTGCCGGTGCTTGTTGAAGCCTCTCCTATAGCTGGCTGGGCCAAATGCTTTCATACACACAAGTGTGCCTAAAGAGGATTAAGAATTTAAGAAGATTAGATTAATGAACTCATGATTGTAATCTAGGGTTAATTCATTTTGCTGCACTTTAACCCAACCCTCCCTTCCCCCCATTGAGCCTTGTGTGGCTCAGCGCCAAAGTGGTCTGAGGACAATTGTGTATGTGTGAGTATGTGTGTGTATTTTTTTGCATGTGCTTGGGTGCTAGCATTGTGTAACATGGTCATTAATTACTCTTAGGCAGGCACGCCACTAATCAGACCCCCGCGATGATTCCTCAATGCCCCCAGCGTTGCAACAAGCCACTCACACAGTGTCTGTTGACAGGGACAGTAACCGTCTCTCCATTGTTGCCTGCAGACTCACTGTACCACATGTTTGTTCACTCAAGGCAGGTGGTCTTCTCAGTGAGGTCATCCCGTCTGAAACATAAGGAGAGGGGTCCTCGTAGACGGGGTCATCCTCTTGCCAGGGCCTCAACTCCAAACAATGCAGAGGTTCTTATGACGTTCTATTTATGTGGTTGGCTCCTGCTTTCCACATAGTTTTAGTGGCAAGTTGGTCCAGAAATATTACAATAACTACCTTGGAATGATTGACTGAACAATAATGTAATGCAATTATACAATGGATAAACACAATATATTAAATATCCTGATTGAAATTACACGATGTGAAAGCATTATTCTTATTTTTTTTGGTATCATAATTGCATTTCTAATACAGCTTGCTGTGGAGGATAAGGATGAGATACATAGTTTTGCAAATAAATGAAATTAAAATGTACTCCCAGATTTGATTCCCAAATTTTACAATACACAATGTGCAGCCAAAAACAAGATAAGGCAATTTATCACATTAGCTTTATACTTCTCCTCACTGTTTTATTACCTGTATCTTTGTATATCTTCTCATTGACTGCACAGCCTGTTTTCATTACAGCATGATTATTTTGTATTCCCACTAATATATATTATATTATCTTTTATATTTTGATAAATGTTGTATTTGTATCCCTTTATTTGACATCTGGACTATCTTATTCTAATTTTGACTTGCTTGATTTTCTTTTTAAACATGTTTTAATAGCATTGCTGAAGGGGGCCTGATATCTAGCAATTTATTGCCAATGACTGCTTCTCTGTAATTAATAGTTGTGACAACAAATAACTTGAAACTTTTAAAATAAAACAAAAGCATATCAAACCGTGGCATTGCATATTTGTTGGTACATAAGTAATGCATATATATTATTACATATATTATACCGTTACAATCAGTGGTCAATCTAACTATTTACCTATACATAGAGGGCTGATTTTGCATTAAACAATTTAAACATTCAAAGTCCAAGAGTCTAATTCCCTCCTTGAAAGTTTTAGACCGTGTTATTCAGGTGAGAAGTCCTCTACCTCCACCGTGCGGCAGACATGCGTGTGTGCGCGCACGTGTGTCGAGGCTCGGAGGGGAAGCGGATATGTGTGTCCTGACAAGCCGTCTGTGTTTCCTAAGTACTGTTGTTATTAAACACGTGTTTAATATGAAATACAAAATGTGTACAGTGGCGGTAGATTTCTCCCACCGTAACTCGATATCTTGTCTGCTCACCAAAAAAAACAAAAAACATTTCTTATGTGGGGCATTCCTTTTCCGGAAGTGACGTACGCAGTCTTCCGTTGCTGTCAAGGGCATCGACAACTAACGTTAGCCAAGCCGAGCAGGTAGCTGTCCACACGTGCATTTACAGAAGATCGATACAGCTGCAGCTTCGCTAACGACTCCGGTGGAAATGGACGGGTTCGGGTCAGACTTCCCCGCGGGGGCATCGGGAGGGAAAGTGGACACCGGGACCATCATGGAGCAAGTCAAGGTCCAGATCGCTGTGGCTAACGCTCAGGAGCTGCTGCAGGTAAGTTAAATCAATAGACGCTGCTGCTAAGCTAGCAAGCTAGACTAAAATGTTTCTAACTTATGTTTACTCTGGAAGAGTAAAGCTAAATAAAGTAACTTTATTAGAGGAAGCAGCTTGTATTATTCCCCTCACACCGTTATATGAAGAGATACTCATTGACATGTCATTATAATAAAGAAATATGACTTCTAGAAACAGTAGTCATTGAAATCTGTTGTCTTAATGTGACATTAACGTCCAAAAACCGTGACTCTTTAGCCAGATGTGCTTTTAAACCAGATTGATTGTAGTGTTTCCACCCGACTATACCTTGAACAAAGAAAGTAACACTTGCATGGCACTTACTTATAGCACTTTGTAGTTTGGCTTTCTTGAAGAAATTGTACTTTCTTGATTCTTGTTGTTCTGAGTTTGTACTCATGGTTGAAACCACTTATTGTAATTTGTTTTGGATAAAAGCGTTAGCTAAATGTAATGTAACGTTACCAAGTGCACACCGGATGATGATGTTGGGAACTGCTGTTGTAACTGCAATTCAGCTGTTAGTAATACAGTCACATGATAATAACAATGTCTTTCTGTTTCAGAGAATGACAGACAAATGCTTCAAGAAGTGCATAGGTAAACCTGGTAGCACACTGGACAACTCTGAGCAGGTATGCACTGGGCCACACAAAGCAGCTTGAGATGCACAAAGATGAGAGTTGAAAAGACTAATCAATTAACAGAAAATCTGTAGTAAATTTGGTCATCTATGATAATCTTGTGTGAAGATTTGCTACTTTTGTTTGATTTCTATGAATGTGAAGGGAATCTCTTTGAGTTTAGGACTGTCTGTACTGACAAAACAAGCAATTTGAAAATGTCAATTTAAGTCCTTTTAATGAGCATTTTAACCAGCTTTTAATACATTATAGACAAAATGATTAATTGAGAATGTAATTTGCAGAATGATTTATAATGAAAGTAATTGTTAGTTGCAGCCTTAAGAAAGGATCAGGAACTATGTCACTATAACTGCCTTTTTGTTCTCACAGAAATGTATTGCCATGTGTATGGACCGGTATATGGACGCCTGGAACACCGTGTCCCGAACATACAACTCCAGATTACAGAGGGAAAGAGCTCGTATGTGAAGATACCTCTCCTCATCCTTCCTTCCCCTTCTGCTGCTGCTTACGGTGAGGAGGAGTACAGTATTTCCACTGGAGGCCAGGAGCTGTGCACAGGAGTGTCGTGGCAGCAGCAGCACACCATCGTCATCCCAATACCTCCCAGGCAGGCAGGAAGGCAGGCAGGCAGACAGACAGACAGGGAGACAGACAGACAGACAGACAAGCGGAGCCTGTGGACTAGTCATAACACAAGTCTCTGCAGAGATTTTCATTTTACTCTGAGGAACATAAAGAAACAATGTTTGTTCATTTCTGTTTTTATGTCATGAATAATTCCTCTTTTGGTTAACAAGTAAACATGTGTTGTTAAAAGCTGCAATTTACACCTGCATGTTTAACGACATGTAGGTCATGAGAATTTGAAACTCCAAATGCCTGTTGGAATGAACACAAGCGTGATGAAGTACTTGCTAGCCCAGACATTTGGAGTAATTATCGCAGTATCCGTTTACTTAATAGTGTGGCTTCAATAGCAACACTGAAACCTCCCTGCCTTTTACATTAAGGTGGAATGTTTCTTGTGTTTAAGCGCCTGTATAATTGGGACACATAATCTGTAATAACTGTAAAGGGGATAATGTCTTTGTCACCACAATTGCTCCATAAAATACTATCAGCATGTTTGTTGCCAATTATTTTCATTGTGCTAATGCTCAGAGAAAGACTTAACATTTTTGCCATATATATATATATAAGCTGCACAAATGGAGCCCTTAAGGGACAACACAGGCTTTATGTAATATGCGTTTACATTAAAAGACCTTAAAATCAAAAAGAAGACTTGAGGACCAATAACTGAACCTGACATTCACAAGCCTTCCAAACAGTCTGATATCAAAGTACGCCTGGAGAACAAAACTGTTTTGTCTGGTCTGTTTTCTAGTTGTCACTCTATCTGCCGCCCTCCACAGTAGTGGGCTTGTTTCAGCAGGGTCTGCCGTGCTGTATACAGGGTACTGAACCGTTCTCATCCGTATGTGCACACAATGTCAGATGTCTGGGAACCACCCTCCTTTTATCCCGTCCTGCTGAGATTGTCTCGGGAAGTAAGAGCCACGGAAGCGTGTGAACATTATTTGCAGTGTGAGCAAATGGAATGGTTTTCATGAAAATTCAATAAATCTTGTTTATCAGAGTCCTCTCTTGTGTCTCTCATCACAAAGAGTGTCAATGAAACATCACCATGGGGTTATCAAATGCAAGTCAAAATTATATTAAAGCTGATTCCAGTTTCACTTTTATCATACATAGCTATATTTCCCCCAGAAAACCCACCTTTTAGAACACTTATTACATTGCATATTTAGAATAGATAAATACAAAAAAAGACAAGGAAAATGTACCCATAAATGAACCACATATATCCAGAACCCCACAAAGAATGAAAATAAAAATACCCAATGTACAGTAAGTTTACCAGAAAATAAATAACTGAAATAAATACTTTCAATCATGCATGGGCTATCAAAATGTCCACAATCCCGTTCAGTATTCTCCTTATTTCTTCAGTACATTATGAAAGAGGATGGTCCAAGTTCAGATAACTGGAGCATTTACAAACAGCACCTATAATAATAACTGCAGGTCCCAGATCAATACTTCAGAAACTATGTATGTGTGGCTTTCAGCATGACTTTAGTCCTTTTACAGTACAGTTTTCTGGAGAAGATGTATCAGGAAAATCCACATGTTTTTGTTGTTGGTTCAGCTCCTTTTTCCTCTCTTCAGAAAGGCAGGTATGTAGATATCCATTTCCTGACAGACGTAACACGAGTGTAAACCCCCGGAAAACCAATTCGACCACATCCATGTCCCCAGCTGGTCACTCCAGCAATAAACCACTGGCCAGAGGGCGTGCGGCAGGTCAGCGGCCCTCCAGAGTCTCCCTGGATGAGAAGGGAGAAAGAACATCAGATTGGCTTTTAATAACTTGTTAGAAATTAGAATAACCTCAATCATATGCAGTCTCCAGCATGTAAAGAGAATGAAACAATTAAGGATGAGTGAGGGATCAGAAGAGCTGAGTATGTATAAAGAGAATGCCACTTGGATCGCTGCTGAGATGCCGGGTGCTTTGACCGAGACAGGAATGCATGAGGCTTCCCTTACATAAGGAGATTACAGAGAGGAAGCGAGTCGAAAGGGGGGCTCTGTATTTTTAGGAAAGAAAGTCTGCTCTCTCCCATCAGATACACATCTCTCACTTAAGTGTTGCAATGTTCCTCAACAAGCAGCACTTGGTTTTCTTCATCAATATAATATCTGACAATTTCAAAACCATGAATTATTCATATTCTGTTTCTTTTTTTCCAAAGACAAGTCCTAGAAGCATTTCTAAAGAATAGAAGGGCAATATTTACTTTGCTCTGACCCGGTTAACCATCCACTGTAAAAAAAAAAAAAGATTTATCGGCACAATGGCCCTATTTCCCAGAGCCTCTGTGCATTCATGTAGTCCACAATCTCATCGCTCAGATGATGCCAAGACTGCACCACCAAGATGCCCGGCCCATTTCCAGGCTGTGTAAAAGGGATTTGTGTAACATGGTCCAGCAACTTACCAAACAGGTGTCCCTCCCTCCCTCAATGGAACCAGCACACATCATGTGAGGAGTCAGCACGTCGCCATAAGACTGCTGGCAGTCTGGCTGGTCAATGATGCTCACTGCAGCTTTCTGCAGCAGGTTGGTCAAAGAACCTGTGCCAAAAATGATATTAGTGGGAAATGCATTTTCACAAAGATTCCAATGCCGTTTCTAGAAAGAAAAGTTGCTGTTGCATTTTTTTTTACTACTGTGAGCACTGCAATGCATATTCAATTCACCTCCATTGTTCTGATGCGGCAGCAGGGTTTTAGTGGTCAATAAGTCAGAACTTCAGCTGATAAATGTGAAACTATCTGCATGGCTAAACACCAAAAAGGGTAAATGAGAAATAATGTGTGAGCAGGCCATCTGGTAGTGTTTAAAAAATTGTATTTTATCATATTTGTTCTATGTTCTATTCAGTCCTTAAGATCATGATGATGTAGAACTTCTGCTCCTCTGATATTTTCTTGCTTTTACTAAACACTTGTTAAAATTCCAATACAATAGTGTCCAATTTTCTAAGTTGTTATAAAATGTAACATCATTATGCAATTGTTCAAAGTTTTCTGGGAAACTGAGCCCAGTGTCGGTCCAATTTTAAATCCCTTACCTCCTTCCCTCATGGACCCCCAGCCTGCGATGTAGCACTCTGTATTCTTGGGGAAGCGGTGCACCGGTGAGGGGAGACAGACAGACTGGATGGTGAAGGACATGGGGGCCGGGACTGCCAGCTCCAACAGAGCCACGTCATGGTCCATGTTGTCGCCATTGAAGGCTGGGTGGATGATGACCCTCTGGATGGGGATGACCAGGGCTCCTACCCCAGAGCGCAGCACAGATCCAAGGCTCACAGCCCAGTTAGTGGGGCTCAGGTCACTGGGGGTTATAAATGAAGGCTTAGTACCATCCATTATTTTTTATATCAATATTAGTGGGGTCAAGTTTAGGTTCAGCAGTACGTTTTGAGGCAGTGTGCCGCTGTGAGTAACCATTTGCTGTGAATGAGCGTGGCGCCACAACGGTGCAGTCTCTGGAACTGGAGACTACCAATCCAAGGCCACTCCCCCCTTCGAGCTGTTACTCCACCCACAATCCTGTGGGAGCCCAACGAAGGACGCATGCCACAGTCTGCAACAAAAACATTCAGCAGAAATATTTTTCTTTAAATACAGCATATGCATTCCTTTACCCATATACACTTACCACAGTTTCTTTCGTCGTCCTGGTTGGGGCAATCTGGGACGCCATCACACTCTGGGTTGACCTTGCTGATGCAGGAACTGGTGCTACACTGGAAGTTTCCAGTGCAGTTCAAGACTGGAAGACATGAAGGAAAGATTGTGTGGCATGAGTGTACACAATTATTTGTGATACCACATGTATGACTTCCTTAATTTAGTTTCTCTAGGGAACAGAGGAATGAGATTAATGTGTAACCTCTGTTATTTTTCAGTTTTTGTGTCTAAGTGACCAATGGGGACACCAATTTTTTTAATTGGTTCAGTATTGAGGGAGTACGCCGCAGAGGACAGGCGCTAAACAGGTCGTAGTGTCATTGCTCAGGGATATTCCTCACTGTCACTTTACATTCGCTAAAAGTGCTTGCTTTTGCCACTGACAGAACAGTATCATATAGACAAAGGTAACACCCGCCCACTACTCCATGCCACAATTGTATTGACTACGTTTTGATTGTATTTGACCTGAAGAAGATCCAAGTAGAATCAGAATCAGTCAATAAAGTTAATAAAGTGTGCAGGCTTAGCCTTTTTCTCATGAGTCGCTCACACACAAAACATGGGGAAATAAGGGCCGGGTTGAAAAATACCAGTTAACCTTTAAGCTGCTCTCCGCATGACATTACCAGTCAGTGTTGGTGCAGATGACACATCCATGGCTATGGTCCTGGGTACTGGCGGATCATACAAGCTATCTTCTGACACAGTAACTGGCACAGTGGGAACAGACTGATAGTAATCATGGAGCAGGCTGGGATTTGTGTGGCTTAAAATCCAGTTGCGGAGCCTGGTGATGCGGGAATAAACCCCAGGCTTGTTGATCTGGGCACAGCCAACACCCCAACTCACCACCCCAGCCAGGAAGAACCTCCCTGGGGCCCCCTCGCACACCAGAGGCCCTCCGGAGTCACCCTGCAGGGAAAGAACAAGACATCTGATTCTCTGATGTGGGAACAGTCCAACTTGTTACTGTCATTTTCGTGACATTCCTGTTTCAACTTAAATTCAGTGTCAGATAATCAGTGTTTGTTGATTAGTATGCACACTGTAATTTCAATGATTTCATACATTGAACTCGGTTTAGAAAATTCAATGACCTATGAAGGGTGAGCAGCAAACAAGTGGGCAAGAGGTTGAAACAGAGATGTATCTAAGCAAGAGCATA
The DNA here is from genome assembly GCF_910589615.1 of Taurulus bubalis. NCBI lineage: Eukaryota > Metazoa > Chordata > Actinopteri > Perciformes > Cottidae > Taurulus > Taurulus bubalis. The sequence continues at coordinate 19,483,553 of NC_136595.1, read as the reverse complement.
TGCCATTTTAATAAGCAGGGCACCAAATTGCTTTAAATTGATCTGTAATGGGAGCTAGATTGAGCATATACGGTGGAATTGTCATATTTTCTCTGTGTATTATTATAAACAGCACACATCATGTTACGCTGAGATGAAAACAATAGCAACACCTCCAGGCCTGTCTTTTAAGGGTGGGACCAGAGTTAACATGCAGATTTGAACCTACTTATAGTTTCAAGATCGTTAGTGTTTGTTTACAAACTTTACCGCGAGACAAGTAAGTATTGTAAGAAAATGTAAGTTGATAGCTCGTGCTCTTGTAGTCACCTTATGTGAACCAAGTAAAACAGCACTAACCTGGCACGAGTCCACCTTGCCCTGTAGGAATCCGGCACACATCATGTTGTGAGAAACCTGTCCTCTGTACACAGATGATTTATTGCACACATTGGAGTCGATGATTTTCACCACAGCCTTCTGCAGTGTGGTAGGCAATTGGACTGAATGGCCGAAGAGCACAAGATGACAGAATTGCTCATACTGATCATACTTCAACGTGCAGTCCTACAATCATTTCTTCATCTGACTGGCATCAAATGACTTAAGTGCCCTGTTCAGTTATTGTTTGTTTCTCAATATTGGAAAACATTGCCTGAGAGTTAAAAAACAATAATTCCCCAAACATTAAAACATCATTGACGTCATAGTATTTGATGTGTTGAGGTGTACTCCTGCAGGCAAACTCACAATTAAACTGGTGCAGTGCACCCCACCCTGAGACCATGCAGTTCTGTCCGGGGGAAAACACGTGAGACGGGGCGGGCAGACAGACAGGCTGGATGTAAGAGCTTAAGGTGAGAGGGGTCTCCAGCTCCAGTACGGTAACATCGCTGTCAGTGGTCTGAGGGTTGTAGTCTGGAGACACAACCAGGGACTTGATGTTCACTGTTATGGACTCTGACTCAACCCCGCTCACTATTCTGGCCCCTACAAGGGCCGTCCATTCTTTGGGGTCATTGTTCCTGGAAAACAGATAAGAAAGAGAGAGCAATTTGGTTGTCCCATAAATTATTAATGCTGATGTGGCAAGTTTAGTTTGCGTCACTGATTGGGAGATTCATAAATAACTCCTCAGTAACTTGAAGATGATAACTACCTCTCAAAGCAGTGCGCCGCACTGACCAGCCAGCGTTCGTTGATGATGGAGGCTCCACATGTGTGCACTTTTGAGAGCCTCAGACTGACCTGCCATGGCAGCTCGCCATGCCGAGCATCCTCACCACCCACCACCCGACTCCCCATAGCGGGGCGGATACCGCAGGCTGAGAATAAAAGTTTGATGATTCAAGATGGAGATGAAGCGGGGATGTTTTTAGTTACGCCAGTTACCTTACCATACGACCAGTCAGGGACAGTTTTATTTACTATTTACCAATAACAACTGAGAAAAGAAAATTGAATAACAGGGATTAAAAGGACAGCAGTAGTGTGAAGTCATTTACCACAATGAGCTTCATCAGATCCATCTGCACAGTCGGGGAGGAAGTCACAATCTGGATTAAATTTTGTGACACATTCTCCGTTGTCACAAGTGAAAGTGTTGTCAGGACACCTGGCTGGAGAGTATAATATAATTGTATTAATATTTGTAATTAGTATAAAGTATAATTTGTTTTCACACAACATTTAAGTGAGTGACTGTGGCTCAGTGGTAAGCAGGGTCGTCCTTCAATTAGAGGATCGGTGGTTCGATCCCCGGCTCTGTTAGCCCACGTCGATGTGTCCTTGAGCAAGACACTTAACCCTAAATGGCTCCTGTAGCTGTGCCTACGGTTTATGAATGGTTGATAATCCTGATGTGGCACCTTGCATGGTAGCTGCTCTCTTCAGTGTGTGATTGATGTCATGTAGTGTTAAAGCACTTTGAGTAGTTGGAAGACTTGAAAAGTGCTGTACGGGTTCTTTTTTTTAAGTAGAATACTGATGCGCTAGTCAAATATTACAGCGCTTTAACATGTTTCAAATGTGTCTGTCTTCAAACAATACTTACATGCCCAAATGTACATTGCAAGAGTTATTGATCACTGTATTCATGCCACCTGTTCATTCGCAACGTGACTCCATCGTGTGAGAATGAAAACTAAATCCACGATCTTCATTGCATACAAAAATATACCCCAAAATTCAGCAAAGTGCAAAATTCCCCTTTTAGTGTCCCAGTTTTCTACCGCCAGTGAAGGGACAGTAACACAAGGAGGGAACTTTCTACTTAAAACTACACCTGCCTGATTTGACTTACTTAGACTGTTGAAACCTCATTTTGGCTTCAGGTAAACTTCAGAATGCATTTTTGCACAGAACAAGGACTGTGGATTTTGTCCCCTGTGTCATACCTTGGAATTACATAATGAAGGGATCTCTTCACAGAGTTGTTTAAATTTAAGGTCTGAAAATTGTAACCTTACCTTTAAAAGTCACAGAAAAAAGCAAGATCAGCTCATTAAACAATTTTTCATTGAGAAAAGGCACATTTGTCTGTGATTAACAGGTTAGGAAGTCAGACTATCCGCCCTGATATTAAAAACACAACCCATTTGGTATTCCACGATGCAGTAAACACATGTTGGAGGATTATATGCAGGCACACTTTAACAAGGGTCAACATATTCACTCACCTATCAAATCATCTCCAATAGAATAAAAGGACTTCCCACTGGCTCCTGAGAATGAGGAGAAAGACAAAGATCCTGTGAGCATTTTTGAAGCCCTTACACAAGACATCACACAGCTGTTGCTTATTTGTGTTACTCCCACTACTACACACACCCACTTGTAGAACCACACACTGATGACAGTATAGTTGTACTACCTAGTAAGATGATCGAGGTGATCTCTCCAAATTCTGGCACCTTCAGTGGTTTCCCATTCATTACTGAACCAAGTCCTATTCTCAGCAAGTCCTGAACAAAGTTGTCTGAATACTGCTGGACCTTGGACACCATGAAGCCCAGTCTGACTGTTGCCATCACGTCACCATTAACGTTACTGGGAAGAAACAGACAACGCTGTGTGTTTCATCTTTTAGATGCTTTTTTGCTTGGATTAAGTCCTCAACTTCAGTTCAGCTTTCACTCACCCATAGGCAACAATACTGCATTCAACGTAGTGATGCGATATCGACGAGGCAGTGAAGACATTTTTGATCTGTAAGAAGAGAACATTTTAAACATAAATACAACAAAATAAAATATTTGGCTCCCAACATGGCGACAGTCTGCACTAACCTTGGACTTTAAAACGGAGGTCAGTACTATGGAGAAACCAGAGTTCTCATCCTGCAGAACTGGATTATACTTCAGACCTGTCAGCTCCACTGTCTCCATAAAATGATGCTGCTCCTGCACCAGGTAGGCTGGCAACGACAGAGTAGAAGTGGTTCATTCTTACAGAACAATTAAGTTAAAAAAGAGTGTGTTTAACAGAGAAGTCTGATTAGCTCATAACATGTTGCACCTGTACATGTTTAAGTATGTGATTATGTGGCGAATGTGATACTCACCAATAAGCAGGCCTACAAAGACCCCGATAATGAGGAAGAAGAAGAGGAAGGCTAAGAAGATGCCCCTGCAGTAGCCAGGGGAGGCTCTTGAAGAGGACCACGGCTCTCCTCTTCCTCCTCCATCCTTCTTCACCTCCATGTTGGATTCACAGCACCAACCTCACAACTCACATTGCACTGTATGCAGTATCATAATGCCCTACACACAAAATCCGGTCCGGTCCTGGTAAAAGATACAGTGACATTATTTGGAAAATGAAAAAAAAACAGACTGAGATTGTGAGGCATTATAGACTAATTCACTGGGTAAAGCTGCACAACAGGGTGGATATCATTAGTATGAGATAAATAAGAACACATTTACATTTTGACTGTATATCATAATATTTAAAACATCTAAAATAATAATAATAATAATAAGGCATAGTTGATAGATACTGAATGACATGTATTATCACAAATCAAATTGTACAATAATGAACACGATGGTAGCAAAAACAATTGGGATTCACTAATGAAATTACCACAATTCATTAAATCTAGCTTTAGTTCACTGGGAAAACTAATTGTTTAATTAAAAGCCCCGGTGTTCCTATGAGAAAATGCTCATTATAAAGTCGTAATGACCACACAGACAAATAAAGCATTGAGCTGGCTGAGATTGTGACTACGTGCGTAACACAGACCAGGGAGGCCATGTTACAGCTCGACCACAGCTCAGATCTGGAACACCACGGTAACACTAAAAACATCCCTGAAAGTATTAGCAGATAAAAGCATTTCAATTACTATATGACTCGGTGAGAATATTCACTGCACCAGCAAACTCCGCGCGGTGACTCCAGGTGCATTACAGCGTGAAGCATCACACAATAGAGGCTTTATGCTCCGAAGTAAACTCACCTACTTCTTTCCTCCGAACGCTGACATTCACGATCTCCCGCAGCTCTCAGTGTTTGCCTTGGCGCGCATAAGAAAGGATACATGGATGGAGGAAGGCAAATGAGGACGGAGCGGTCCGCTTTTTGTTGCACCTGCCACGGGGCGTAACGCAGGTAGCTCACCTTTTCAGTTTACTTTAGAATGTCGACCCTCCTCCCATCTATTGATCCCCTCGGTTCCACCCCAATGGACGCAGGCATTACTCCTGTCACCGCAGAGCTCTCATAATCTCTAGGTACATAATTCATGTATTTTACTCGTTTACACAAAACAGATTAAAACAAAAAGCAAACACAAACGGGCATAAAATATCTCCTCAGTGGAGCCCAGTGCTCCCTCTGGTCCAGTCTAGCTCCATCGACACAGTGAGTGAGCAGCAGAGGAGGAGCGAAGACTCCAACTATGAACTATGAGGGTTCTCTTACCTACAGTACCGTCTCTGGTGCCTTAAATGAGAATTCATTTTTATTTAGGATTTATTTATTTTTGCACAATTCAAACAATACAATAAACGGACATAACAGAGATAAATTAACATCACAGTGCAGGAAGAGGCAAAAAGCCAACTGGTCTTATTTGAAGCCTTCACCTATATAATATTTACAATTTTACAACATTACAAATGAAATATGCATAAGACAGACAACAAAAGAAAAAGAAAGAAAGAAAGAAAATAATGTAGTTGTGTCGAGAGAGAGAGAGAGAGAGAGAGAGAGAGAGAGAGAGAGAGAGAGAGAGAGTGTGTGTGTGTGTGTGTGTGTGTGTGCGCGTGTGAAAGTAAGCATGGTTTGTGTTTTTTTAGAGATGTTGGAGTATACTCCTGCGGCATCAATGGTAATGCTACGAGTCCCCATGAGTGAAACAACTATAAATGTAGCTATAACAGCTAAAACAAGAAAGACATGAACACTAAAACATAACATATTAATTTACTGCACTGGAGGAAGTGCAGTTAGTTAACGGTCTATGTTCAGGATGTTTTTGATTCGCAAATCTAAGATGACATAAAAGTATGTTTTAAACTCACAAATCTAAATATGTTACTGAGATTCGGAGCCCCAATTCAGGTCATGAGAAAAACTCTCCGTCAATTATACGTGGCACAAATAAGTAAATAACAGTCCCTTATTTTAAATGGCTTACATTCTATTCAAACACAAATCTATTGTATACTTATATTATTCCTCCACCCTGCTTAAAGCAGAAGAGTCTGAGCCATTATTCCAACAAATTGTCAGACATGTGTGTAGACAGGCGTGAGTGGTTTATCTTCACAAACACAACACACACTCCCTTCATTTTTTTTTTACATTTTCAAAGATAACAATCAAATACTTCTGTTATTGCAAAAGAAAAAGAGGATGGAGCCCTGGCCAATCCAGCAGTTTGTCTACAAACTATCGTTAAATGTTTTCTAAGTCCCCCAACTAGTCTAAAAAAGTTGGCCAGCTTCATAAAAGATATGACATAATCTATTTTCCTGGGTGAGGATGTGGACATGGTGGAGTACAAGTTCCTGGGTGTCTCCATCGACAGCAGACTGAACTGGAAGGCCAACATCAACGCTGTCTACAAGAAGGAGATGAGTCGGCTCTTTTTCTTGAGGAAACTTCGATCCTTTGCAGCAAGATGTTGATGTTCTACCAGTCTGTTGTGGCCAGTGCTCTGTACTTCTCCATTGTCTGCTGAGGGAGCAGCTTTGGAGCCGGAGACACCAACAGACTCAGTAAACTGGTGAAGAAGGCCGGCTCCATCATTGGCTGCAAACAGGTGGTAGAGAGGACACTGAACAAATGATTGTCCATATTGGATAACCCGGACCACCCTCTCCATCACCTACTGCAGGGACAGCGGAGCACTTTCTCCAACAGACTGAGTCAGCTCCGCTGTCACAAGGACCGATACAGGAGAACATTCCTGCCAACTGCGATAAGACTTTATAATAAATCACCTCAGGCCAGATCCTCCTTCAATTGAATCAACAACCCTAGCACTGGTTTACTTTATATTCGTTGAGTTTACTTTATTTAATTTAGTTCAATTAAATATGATCTGCCCTGCTCTTTTATTGTATATATTGAGTATTTTCATACTTAACATTTTTGTTTACTCTGTAACTTGCTTGCTGCTACAAACAAATTCCCCCCTCAGGATGAATAAAATATATCTCCTATTAGTTTGTGTGATTATTAAAATGACTATGTGAATATGATCCATAGCCAACTAGTAATTTGTTATAAATTAGCCTGTATTTAACCAGGAAATTAATTTTTTAAGGACAAATTAGGCAACAATGACACCAAGCTGCAGAAATACCACAAGTGACAGTGACTGCCAAACAGTAGCAGATAGCTGAGCGCAAGAAAACAGCAGCTTGATGTTCAAATACCGTCAACTTTCAGGGTACCCTAAATACCATTTATATATTTATTTTTTTATCCACTACGCACGAGAACCAGGGAGAACAAAATTTACAACACTCGACATACATTTTCATTTTATTTTCTTATCAAAAACAACAAAGAATAGTAAAAAGTTTCTTATTGTGAATAAAAAAGTAAATGGTACGGTTAACACTTCCCAAACTTGTGGGCTCTTTACAACTCAAATCTTTGCCAACTTCAAACCACAGACAGAAACAAAGCTGAAGTGCTTTCAAGTTCCCTTTTGCTGTACAACGTATGAGTTTTAACAGAAATTTGCTCTGTTTGACGTAATATTACGATTATGTTTTCAAAAAATTTAAACAAGGAACAACTCCACAAAATGTTCACGTGTTTGCATGGTTGTATTCGTGAGTGTGACTGAATGAAGCCAGTGACAGCCTGTGTATTAGCCATCCTGCTGCTGTACGAAGGGGTTTGGTATGGCCTCCATGCCGTCCTGAGGACAGATGAGCACGACGGAGGTTCCTCTGCAGACCACCAGCCCCAGCTGCCTGGTGTCTTCTGTCAGCTTCAGCTGGTCGTCTGGATCTGGATAGACATGGACAGATTCAGGTCTGATTCATGTCTGCGACGTGAAGATCAATTTAAATGAAACTTTGACTAAGAGTAACACTACGGAGAAATCTATTCCTAGACAGATACATGTGTCCTCGCTTATAGCTCCACTCTCTTCAAGAGGAATTCTAGGTAACAAGTCGGAGGAGACAAGGAGGCACAAAATCATATACACATCTGTCCGAATACATTTCCTTTGTAGCCACTTTAACTTACCACGCATGTACTCGATCGTGCCGTCCAGCACCAGGTTCAACAGAGGATCAAACCCCTTCAGGACCCCGCTGGCTGAGAAGGAATGACACAGAGTAAATCTTGCATTTCAATGCAGGGATTCAATGCACAAATATGTACAACTACCACCGACTAAATTGTTTGGCATCACGTGAGCTTATGCTCTCCAGAACTAGTCCACCTACCCTCTCGTCCGCCTTGAAACTTCACACGAATGGGCTTGTCGATGTATTTCGACAAGTCGAAGATGCTCTCCTTTTTCTTCTTCTCTTTATCCTGCACAGAACAAAAGGGACATGTATTCAGGTGGAAGCTAGCCGCAAACAAACACGGACTCAGCCTGAGGTTAGCTTAGCAAGGCTAGCCGAGAGAGCGAACGCAAGAAAAACGTCACGTTTAGTTTCGAGCATTTCTCGGACGTCGTGTTCAGCATAAACAATACCCGGCGAAGGAAACCCACATTTTTACTTTTGCACTCAGTGTGCATGGGTGCAAAAGTAAAGAAATGTTTGAATGAAAGCTAAAGCCATATGAACTCACCGCCATGTTCTCTGTGTGACACGGAAGTGAAACTGTGACCTCAGAAGTATTCCTCCAATCAAATGGCTGAGCGCCTGTAGCTGACGTCATCGGTTTGTTGACGACTCTACTATTACCTTACTAATAGGAGGAAATTATCATAGTTTAATAATCAAACAAATTAGTGTTTAATTTTAAGTCCTTGGTCCTGTTTTATATTTAGCATCTGTTTCTCATACTGACCTCCTTTTCCTTGTTGCTTTTAGTCAGCAGTCAGTCGGGGAACATCTATTAATACCACCAGTTGGTGTGTTGTAAACTAGAACGAGGCACTGTGCAAAACTGTGAAATGGCCTGCTTAGCCGACACTGAGCTGAAACCTCAAAGCTTTAAATTCACAGCTCTCTCTGAGCAGAAAAACAAACTCAAGGAGGACGATGCTGCTCCGCGTGTGACCGACTCAAACTCTGCACCTGATGTCGTTCTACGAGTAGAAGGAGAGAGTTTTTATGTCAACCGTCAACAACTTGCCCTCCAGAGTCCCTACTTCAGGGCTCTGTTTTTTGGCGGAGGCCTAGAGAGCAGCAAAAGGAAAGTTGAGATCAAAGGTGTGAGTCTGCAGCATTTCAGGGTTTTGATGGAATACAGCAAGACATCCAGTTTATCTCTGGACAGAGAAAACGTCCTGGGGATTCTTGAGACCGCAGACTTTTTACAACTGGAGCGAGCCAGGCTTCTGTGCTGCAAGTTCTTGGAGCGTGAGCTGCACCTCAGTAACTGTCTGGGAATGATGGCCTTCGCCTGGCAGCGGGGCTGCACTCAGCTGTACACTGCGGCACGACAGGTGGTGCTCACACACTTCTCTGCTATTGTCGCTGAAGAAGACTTCCTATCCCTGTCTAAGGAAACGGTTGCAGACCTTCTTGCCTGTGATGACCTTGTCATCCATAAAGATGATCTGGCCGTGGAGGCCACCCTATGCTGGGTGTCTTTTGATTCAAAACGAGAGGAACATTTTATGGAGCTCATTCAGCTGGTGAGGCCCGAGTCGCTCTCGTTACCATTCATCACTGAACTTTTGACCAAAATGAAAAGCTCTGACCCCAGAGCCAAGCTCATCTGCATGCTGAATGAACATTTCCCGGCAGCTTGGTCGTTAGGCAGGTCAATGACGAGGACCAGGGCCAGAGAGACCCTCTTTGTCCTGGGTGGACCTCACGATCAGGAAAAGCAGTCACTGTACCAATTTCACCCACTCAGTGGTAGATGGCAGAGCTGTCCCCCTCTGCAGAGGAAGAACCTTACACAGTACTCGGTCGCTGCAGTAGGTAATGTTGGATGTGAATGATAGTGATGAAGATGAGGGTAGAAATGTATGTATTGATCCTCATGTAGAGTGTGTACAAAATGATGCATATCAATCATCTGTCTTTGTTGGGATTACTTTCCAATTAACACAGCATTCGTACTATAATGGACATTAGATTCCATACATTACATTTTCTTTGTTTTCTCATTCTCTCATTATGTAGGAGATAATGTGGTCGTGACAGGCGGCTACTTCCGGGACGTGCTGTGGTTCACTGTGGACTGGGTCAGGATGTACGAATGTGGGAACCAGCGCTGGGTGGATGGACCAGCCCTGCAGAAGTCCAGGCACAGCCACTGCTCCATAGGACTGGACTCCTCCCTGTATGTCCTGGGTGGCAGCATGGACGAAGGGCTTGTGGCCGATGTAGAAAGGCTAGTGCTGGGGTCAGAGGAGGGTTGGGAGGAGGTCAGCCCCCTGGTGAGGGCTGTGGAGAGGGCAGCCACTGTTGCTCTGGGGTCATGTATCTACGTGGCGTGTGGCCTGGATGAAAACGGGGAGGTGTATGGTGGAATTCAGAGGTACATGGTGAAGAACGATCAGTGGGATGTGGTCTCCTATTCTCCATTTCCACGGTGAGTGAGTCTTCAATCGCGCTTTGCTTTCTAATGGATTCTGACACAAACTGATATTTCTTAATTTGTGTATTGTTGTTTTTCCTTTGAGCCTTGGCTGGCCTGGTAATTATGTGAAAATTAAACTTGTTTTTGACCCCAGCTATGACCTGGTTGCCTCAGAGCTCAACGGTGCTCTCTACCTGTTTGGAGGCCAAGCCATGCGCTTTGACGTGGAAACAGATGAGTGGACTGTGCTGGAGGAGGAATGTCTGGACAGGAAGTTCTTCTGTGGCTGCACAACAGTCGGCGGCCAGATATACCTGGTCAGCGAGAAGAAGAGTAACAAAGCATTCCCAAACATGATGCTTATGGACCCTTACATAGACACTTGCATTGAGGTGGATGATGCCATACCCTGCCCTGTGCCCCTTAGAGGGTGTGTCACTATGAGAATGGTCACATGATGTAACTGACGAAAAACCAAACTACTCTAATATAATCTAATAACATAAATTGTGGATATGTATATTGGAAATGTCATTCAGAAAACTTCCCAAATATATTTTTTATGTAAGCGGTCATGATTTGGGTGAAATTAATCTTGCATAGCCAGACCTGTCCCCACAATGCTGTGTCAGTGCTAAAGAAAGATCTGGTACCACACATTATCATTCTATCATTCTATTTCTTCAACCCACTTTCAATCGCCTTGAGCAGCGCAAAGACTGGATGCATGATGGTGCCATTGCAAAACAGATATCTGCTGCAGCCTATGGCTGGCTTAATCACAGTCCATATCCGGTAAATAAGACTAGTGTAAAAGAAAAAAATATATAGACACATGCTCAAGACTATTAAAGTCTTCCACTTAAAATAAGACAGCAGGGCTAATTTATTTAATATAAGTAATTTATTAAAACTTTCCAACTGGCCAACCCATCAGCAATGCATCCATGTGTACTCATAAGAGAATAGTCTAGTGTTACTTTCATGGAAACGTGACATTTCTACTGGATTTATATCTATTAAAAAAACTACCAGATATCTTAATGGGGGTCATGAGTGCGTTATTCAGTGGTTCAGCCCTTATAGTGCTTTGTGTCGTGGGCTGCAGCTATTTAGAGGCAGACACAATCTAGTTTCTACCCACTTATCCTAAAACTGTGGACATGTAACAACTGTTTTTGGTAGTGAATGAAATTCTGTGTATACTGTGAGTGTACTGTAGTTTATGATGCTTTATGAACACAATCTCTGTTGATTATGGAACCTGGAGTCTGGAGACACTGAGCCATGTCTTTCTCTGTGTTTAAATACTCCAATCCAAATGACCTCATTGGATTTTGCTGGCATTTTCAGCCAATAAATCCCCTAAATGGCCCTTTAAAATAAGGTTCAATGCTATATGGCAGCATTGGACCTTAATAAACAACTGCTCTAATAAATATGTCACATTTCACTAATGCCCATCTGTGTGTGCATACCTTTCATGGCTTACCTATTCACACAAGCCTCACCAAGTTTTCAAGCAAAACATTGAAGCCAGTCACAGTAAGTGTTTGTCACATAATAAAAGTGTAAAAACAGCAGCCAAGGCACAAGACAAAAGTCCAGTGGAGCAAACTTTAACAGAAAACTTGTTGAGAAATCATGCTGCCTGTCACAATGATATTCAAAGTAGAAAAAGAAAAACACACACAAACGGTTTAAATCAATATTGGTAAAGGCATCATTTTAGCAGACACAGGGAGGGGAGTTCCCTCTCTATGGGATATGTTCTTCTTTGTACACCAGGAGGCGCCATAAGTCTTTTATGAGCTTAAACCGTACTGACAAAATAAAATCATATCACAGAAAAATATAACTTTATCCCTGCTAAGGGACTTCTGCAGTAGTCTTTTAGATTATGCTACAGATAACAACATAAAAACTATACCTATTAAATAAATGGTTAATAAAATATATATATATATAAAGTGGTTTATCAATAGATTTACTACAATCAATGTTCTTGATAGTCTATGTACAATCAAACATACCATGTATGTGGATACAAAGCGGTGGGAGTGAATTACTATTCAATTCTAGTTTTAAGTTGCTCTTCTTAAAACATACCATACCATATATTAGGTAAGAGCAGTTTGGTTTTGTGTAAAACAATAAAAAGAACAGCATGAATAAAAAATCTGCAAAAAACAAATGATTTGTTAAATAGGAAATTTCACTGTCTTCTTGTTTTTCCAAATATATCGTTACAGTATGAAGTGGTATAGGTGACAGTAATGATGGCATTTCCTCCTAGCCTCACGCTGGGTGAGCAGCTTTACAATCATCTGTGCTTCTTTGCCCTAAAGATAAGCAGGATGCAGGCATATCCTGTTTGGAAATTGTCAATATGGACCGTGTTAGATGTACACAAGCCAATGTGTATGCATCATATGTCGGAAATTAGTTATTCTTCAACAGGCAGAAGGGCAAATATATATATTTTCCGGCGAGGATCAGTCAACGTGGAAGGAGGCGGCTCCACTATCTCGCTTTGGGCAGTCTGCTGCTAATATTCCTCTGGTTGGTCAGGTTGTTCAGGACACAGTTGTTAGCCAGCGATGCCAGTTTGGAGTTGATTGTGCCCTTTCTTTGCTCCCAGCTGCACTCGTCCCCTTCTTCCTCAGGCTCCTCCTCTTCATCGTCAACCTCACTCTCCTCGTCGCTACGTTCATCGCGCTCCACCTATGACGAAAGAAAATAAATACATTATTACAATTCCCGGTGCCAAAGTGACTCATTCCCTCTTGGCTTTTCATTTGCAATCTTCTCACCTTGCCCAGGAACACAAACTTGTAGACCATACGCAGGATGAGATAAGCCCAGAAGATGTGCAGTGCTTGCAACACTAGCAGAAGGGCGTTGAAGAAATAATAACCGGAGAAAGGCTGGAAGAATTCTAGAGACACCACCAAAGTTGTGTGGATCACTCTGGAAATCAAACAGACACAAAGACAGTTTTAGTGTTGAACGGAGCATTTTGACCAGTCAAGTACTGTTTCTCAACTCTTTGCTGAGAGCTGTAAACCTTCTGCTCTCAGAAAAGAAACCAGTGATGTCAGGGTGATGGGGAAGAGAGAATCGGGCAAAGAGAAAATACGTGACAACATGGACACAAATCCTCGACAGCTCAACATAAGTACACAGACCTATAAACACGTGGCAGTGCATAATTTGATGAGTTGCACACCATATTATGACCACTGCAAAAACACTTGGTGTCTCCCAAGTTTGAGTCTACATGCAAAGCCATGTGTCTTTTGCGAGGGAATTTCACCATCTGGGAGAAACTGAAGAAAACCTGAAAATCTGAACGAAAACAAACACAAGGGCGACCGTGGTGCATTGGTGAGCAGGGGTCGTCCTCCAATCAAGAGGATCGGAGGCTCGATCCCCGGCTCTGCCAGCTTGTGTCGATGTGCCCTTGAGCAAGACACCTAACCCTAAATTGCTTCTGGAGCTGTGCCTACGGTGTATGAATGTTAGATAGTCCTGATATGGCACCTTGCATGGTAGCTCCTCTCATCAGTGGGTGACTGATTCCTATGTAAAGCATCTTTGAGTATTCAGAAAAGTGCTATGTAAAATCAAAGTATTATTAAGGTTTCTATTCCACTGTGATGATTTGTACCTGCCAGGAAACACCACCAGCCTCGTCACCAGGAACACCAGAGAGAAGATGACAAACAGCGAGTCGCACGTCCTCGTCCAGCCAGCATAGTGAAACATCTTGGCGGACTTTCAGAATAAAAGGTGCCTGTTAGTTATCCAAACCAAACACTCTTACATTTATGATTAATCTCTGCATACAATCCCAGGCTTTTCTCTGTTATTGTTTCTAAAGCGCCTTGCAGTAAGCAGCCAAAAAGAGGTTGAGTGCGTCAGACTAAAAGCCTTTTAGCTGCAGGATATCTCCTGAACTGCTTACCTACCTGATCTTATTTACTCAATTTTAGTTGGTGAATTATTCAAAGAATTTCATATTTAGTCAAAGAAAAAAAATCACAAAAGAAAACAATTCTAAATGTAAAACAAGACAAAGTCATTTTCACCATTTAAATACATCACATGAGTGGCCGGATAGAGATGAATGAATTCAGGCAATAAAGTTCAATTTAATTTCTAATATACCAAACCAGATCTCTTACTGAGGAACACAGGCCTGGCTGTACAGGAGTTGCTGGCTGAATATGAAACCCACAGCATCCCTTTCATGCCTTTTATCAGAGGCCAGACTACACCCAGTCACGCCTGAGGTCACATGACTAGCTCCACATATTTTCTGAGCTCTGAGGTGAAAGTGACAATCGTTATTCTCAGATGCTATCCGTGAAAGGTTACACCCAGGAAAATCAGCCTCATAAAACCAGGGATATCTCGCTGAGGGACTTGCAAACAAACAAAGGGTATTTTTACTATGGACCACAATGCTCTTCTATTTGCAGCTCAGTTCATACCGGACGTAGGTTTATTATGTGTTAGGTGTCAGGAAAGCAAAATTTCCGCAATAAATACACAATGGATGTATTATTTAAGTCAAGTTCCCTGTGACCTTTGTGCAACGTGTTTGGCATCTCAACACCTTGCCTGTGAGTAAATAAAATTCACTCAACTTTCAATATAATTCAATGATGCATTTTCTCCTTCCCTTTTCTCCAACTTAAAGTACACAATCAATTCACTGAGACTGTGTGGCGGTTTACCTCGAGAAAGAAGTCAGAGGAGTCGTGCACCACCATCACCAGAGTGCCAACCCTCACATAGTTGGCACAGTAGGAGAAACCGATGAGGAATATGGTGGCGATGTGATGAATGACCTGCTCCTTGAAGTCCTGGAAGACACACACGAACACACACAGACCACACAGTATGAAGAAGAGGTATAGTGTCATTACCAAGCCTTTGGTTTGCGGTCTTGAGTTGGTCCAAGAATTGGAAAGGCAAATGTACATGTTGTCTGCAGTGATTTGTTGTTGTGTTTGAAGCCCATATATCTTTGATCAGCAGCCTGAATCACACAAAACCACCATAGTCTTTTTCTCACTGAAATAAGGACATTTCTGAAGAAAACTGCAGCTGCAGTAAGCATCTCAGATGTTTTCCTTAAGACACAGAAACATGACAAATAGATGCATTATATTAAATATTTACTGTAATATCTAGCATTCTAGCAATATAGCAGTCTAACATCTTAAAAGTTTGTGTTCCTTCACATAGGTCCTGATACGTCATTGCATTTTACAGTGTGTGCCATTAAGATTTTAAATCCTGCAACACTCTAAAATGAAAGCAAACGCAAAGTACACAAAGTGATGATGTCATTGGACATAATCCAGTGCATAATCCGTATTAACTCTAATCGTGCATGAGAAAAACAACATTTGGATTACACTGTGCAAAAATTATGATGTTTAGCTTTTTGGTGTTGACCATTTGACTAAAAGTTAAAAACTCTGGCACAAAATGAGAGGAAATGCAGATGAAACCATGTGAAAACCAGCAGGTTGTTGCTGTGAAGTTTTAAGTTTACGTCCTCGAAAATCAAGCTCACACTCACTTTTCGCTTAACGTCCACAGAGACGCACAGAAGCAGCGACAAGTAGAAGCCCATTTCCAAGATGTAATACCAGTAATGAGCCTCAGCCACGGGCTAAAGAATGAGAGGAACAGAGAAACAATAAGTCCACCTTTACATTAGGTGCTATGTGGATGCAACAGAAGCATTTACAGGCAATCAAAACACATTTTGTGAAACTCTTTCCAGTTTCTGCGATAATAATATTGTTTAACAGAATGAAGTGATATTTCAGAGTGACTTTGGCACCTCCAGGATGTGTGTGTTGGAATAGATCTGAAGGTTTTGGGGGAATGTACAGCGGTGAAATCAAGCTTGTGTTTCCAAAGCTCTTAATGGTCATATAAGAACTCCCTCACAGTCAAAACACCTCTTGCAGCGACACAATGGGAGGAAGTTGACAGAGTCCTTTAAATATACATCCTTTCTTTCTGTCAGAGGCCACAAGACCTCAGGAGAAGGTAAGATCAAAAAAAAAAAGATCAGTGGCCGTGTTGCCTGCAGGAGTTGTTATCAGTCAAGCTGTATTCAGAGAGATGGGCTTTTGCATTTTCTCATGTTTTCTGTTCACGGTCATGACCCCACAAGGAAAGGCAGGCTTCTGTGGAGGAATGTGGACCTGCAGGCATACCTTACTGTCATCAACACAGCAGAGATATGAGCGAACTCAGGGTAAAAACATTAAGTGGAGTGGACTGACAAAACTGTTTTATGAACAAAAAGTCTTCTGTGGCTAAATCCTTACACAAACTAAAGATTGTATTTTGTTGGGTCCCTCCCAGCTGTTGTTTGTCCTAATTACTTTTTCTTTGAGTTACAGAAGAAATGCCAATTGGAAGTTATAAGAGTCAAAAGGGACATTCTCAAACTAGGTGTTTAATCTGACCAACAGTCCAAAGCCAAAGATATTCAATTTACAATCACATACAATGAAGAAAAAGAGCAAAACATCATAAGCTAGAACAAGCAAATGTTTGGCATTTTTGCAATTAAGGATCAATAACACATTATAAAAAACGTTGATCCAACCCTATTCTGTTGTATCTAAATCTAAAGACACCAACATATCAAACCTTTACAACTATTTTAAGTTCTTTCTGGCTTTTCTGGAATGGAATGAAAGAAAAGAAAAGCAAGGTATATATTGACAAATATATATATATTTATATATATATATATTTAAAATCAAGCTATTTCTTGCTCACCTGTTTGGGATAACCCCGCCAACACTCTCTATGATCCCAGAACCACGGAGTCTGTAAGAGCAAACATCATCAGCAGAGTCTTCACTGTTATTATTCAGTGTGTGAGTATAACCCCATATGATGTTGTGAGAGTTGTATACATTACTGCTTACTTGCGTATTACTGCTTATATCGATGATAAATCCAATACAGTTTCTTTCCCACACACTGTATAAATACCAGTAATTTGTAATGCAGGCTGATCTTTTTAAAAGAAATAAAAGCGACTAACAGACTCACATTAATTAAAGAGCCGAGCCCCGCAGTGAAGGATGCGAGGTAGAAGACAAAACGCCAGCTGCACAGATACAAATAAACACCATCAGTTTTTAGTTTTAATAAATTAAATTGGTGAATTAGCTCAATCAGGAAAAAAATCCAGAAATGTCAAAGAGGCATGTTGAGAAGCAGGAATGTATATAATGTAAATCTTTTTCTTAAAGGTAGACGTCATACCTCAGTTACAATATGTAAAATTATAGGTGTCTAGGAAAATAAAATCTCACGAGGCCTCGCAGAACTTTTTGGTGTTGCCGGGTCGGTCCTGATTCCTTCTGTGTCTGAACCAGGTCTGGATATTTCTCTGAGAGATTCCACACTGCTTCCCCAAGCTCACCACCTCAATCTGAGTACACAAACACACAAATACATATTTAAACATGCAATACTGATGTCATATTTCATATATGAGACGTTACCAGCCAAAGCCATGGCTCTGCAGAGCCAAAGCTCATTCCTGATCTCCCTTACAGTGTTACTACTTCACGACATGAAAATGCTGATTACAAAAGCTTTGAGCTGTCAAAATGGAGATCTGATAAGTGTGATTAATCAAATCATTTGACTGAACAAGACTCCTTTTCTGCAAGGATTGTGGTGCTGTTGAAAATATCCTTTTCTAGAATAAATAGAATTTACTTTAATAACTTCTAGTTCGGGCAAAAGAAACTACACACATTTTTGCATTTCCACATATTATGTAGCACTCTACCTGTGTTGTATTAAAGGATGAAGCCAACAATACTGAGAGTGCAGCACCTTTCCCTGACCTTTCCCCTGGGTTGTGCAAATATCCACATAAATATCATCCTACTTTATGTTTGTGGCCTGGTATTTACATGGCTGAACAACAAAGCAAACAGACAGGTGCTGCTGCTCGACCAGGCCACATGTAAATAGATGATGTGCAAATAAGTCAGGGTACACACACACACACACACACACACACACACACACACACACACACACACACACACACACACACACACACACACACACATGTGCACATGCACAGCCCCACAAGGCAGAGCAGAGCTTCGTTTGGTAAATCAAGTCACGTTTCAGACTTTATACTTGATGAGTTTTAACGCTTTGGATTTGGGAGAGTTGTTCATGTTTACTAATATTTTTTGGACTGTCTTAGACCATGGTAATAACATAATGGTAATAACATAATATGAAGTTAAAAAATGTGCGTTGATCCTCTTTAAAGGAAGTAAACATGTTCCACACTGCAGAGGGAAAACACCAAACATTTTAGTTTCCTGCATCATGACGAATGCCTGTATCTGTGTAACACATCAATCTCTAAGCAAACTTGTGAATTAGGTGAATTTCCCCAGGGACTTCTTTGTTAACAGTTCCTTGTTCCAAGACAATCCATCCAAAAAAAAACTCCCAAACTATCATGCTCTTCAGCCAAGATGCAACCACACTCAACATACACACACACACACACACACACACACACACACACACGCACACACACACACACACACACACACACACACACACACACACACACACACACACACACACACACACATATGTATGATATATTTTCTTCTAATGGACTGTAGATCAAAATATAGATTACATGCTTTCTAATGGAGGTCAGTAAATGTCTACAAATTAAGTTAAGGCGTTAGGAAGCATGAGAGTGAAACTCGGGGCAAAAAAAGTCCACAAAGGAAATCGCTGCTGCTCGTGATGTAATAATTGAGATTTCAGTGAGTAAATCAAACTGAAGCTACAAAAGTAGGTGGACCTAAAATAGGATTTGATACTTCTTGGATGGAGAGTTTCCGTCACAACAAAGGGAAGGTGGAACGATAATACGAACGTGCGATGGTTGTCGACTTTTCTGTTTGTAGAAGGTCTCCAGCTTTGGGACAGAAGCAGCTCGAATCTGAACCCGATCCTTCACACCTAAATGTTTGCTGAATGGAACAGCGATGAGCCTGAGAGGACAGAGAGTAGGAGAGAAAAGAAAACGTGTTCATTTCCATAACAACTTCAGTCTTGATGGTACAACAGACTGGATTATAATTCTTGAGAGATTAATGTGAGATTACATCAACAGCCGTTCAATGTGATCCTCACAGTGCAGTACAGAGCAATGACAACAAGATCTCTCTTTATGGTGATCCTGGCAGCCTGTAGGGCCGCTCTCTTTGTTAGCTGAAAAGGCATCAACAGACACTTGATCTGTTTGTTTGTGTGTGTGTGTGTGTGTGTGTGTGTGTGTGTGTGTGTGTGTGTGTGTGTGTGTGTGTGTGTGTGTGTGTGTGGACAATGTATTTTAGCCTCTCCGGTGCTAATACACCCACATTGTCCTCTTAGTCCTGTATACCTATCTTTTTGAGAACCAATTTGAGTTTTGTACCTTGAGAGAGAGGACATTTTTTTTACATTGAGGACAATTTTCAAAGGCCTTTGAGGGCTCAGACTTGGTTTTAGGCATTTAGTTGTGATGGTTAAGGTTAGGGTAAGGTTAGGGAATGTGTTATATCAATGATTGTCCTCACAAAGATAGAAGTACAGGATGTGTGTGCGCACGTGCATAACCACGTGTAACTCTATCTCAGAGATAATCATCATAACCTGGTCAGGACATCTTCACACAAAGACAAACATTGTCTCTGGTTACTGGAACCTCTAACACACACACACACACACACACACACACACACACACACACACACACACACACACACACACCTGACCTCAACAAAGGAAACAGCTGCGACACGGGATGATCAAATGAAGACACACCTTTTTACCTTCCAACTGACTGATCACCCCTAAAACGTAAGCAACACCTTCATACTTCACTGTCCACCCCAACAACTAACACACACTTGGACCACAGGCTACACACATGCCCAGCACTAACACACACACACACACTGGTGCATGCTGGTATTTAGCATATTGACTGAACCCTCCTGTGCTACTCATATCTATTGTTACTACTCTGCTAATAAATACCTAATGAAGGTACAAATGAGGCTTTAAGCCAAACAATGGTACTAATCTTACACAGCTCTTGCCAATCAAGCTCACGTTGTTTATCAATTAGGAATCAGGTAATCCAGTAGCTGATAAGGGAAAGCATGCAAACACATGTAGGCCTCCTGTTCACCCATCTTCTCCTGTTACCAGTAACACTAGTTAAGTGTACAGGCAAGTTTCCTTTTACAGAAGCCCTGTTAACTTGTCAACTTGCAGTCACTTTCATAATACAGCAATACAATAAACTGACCTTTATAATAATGCATGTATTGATATAAATATATATGTTTTAACACATCAGTGCATGATAGATCCTTCATTGTGATAAAGTGAGTAAATTAAGGTCAGTAAGAGACTCATGATGTTGGTGAGTCAATACATTGTATTTATGTCCCAAAAAAACACATCATTAGTGTCTAAACCTTCTGGAGTGAACCTTTAAGTTCTACCATTCATGTCCCTCAATATGAGCATCTCCGAAGTACTGTAATGGAAGTATTTAAAACTGTAATGTAAAATAGGATTGCAGCTAACTTTCCATTACTTTAAAAACTGCCCATCTCAATATCCTGGAGCCCAAAGTAACTTCATCAAATGTCTTGTTTTGCCTGTCCAACTGTCCAAAACCAATAATGATCAATTTATGATAATGTAAGATCCAGACTATAGCAGCAAATTCCTACATTCAATAACCTGGAAGTATTTGGCAATTCAATGTCTGTGTAAAATAGACTAATATTGATCCATCTCACTCTAAGTGCTCTTAAAGGATGACTGAGACCCACTTCCTGTTTCTCAAACATTAAAAATGAAAAACACTTTCTTTCAGGTATTTTCATTATCTTATACTGCACATATGATTTAGAAAAGTTGTTTTACCTTTTCTGAGAGGTCTTTAGATGCCTCAGCACGATATTCGTAATAAGCACTACTTGAGATTTACATGCAGTTTTTCCCACAGTGCATCTCTACAAGAGGTTACAAAGGCTGTTCCTGCAATTAGTACTGTGAATCATAACAGCATCTAGCCATGCAACATCAGAACGTTTAGCCTAGCCAACTACCTGAAGCCAAGAAACCACAACCATCACTGCAGATATAACACTCATTTTTGTTACAGATCACATTGTATTAGGACTGTCTTTGAACAAATACATTTTTAGTTAATTAACACTCATCCAAATTGTTCAACTAATTGATCAGTAGACCAAACATTGTCTCTACCAAAGATGTGCTTGTGATTTCAAGTCATTCCGCTTGAAAAAACACTACATTTTAAAAGGCCCAGTCCCTCTGGGAGGAGAGAGGGCATTCACACAGTCAGCAGCTAAAACTGTCCACTCATGGTGCCTGCTTTTCACTGCATGTCTGGTCTGTTCCCTCCATCTGCAGGGAGCACTAATGAAGGGTAAATGAGCACATTCTGCTGAGCTACACAGGCTGCTTAGCAGGCAGAAAACCAGCCAGTCAGCCAAACTCCATGACCACTGCCAAGAGGAAATAAGACACAAATAATGTGTTTCAACATTTGCTTTCACCTGGCAGACTGAACAAAAAAAAAAATATCCTTTAAGATCACCACAAATATCCACCATACATATTGAAAACTTCAAGTACACACAGACGTCCAAGTTACAGTAATGACAACAATGAAAATGCAGATCTTGCAACTGTGAGTTCATGGTCCTGTTGTGATGAAGGCAGGTGTGTCTCACCTCTCAAAGACGTATCTGAGGGCAATAAAGGTGAAGGCCAGTGGCAAGGTGTAGATGAGATCCCTGGGGAGAGGGAAGCGGCCTTCGTCCTCCTTCATCTCAATGTCCTGCCAGCTGATGCCAGGAGGAAGCCAGGACTCCTCCTGCCACAGCCACTCGTTTAACAGGGCCTCCATCCTGAGCAGAGGAGGAGAACCGTGTTTATCACAGTAGTTGTCGAGCTTCCGAGCAGACCTGGCCTGCTAAAACATTCATGCCTTATTCATATTTATGCCCAAAACAGCAGCCAAGACCCTCAAGATTAGTCCTTAAAGGGCAGAGGGAACAAACCGGCACCCTGCATGTTCACACTTCACATTTATCAAAATGAATACTTAATCTACAGTTTGTTTTCTCAATGTTCTTAATTGATTATTGCTGGTCCCCAGAACATACCGAAAATGCTGTTTAAATTTCACAAAGCCTAAGGAGGCATTTTCTAATGCCTCGTTGTGTCAAATCAACAGTCCAAACCCCAAAGATATTCTGTAACAAAAAGAAAAGCAGCAACGCATAACATTTGAGAAGCTGAAACCGAGAAAATGTGGCATATGTTTGCCTGAAAAACAATACTGATTATTGAAATAGTTGCAGCTTAACTTTCTGTCAGTTGACTGATCGATTAACCAATTGATTTAGCTCTATACCACACACATGTCCATTGGTTTAGTCAGGAAAATCTCACCAGAGCAGAACAGTGCAGGCTACATTACAGCATCATTTGTCTAAAACAAAACACAAGTCCACCATTTGTGGTCCTTGATCCACTCATGCGTCTCTGTATGCATCCCTCTCAAAAACACACTCATACTCACACACGCACGCACACATAAACACACACACTGTACACATTCATAGACACAAACACAATTATGCAATTATGATAACACATGTTTACATCTGATTTGAGTTTAACAGTGGTTTTCTACGCGTCTGTTAAAGCCTCCATGCAGGCTGCTGCCAACACAAACCAGAGCACCCTGCGCACAACAGCGATGCGCAACCAGAGACACAACAGACGAACTTCTTATCAGAAGATAACAGAGATTACAGAGACACATCCATCAGGTTATATACTGAATACACGCCGTATACCATAATACTCCCATGAAGTATCGCAGCCCACCTCTCACATTCCGCTACAACCAAAGAGCCTCGAGTTAAAAGCACCGTCAACAAACAGCCAATCTCATTAATCACATTTATCGATTTTATATTCCAAAAACTCCGTAAAACCGGCCCATTGTTGCTCCAGAACAGATTATAAATCGCGATTACCTGTCCGCTCTCCAGCGATGGAGATGGGAAGCGCACAGCAGCAAAAGGGAGAGGAGGAGCTTGTTTGACGCAACCTGCTCCTGCTGAGGGAGGAGAGAGACGCGCTGTCATCGACGTCATTTCATCGGGGGTTGTGTCACCACCGTGCATGAGATCAGCACAGGTAGACATTTCTTAGGCAAAGCATCTACGAGTCCAGTCATCATGATATTATGTTTGAGCGCATGTTGCTATTCTGTCACTGGAATTGTGATAATCCTAAAAAAAATGTGACTTCGTCTGGTCCTTAGATGTGTCAATCACTTTATCTCCAACAAGCAGACCAGTTTGTGTTATATTCAGCAATCTTCAGCACAATATATTGTGTTTGTTTTAATGCAGTTGTCATATCCACAAACATGAGTGAACATTTAATTTTGGCATTCATAAAAAGGATTTTTCAGCCTTATTGAGGAGAATATGCTTTGCTGCGTTCACTGAATCACTGTAGTGCAAAACCTGCATATTTGGCAGTTAGTTATGAGCTCTGCCCAAAAACTCATTCTTCAAAGTATCTCCTTATTGTAGAGCAAACAAAAGAAGCAGCAAGACACCAAACAACAGAGTAAAGGAGATCACACTATTGAATCAGGGTCTTGCAGAACATGCTCACAACAGAGAAGAACATGATGGGCATGTATTTAGGGGAAATAGTATATTTTCTATTATTTTAGCTGTCTAAAACTGTCTTCATGACATCAGGGAATATTATGAGTACTGTTACCAAAACTGCTAGCCATGGCCTTAGTGTATGTATTGTAATGTATTGGCATACAGTTTGGTAATGTTCTTTTTTTTTACATTAACATCAGAGAGGAACCAACATGGTTGCACTGTATGCACTGGGGGGATTCACACGATATGTCCTGTCTCTGATATCATTCATCAACCAAAGTTCCCGGTTAGATAAGGTTTATGGACGTGTTCACGTGACGCTGCTTTCATACCATTCATACTCAAACAGTGCTTCCAGGGAGGAGCAGATGTTCATGTAGATATTCACACTCTCCTTTCTCTTTAAAAAACAAACTTAATGTATGCATCCTGTTTTAGTTTGCAGTCAGGTATGGGATATTTGATGCTGTATGTAATTCATGTAATGGACATTGACATCCAAATGTGTCATGTTTTACTTTGAAAATTGTCTAAATCCTGATTCTTCTCACACAAAGATTATTACCACATCATGGTCCTGGCTGGCTGGTGTCACATATTCACTACACGGTGAAAGTTCTGTTATCACTGCATGTTTGTTGTGTGGCCAGCTGTGGCATTTTCTATTTTTATGATGTCCTCATACCTGAAGCATCACTCGTTTCCTATATTCTCACACAAGCTCACCTGTACTAACATGAACCAGATGCATACACGTGGATGTACCCTCACATGTGGTCATGCACATATATGTCAATGCAGCTCCCTTTTCACTTTCTTGTCAGACGGTTTGAATAATGAATTTAAAGTTAGTTATTTGCAAATCTATGAGTAAATATGTCATTAACGCCACAGGTGGAAGGTAGTGGATTAGGCTGGTAGACAGTAAACACACAAATGTCAACATACAAACAGGCTAATATATATTCTGCAACATTTTAAAAGACCAGGAATGCAAAAAAAGTGAACTCCCTGTTGGTTTCTAAATGAAGCTGGATGCTGGTGTCAGTGTGTGTTTGTACCCAGGCAAGCCTGTGTGTGTGTTTGTCTTGGATAATAACTTTTATAATGAGCGGAACATTGGTGCCAACACGAGTGTGACAAACACTGAGTTTCCTGTCCACCGCACAGCAGGTTAGGTGGCGACTATTAATGAATACAAACATACAGAGCAACAGTTTGAATTTCAAATCATGTGTAAAAGTAGTCTAGTCTGTATAAATATTCATTCTTCTGACTGAATGCAGTGTTTTATTTGCATATTATATGAAAGATGTTTAGCAGGTCATAAACTAAGGTATTGGACTTGATGATGGCGCCTGGAAACAGAAACTTAAGTTATTATATAATTAATCCTGATAGGAAAATGAATGTGTGTGCCAACATTATCTGGCAATCCATCAAATAGTTTATGAGGTTTCACTTAACACACAGCTGTGGATCTAATGATGGTACTAGATTAAACAAGTCGGGTGGTCACTGTTGTCAATATGATTCATCCTCTGGGAGCCAGGAACGGCATGGCAATCCATCCAATAGTTGTTGAGAAATGTCAGTTTGCACCAAAGTTTGGGACTGACTTCCAGACAGACTGACATTGCCATCGATACAGCGATGCTGTTACCATGGCTAAAAAAACACAACCACCATGTTCATCTATATCCGACCACCTTTCCCTGGGCTCTGCAGGCTTTGAGGATTTCGGACCTTGAGAGGTAGGGACCGAGAAGGCCTCTGTAAGACCCCTGGTTCTTAGCTTTGTACCCCTCTGTCTGGGCCAAGAATAACACAGCCGGGGAGGTGGGGAATGTGCACAGGAAACCAGGGCTTTGCAGCAGCAGCAGCGGTGGCGGCTCTGAGCTGAGCTGAGCTGCTGAAGACCTGGACCTGGAGCACAGTCAAGTTTCACCTCCGGCCAGGGGAGCTCCTGCAGGTAACACATACACACACACACACACACACACACACATACACACACACACACACACACACACACACACACACACACACACACACACACACACACACACACACACACACACACACACACACACACTCTCTCTCTCTCTGCTTTCCCACAGGACCCTGTCTGGGGATTACAGTGTGCACAAAAGCACACACACATTTACCCATAGCTGTTTAGACACACACACACACACACACACATGCACAGGCACATTTGTATATGTTACACACGAGGATGTTCCTACATTTCATCAAATGTTCTCATTCTCGTTATTTCTCTTTCATCAGTGCACACGCATAGACACAGAAGGAAAAGACACAGTCTCAAGTTCCCCTGATCTCTGTGTCCCGTATCCCCCTGGTCTCTCTGAGCTTTGGAAATCCCTGGCATCCTCTTCTCCTGCTTTCTGCCAGGTGTTTTGTTGGCACCCTGTGGCTGCCAACACAACAGGGCCTCTGTTCTCTGCTCCCGGTGGAAGAATGCATGCTTTCTTTCTGGGTTTCCCCTCGTACCTCCTCTATTAATGTCTCTCTCAGAGCATTCTCGAGCTCTCCACTGTTGTTTCTCTTTCTTTTGTCTGTTGATTTTGGCGTCAGTTCTCCCTCGGACCCCCAGAGAGAAGCCAGTTAACTCTCCAGCTCTAAGCTCTAAAGACAACAGTGCGAGACACAAACTCTATCTGAGACCAGGCTAACACAACAGCTGGAGGCATACAGTAAAAATGGTGGTCCAGGGGTAAGTGGAAGTCTCTTTAATGGACAATTTGCGACCTCATTCCTTCACTGGACTTAAAGAGCCATACCACTTTATTCCAGCAGAGGGTGCCAGACAATATAGGATCTGCAGATGTCAAACTGTATGCAGTATATGGATGGTTACCACTGGCCTATACTATCTAACTGTATATTAAGTAGCCTAAAGCATCAGTATACATAATATAATGTTTTTTATAACAGGGATTTTCTGCATACCTTCATTTTTAAAAAACTGTAAATTTAGTTCATAATACTAATGTGGGACTTTTACTTGTAATTAAATATGTTTACATTGTACTGTCGGTACTTTTACTTGAGTAAAGGATCTGAGTACTTATTTCATCCCTGCTATCCCCATATACTTTCTGCTAGAAAGCAGACTTCTCACACTACAACCGGCTGAATGGGTATTCCTCACTTTGCGTGCTTTTGTGTTTCTGCGTACAGACGTGTGTTTGTGTGTTCATGTGCTTTTGTGCTTTGTGAAAGGTACATTTCCATCCTGAAGAGGTAAACATCATTAAACTTCAAGTGAGGAAGTTTGACTGTCAAGTATAAAGTCAGCTACAAAGCCTCTCTCACCCACCTGTTTACAGCCTTAATTAACAGGCAAACTCCACGTCAGATGGAGGCTATGTCATCGGTTGTGTCGTGCTGGGGGTCAGTCTTCAATCTGGAAGTATTTAAGAGACCCTGAGGTCATAAGACATAACCTCAGAGAACTAACCAACGCTGAGTATTGGCATCGTGTTTTGACAATAATAGAACAACCCGTCAGAGGTTATTGTTCTTAGAAACAGTAAAATAGAGGAGGTAAAAAAAACTAAAAACATAGAAACACAGCATACAAGGTTTTATAGTTTAATTTTATAAAGGTCAAATTGCTCATTGTAATTGTATGTGCAGGTGTGTCCTTCATGCAGGAATGAATAGAACCATTGTCTCATACAATAAACAATAGAAAAGTAAGTGATTGAGAAAAACAAGCTACAACCCAAACTGTGACTCAACAAAACACAATTTTGGTCCGTAAAATGATCAACTTTACCCAACATGTTCTGTATTATTTGAACCATATTTAAAAAAGGGACAAATAAGAACATGAAGTGAAATAAATGTTTTGATAACTGTATTGCAATAATAGCAACAGAAAATAACAAACCTGAGTCATACATTGCATTTGCAAATACTTAGTCTTGTTTATTTCAAGAAACTAGAAACACAGATGGGTGCGGTAACTTGAACAAAGCCAGAAGACTGAAACTTTACAACCTGAATAAGAAATATTTTCTTCTGATTCTATATACATTTTGTCGTTTCATGTGATTTTCTTCGTGGTAAAAGTCTCCCATTCAGCTCAATGTGTGCCCAGACTAATAATAATACTTGACCCAGGTTTATATTTTATATTTAAGATTTGGATACTGGAGAGCCACTCTGAGGAGGTAGCCGGGGAGCCTTGGATCTCATGTTCAAGCTTAACTTGTCCCTGCGTCTTCAACCCAACAGCTCTGAAACGTCTGGAAAGAGAAACCAGGTGAAGCTGAGCGGTAAAATCTTTGCTATCAGCCACTGCCTCCTTTCCCAGCTAACGGTTCTCCTCCCTAATGACCTGCTATTATGTCCAGCTGTGTTCAGCTACTTTTGTTTCGGGGTAAAGGTCACAGGTATTCACATGTATAGGTCTGTCTCGTTGCATTCCTCAGCAGTGAATGCTGTCCTATATTACTTCAGCTGCTGAGTTCTGTGTCAATTTCCGTGTAAAATCCTCAAATTCCGATCATTTCAAGATCAAATTATTCATGCCATTCTCATATTCACATCTTTCAGAGAAAGATTGACCTACAAAATGTAAAGAAAACATGTCATCACGGATTTTTCATAATGGGAAAAAGCCATGATTGACAGATTTAGAACATTACTTTTGTACTTTCTATAACAGAGTGGATCACGCACCTTTATTATTATTAGACAGTAAGGATGTTGAATGGAGTCAAGATCTGAGACCTCTACTTATGGCAATAAGGGGTGTACAGCTGCAGAAAAGGAATGTTTCTGACTGGAAATAATTAAAATATTTCCACATATTCATAAATACTTAGAACACTTAATTCAGAGGATAAGGCTGGTAATTTTCCTATTGTCAACACATCTCACGAAAATACTCATGACCTCATGTCTTTTTTACGACCCAACCCTCTCTATGGCTGTCAGTCGAAATGTGTTACGACTGAAAACTTAAAAAACTGATCATAGAAACATCATTTCAGTTTCAAGCAAGCTGGGCACTGTAACTGTTGGAAAAGCTACTCAAACAGCAATAAAGAGGGAATTTGTTGGGGACTATTTTCAGATGTAGATTAATACACACTCACACTACTGTTTTTGTGCCCGGGACTCAAAATACTGTGCATGGCCCATGTTCATTGTGATGAATAAACAGACCCAGTGTCAAGTTGTGGCTTATTTGTGTGTTTTGAATAGTGTTTGGACAACAACGGTATCTGGGGCCGTGAATAAGCTTCCTGAGGCTTTGACAACATAGGACATACTTATTAGTTGGATGCGTTCCTTTCATGGGTTTTGTTATTAATTAAGGAATAAATATGAAATATATTGCATTATCCTTGAACATTCCTTGAGTATTTGTGTGTTCATATTGTTTAGGGCAATCACACTAATATTTAAAAAGATTAACTCTCTTGAGTCTGGAATCCAGAGAACTCAGACGCCAAATTCAAATGGAAACCATCGCTGCTTGCCATGTTGAGTTTGCACATATTGTTCCTTTTAGCTTTCATTTCCAGATGAGCTTAATTTTGTCGTATTAGTACAAATAAAAATGTGCCCTCCTCCAGAGAAAATGTCCCCTGCTCTCCTAGCAATCTTTACCTTTTTACTCAACCCTTCTGTAACTTGTAAATGTCGGCAAGGCTCCAGACCTTTCAAAATTGTGAACAAATAAGCAGGGCTGTATTATGCATATCGCTGGCGTGTCCCCTGAAGGCTCTGAAACTACTGCCACACGTGGGTGAGGGTGGATTACATATGTACAGTATTACTGTATACGACCATCTCACTGCTTTGTGCTACTTTTACAGAATGTTAACGAGCCGGCTATCTAAGCTAACTTCTATGCTATGCTAACTTCAATGAGGATAAAATAACTGAATTCGGTGGCTTTTCTAGACTTTACAAATGTTAACCCGACCGAATCGCTAAAATTCTGATAGTGAAAGGAGTCATTTTGTGGGCTTTGCGACGCTCAATTTATACGCAGCCTCAACAGTAGCGACGGAGTTGGTGCAAGAACAAGTTTAACTGCAACATGCATAAAGCACACTGTCATGCACAGCCAGGATGAGAAATGCAAAGACACAGACTAGACCAGACGGAGGGTAAAAACCTCATAGAGATTTTTCTTTGCATGCCAGATGGCCAGTACGCTACTGCTAGCTAGAAAACTGTGGTAAGTAAGTGTTGTGCGATTGAGCAGCACCATGATGCTCTGTAATCTCGTTTTTATATCGTGTTCGGAGAGGGGTTACGCTAAAGGATGGCTCCAGTACATCATCGAGCCGTAGTTTCCTAAAAAATTGCGAACACAAAAATCATGAAAAAACTGCTTATCGGTCTAACTCCATTATTTAGTACGATACCGTTTGCCGTCTTTTCATATGTTTTCAGCAATTATTTTTTAACATTTCTGACAAATTTCAGATTTTGCTTTCCCCGGACTAAACCCCTCTGTAGTCCTTGTCGCGTGAGTCCGTCTTCATCCCAGCTGCCCTCAGCGTCGTCCCTTTGCTTTACAGGTTGAGACTTGCACAGCTGCCTCTCCCCACCTCGGCTTCTCATTGTCTTCCTGTGACATCATTGAATTACTCACAGCAACACATCTTTCATCAGCATTTCAGTAATGATTATCATTATCATACCAGCATTAAGGTCTGCATCATATTTGGCTATAACTTCCTTCCTGGTCAGGAGAAGAAAAAAAACTTCAATGGGGATGACAGGAGGATGGACTGGGTTCAGGTGATGAGGCATGTGGAAGAAGATTGAAGGCTGGTGGGGTTGGAGGAGTCTAATGGAAAAACCGTGTAGCCCACCGCTGCTTGTACTTACTCTAATCATCTAAAAGGAAAGGCTGTGACAGAATCTGCCACCTGAAGAGTGTGAGCAGATATGGTACTTTCCCTAATTATTACCAAGTAAATAATAATCACTTTGATCATCATCTTGTTATCATTCTGTAGTCATCATTCTTTCATCAAACATATCACTGCTGTCAGACACAGGTGCTGTTTTGATGCCTCTTTCCACCTCCTCACTTATGTGTCCTCTTGGTTTTGAAGTGGTTTCAGTCAATTACACACCACGCCTTTTACATTATCTCACACGTTAAATTCGCAGCCTTTGTTCAGGTAATGACTGTGTTGTTTTCCCAATGGGCTGCGCTGACCACTCTCAACGATAAGAACGGTCACTCCACAGCAGCTCTTATCTAACATCAGTAATGGCATTTGGGAATGTGTTGTCGTATAACAAACCTCGAACATTGTTTTCACAAGCCTGCTATAGCTAGAGGGCAGGGCTGCTTTGGCCTTCTTGGAAGTATTCATCGCTTTTGTGCACATGACAAAAAATAGTGCTAATCTAATATATTCGACTCACCATATGTTTGGTATAAAAACTAGCGACATGTGTTATCTGTAAAACTCTGTTTACCAAATGTGTATGTTGAACGGGGTTTGGCTTTGACATTACTTCCCCGTGGTGAAAATGTACTGTTGAGAATAAAGGCCGAACATGAATGGCAGTGGCATATGTTACATTTCAATCTGATCGCTGCCACGGCAGTATACAGCAGAGGCGCTCAACTGGCTGTTTCCATGAACCAGCTTGCGATCTCTGCTGAGGTCTTATATCAACAACACTTTGGAGATTTTAAACAATGTAAAACCTCACACCTCTCAGAGAAAACCCTGGACTTGGAAAGTACTCTTTCTGTGTGCTTTTTTTCTGACTCATTCTGTTCATATCCCCTCAGTTTTTACTCTTTCTTCCCCAATACTTATCTTTGATTGTTGTCATCATAATGTATCCCTGCATTAATCAGTTCCTCAACGATGCATTCGGTCCTTATATTTCCTTTCCTTTCCTTTGTTTCCAGCTTCAAATCTCCTCTCCCCTTCCCTTGTTCCATTTCTTCACTCTTATTGGCTCCTGACCCCTGCTGTGTGTATGAAACTTGACTGATCCCGGT
This sequence comes from Taurulus bubalis, assembly GCF_910589615.1. Classification (NCBI taxonomy): domain Eukaryota; kingdom Metazoa; phylum Chordata; class Actinopteri; order Perciformes; family Cottidae; genus Taurulus; species Taurulus bubalis. The sequence goes on along the minus strand of NC_136595.1, from coordinate 19,451,516 downwards.
CAGGAATTTGCCCTATATCACCAGCATTGGGGCCCGTAGCTGTAAATCACATGACCAGTATGTGGGAACGGCCATAATATAGATGGACGGACAGGAGATAGAGCTGACTGCATTCCTCAGTTCCTCAGCTTAGTCCACTGATTAGACACGCACACACACACACGCACACACACACACACACACACACACACACACACACACACACACACACACGCACACACACACACACACACACACACACACACACACACCTATATAGCTACAAAGTCATTTCAAACCACTACCTCAACATAGCTTAATATAATCATATTTCGACCATAATTAGGGCCCTATATTGAATTCACAAACCTCTTCCAATCTTACTGATCACACATACAGAAAGACAAACAAAAGAATGCTGAGTGAGTGAATGCTCATCATAAACACATGCAGGCCTAGAAAGAGGGGAATACGGCTAAGGCTGCATACACACTAATACGTTTTCATTTTAAAACAAAAATGGTCTCCGTCCACACGACAACCTTTGAAAATGCGTATCACATGACCATTCACGTACACTGGGCATGCGCGTGACGGTGTAAACTGGAAGCAGATTTTCGACACATTTTTGGTTTAGTTGCAGAAAATACTGGAAGGACGGCAATGGCAAAAAGAGTTACAAGAGATTTCTTTGCTTGGAGTTTTCAAACGTATCCATCCTCGGGAGCGTTTCCAAACTCTTCCATTGTTGGTGCTCTAAACGTAGCAAAAGAACTGCACTTTAAAATGGAAACAGAGTAATGTGGACATGGCCTAAGCGTAGTGATACTGGGCGACTGTGGCTCAGTGGTTAGCATGCCTAACTTTCAATCAGAGGATCGGTGGTTCGATCCCCGGCTCCGCTAGTCAATGTCAATGTGTCCTTGAGTACGACACTTTACCCTGAATTGCTCCCCATTGCTGTGTCTATGTTGTATAGAGCAAAAATGTAAGTCAGCTAAATGTATTGATAATCAAAAGGTGACTGCTGTTGACAAGCTGATGTTCATCGCCTGCAACACAGCTCTACAATACATCTGCCCACACGTGGAGTCCTTATTTAATTTGGAGACGAAAAATAGACTGAATCAAGTCAAACAGAGCACTGATGCGGCGGAGACTTTTAAACTTTGTAGGGCACATTCAAACCACCAGCCTTCAACTGGTACCAGATGTGGGAGACCATGTTATAGAAAGGCTTACACACACTTCCTACGCGAGACCACACACCTCCACAGTCACGTCTCGGCACTTTTCACTTCCAAGCAATTTTACAGGAAGTCTCGGGAAATTGATGGCCAAGTTTACTCAGTGTTAAGGATCCGTTTTAAACTGTTTTTTCACACCTGTGGAAAGGCAATAATTCAAGGAACCACAAATATGATGATAAACTGTCAGTTCAGCGGCCTCACAGGCTCTCCCAAGAGTTCACTAAGTCTATCGCGGACTCAAACAGATACTCAAAGCAACAAATATTGACTCTAACAGATCCCATGTCTTTCCTTGGTGTTGGGCTGGCAGAGCAAACAGCTGGACTGCGACAGCACCGCCCTTCATCCTGAGAAACCCCCGTCCCACCCCCAGGCCTCTGTCTGCTCGTTCACCTACAGTACTGCTTTCTTCATGTGGGGGGCCCTCGACACTTCAAAGCGCCCCGTGTGGGAGCTCCAGTGGGGTGACAAGCAGCCACGGCCCAGCTGAGCAGGATCGCACTTGCCAATGCCAAGCAAACACATGTTGGAGGGTAGGTGTGAGGGGCTTCTGGTGAGTGAGTGAGGGAGTGAGACTCATGCTCATAAAAATATAGATTCATGTGAGTAATCAGATCGAGGCAGGAACTGCTTCGATGTGTTGGATTTGTCAAACCTCTCCACAAAATCATCTTACATCATCATCAGCATTGTTTTTATCCTCCTTTGCATAGTATATTGATTATTACCCAAATAAATGCGATATTGCATTCCTTTAGTGTAACGTTACTTCCCCATTGTGAGGTTCCTCCATGCGCACGTGCACACCTAATAAAGCTATAACTTATTTGGCCGAACAATAAGGTTTTGCCTGTGGAATCCAGCTGTTTGCTTATTTACTATCCCGTTGTGTGAAAAAGGAAAGCAATCTAGCAGTAAACTGAATGCAGATTTCCTCCAGCTTTTTGGCATTTGAAGTTTTAATTTAATATCCAAATAAAAATAGAAACTTGACGAAACTATTGAAAGCATTCTTAAAGGAATAGTTATATATTCTGAAAAAGACGCTTATTCCCTTTCCTCCACTCTAGGCTCTTACCTGTCTGTTAAATATCCAGCCAAGATACAGTTAGCTTTGCATAAAGACTGGAAGCAGGGCGAGAAATATCCTGGCACATTACGACAAGTTATTTTTAACACTTCTGTTTTTTTTTTCGACGATTAAACAAACCACGTGCTTATCAATGAACCTGGGAGGTGTTGGTCATTTTTTATTTCTTTTTTACATTTGGACACAACCATGCTAGCCATTCTCCCTGTTTGGATTTATGCTGAGCTCAGCTAATTGAGAGCGGTCTTGATCTTTACATCAAACTCAAGAGAGTGAATACGTGTAGTTCCTAAAATTATAAACTATTTATTCTAAACATAGTATGTAATCACAGTAATTAAAACCTACCCCGTCGTTTTCCAGGTAAAGCAGCAGTTGATAGCAATCAAAGTGAGGAGTAGGAGAAGTATTGAGCCTGAAGGTAGTGTGAAAATCGACAAAACATTTGAGCAGATGGGGCTGTAGATGAATGCATTTGTCCTTCAGAGCAACAAGATCGCTGTGACATATATGACAAAATTAGACAAATGAGCTAAATTATAATGTGTGTATTCTGCGAGGGAGGGAGACTGAAACAGGAACGGTATCACGATGTAGCAAACACAGATGGCCACCTGATGCTTTCAACCCAAACTGACCCTCAGAAGAACCACTAGTGACCATGCTGACCTTTTACTGTGTACGTGTGTGTGTGTGCACGCATATGTGTTGGGACCATTTGTATATATTCAGAGCGTGAAAGTTGACTCATCATCTCTTTAGATCTTCCCTCTTGTCACAACGTATGTTCTGCTCTGTGTTTCGAGGCTCACCCACGCCCCCCCTTTTCTTATGGTTTGTGTAAAACTCTTGGGTGGTCCATTGATACACGACTTTAATAGGCCTCAGAGCATATGCGTGTCTTACAGCAATAGAGGTTTGACCCTAAACAAATGTGTCACAGACAGTCGCGGCAAACAACAGGATCTGTTTGTGTTGATAGAGGGACATGAGTTCAGTTTCCCATAAAGAGGATAAGAGAGGCATTTTCTTGATTTGTTTTATTGGATCATGCAAAAAGTAAATTCATTTTTTGTTTTATTGAAACACAAAGTGGCAATTTCTAGAATAATCCATCACTTGACATATTTTTGTATCGGCCTCCCTCTTTCTCCACACACACTTGGAGCAAAACAAACAGCTGCAGCCGAACAAGAAGCGAGCGTGAGACAACGGCAGGAAGGACCGGAGGGATGGATGAAAGGTGGAAGGAATGCTGACAGGCAGGTAGGTTAAGAGGATGTTCCAAGTATCTTAGCATCTGTTGCCCAAACCTCTAATGACCACAGTGCAGCAGCAGCAAAGATGGCTGCAAGAGCTGGACATCCTGTTCTAACATGTGTCCCAAGTACACCTGCTTTACTGGAGTTTCACACTCATAAAAGGTTTTTTAAGACACACACTTCAAATTCAAAATTGTATGTGCAAAACCACGTGCATGTACACTAATGAGCAAACGTACAGAAGTGGATGTACAGATGCCTGATGGTGTATTGTTGTGCTCAGGCAAAGTGGGGTGGACCACTTGCATGCTATATGGTCTGATTATACATGATTGGCTTAGTGGGCTGGAATGATACTAAATATGAGAACATAGTTCAAACTTGCTTGAAAGAAATCATATTATGTTCAATCCTTTGGCTTTGGTGATCAGATTCCCCGCCGCTATCTTCACCTGTTCTGCAGACGGCGAGCTAACATTTATAGGTAAACATTTATTCTGAGCTGACAGAGATGGAGACGTGTTCGTAATGGGAGACGTCCAGAATCCAGATGGAGGAAATTGGCCAATCTCGCCTGCACTTCTTGTAAGGATGATGTGTTTAGACAGAAATGTTACTTTGATTGAGTGTTTTCAGTGTTTTGGGTTGCAAACTTCTGTAGACGTGTAAGAGCGGCCAGTTCAAGCTTTGATGATGCTGAGGATCAATTGCCACTGCAGCCATTTTGTTATAAACAAATCTGTATCAAAGAAAAGTGATTATATTTGTTTACTCGTTGGATTACTAAAGTAAGAACAATGGTATTAATGGTGTTTTCAGTCACAACTTGAGTTGAAGTTTTGCAAAATGATGCCAGTATTTAAGTGAAGACCATGTAAGTGTACCCGGTGGGATTGATTAAGTTGTTTCTTGTCACACAACAACACTAACGTGAAGTCCAGAAAACTTCTTTTTTTCTTTTTTTATCTACTATAATAAAATGATCTGAAATGAACTTGCTCACAACTTATTTTCTTTATTCTAAAGTCCAAAATATCATCTTTTGGGACTTCAATATACAGTATTGCATAATATATACATTAATTGCGGAAACAGGTAATTATATCTCTATCTGTGAGTGCTTTCCAAATACACAAGATACAATGCTTTATTATTGTCACACACCAGTGTTGGAGGTTATTGTTTTGGTCAGAGACAGAGAGAAGACAATATTTCAGCCCACAAACACCATAAATCATTACTGTGATGTACACAAATAGGAAATACATGAATGTGATGATGTTAGATACGTATGTACTTATATTCAAGTAGAATTTGATGTAGGATTGTTACCTTACAGAACATTTTTACATAGTTGTTTTCCTTCAGTAAGGCATCTGAATTCTTCTTCAACCAAAGATGTGCATAAAAATCATTCAACTACAAATGAAATATCGAATGTTGACTGTTTGGTGAAATAATTATAATGACTATGATGAATGCAGAAACCTTTGGTCAAATGTATGTTCAGCGGGTGCAGCAGTGTGCGGGTCAGGTCAAAGGGAATACATCTGTCTGTGTTGTTCATGTAAAACATTTGGACACCATTACAATCCACCAAAGTTGCACTGGGATCCTTTAGAATAACACGCCCCAATTAATGCAAAACAGCCTCTTGACATGCTGCATTTTCACAGCAAGGCATGACCTACTTTTCCTCAACTAGAAAATCATGCAATGTTTGTCTTATTATTATTATTATTATTGTTATTATTGCTGTTGTTGTTGTGCAATGATTTGCAGTTGAATGGAAACAGTTCAATCATGTTCTCTGGGGATTGATTGTCAAAAGGCATTTAACATTTTTTTAGGAAATCAGTACTTAACAGAGTAATAAGGTAGAGGCAAAGTTCACAGCATTTAAAGGGTGAGTTACAACATTTCATCACGCAATAACATCATTGGTTGATGATATTCAATGTTACATTGTGCAAGGGTTATCACCAATCCGTGGGGATTAAGAATTCTTCATGAGTAAGTCTTGACTTTTTAACTGTTAACATAAATTTAAGCCTTTTAAAACATGAGGCCACAGGACATTTCGATGCACACAGGTATAAACGTAATTCGGCTTTGGGCAAATTACGGCTCCGTTGGAATGGAGATGACAACTTTATGGCTCGCTAAAGTGCAAACATATTAAGAGGAGGGGAGGAAGGAGATATCAAAGTTGTTCTCAGGTTCTGCTTGAGGGATTGTTTCAAAATCCAGACGCCATTTACTATGGCGCTGCTGCCCATCCCCCCCACATTCAAGGGCAGGGGAAGGAGGAGGAATAGGCCTCATTTTTCAACCTAATCCTTTTTAACTCAGTGAAATAAATCATTTTAAGAGGACCACACCTCAGTGTGGACTGCCTCATACTCACCACATAAGCTGGGTTTTGTGAACATTCAGGGAGGGTTTCATTAGGGATGGCAAATCATATTCTTTGAGCTTAGTTTTTGAATTTACATTAAAGTAGGTTTCACACTGTCCTGATGCGGTACGAATGCAGTCACATGTCTCAATTATATGTATGTATATATTTGGTTACCTTTACTTCACTATAGCAGTTGACTAGAATATTATTTCCAAATTTGATATTTGAACTATAAGTCATGAGGGACTTCTGGGCATTGAATCATTGAAGACGTTTAATTGGTAGAAAGGGAACACTTGTCAGGGGAACTGGGACTTGAAGGAGGTGAGGTCATGTTGCCTGGAAACCAGTAGAGATTCCAAGAGCCAAGAAACCATCCTGCAAATAAAATGGTGAATTGTTGAGTTTTTTCCGGACTAATCAAATGAGATGTAAACTGTTGGTTACTGCTGGTAGGTGCGTATTGTCACCTTTAGACAGAACAAGGCTCGCCACTTCCACCTGTTCCCAGTCTTACTAACCTAAGTTAACCATCTGCTGGATGAAGCTGTGAACGATATAGTCAACCTTCTCATTTTTTACAGTACGTGTTTTGACTGAAATTAAAATATAATAGTGCTTATAAACTGTCTGATAAATGGAGCCCCTGGTCCGTCACCGAGCAGCCAAATGTCCTCTGCCCCCCCCCAAGCAGTCAACTTTACAGTTGGAGTGAGAAATGACCTCACCTCGACCAAGTCCCAGCTCCCCCAAGGTTTGAACAGGAAATAGTGAAAACACCACCCCCGCCCAGTCCCTGCATCCATTACAACACTCCCAAAGAGAAAACATCAACATTCAAGAAAAGAACCCCAAAACTGAAAGGTGATTTCAAAAAAATCTAAAGGCCTGTCTTGTGGATGTAATACACACAATACTTGAAACATGAGCGAATGTGAGATACACATTTAGTTTTGACCGCTGTTGCGAATTTTCAGTCCGTGAATTCCAGCCGTTGTTTGGATTCCTCTGAGAGGGAATGTTTTATTCTCCTTTGAAAATGCAAAGGACCCACATCTGAAAGCCATTAGCCTCTCAAACTGTTAGCAAGCAGTCTGAGGATTCTTTCCGCTCTCTTGGAATCTTGCTACATTTCTCTGTTTGCCTCTTTTCTCTTTTCATTTCTTTCTTTTTTCAGGGGCCCCATCTTCTGTCTTTTGCAGTTACAGGGGTAATGGGACTCGTATCCAGAAAATCTTACTCCATGGCCCCTTGAAACCAAAGTCGTACACATCAACCTCTCTCTCGATCCCTCTCCACACTGTATGTTTTAACAGTCATTTTAACCGTGGCCGAACGAGCTTTGGAGAGTTACAATGTGCTGTATCTCCGGGGAACAGCATCACCCGCCTCTTCCTCTTCTGGTTCTCACAACGCAGACAGGACCTCCTCCTCATCATCTTCTGCAGCCTAACCTTGCATAAATGGACCAATGTGTTTGTGTGCTGTTTTATGAGATCACATATTCTCATCCTTCCTTGAACACTGCCATTCTTTGTCTCCGTTCGTGTTATACTTTGAAGTTCTACATTCCTCTCCCACTGCATCACCGGGACAGCACAGCTGCACAAGGCCAGGTCTTTACAGAGCCGAGCAGAGCCGAGCAGAACAGCGCTCCGGGTAAAATGAGGCTAGAAATGCCTGCCTGATAAGTAAATGATGGAAAGAAAGCGGGAACAAGAGGTAGACGGGAGAGGGAAAGTTGTGAAGAAAAATTGGAGGAGGAAGAGAAACAGAAGGAGGATATTGCTTGTTCCTGCACTCCACATACGAGGACATGCTCATATCTATCTATCTATCTATCTATCTATCTATCTATCTATCTATCTATCTATCTATCTACAGTATGCTTGCAGTTTCCCACTATATGTGGTCCTGCGTGTTTGTTTGTGTATGTGTTTTCATGTGTGTTTTCATGTGTCTTTTGTATGTGTGGTACAGAGATCATATTTTCATCCACACAGGGAAAAACCGCCAGTGGACCACAGGATTCCCAGCTGCATCGTCTCTAGACCCAGGCACACTCCACTCTGACCTCACAGGCTCCAACCACAAACCCCAAGACCATGATGACACTCCAAAAACCAACCTCAAATGTCTCAGCCCCACCCTACCACACACACACACACACACACACACACACACACACACACACACACACACACACACACACACACACACACACACACCTCCACGCTCCCACAGGTTACCCTCTGCCAAAACATCCCTTTGAGTTAGAGAGGCAAATAGTGAATACATTCAGTGTGGAAAATGGGAACCGTGACAGTCAGTGATGTACACAAACAAGAGGATTTCGGGCCCTCAAATGTTCCACTATTTGAGGGCTTTGAAGCGTCAGTTAGCCTCATCATCGTTGCCTCATTTGAACTTTCTAAGTATACAAATAATAAAAAGAAATCCTCAAAACTCTCCCCTCCCAATCTGGCAGCCTGTGTTTTTTTCTTTAACTTTGCAAATTCAAACAAACCTAGACATACACTTTGGGCCATTTCATATCTGAGAGTAATATGCCTCACTTCTCGTTAACACATCATTGTATCACCACTGGAAATCTCAACGGTCCATTGACAGCTGATTTCCCACAATCAAGGAAAACCACGAGCCAACACTGGCCAAGCTGATGCTTCATTTCTTTGGAGGGCATCCAGCCTCTCCGCTTGTGTGAAAAGACATTAAACTTCCAAACACGTCGATATGGAATATCTTGGCTCAGGTCTGAGGCAAGACATTTTAGAGTAACTGTACATTTGAACACCTTATAAAAGCACAATTTTTCTGAGCATTCATATCATATGACATCTTTTTTTTAGAGCGGTCAACCTGGTGGTCAAAGTATATTTTTTATGTGTTTGTGTTAGAACTCTTTCTCTAGACACATGGCTCATGTTCATATGCCCGTGGGAACCTGTATACAGAATGAATAACGATCTTAAGCTGTGTTACATTTTATATCATGGGGGGGAATATGGCAGTCTGCATGTAATTCATGCCTGTTATCCCCTTTGCGACAACCAGAGTTATAAATATAGAAAAAAATAGTTATGGAAACAAATTAAAGCTTTAGGCATAAACTCCTCTTGCCGTCGATGACCCACATACGCACCGTTCCCCCTTGAGGACAGAAGTACAGTATGACTAATTCTGGCCATAAATCTCTCCCTGCTGAGAGGCTGTCATGGAAGTGATTTGGCTCAGTGAAGGCTCTCCTGGCTGGGATGAAGACATTCTGAAAGCTCCCATCAGGCTCTGGTGGTCTCTCCTGGTTCTCTCTGTCAGCGCTGGAAGACATCCGGCACCGCTTCAAGAATTCCACTGCAGTACAAACAAAAAAGTACACATCATCAAAGACGAGGAGACACGGTTGCATCATGACATGGCCTCTTACCAATGAGTTACACTGAAAATCAAAGCTTACATAATGGAATCTGAGTTAGAGGTTGGATTTAAAGGGTAGGCGGGCTTTATGTGTGCGTGTGTGTGTCGATGTGTCTATAGATGAATAATTGTGTAACTATGTGTTCATGTGAGGACAATGCAATCCTCATCTGGTTTCTGTACTGGCTTGTCATCTTTTATACCATGTGAGCTACAAGAGGAACCCCAACCTCGACTGAGCCCCCGCATTCCTGCTCCTACTGGGCCGGACACGTGTAATAATACTGCAGTCTGGTCCGTGAAAAACAAATTACTTTGCTTTTATCAACGTGAGCCCGTGTAGCCACCACAGAGCTCGCTACAAGTCTCACTAGGATCATTTTTATTTCAAGGAATAACAAGAATAAAACCTGACAATACAACTTCTTATTTTAAAAGCACACGTTCTTGTTCATGATCCTCTGAACATCCGGTGCACAGAGAAGGCCTTCTCTTCTACTTTAAGGCGCACACTGCTCTTGGGTCATTTATCCAGCTCCTTACGCCATATTGACTTACCTTAGGTCTGTGTGTGTGTGAGAGTTTACATATGTGTATACAAATGTGTGTGCTGGAAAGAAAGAGATGGGAGATAAGTGAGTGAAGAGAAAGAGCGTAAGGGAGGGCTAGTAAAAGTATTTCTCCAGGCTCTGAAAGTACAATACGCACAGACAGTGGTGTGTTTTCACTGTAGCCCGATCACTGCTTGGTGAAATGTGGTTCTATTTAAGAGGGGCGAGGGTGGGACTGCTGGAAGAGAGAGAGAGAGAGAGAGAGAGACACACACACACACACACACACACACACACACACACACACACACACACACACACACACACACATAAATGAGCTCGGAACTCTTTAAGGGTCTAATTCGTTGTTCCCATCTATCCCAGTCTCTCATGGAGTCAGTAAGGGACGTCGAGACGCTTTAAGAGCTTCTGCAGCACACCACAAATCATCTTGCGGGACTCTGCCGCATGTTGAAGGCTGCTCTTACAGATCCCCATGAGAATGACCCACCATATTCAAAGGGGAGACGTAAGAGGGCAGTCGGATGTGTTTTGACGCGTGCGTTTGAGTGTAGAAGCGTGCATGTCAGCGTCCACGCACAAGACAAGAATGCAACAATGCTGAATTCTGATTTAATGGGATTTTTTTTCTTGTTAGCTCCACTGCATGTGGTGGCCACTAAGCTGCGTATTTATCCATCAATAAACACAATGTGGACGTGTTCAGGTTTTCAAGTAAAATTTAAATGCATCCCCTGATAATTAGAAGCGGTTTTACATCATCTCTTCTCCGGAAATTCTGGTCCCCCACATTCACTTTGGTATCGTTGCATCATGCCAAGTCCTGCAGAGACAAAAATGCACATGGTTGTAATTACCCAACTATCTTAATGCTTGTCTTGAAAACTGGCCGAAGACATTACAACAGACACGATAGCCCTTTAAGGCTCATCAGAGGGTGTTGGAGAAAATAAATAAGAGCATTTCCAGGTAGCCCTCAGGTCTGGTCTACATATTACCTTATTGTTTAAAAAACTATTTACGACAATTACAAAACATGTGTGTCTGTGAACACAGAGAGGAGACCATTCAAGTATCACTGACTGTCTACAAACACTGACTCTGCTTGTTGTTGAGGTTTCCAGTGACAAACGAGGTCTCTCCACTCTGATCACCAGCGATTCTTCAGAGGTCAGAGATTGAGGATTTGTAATTATTCATCATGCCTGAAGAAATACTTGAATCTTCAAAGGCTTCTCTATTGGCAGAATTATTAGTTGTATATTTTGCTATCTTCTTGTGATCTTACAGATGGGCTATGGTCTTTTGACATGTGGAAAGCTTTAAACCACTGCCTTCCAAAGACTTTATTCCACTTGTGTTAACTTTCTGAGTCTTCATGGTGATAACAGTGATGACAACAAACATGGAAAAAAAACTATTGAAAGCAGCAGGGGGTAAAGGGTTTTCATATTGGATACATGGAGAAGTTTCTGATTTGTGAGCAAACCGATGTTTGACACTACAACAGGACAGATGGTGCCAAGTCGAATAAGGTCTTGATCATTTGTTTGTTAGATGTTCCTCTTGACAACTCTCATCAAAGTAGAGCAACTTATCTCAGGGAAGTAACCTACAATAGATACCTTTGTAACTGTTACAATGCATTTGCATGGAGAGCAGGCAGCTTTACTCAAGGCCAGCAAGTCTCCTTTCTCAAGCTAGATTGAGCTGTTTTTGTTGAGAGGTGAAATCAGCGCAGTGGAGAGAAACATTTGAGATGTGCTCAGCTGTCCTCACCAATATACCACCCAGATGGCCACTCTCTCAATGTGAACTTCCTATCAGCACTTGTGGCAACAAAGCACAAGGATGCGTCAATCACAAGCAGCAATGGGCTGAGGCAGGAAATAACAGGACTGTTTGAATAGCCAGCGTAACTTTAACACACTGAGAGTAACATGCTCTTGAATATAGGCTTTGTGTTGAACTTAATTTATAAATGGACTATGATCTGTAATATAAGATATTTGTTGAGCTATCTTAGACATTTCATTGTTAATAGTTCATATTTTTACTCAGGAGCCATTATGACCCCTTATGTCATAATTGGCTCATTTTCCACATCCTGAAGTAAATGCAGAGAGTCAAAGACCCTCCACTCTGGTGAGACTCTTATCTCGTCAGGTCGCCTGGAGGAGTCCGCCTGTGCAGACTAGTGATGCTAGAGAAGCCCTGCTCTCCACAGTGTGAAGGTTTAGCTGCTTGGCCCCTGTTATAACAACTCTATGAGTCTTGAGGAATGTGGGTTTGTCCTGCAGTCCGCCACTACCCCCTCTCTCTCCCCGTGTCTCTGCCTCACTCTTGTGTCCCCTCCCCTCTCCCAAACAGGGCATTTCCCTAACTTTTCTCTTTTTCTCACAAGGCTATAGTTCAATATCCCATTCTGGGGCACATATCCCGTCTCTAATTCACGACTCTGGGCTCCTCGACGCCAAGGCACTCCAACTGTCGCAAGGTATTGTGCGCGTTTGTGATCTGTTGACTGCAGTTCAATGGAGTTATCAATGGCTTTGATTGTGACTATTGTTTAGGGAGCCCGTTGTTACACGGTGGGTAATCTCCTAATAAATGTCTGTTGAGTAGATGGAGCTCAAACACATGATTAAGATGCAGGAAGGTTTAACAAAAGTTTCACTTTTGTTTTTAAGCGGCTGAAGATGCATTTATTTTCTTCTTCTTTTTCGACCGGCGTTTTAAGAAACTGCATGAGGAGGGGAAAAACCCGACAGGCTGGTAACGTTTTACAGTTTGATTGCTGCTAGACTTCTTGCAGTTTTCAGATAAGCTTTCTTTGCAAGTAAAGTGGAATAAAAAAAGACCGTCCCATCTGGGATTAACGCGAGTTTCAGCAAGCAGGAGCTGATTGTTCTCCATTCATAAAGTTGCGGTTTAAGTGCTGCAATATTGTGAAAACCCGAATGTGTCTTTCTCTCATCTTGCAACTACGTCAATAGTTGTTTTATAGCTACTTTTCCAGTGTGGCAGATGGAACCTGAGCCGTTTGTAGCTCTATATACTTCATGAAGTGTGTTTCTCAATATGGAATTTTCAGTCAAATTAGGTCGATTTAACTTAACTGTTTTGTTGCATCTCTTTACCAATGAAATAGTATTCTGTGATTTTACTTCTCAAATTGCAATGCATTTGATGTTATATACATATTTAAAGGACTCGATTCAACATGGATAATGCAGGCTGGGTGCTTTACCTGCGTTACTTTGACAGCAGCTCGTCGGAGAAGGGCTCAGCAGAGCTCCTCTCCTCGGTAATTGATCAGGCATTTCTTTTGTTCGGCATTGATCCCGCCTCCATTCACTTCTCTTACTGCAAGCAGCTAACTTTTTTTCGTCCTGTTTGAGTGGAAAAATCTACTGTTTTCTTATAACTCGGACCATAAGGAGCTTAACACGCCCTTCTATGGAGTGTGCTAAACCATTGGAGTTATACTAGGCCAGCACAAAAAGTTGTGCAAGACATAGTCACATTTAAATACTTGCATTTGTCTTGTCCTTAAGAAAGAAAACTGAAATATGGGATGATTACATATAATTATGTTAACAACATGTCTTAATTTCCATGTCTTCCTGTCCCTGTCTTGCCATCATATTATATTTATCTGCACGCTGGAGTGAGTTCCCTGCTCATCTATCTCTCATCTTCCTTTAAAATGAATCAGGGTCAGTGGGCTGCGGGCCATATTTCTTTTCTTTTCTTTGTCTAGCCCAGATGTGTAACGTGGTTGTACCCATGATAGGTCTGCTGAGGTTATATATCACCAGGGGCCCACAGTTCACTCCTGGGGTCTATAATGAGCTGGAGAAGAGAAAATAAACCTCATGGCCCTCCAGTTCAGTTGGACTCTGGTTGGTTTTCAGTTTAATGAAGTTAGGACATGCTTGTAAAACTATATAATCTATGCATGGGGTTGGCAAATCCCAAATAATCTGATTTAGAAAGCCAGACTCCATAATGAACAATCATGGGAGTAGTTTAACTTTCTGCCTTTACATGGATGAGTCTGTTTCTGTTTTCTCCGCTCATACGTGTGATGGAGAGAGAACATTTTGAGTTGATTGATCATCTTTACCTCACCACTTTCTCTCTGGCTCCCTCTAGGCACAAAGATACAATGTATGGCTGTGATTCCCAACCTTTTTGGGCTTCTGAACCTTGAAATTGAAGCAATGTTTCTCAATGACCACTTGACACAGTTTGCATATGTGACATGAAAGGGATGGTCCCCTCTTTCTTCTATTAAGCATTCTTCAGAGGCATAATGTTTTTTTCAATTAATAATAGCTTCTTTGAGTTTATAATGACAGTAAAATCATTTTGGATATGCTATCTTTGACACTGGACATGTCTCTCTAACAAGTTAATGTATAGTATTTGGTGTCGTTGGAGTGATACAACTTATGAGACTGCTTTGAAGTGCAGTGTAGTGAAAACAGATTGCTGGAAACCAACTTTAAGTATCTCTTTGATTTCCACGAATGCTCTTCTTTATTCCCCCGCACACACTCATATGTTTTCTCTTTTGTCAATATAAGCACCAAATACTGTATGTCACAAACAGAAAAAGGCAAATCAGTGGATTTGCAACCCATTTCACAAGAGAATTCTATGTGTCTTTTTCACAAATTTCTAAGGATAAAACAATGTGTGTGAATGAGTTTAGCTGTATCTCAAGATTACAATTGATTTGCTCTGTTAGATATATGACTCATAACCAATGTTCCCTCTAATTTTTTTTTTTTTTTTTTTTTTCAGCACTGAGCAAAACAATTTTTTTCTGAGCGCACATTTCAGCACTGTGAGCAATTTGCAACTACGCGACCTGCCGAAAATGACCACAATTCAAAGAGATGACAGCAAATGCATCAATATGTATACAAGGTTGATATTTATTCAACATCCTTTATAATGGCTGGACATTGGGAACATTTTAATGATGGTATTTTACCAGTCAGTTTAGTTGAACTTCAATAAGGGGAGGTTATGACTGGTTCACTGGTTATGACTGATAATGATATGTATAAAAAAATAAAAGTATCAAAGGTGTTGAGTCATTTTTCAGCAGGTACAACATTTAAGTAGAACTTCATTGAAAGAAAAATGCTAATGCAGTGCTTAACAATAATTATAGGCCTATTCAATTGACATAGTGTCATTTTTCCTCAAGGTAGCCTATATAAACAATTTAATAACTTCATATTCTTCATATTTAAATATGTCTGAAAGTTTCATCCTACCTGTGTCAGTTTGGACTATTTCATCTAGCCACTCATGTTTGAACGTTAGACAGACCTTTTTCTGGGGCACCTGCTCTGCCTTTCTTTTCGCCATGGTAGCCAATAACTGCTGGAGCAGGGCCCGCCAAGAGGAGCCTAAAGAGTAAGCGCTAACACGTTCGAAACACGTGTTGCAAATTGAGAGTGCATGAAAACTCTTTTTCCAAGTAAACAGAGAAGGTGGAATAGTTAGCTCGCTAAAAGTTGAATTGATAAGCTAAGAGGAATGACTAAAGAGGTGAAACAATTAGCCAGCCGTGACTAAAATCAATGAATACATTGCTGAATTGTCCAACCTTTCCAAACCACTCCAAGCAATGCAATCCAAAACATCCTAAATACAGATGACTCAATTGGAACAATATCCACTTAAATATCATTAACAGTTACTAAACAACAGCTACTAAGTAACTAAATAACATCCACCTCATGATTTATCCAAATGTTAAGCTTTTTAATTGAAATATGAGTAATGGTGCTGATAAAGGAGCGCATGAGCTCACCTGACTGGGATGTTGTGACACAAAGAGGTTTGGGAATCACTGTGTCAGATGAGCTGAACCAATTTCACCCTCAGTGTAAGTCTGATAAGTACCTCTGTATTTCAAAGTGTTTCTTAGCTTTCATCTTCTTTCTTTCCCTTCGTAGCCCCTACTCTGGAGTGCACACCAGGACTTTTGATCTGGATCCAGGTCTAGATCCCTCTGCTCAGCCTGGGTCCATACAGTGAGTCCGTAAGATTGAGAGGTGATACGGAGATACGCCATTTGGTGGAATAGCCAGACCGACAAATGGGAGCAGGGAAGCTGGCCCAGGTGCTGCTGGGATGGGCGGCATTCCATGTGGCTTGTGGTGATACCGCAAATGGACCGTACCAAGCCAGCCGCTTCACCGGGACTGTGGACCAGAGAGAGGTGCAGCGGGTTCGACGCCGTGGCCAGGAGACATTGAGAGGGTAGGGATGACAATCCGTGTGTGTGTGTGTGTGTCACCGACAAGAAATGAGCAGCTTAATTCCGTTTGCTATTGGTTTCATTCACATTATACGGTACAAGCATGTATTTGAAGAGTGGTGAAAAGAGTGCATGAAGTTTGATTTTGCATACACAAATTGTAAATTTGTAGCTGTATCTGGAGAAGGTTTTAAACACAAATGGCTCTCCCCTCTCACTTTCCAGGCAGCTCTCTTTCAACTGCTGAGCTCTCTGGGCTAAGGCCAAGCTCGCCTTATACCAAATTATGCTGCTGAATACTACCACATTGTTTTCTCAAAAACAGCACATGTTTGACCTGAACAGGCTGCTTTCCATCCTGAAATTTCCCAGTGTATTTACAGCAAATTGACATTTTCATGGGAAAGGGAGGAAAAAGCCGCTTTCTATACATCTCATAAGGGGATGATGAGTGAAATGCATGACCCAAATTCCACTGAGTGTTTTAGGTAAACTGGAGAAAGTAGTTCAGGATTGCAGCGAGGAGATTGCTGGCCCCGGTGTTTTAGGGTGAGGCAGGAAAATCATGTGTGTGTGGGCGGGTACATGTGAACATACATGTGCGTGTTTTTAAAGGTGTTGTTCATTTGATTGTCTGTAAGTGGGGAGTATCCAGTGAAATGAGCTACGGGGATCACCCCCCACCTCCTCCTCCGCCTCCCTCTGTCCCTTCTCTCTCCTACAGACCAGCCCTTTCACTTTGTTCCCTAAACACCATGAATCTGGGAGTGGGACGTATGTCTGTGCAGCAAAAAGAGTTTTCACTGTATATTTCGCCACTTCTCCAAAAACAAAGGATGTTTTGTTGGGGCCCGTGTTCAGTGTCTGCATCAGTTATTCCAATCAGACTCCCATCTGTCCCAGCTTATGGTTCCCCCGGTGCCAAGCCACAGGAAATGAGGTTTTCGTATCACCCGAGGGGGGTATGAAAAGGGGCATTTGTTTCACTGCTGTAGGTGACAAAGCAGCAGAGAGAATAACAAAGGGCAGAAAAAGTATGAAAGAAAGAGAGCGCGTGAGGAAATGAGGGATGAGATGAGGAAGAAATTGGCAGCGATTGTGAGAGAGATAGAAATATATAACTAGGGAATTATATTCAGTTGTGGCTTATTAATAGTGCAGGGCTCACATTGAGTCCTAGAACTGGTGTTTTCTCTAAAAACATATTCTGTGACAGCCCTAGCTACTAAAAGAAATAGATTTGTCTGCCTTGTCACTCATGTTGGATAATATGGAAGGAACTTGTCCATGTTAAATAAAGGAAATTGTCCCTCCATTTAATTTAAAGGAGATGTTTCATACCAAAGCCAGCGTGGCGGTCCTTTGACATTTCTAGTCCATTGAACTGTTTACTGTCACCAGTACAGAGCTGTTCTGTCTGACCCAGTGTTCCTTGAGCTACAAATGAGGTCATTGGCATTGAACCCAAAACAATAAATATATGATCTGACTGAACAATAATTCACATTCACAGTTTGTGATCAGCCAAAGGAGAGAGGAAACCAGGAGGCCTTGCACAATAGCATCACGTTGTGTGTGATTTCATGAGAACATGTAACAGAAGCCTGCAGACTTTTTCCATTACATTGTTAAGTTCTGGAAGCACTGTTAGGAACAAAATGCTCATGTAGTGGTCGTAGGTGATGAGAAGATTACACAACATCTGGGAAACTGAAATCTGAAAATATCTGTTTGCATGCTGGGATCAGGGCCAGTATGAGCACCCCCCAAAGCAGTTATTTGACAAAATGTTGACATCTTTGTGATTATTTTTATTGCATTTCTAGGCGTTGCCTGGTAAATGTCACTTGGGCCATTCAGAAACTTTGAAGCACCTCCCATGTTCTGTGGCAGGCGGGCCAAAGCAAATAGATCTAAAGTGTTACATTTACTGTCAGTTTCAGTTTGAGTGTCGTTGGCTCAGAACTGGGATCGGGTAAAATTAGACATCGGCACATGTTACACATGTTTAATCTAACCTAAGGATGGGGTGAAGAAATCACACAATGCTTTGTGTAGCGCCGGACAAATGTTTCCTACACAGGAGTTGTTGAATTTGACTTCAACTCATTCACCCCATCAAGCTATAACTCAAGCTTGTGTCTTACTATAATAGTGCTTTCATGTGAGAGCTGCAACAATCACAGTGGACTGTCAGTAACTCAGTATAGGTTTCACAGGTTCTCTGTGTGGGAGAAAGAGGGAGGTTAGGTTAATGATGGTCATTACGTTGGCCTTGTGCTCGGGTGCCGTGTTTATTTACTGGCTAGAGCTCCAAATCCCCTGGTCTGTCTCTGGTAGTGCTGGGTCTGATGCCGACTGACTCTGATTTATTGGCTCCCACCGCACACTGCAGCCTGGTATCGGTCCACTCAAGGGCGGTATCTGATCAGAGCTGGCTGGCCGGCTGGGCTGCGTTCCTCGATGGCCGATCGACCGTCTGGTTGGTAGAACGAAAGAAGGAAAGCGAGAGGAAGAGACAGAAAGTTTTTGATTTTGATTTCTTTTTCTCTCTTTCAAATGGCTTACTAATAAAAAGAGTTATTTTTGTAAAGTTTAATAAGAACTCTTTGTATGTTAGTGTTGAAGAATCCAGCCAAGCTCTCTTTTTGCAACCCCCCATCTTATTAACCTAGACCAGTTTGGCCCCGCTTTACCCAGATCTGCTGAAGAGAGACGCCTTGGATGCTGGCTAACTTGGCAGACAGTCAGCCGCAAAGCAGAGAATTACTTTCAGCCTCTCAATTCCATTCCAGTTTAATGCCAATACCACCCCAATGGCCTGGACGGGGTCCTGTGCTTGCAGTCGGCCTTGGCGTATGCCTAATTTCTGAGAGAATAGATGTCAAACTTTAGGACAAACTTTACCTCAGACATATGAGTATCGGAGGAAGGAAAAAAAGAGACTCCCAAAAAAACTTGAGAAGAATTTATAAGTGGGATGAGTGAACAATTGCCAGTTTCCTTTTCTGTTTTTTTGTACATCACATTCCCTTTTTGGTTTTTATGTGTCTGCCTTTTATGCTTACTGTATGTGCAGACTAAGACTGAGCTTTAAAGAAAGGATTATCTGGGAGAGCTGATTGCCACGTGGTCGGTTAATAAAGTGGTTTCTACTAAAGTCTGACTGTATGAAAAGATTCAGCCATTAGTTTACTGACCACATTTGACAGCCACACAAATAAAAAAACGACATTTTGCATTTGCATGAGCTTATTTATGCGCAGAGCTGTATTTGATTTACAATGACTTCTTCTAAACAACACGTGATTATAAGAAACAGCACAATAAACATACATCCTCTGAGGTTTGTGTGGTTGACCACAGTTTACGTTGTTGTGCCGTACAACTGTATCTCCTGCTGTCTGTCAGCCAGAAGGGTCATCACAACACAGATACAGTATTTAGTGATTCACTGGTTTTGTTAAGTGTTCTGTCTCTGTTTGTTACACTGCCATCAACCTCTCACTCATTCTGTCTTTATCTTTGTTTCTCAAGTCAATTACATTTCAATTAATCAATATAAGATTATATTGCCAAGATTAGTCAGTATTTCTGTCTGTTTCTCTTGTTGCTCTCCCTCTGTCCTCCTAGCAGAGGTGGAACGTACTTTTTATTTTTTTAGGAGTACTTGGAGTACTACACAGATTTTTGATCTACTCACGTTTTACTTCATGCCCTTTTCCAACATTTATTTTATGGGCGTACAGTTGCTCTGCAGATTGGGATTATACAATACTTTTTACCTTTGATGCTTTTGTACATTTTGTTTTGAGTAAATCTCCCACCACTGATTGATATCCATTTGCCTTATCACCATCTGGGTACTTCTGTATTCACTGCATTTAAACATCACTGCTTTAAACATCCCCTCTCCCAAATCTGATATGCGTACAACAGGCCCAGGTGTTGCTGGAGGCAGCAATACGTAAAAGTTTTCCTGAAGAGGGTCAAATACCAAGCAGATTATCTTTGACCTTTGACCAGTACACTGACACACACATACATGGACACAGACACCTGCCCTGGAGCCCTAGCAAGTGTGAACTTCTGCTCTGGGTCTTCATAAAAACAGACCGTCAGTAGTCATTTAACATGCCTGCCCAGTGCTGCCCTTCCTTGTAGGTCAGTGCTGTGAACTGCTTTGACCTTTGACCGGCTGGATTCTTGCATGGCAAGAGGACCCTCGGGCTACAGCTGCATACCATGTTGATTTTGCTCTTTCTAATTGTATAACTCATACAAAACCCCTCAAAGAAACAACAGTAGATAATTAATCGGAGTTTAGAATAACTTTTATTTTCATAATCAAATTATCTGCCGTTTATTTTCACGTTAGAAGATCAATAGTTTAAAGAATATAGTGACTATTATAATTCCCCAGAGGCCATCATGACTTAATTAATATTGCTTGTTTTATCTCACTAATATACCAACATCTAAAGATATTTAGTTTACTATGTTATGTATAACAAAGAAAAGCAGAAAAGTCTCGCATTTAAAAATCTTAAATCAGAGATTAGTTGCCACAATTAATTAATATATGACTGAAACTATTAATCATCGACATTGTTTCTTTTTGATTCATTTTCAACAGTTAGATTAAACGACTTGTCGTTTCCACTCTGAAAACAAATCTAATCTGGCTAAAGTATCCTTTTTGCTTTCATTGTTTATATTTCCTCTTGGATAAGGTGGCAGCCATTTTCCTTTTATTACTATTAATGGCTGTTAATGAGCGATTCACGGGCCGGGAGGCAACTTCAAAGGTAGCGACATGGCCACAGAAGAGTTAATCTACTTTAGATTGAGCCTTGAGAACAGCAGGACATTTCAATATTGAGCAAAACCCCCGAGGATTAAACTCCTTTTTTATGGTCTTTCATTCTGTTTTACTTCAGTTCATCCTCTAAAAGCCTCCTCTCAGTGATAGGAGACCAGGCATTGACCTGGAGGAGAGAGAGCGAGAGAGCGAGGGAGGGAGAAAGAATAACAAACGAGAGCACCTCAGGGTCAAACCTCTATAATCCTTCATATATTGACATCCCCGTGGTCCGTAACAGTGGAAAATCTTCAGCGCTTTGTGGAGAAATAGATCAGGGAAGACGTTGGCTTCTCTGCTCATTAAGTGTTGGAATGCTGATGTCTCGCTCCATGCATTTCTGAAGCTTTTTTCTTTTCGGAGCTCAGTTTGGTTTTTGTGCCTGTCCCAGAAATTCAACCCCCGCCAAGGGTCTGGCCTCTTCTTGCTTATGCTGCTCTCGCCTTCGTTTCCATATCTCTGTTTTCCGCTCCCCTCTCCTCCTCCTGCTTCCTCCTCTTCTCAATATAAACTTGTTTTGCTTTCCCTCCCACTGATCCCGTTCCTTTCCCACCGTCCCGGGCCTCCACCATAGCCACCTCACTTCCTTCACATTTCTCTTGGAAAACCGTTTCAGTTTCTGTGAATCCTCGTCTTTTCTCCTCTTCCTGTCTTATTTTGCCGTTGCGTCTTTGTCTGACCACTACTTCTTCATACGTAAATACCTCTCGTCTGCTTGCCCACCTGGTTGTCTGTCCCTCTGCCTCCCTGTGCCATCTGGTAATATGGTTGGAGGTGTTCTCTGCTCTATCCATGAGAGAGTCTAACCCCAGCTGTCATCTCCCTGGTGACGGCCCCGGGGTTACTACGGATACCGTCTGGTAAAGAGGAGAGGAAGGTCATCGGCACCGCGCAGGAGGAACTTGAGAAGCTCGTCAGAGCCAACACGTTAGCTGCGATCCTCTAATCTAATGGTTGGACTTCATAGAGTTCAGTTCAGCCGTATTACTCAACTTTGCAAAGTCTGAAAAGAACAACTGATGATGTCATCAGTGTTATCTTGAGTGAGGCTTGAGACGTCAAATGCCAGACGTTAGACAACCTGAATGAGCACATGGCGTTTGAAAGATGAGGACAGTGAACAGACAAGGAATGTCTATGGTAATGACAGAGGCCATTGAGTTGCATCATGGGAAATGTCACACAAAGAATATCTCTTTAATAATATCTGTCTCAGCTTTATGGAAGGAAGTGCAGCACAAACTCCCTGGTGTGTCTAATAATACATGGTCTTACAGTACTAATCCTCGTCATCCTAAAAACAAAATGGGTACTCTACTTTAAACAGTCATACATTATGTCCTTCAGGCAGAACCTGCCTGGACTCAAGAGATCCCAAATGACTTTACCATGAGCTTCAGGATCAGGCTTTATCCCAATTTACCAAGTTGTGGTCCCTCAATTCTTGGTCCTGCAAACATCTAACCACCAACACAGATGACCGCATACATACCCGTCATTATACGCTTTGAAAGGTCACTAAGGATATCATTAGTACCACCACTTAGTTGGAATCCCTTCAGCTTGTTAAACAGCTTTATGCAGCGTCTCTTTGGGTGTTTCACTTGAGTGCACACACTGACGCACACACACTTTCTTATAGGATTTTGGTTTTGGGATTGATGCATGTTGGGACTTTTACTCCGTTTCTAAATACACTGAGTTAAAAGTAGCTGGTAATTATTCACGGAAGATAAAAAACTGGAGTGTTCTTTGCATTAGTTTGTAAGGCGGCTGACAGACCGTAGTTCCACTGCATGTTTATGTGTGTGTTTGTGCGAGTGTGAGCAGAGGCCAGTCATCTCTAGATGTGGTTTAACCATCTCCTCAGAGGAAATCTTTGTGGCTAACCTGTCAGGCTGATCAAGTGCTCTATAAGCTGTGATGACTCTTGCATCTGTCAGACAGGGTCAAAGTTCACGGCAGGCTCTCCACCAGTAAGAATTTGAACCGAGTAAAAGGGGCGGGCAGCATTGTGAAACAGCACTGGACTTTTGCCAAAGAACGGGACAGCCAGGAATTGAAATTCGGAGAAAGGAGGACTTTATACATCCTGTACTTCCAAGTTTAAATTCAGCCTTGAATGGAAACAAAATGTTGCCCCTCATGTTTTAGGCCCCTCACATTTCCTTTCCCTCTTCCCCTCCCTGGAAATACCTCCATCCATCACTCGAGGAGGCTTTTTATCGAAGTTTGTTTTGTTTACTCTAAAAGCCTAGTCCATGCAAGTCTTGAGCAGCTCAGAAAATAATGCATGTGTGTATTTGTTAAGAGGTTTTTCTAAAGTTTGGGAGGTCTGGGTGAGTAGTGAGTTTGTTTGGTTTTTCTTTTTTGTCTCTGTCAGGCCCAATGTGTGTGGATCTCGCTTCCATTCATACTGCTGTCCGGGCTGGAAGACGCTGCCAGGAGGGAACCAGTGTATTGTCCGTAAGTTCCTCTATCTGTAAATCGTCCTTGTGGAGAAGATGGCAAATACAGTAGACATGGGATAGTTCTGTTTGTGTCATTGCGTATAGCAGAAGACATGACATGAGTGAATCAATTGAATTTCCTGTCTTCTCCTCTTTCTCCTCTTCCTCTCTCCAGCAATTTGCAGAAATTCGTGTGGCGATGGCTTCTGTTCCAGACCAAATATGTGTACCTGTTCCAATGGGCAGCTCTCTCCCAGCTGTGGAGCGGGAGGAGGAGGTCAGTAACAGCGCCGCTCATCACACACATACAAACCCCATCATCGGTGGGTACCACCAACTCTCCAAGAGCTAAAGCAATGAGTTGATTACACGATTAGTTGAACGACAGCAGCTATTTTTAGAGACTTGATTCATCGTTTATGTAATCAAGTAAACAGTGCTGTTTTTCGGTGTCTTATGTTTTGGAGTGTTTGCGGGACAAAACAAGACACTTGATGATGTTAGAGATGCTTGGGAAATGCGCTGATTGACTTCCTGGTGGAGCCTTAGATTAGTAGATCAATACCACTCTCATATCTGTCCATTGAATATGAGGCTGAGCTGCAGCAGATACCCAATGTTAGCCTTGTACAATTCAGACCGATAATACAAAACTAAGGACTGGAGCCAACTGAAGCAGGAGACTTTTGCAGTGGCTTTTCTTCAACTGTGTTCCCAGATTGAAGCTTCTCACTGGAGAGAGTTTTGTTTATGGATCCATTTATCTGATTACTTACTGTACACAAGGATTGTCAGAATAATCCAGTAGATATTTGTTGTAATGGAAAGTATATACATATAATCTTATTCTTCTACTGACCTTACGCCTTACTTTACATCATGATCCTGCTAAGTGGCCCAAAATACTGATGAAATGATATTGGATGCTACACTGAACAATTTCAGTTCCTACTCATCCATTTGCTCAGCTTTTCCAAATGTTCAAAACCTTCTCTCCGAGGAGCCAGAATAGTATTGTAGCCAACGCAATATTAGTGTATAGAGTCCCGGGCCTGCTCTGCAGCCTGCAGGTCACAGGGTTTGTCAGGATTAAAGTAGAGAGTCTGGCTGCCCAGCTCAGTCTGCTGGGCTTAGTTACAGACCACTCAGGATATGTGTGTGTGTGTGTGTGTGTGTGTGTGTGTGTGTGTGTGTGTGTGTGTGTGTGTGTGTGTGTGTGTGTGTGTGTGTATGTGTGTGTGTGTGTAGCGAGGTGTTTTACTGCGCATGCAGACTGTGTGAAATCACGTTTGTCTTAGCGAGATTAGTGCAGTGTGTGCAGGGTTTAGATATGAAGTTAATATGTGCCGGATATGCAGAAAACATTGTCGTTAAGCACCACTTTGGGAGCATGCGAAGTATGTGTCAATGTGTGTATCAAGTAGCGTGCAATATGTTCAGCTTTGCTGCTTTAGTCGGCTCGTCAGCCCCTGCCAGACCCTTTACACATGCTCACATTCCATGAAGGCCGCTAACTCGCGCAGCTGCACACACTGTCAGATACACAGACACTCACACTCTTGTACTAATGAGACAGACAAAAAAAACTTAACAGTGAGCATCGGATGGCTGTGACCCAGATGTGTAAAACAGGATCTGGTCCAGCCATAAGTAAGGACGACCCTTAGAGGAAGGGCACTGAGGGTGGGGTGGAGGAAAATCAGCCTCTGACCTGAATGCAGGAAACTCACAGATCTCCTGCAGAGTCAGGGCTTTGGCAAGAGCTATGAAGTCATGTTCCTTCGGGGCAGGAATGGGAATAGAAAGTGAAGTGATACGTTAGAGTGAGAGCTTAGCAGAGCTGGACCGATCCGATCGTCATTCTCTGGGGTTCTCAGCTTTCCCCGGCAGGGATTTATGGGGCCTTTTCAACAGGTTTACAGGCAGTGGAGAGGCAGAGAAGGAGGCTGAGATACTGTATGATCGGAATATTCGGAGACAGCTTTATCGTTCTATGATTAGTATATATGGGAAATGTGTTTTACTGCACCGTTAAGAGTGTCACTGCGAAAAATCTTACTGTGGCCTCTCTGGCAGCTTTCATGAAGGTCATAGGTCAAACAGCTTTATGGCCTGAAATAAACATGCAACCATCAGTGACCCCAAGTAACCGAGGAGGTTGCCTTCATTTATAAAAGTTAGCTCTCTTCTTCAAGCGGAAGCCATAATTCTAGTAAACTATTAAAAGTCATTTTATCACTGTTCTGCATGTAACTACTCCCGAACTCTACTGAACCTCAATCTTGGTTATATTTGGTTGAGGTGTTTCCAATTGGCTAATATTAAATCATAAAGTTTTGTTTTAATTCTCACAGAGCAGTACTCTTGTCTGCCTATATGTTCTGACTCCAAATACAGCTTTTGGACGGAGTCCACCATTTAACAGGACAATTCAGTGCAGTAGGAAGCAAATGGCAGTTCTATCAAGATCCGTTTGGAAATGCCAATTTCCTCTGCCTTAATTATACAGTCTGATTCTATAGCACCCTGGTTGGCTGAGTTATAGATAACATCTTTGTGTCTCACATCTTGCCTGTGGAATACAGAGGTTCAAATAAATCAGCAACACATTTGTGCTCTTCTGCATGTAATTCAGGTGTATGCAATTATTGTTTTGTCTCGTTTTTGTTTTTTTATCTTTGCTTTTTGCCAATGTACAATATTAGTTTGTGTTTCTGTGAATAGCCTGGCAGACCTTTCTAGATTTTCATTAATTTCTAGAAATAGGAACGTAAAAAAGCTTTCTAACTGCACTGATAATCTGGAGTTACATGTCAGCTCCCAGACAATGAAGGTTCACGCTGCAAGTCACCCTGACAGTTTTGGGCAGAGCAGCTGTGCTGAAGATCGTGCTGGATCATCTTTATAACCTTGTCCTCCCATAACCATAATTATGAAATCATTACCACGAACGTACTTGCCCTAATGCTGAGAAACAGCTGTCTCCATACTGACAGGCTTCCATTGGCTATTGACTGAGGACCAGTGAGTCCTGGGAATGCAGAAAGGCTTTTTTAATTAGAAGCCATGCCACTACTTCAACATAGTCCATCTTGACTGCAAAGTAATGCTTCATCCTGAGGTCAGTAAGCAAATAAATGGGTCTAATATACCCAGAAAATTGATGATGTGTGTGAGGTATAGAGTTAACTAAGTTGGAGGGCTGTGAGTTTCCGAGAATGGAAAGAAATATTCGTGTGACTCCCAACCTGCTTTGACAGCATCTCATGCACCTCATCCATGCCCAAACTGAGGCTGACTTGTCACTGATCCCTGGGGTGTGTGTAAACCACGACAAAACACAGCTATAAAGCTCCTCAGTTTTCCATCAGACACACACAAATGTACCCGCACGCACACACACGTGAAACACACAAGCCTGGACTTCCTGTGTTTCGCAGCCTCTCGTAAAAAACACCCAGATGTGAGCAGCTCACCGGCGACACTACCAAAGTACAGAGGTGCATTGTGGTGCCGCAAAGCAGCACCCAACTCCTTTTGCTCAACGTCTGGAAGACACACACACACATACATATGCACATCCCCCTACCCTATTGCTCTACACGTGTAGCTTTCCAGGCACGGGTCATTGGAGCAAATCATCTGTCTCCACCTGTGGGGGATGAAGTGCCATGAGGAGGGGGAACGAGAGGCGAGGTTCAGCAGTGAGATCATCTCCCTGTCTCCAAATGTGCTTGTTTGCCTCCTCCTCCTCCTTCTCTCGTCTAGTTCCCGTTGCAGAAAAAACACACGTCATCCGGCGCACAAAGTACCTCCAAAGTCTTTCCAGCACCTGTCCCATCAGCCTCTGCTTCTGTGGGCAGAGAGTTCATTGCTCTTCTTCTTGAACAATTAAGAAACACTATTTGTGAGGCGGGGGAACTTGTTTGAAAAATGTAAGAGTCTATCCAAGCTGTCCTCAGCTTTGGAGGTTTTCTCTACAGTTTGTTCCAAGGAAAGAAGAACTGAAATCCCTCACTGCAATCATCATTCACGTTTCACATCACCGCTCCTATTGTTGGCCTTGAAAGAAGTAAAAGTGTCATTAGAGTGTACAGCGTTAAACTCGTGTGCTCTCTTGGTCTCAGGAGGAAGACCTGACCCATCTCCTGTGAGAGTGAATAAGAATAAGGATGAGGAAGAGAGAGACAGCATACTTGTCCACTAACTGATAAGCCCATCCTGCCCCAGAGTCCTAAAGTATTTGCTTTAATTTATCACCATATGTAGCCATGAGACACAATCCAGACAAAAAGATGTTTCGGCCAAATCTGTACGTCGAGTCTGCCAAGTGTTGCACATGAGAAAGTTCAGTGGAATTCCTTCCAGACTTGAGATGCATTTCAGTGAATTACACCTCTGCCTCACATTTACTGAAACTACAGAGGATCCACGTCCAAGATTCGTGCTATTGTGCTTTGACTCATGTAACTGAAGTCTGAAAGGTGTAATCTGCCAGTAAGGCAGGTATGAGTGATCACAAAGAACAGCTACCAAAGAGTATATTCACTCATCCTGACTCACACAAGTCGTATTTAGTGTGTTTGGGTACAGTCAGAATAAGTGGGTGGATTATAGTGGCTGAAGTACCTCCTGTTTGGCAAGTGTGCAAACTGGGAAAGTCTCATTAGACAACCTCAGCAACGAGAAAGCTCAGTCATTTCCCTTCTGCTGCATGCCAGACATTTTAAAGAGAGAAAGATACATAAACAGACAGATGGGAGAGAAAGAGAGGAAATTAATGTTGAACTTGCGATTAAGATATAGACAGAAGGGCATGAAGGACACTGAGGGAATAGTGGAGTAAGGAAGAAAAAGGAAGGCACAGGGAGACTAAACTACAATAAAATATTCTCTTGAGTCAGGATGAAAGAAAAAAGGATGCAAGGACACATTAAATGAATACAGTTCTTTAGCATCCATAACTGTAGATGTCTTCTCCCCGCTTTTGTGTACTAAAAAGCTGGCTCAGCAGAAAGCTGCCTGTCTGCCAGAAAGATCAATTAGTTTCCTTTATGAAAGCTGCTGCTCCGTGTTTGAGTCGTATCGGCCCTCTCACAGTCTGTGAGAGGGCCAGCCAGGAGTCTCCCGCTTCACATCATAGTACCTGTCCCACCTCAGCACGGCATTCCTGGTTTGTTTACCCACTATTCCAAGTTACTCCCTTTCTTTCTCTTAAATCCGCTCCCCTGCGCATCCTGTTTGGATTTTGTTTGTTTGTTTACCATCGTACCATACTTCTTTCCCCCCTCGCCCAGTTTCCATCTCCTCTCAGCGAATTCCTGACTGACTGACTGACTGACTGACTTGCTGACTGTAGCATACAGCTGGCTCAACTTATTGCTTACCCCAAGTCTGCTTGATTAAATTTGGTTTTGTGGCCTGGGGGCCTTTGAGCCTTGTCTGTTCAGCTAAAGCTGCCAAAGAAACACCGGCGTTGTGCAAACCCAACTGAAGTGGAAAAAGCCTCTTAATGTATTAAAGTGTCCATGGTTGTTTGGAGGCCGTTTAATTGGGTAATAATATAATGAAGCAATCTGACCACGCAATCGATCTGACCACGCAAATTCTCCCATTTAATTTGCTCAAATTTGAGGTTGCATTGATAATACAGCTTTTTAATAAAACCTCTCAAACAATGCTGTCATTGACTCAAAGCACATGTGTAAAGTTTCTGTTCTTCTCTATTTTGTGATAAATGTGCAGCTTGTGTTCATTTGATAGAACAGGGTATGCAAATGCCTCGTTTTTGAAGTGCATCTTATTGACACTTGTCTTTCTTTGTGCCCTTCCCACTCATCACTTCCCTCCCCATCACCCCCCCACTCTGTCTCCCTCTCCTCTCTCCTACAGTTCAGTCCTGTAACGTCAGGTGTATGAATGGAGGCAGCTGTGCAGAGGACTCGTGCTCCTGCTCCAAGGGCTACACAGGCAACCACTGTGGACAGCGTGAGTGTAACCTGTGTGTGTGTGTGTGCATGTGTAAGGGGGGGGGGGGGGGTCTGTCACCTGCTAGTATATAGTTAGAAGGACCAAATGTCTGAAGGTTGAAAAGATGATAGAAATTTTGCATGTCCTCACTTTAAAACACTTACTATGTATGCAGGCTATACTCATTTATATATGTATATTTGGACCTCATAAATATTCTGCTGCTGCACAATGCTTTAGGTTTAAAACTTTTTAAGACTATTGTTCCAGCCTTTACATGCAGCATGACCAATCAAAACCCCAGTGCACTCTATACTTTGAGCTACACTGCCAAACACACGATCAAACAAATAGATTGTACTGTGGTAGTTTGAGGACGATTTTAGGTGAGGAAAAAGAAAGGGACGAAGAGAAGAGGGACGGTCATATTGACTGAAGAGATGACGTCATATATGTCAAAAACACAATATAGTAGTGTTATAAGTTGATGCGTTGGGGATGCAAGTGAATAAAAGGTGAAGTCATTTGAAGCTTCTTTGTTGAATCTGTCTCTTTTATTCTGTCTCCTGTAGCCGTGTGTGAGAATGGCTGCCAGAACGGTGGGCGCTGCATCGGGCCCAACAGATGCGCCTGCGTCTACGGTTTCACTGGCCCGCAGTGCGAGAGAGGTGAGTGCTCATCCTTTTTTCTGTGTTGATGCAGTTATAATTCTCCACTTCTCCTTTCAGCTCAGTTTGTATCGACTTGACAGAGGCCTGCTGGTAATAAACCTTGCTTGGTATTTTCGTGGGGAAACCAAAGGCTGATGAAACAATGTACAGGGAAATATATCTTTTTTTTAATTTTTTTACAACCTGGGTATTTGTTGGGTATATATATACATATGAGTTATAACAATCTTGTACACATTAACTTCATTGCTGAGCTCTAAGAATGTTGAGCAAGGGTCATATGACGATCAGGCAATCTTTAAAAGAGCCCACAGTTTATACACCTTTGACAGAGATAAAAACAAAGAAATATTATTGCAATTAAACCGTCCATTGTTTTGATTTTGATTGCGAAACAATTCACTGTTAGGTTACTGTTAACTTTGACCTGCTATTCTTAACATAGATGGGGTTATGACTGTTTTCACCTCTAAATATTGAACGTTTGTGTGTAGCTTGTATGACTGCTTCCATTCCCTGTCCTGTTATTGTCAGCCATTCATTTGGTGTGTCAAACGGTATCATAACTGATGAATAATACTACCCATCATGCACCTAAAATAGCCTTATCAAGCTTGGGAGACACCGACCCTGCTTTTATCAACACTCCCCACAGTCACACACAGACTCTAGTGTTAAGGAAGATATCAAACCAGGAAGGCTTTGATGTGGTCATGCACTCATGGGTGTTGCTCTTATCAGTGCAGACATACTCTGGTAGTTCATTATTTCAGTGCCCGGCGAGCGTTCAGGCTCCTTTGACGTGAATGACTTCATACTGTTCGCTCAGACAGACAGTGGGTGTTCGTCTGCTGAGCTTTGAACAGAAGCCCGAGGTATGTGTGTGCTGGGAAGTGATGGTGGGGTGTGGGAGTAGGTGGCACAGTCCCGTGATTGCAGATGGAAAAATAACCTGAGCTGATGGCTGCGCTTTCACCTCACCTCAGAAAACCTTTACACCTTCAGATATTCTCCAACACCAAATTCACCTTTCTCTGACCCTCACCTTCCAATTCCATTCTCTTCCTCCTGCTGTTACTGACACCGAGGAAGAAGGAAAGTTCTTATCCTGTAATTTCACTTACCTGCCTCTTAGCCTTTCTTCTGCATTCCTTTTCCTAGCCATATACCATAGATATACTTTATGTATGTATGCTTGTGTAAAAAAGAGCCTTCTGTTTTTCTTCAAATACTATCTTCCCCACTCAGCCTCTCTCCAGTCTTCTTTTGTAGTGTTGGCTTGTTTTCTTCCCTATGTTTTTAACTGAGGCTACCACATTCAATTCTATAACTTTTCTAGCCTTCATCTTACTCTCCATCCCTCAAATTATTTCTCCATGGAACTCTGTGGCTTGTTTTCTGGGAAAATACAACATTTTGGGGGTTGAGTTTTTCAGACGGAGCCTGAAAGACATCTGGCAATACATACCCCTTCCCCCCCAACATCCCCACAGGACTGACAGAATAGACTTTCTTTGTAGAGTGATCGTGGACATTTCCTGATGAGGAGCGGAGCAAGGTATGAGGGAAGCAGAGACAGAGAGAGAGAAAGAGAGAGAGAGAGAGAGAGAGAGAGAATGGGGGGAGGAAGAGGGAAGGAAAAGGGTGAAAATGGACTCCCCAGCTGTATACACAAAGCCTGGTGGAGGGGAGTACAAACACTCTCCATGTTGCTGGACCTGCAGGTATAGTCACAGGGGAACACTTATAAATCTTTGTGCGTGTGTGTTTTTGGTGCCAAGTACGCTTCAGTGAGAGAGGAGTTGGGCTAAATGTGTCAAATTAACAGCATAATTGATCCTGGCGACAGTGTGTTGGATGTGGAAATTGAACGTTGTCAATGCATCGTTAGCGAACTCAAGACATGTAAACATTTGTCATTCAGTTTGCCAGAACAGAGCTTAGAATTGTTAGCATGCTGATTCTCAAGCTCTGAGAACTATCCGCTGAGATCTTCAATAATTTTGATAAATGACTAGTGTATTTTTATTATTATTGGATTTGTCCTTTAGTGCTCCTACTGCTCTGTTGTGTATTGCGGTTTGAAAGTTTGTGCAATTGAGTCCATGAGTCAGGAGATTTAGTGTGTGATTCAGTGAAAGGACGGCCAAATATCTGTGATGATTGTGAAGGCAGTGAAAGTCGACCAGTATGGGTGAACTGGGTGTATAGGATGGAGTCATGGGAAACTACTTCGCGTACGCGTGTTTGTGGTGTGTGTGCACGTGCAGCTGTGTGTGTGCAGCTTGTGTGCGTGTGCGTTTGCCTGAGGCGTTAGTTAGTCATTCCTCTTTAAATGAAAAATAATTCCCACCATCAGCCCTCAGTCCTATATATCTGTGAGTCACCGTTCTGCTTCTTTATGTGTGCATATACATATGTTATGTTTTATTTTCAGTCTCACAGAGCCAGTAGCCGGCTGCAGACTCTTGTTTAAAATTGCAACATTAAGTGTGTGCATCTCACGCCAACATGAGCTAATGTATGTTTTTACATCATTTCACGTGCATATAAGGTAAGACTAAGGTAAAGCGATGCTGATGTGTGTCTGCAGATCTTTGGCTCATTCATCGGCCTCAGTCTAGTCTGTCTCTGTGTGCCTAGAAAGGCTCTGTGGTCAGTCCCAATCCGAAGCCAGAGCAAATAAACCGATAATCGCTGAGGAGCAATTTTGTCCCCCCCAGCAGGCAGTGACGTCAACAGAATGTTAGGGCACTGGAAGAGTAGGAAGCTGTGCTATTTCTGCACCATAGACTCTGGATCAGAGTGGACAGAGAATGGCTGGACAGGATGGCTGTATGCTGGTGGAAGGGTGGGACTCAGGGGCAGACACAGGTCACTCTGTGGAAAATATTCCCAATGACAGTTTAGTTTCAGTCAGCCAGTTCAGAGCCGTGCTGATTTACAGCAAGTCTATAAATGATATACTAATGCAGCATGATGTTACCTCTTAATGTAGACCCCATATGTTGAGTGTTTTCCATATCCAGGTATGTCACAAGACACAAGAATGTCACAAGACACAAGAATGTCACAAGACACAAGACACAAAGTAGCAAATACAAATTCAACTGGCTGAGAGTGTTAAAATTCTCCAACATTACGTCTGGAAATGTGTCTCACTCGGCTAACACAATGAGTCCTGTGCTTCATCCGGATACTATGACTGACTATATGCTCAGAGTGAAATCACCATGTTGTGCGTTAAGTGTAATTAAGAACGTCCCATTTAACGAGCTGTTTTTAGTGTCTGCTTTTCATGAGAGCACTACATTTTGATGATCCATCTCATAAACAAAAAGTGGAGGAAATTATTCACCGGTGCGCAGGCCAAATTTAGAGGATCTGGTTTATTCCAATGAGTAGCCTCACGGGATGGCGATCAGGGCTGTCTTTGATCTGGTCTGATGAAAAATGGGCTGATTTACTTTCGCCGCACTTAAGAAAGCACTACAAAGACTGCTCCCTCCGAATAAGTAACTCATGTCCCATGAGTGGAAGTTGTTGATGGAGACTGGCGGTGTCTGAATCCAATAGAGTCAGCATTATTGTTCCACTACTCAACATTATCGTGATGGGAAGTTTCCCAAAACACACCAATAGAGCTGTCAAGTCAAGATAGATTTCAGGCACAATGCGTGAAATATAGAAACAATGACAGAGAAACGACTTGATGTCACAGCATAAGACGCCACACATTTGTATTCTTTTTTTTTGTATTTCATATTTTATAATCAAGTATACGCAAACTCATAGTAATTCCTGATAATTACTGTTTTTAATCACTATTTTGTGTAGATGTTTCCATGTAGTCCTGTCACACAGAAGTTAGCTTCAGGCTTCAGGCCTTCAGATCTCTGTGGATTGCTGAGCGCTTATCTTTCCCATTTCCATTCTCCCACAGTTGTTATATCCTGTGTGTGTGTGTGTGTGTGTGTGTGTTAAACATTTAGTCACGTTTGAGCGACTGCTTTTGGTGTGGATGAAATGAAAGCGGCAGACTCCTTGAGAAACGATCAGGGATAAGAAAAGAGTGATTTCAAGCTTGTTGATTATGGCGCTGATAAGACTCGCAGAGACTGTTATGGTTGGCTACAATGACAATAAACCTCTAAACCTCCCAAACACACACACACACGTTCACACTTGCACACATGCACACACGCACACACACACACACACACACACACACACACACACACACACACACACACACACACACACACACGCACACGCACACAAACATGCAACAAAAACAAACAAGCCCACACATCTGAATCATTTATTTAGGTCCACATCAGCCGAGGACACACGGACACAAATCATGAATTCCACAAGACCCGCCAGACATGTGCTAAGTCTGCACACAACAACCAAACATTAACACACACATGCACAGAGGAGAATTAGAAAATGTCTTTATTTTTAAACAGGTGAGTAACAGTATGACGTTTAGAGTATGTCTTCCAGCTGTATAAAGTCTAGAGAGGACATCCGGTCTTGACAATAAACACACACACACACACACACACACACACACACACACACACACACACACACACACACACACACACACACACAGACGGGCAAGTCTGTCGACATGTATATATGTTTCTTCTCTTGATTCATTTGACCTGTTGACCCCTTGTCAAAGGCAAGTAAGTATAAATGATAATTGCTTCATTTTTATGTGATCTACTCATATTTCAAATGTCTTATCTTCCCAGACATCTTCTCCTGGAAGTTTTATAAATACTTCAGCAGTTATTAATGAATGTGAAATAGGAATTTCCCTTTCTCTTCTGCCATTGTTAGTTCCCTCTCCTTCCCTTCTAGTGCTCGAGTCAATGCCCCCAGAATCTCCCCGATCCCACAGCTGGACGGGGTTGATGGGAAAATGTTTTCCCAGAAGGGTTTGCGTTCCAGGCAGGATTAAATATTTTCTCACCTCAGTCTTTAAAGTGTTTTTATCTTCCTTTCATCTAACTTTCTTCAGAGCAAAGAGTAATGTGCTTTGATGTGATCACATAATTTTTCTTTTACAATATTAGATTATTATGGGGTTGGCTTCACCACAAAAACATCATCATATGTGAAGGGTCAGACCCTGTTTACATCCTCTGATATGATGTATGTAGACTGATTTAGGTGACAGGTTACAAGTGCTTTAAGGAAACTCTGGGCTGAGTTACAGCCATTCCTTGAAACCTTTATTAGACGTGCTGATGTTGGTGAACTTACAGGATTTTGAACTTGTTAGAATGAGAAGACTCCAGTGAGTCTAGCACAAAGTGGACAAGTTCTCATCGGAGTAAAAGGACTTAATTCATTGTGATGTGTGCTGGTTATGAACCAAACCGGAGACATCTGGATGAGAGACAGAGGTTGCTAACAGTGGCTTTAGAAGCAAGGAATGGACAGCGGATAGAAGACAGGATCTGGAGAATGTGTTTCATCTATTGAGCAATCTGAACACTAATTAGACCAAATTACTTCCGAATGTTGTCAGCAGGACCGAGTCAGGATGTTGGATTGCTCGCTTGTCCTGATCTGCCCCAGCCAATGCTCGCACGTGTTCGCTCACTTTATATGCATAACAATCAGACGTGTGTGTACCAAACAAAAGCCTGAACACTTGGAACACACATGTTGATTGGGACACTGTGAGACAGGCAGCATTTCTTCACTGTTTGTTATTTTGTGCCTTTTAACCAAAGCCGTGTTGCTGCTCCAGTCTTTAGTTTGGCTCGACGCTGCAGCTTGGAGAGGTTTTGTGTTTTCCTTCAGGTAAAGACGTGTGTAAGAGAGAGAGATGAGTGGGGAAAGGAATGTATATTTAATTTAGTGCACATGCATAGTCTGCTGGACTTGGCTGCTGTGTGCTACTGTCTACTGTTGCTGGATGATCAGAGTGTGGGAGAGTCCAGGCTGTCTTTTCTTAAATCAAAGACTGAAGGTTTGGACGCATCATTCATTCTGTCCTTCCCCTTTTCTTATTTATCTTCTTACTGTCTTCTTTAGTGTCCATTTAATCAGTTTTCTGTTTGGTTATGAGGAACTAGTTCCAAAAAAGGACTGTAAATTGCTTCATTGCAGACGTGTAAGAAACAGGAACAGTAGCTGCTGCATGTGAATGACATGTAGTGTAAAAGCACTTTGAGTGGTCGGAAGACTAGAGAGCCGGTATACAAGTACAGTCAATTTCCCATTTACATACACCTTCCTGGTGCCTTTACCATAGTCTCAGGTTTGGACCCAAACCCAGACAAACTGATGAGGTGGCAGCAGGAAGACATATTATTAGAGTTATCAGAGTTAATTAATAGAGTTATTAACATCAATGACTTACAGCCTGGGAGTTCAAAAGCTTGCAGGAAACAGAAATAAATCCCCAAAACTGCTGGAACGTTAAACACAGGAAGAACATAAACACTAGGAACCAGGAAACGAGCGCTTAATACAAGGAGCGAAGAACAATGATGAACTGGCTCGCGGAGAAAGGAGCACAGAGATTAAACACTCAAGTAAAGGAGGCTGATACCGAGGGACAGGTGACAGCACGGCTAACGAGGACACACAAGGCAGGACGGGAAGTTGTCTGAAACAAAAGAGCTGGACAGCATCTAAATAAACAACAAAAAAAAAACATGACTGTAACACTGTTTGCAAAAACTATAGTACCAAGCTGTTTTAGGAAAAAAGACTTGAAGCTATACATATCTGTCTTCAGTGGGAACAATGGGCTTGGTGAGCGTCACAGACGCGGATGTTAAAGGTTCTTAAAGATAGGAGTGTTGGTTTGGATCTTTTTATGGGATTTGCTGAATAAGAAAAATATAAAATAACGTCAGTCTTATTCTTTAGTATTAGTCTTGTATTCAATATACATTTGTATTTTGCCTCTGTGTCTATAGGTTTGTATGCAGATCATTTGTTAGTAATATTTCTCAGAACACGAGTAAATCCATGTGGTGTATGAATCACCACTCCTCTGTGCCAACCAGGCAACAAGTTGATGGAAGATCAAATAGTGTCTGATAGGCCGGCAAGGAGAGAGTAGAAGGCAGACAGACAGGATGAAGCAGGCGAAGAGAAGACAGATGAGGGAGAACTGGCGTGAGCCCCAACCTGCCCTCTGCATGCTCAGTTTGACCTACTTTACTTTTCCTCTCTCATTCTCTTTTTTTCTTTTTCTTCCTGCGTCTCCTACCGGTCCCCCCCCCCATTCTCTGTGATCCCCTTTTATGTAGCACAAGGAACTAATAAGTCTGCAGAAGGACTCCCACCATACACCACCACTGATTCCTATCTTCCCATGTCATTCTGTCCTTCAGAGCTGAGCCGGCCGCTGTCTTTCTCCACCTCTCATTGTCACAGCCGTGGCTAGCCAACCGTGCAGCTGGTCTCCCTTGTGATCTAACGATCTCCTGTTTTTTTTTAATGAAGGCTATGTTAGGTTTGGCGCCGCTGCAGAGCGTTTCTCCCACAAAGGAAGCCGTCGTTAGGCTATATTTGATTGAATAAAACAAACAGTGTATCGCTGAAATGGTTTCAGCAAGAGGTCATTGTAACTGATTTGTGAGTTGAATTTTTGCCCCGGTAGGCGAGATGATCACCGAACACAGAGACAGTTCTCATCATGTGTTTACGTGCAACATCTGTCTGCTGTGTGCATTTACTTATCTTCACTGTTGTTACCATCCTTTCTAAAAAAAAGATAGGATCTGCAATTTCAACACATCTGTCTTGACTTCCAAGAGACATTTGTGTGACTTTTGTGTTATTGGCAACATGTGTTGTGTGACGTCATTTGTGTTTCTGAACACACAAATGTGCATTGTCCTGAAGATAACATCCAGATGTGTTAAAATGTCATGATCATTTTTGGAGTGAATGATTGTCACGGGGTGATTGCTATAGACGACCACGCTGCTATTAGGTGCTTGTAGTGTCACATCGATGGAAACAGAAACCTCCACTGTTCAGCCCACCACCAACTTTCTACTTAAAGTCCTGGAATGTGCTTCAGTCAATCACTTAGCGTATTATCACAGAGATTAAATGCATAGCAGTCATTCAAATCCTATTTCTAAATTCCTGCGGAAAGCAACAATCCGGGTTTTGTTTCTTCTGAGCAGGTTTAATATGGAAATGCAGGAAATCAGGTGCTCTGACGTGAGCTGTTATGCTGCTACCAACTCTCATATTGTTCTTCTTAAGCCCTGCTAAAACCTGCTACTTGTAAATGCTGCTCATTGTGAACCGATTGTTGAATCAAAGACATGTGAAACAATTAAACTGTGAGGACGTGTTTAAAAAGGTCTAGTGAGTCATCTCTCTAAGATCATCCTCTAATGCTGTGCCAGTTTCTTTTTTCCCTCTGTTTGCTGTTTGAGTGAAATTAACAAAGAAAGAAAAGATTACTGACTTTGATTTTACAGGAAATATGCCTTCCCAAAAAAAAGAAGAAAATTCTCAACTATGTACTTAATCTGGTTTTATTTAATGGTGTGCCAGATGTGTTTAAGGAACTGAAACGCTGATTCACTGATCTATTTAATCAATCAAAAGTTAAATAAGCCACAAACAAACAAAGGACTTTTGTCTCTTTCACTCCACAGACTACAGGACTGGGCCATGTTTCACCCAGGTGAACAACCAGATGTGCCAGGGCCAGCTCAGTGGAATCGTCTGCACCAAGACCCTCTGCTGCGCTACCATTGGTCGAGCGTGGGGCCACCCCTGTGAGCAGTGCCCCGCACAGCCACACCCATGCAGGCGAGGCTTCATCCCCAACATCCGCACCGGAGCCTGCCAAGGTCAGAGCGGAGCCCATACAGCAACATACGTCTCTCTCTCTCTCTCTTTCTTGTACACACACCTGGCAGATCTTCTTTTTACAAGTGCTGACGGAAGACACACACACACACACACTCACACACACATCCGTCATCATCATCTCAGCCGCGATTCCTGCCCACAACATCCCCTTGCTAGTGCAACACAGAAGGTGTTTACATGTACACAAGTACATATAGGATGATACTTTACATCCTTTGTTCCGCACAGTAACAAAAACAGAAACATTACAAAGTGACAATATACAGATACAAATATACAATACAGAAGTAGAACAAATTAGATGCATCGTGCAACGTGTCATGTTAAAAGTAATCACAGTTCTGGTTTGCCTTGAGGTGGATCTTAAAAGTAGAATATGTAGGGCACTCCCTTATTGCATCTTTTAGCACAGTTTGTCCAAATGTGGTGCGCCTCACAGTCCCATCTAGTGGTGGCCCTGGTGCCAACGCCACTGTCAGCTTTTTAATTAAAGGAGGTCGGTCAAGCCCATTCAAAGCCTTATTCGTGAAAAAAAAGTATATTTTCACATTTTATATAATTTCCATAGCTCAATAAATTCTATTTTTCCAGAAACGTTAAATGATGGAATTACATTTTCTTTTTAAATTAAAAACTTTAATGGCTTTCTTGAAAAGTAATTATATTGATATAAGTGTAACTACAGCTGTAAGTGACCAGTTAAAAAATCAATGATCAAAATCATTAGGTGTCAGAATTGGCCTCATTTGCATAAAACCTTTCTTTTTCTTTTTTTTTACATGACTTTTAAAAGTTCAATGTGACCACAAGCTATTTAAACACATATGGTCAACAATATGTCACCGCTACTGGTTGTTTTGTAGACATCATCCTCTTTTTTTAACATTTAATAAGAGACATGATTTAGTGAGCGTGTCCTGAACATCAGTCGTTGCAGCTGTCACAATTAATCATCTGCTACATTTTAATATTTATGTTTTATCATAGATTATATAGGTCATTGAAATATAGTGTGAATAAAAACAGTTTTACATGTAATTTATGTATGTGTCAGTATCTCAGTCATTATGAGCAGGTCCCAGCTTTTACATCAGTCTTTCTCTCTTGAAGTCAAAATGTGAGCTCGTCCTCGCCTTTCTTAAACTGGTGTGTTCTATACACAGTGCATCATGTCAATGATATCAGAGTAATAGCAGAATTAGAATGTGCATGTATTAGGCAAAGCAGAGATACTTATAGCATTAATTGTATAAACATATTCACTCAAGAATCAAGCAGCTGTGACTAAAAGAGGTCCACAAAAGTGAGATATGGAGATTACAAAAGAGAAACTGAGGGAAATATGAACTGAAATGAACTTTCTTTCATCAACATTCGTGCCGCTGGTGTCCCAGAACCCCCTCAGACCAGACCAGACTCTCTCTGCATGCCTCTGAAATAACCTATGACCCTGACCAGACTAAGCAATAAGACTGCACCACTATCTGACACATCTGGATGTCGTGTCCCTTGTTAAATGAGCCCTGCCAGGCTCTTTGTTGCCTCAATTCAGCTTCTCTGACATGGACACACCCAACACCACTCTGGGCAGATTGTGATGGTTGAGGTATTGCTGGAGCCGTCACAGAGGGAGACTGTGTTTTTATTCTGAAGCTCATAGCACCTGGCCGCACTTCAACAGTATCAGAGCTAGAAGGACATTACGTTCATGTATTTATGCTGGGAAGTTGCGAATTATAGCAAACTCAAGATTGTTTAAATTTACAATTGAACGTCACACATGGTAGGCTTATACCAATACTTGTTAGATTTCATTGGCAGATATGTTGACAGGGGATTTGTAAAACACCCGGTTACAGGCATCTGAGTCCCTGCCCACATCTTCCCGTCATCCAGCGATTAAAATAATGAGCAAATTAAGTGAATCAAAAAGTATGTTGAGGTCTCTGTGCCTGTCTCAATGCAGGCGCAACGGTAGCGGCGGTGAATATATGTACAGTCAGATTGTTATTTTTTTTTTGTCAAGAGCAAGTCCATATACCAACGTGTGCAGAATTGGGAGGAATGACCCATTTGTGTTTATGCAGGTCAAGTGGCACAGTCCTTTTTTGGGATCCAGTCATAGCGAAGACACCGACACAGATTTATGTTTAGTTAGATGGACAAAATACTTTTAATGTTTCAATTCAATGTTCAACAAATTAATATGGATATATAATATAATATAGGGATGTAATGTAAAACCACAATCCATCTAGATATATGTGTAAACGGAATTTGTTTTGGTAATTCAGAAAGGTAACACATCTGGGATCAGTAACTGATTTGTATTTAGCTTCACGACTTGGACGTTAGACAGTGTGAGACACTCACTCATCTCTCCTCTC
Organism: Taurulus bubalis; assembly: GCF_910589615.1. NCBI lineage: Eukaryota > Metazoa > Chordata > Actinopteri > Perciformes > Cottidae > Taurulus > Taurulus bubalis. The sequence continues at coordinate 19,410,022 of NC_136595.1, read as the reverse complement.
TTACTCTCTTTCACACTGTGTGTTTGTACTTCTTCTCTCTCTGAATCTCTGTTAGTATCTTTGCTCCACTCTCTAACGTCCCACTGTCTCTCTCTCACACACACACATGCACCAAAGACACCTAATTGCGTAAGAGAGCCCAGAGCAACGTCTCTCTGGCAAAAGTACAAAGCACATCTGACCATGAATCTAACTGTAGACTAGATTATTTATTTATTTTTCTCTCAGCCTTTTGGACAAAGAGGCAGAGATTATATATATATATATAAACTCTGTACCAATGTATATGTACGTGTGTGTCATATTTTCATATCTCCGGGCCATGACACACATTGACAATGCCTGGGTCCTGCTTGGTGACTGGGCAATGTGGTGAATATAAAGCCACTGTGTGTCTCTGAGTGTGTGTGGATCAGGATCAGAGACATCCACAGTTTTCTGACAGCAACCCTCTGACATGTGCCCAATACTTGGGAAAGTGACTCACATTGAATGCTGGGAAAAACGTACGTTTAAAAAGACGTTTCCTGTTGAAACATGAGCACAAATGGGATTTTCTGGAAGTGGTCTTAGACATCCCAGCCGCTGCCAAGTTACGTCTCGCTTTTAATATGTAGAACAGAAGACTGAAGAACAGTGTTTTAGCGACAGAAGGACTGCCAGAAACATGCTATAAAATGTGCGTTGAGCCATATAACTAATATAAACATATATGTTTATAGAAAAATGTTATGTCTGAGTCTTTGAGGTCTTACTAATATACTGCAGGATGCTTCATCTCTTAAATCAATAATATGCAGATGCCAGTCATTTCAGAACCTTTATCCTTTCTCACAAATGTCGTTGTCTTTCTCTCCTTCTCTTAGATGTGGACGAGTGCCAGGCGGTGCCAGGTCTTTGTGCCGGAGGTACCTGCATCAACACTGTGGGATCCTACGAGTGTAAATGTCCCGCGGGCCATCGTCAGAGTGAAACAAGCCACAAATGTGAAGGTGAGTGGATAACAAACCTGCATTATGAGGACCGAGGGGATTAAAAGAAAATGGATCTGATTTGCCAGAGGGTCCGAGTTAGGGGAAATATTATTAAGGGAGATAAAGCAGCGTAGTTCAAACACAGTTCTCACTAGAAAGAGGCAAGTGTCCTTGAGCTAGATAATTATTTCCTGATGGCTTCATGGTTCTTCTGCGGTCTTTATAGAGGAGGAAAAAGAGAAGTTCACTCTGTTATAATATTACATGTAGCAGTGAAAGCAGCTGTTTAACGTGTGCAATAGACCTAACTACATGTTGGCTTATAATTAACAACTAAGATAACGACTAAACAAAAAATATTGTTTTAATTTATTAATTGACAAAGCATTGCACAATATATCAACTTTCCTGTTACTAATGCAGAGTACTTGAGCATGTAAACCCATCGCCAATCCAAAACATTCCAAGGGAATTTAAATGATATTGTGTTGACTTACTGATGACACAGTCACGGACGATGCACTTTGTAATAACTTTGGGTTTGCTGGGATCAGTTTTCAAATCTCCACGGGTGTTTAAAAAGTGACGACATGTTCAGAGTTAAAGAAGTCCGACGTGTGCACATAAACACACACACACACACACACACACACACACACACACACACACACACACACACACACACACAGAGTGGATTCACATTACAATGTGTAGATTAGATGGAATTTAAACAATGCCCATTCTAAACAGTCTGAGCGTTAGCCAGGCAGGGGTTGTGTCTGTTGGACTGAAGCCGATGTGTTCTTAGTCTTTATGGAGGATTACAGAAAGCTCTTAAACAGTTTCAGCCAGATGAAATGTCTTCTACTGAACAAGACTGGATGTCGCAGTGTACCAGTGCATGAATAATCATCTGAATTCTCCTTTTATTAACTTGTAGCATGACTGAGAGATGCATGAGATACAGAAAAAAGGTTAGATTCATGGGAAGCAATTATCATGACACACCAAAGAGGGATTTGTGTCACAGTGAATAATAGAGGAAACGGGGAGGATGACTTCACTAAATCAGTCCCAGTTTCAGTTGTGGTTTTGGGTGAACGCCATCAATGGTCTAGGACCTACAGTCAGGAGAAAATGAGATGCTGAGCACTACTCAAAGGCATTGGGTGTGGATGTTGGATGTTGTAGCCACATTCCAGCACAGAGAGGGCTGAGCAGTTATACTACAAGGTCGCTCTGAGACAAAGTCAAATCAGCACTTTATGCACAGTGGGAGCTTTATTTTCTTCAGCAAAGGTGATCATGGTCAGAACAAGACTTGGTTAAACCCTCAGTTATTTTCAAATTAACGTGTGTAATCTAAAAAAAAGTAAGAAAATGTGAAATACTGTATGCAGTTTCCCATTCTAATTTTGCCTGAGAAACAAACAAAAAATACAAAAGAGAGAAAGAGCTCAGTGTTTGTAAAGCTTGTAAAAACAAAAGAACAGTATGACGTGAATCTGAAGTCATGGTTCGGCAGGAAACCCATGTTTAGTGATATCTCGGAAACAATCAGACCTGGTCCTCGGGGGGAGGGGGGGATTTTATTGAAATGCTCTCCTAGCTAATGCACAAACCTCACTTAGAGCCTTCACAGTGAAATTACTGAGGTTTTGGAGCAGTTAAGATAAAGTGCAGTTAAGATGTCATGGGCGTCTGATCGTTTCGGGCACAAGGCACCTAGTTTAACGGCCTGCTTTTAGTTCAGACTGTGCTTAACAGTCTCTCCTTTTTCCCCTTTTTTTTGCTTCTCCTTCCATTTTCCTTCCATAAATATAGTCCTTTGGCTCAGAACCAGCTGTTAGTGCTGAACAAAGAAATACTTACGGCATCTGGGAGACTTTCTCATTACACTCACGGACCTCCCGGTTGCTCTGACACTCGTGGATTCTCACGCACTCGTGCACACATACAAACATCAGCATTTAGATCAGATTGAACAATGAAAACTGGTTAAATTAAACAAATACTTTTTTTTGGGGAATATATGATGGGTATGTACACACAGTCGAACATGGCAGACTTGATGGCTCAGTTGTAGACGTTTATCCAGGTGACACACATTTCCCTCCACACACGCGGCCGGTCCCAGAGCGCTACGCCTGTGGGGAGCGTAACGTCTGGCGTGTTGTTGATTCTGCTGACACAAGGTTTATTTAGCGGGGCTTTTTACAGCCTCACCTAGGCCTTCTGCCACTGCTGTCAGACAGGAGTCAGCAGGGGAAGAACAGCCTCTGAGCTTCCCACAGTGGGCAACACACATGGATGGAAGCTACACACTCCTAGAAAGAAAGACAAGCAATAACACACCCTTCACTTTCCCAACTAAACGCACAGGTCACACACACACACACACACACACACACACACACAGACACACACACACACGCACACACATTACCTCACGCTCCACGTCTGCTCTATTGCTGTAATTATGCCCCGCAGTGGTGCAGTAATTACGTATGCACATAAATAAGCGTGACACATCATAAAAACCCAATACCTTCTGGAACTCCACTTTGGGTTCCCCCGTCATGGAGCAATGAGGCCCCCTCCCACTGAATAATACACCTTAATGCCTTCATGAAGGTGGGCCCTGCCAAGCACCGACCCAGGTACTCTCAGCCATCGTACACATTTATGAGTATAACCATGGCATGTTTGAATAAGTTCAGCGTATTCATTGTGGCATTGGCAGCTTTGTTGCTTTTTGTACGGCCATTTGTAGACTTGAAGCAATTGTAGATACCACAATTGAGCATGTGATTAAGCCAAATGTGTTTTTATACATATGTTTTGCCTTATAGTATAGCAGGTTTCCTTGTTATCCCTGCCCATATATTTGGTTTCTATTCACATTTGGGGTCCTCATAAGACTGCTTTGTTGGCTTATCGTGCTGTACAATAAGTGGTCTTCAGTAGAACAATAATTTATTATCGTCATTATAGCTTCATACATTTTTCTTTCCTACCCTTTGATAGAGTTGGGTATCTTTTATCATTTATTTCACAATACCTTCTTTTATACTTTACTTAAAAGGAATGAAAGAAGCCAAACTTCACAAATGTCACAAGCAACAGACTAAAGCATTTGTCAGAATAAAACAGTCTAAAATGGGCACAAATATATTGAAATTGAGCAAAGAAGCAAAGACGACTACGAAGCCATTCAATGCCAGGTTTCACAAGTTTACTTTTCCTACAGTCGATAAAACTAGAGTGTAGAACTAAACTCGTGTGTGTGTATATATAATTTGATTGGTTACCATATTGTGAGAGGTTAACCTGATACATAATACGTCGGAGCTATTTTCGCGTCAGTTTCCTTCGTAGGGACCGTTCATTGGTTAGTGCTGCTTTTGTTCTTCTATCACTGAGCTTTACAGTTTGTGGCTCACAAACTTGAGTTTTAGCAGCAGAACACCAGAAGTATATCAATTCCACTTTAGTCGACTGCAGATCTATTTGATTTGCTTCATTATTCCTCAGGGAGAAATGGTTGCTCCAGGGCTATAAAGCTTTTACTGCAGTGTGCTACTGTATCTTTCCGAACAGAGACATTTTGAACTTTGAAAAAAATGTAGTTCTGATCTGGCGTGAGGCGTACTTGACAGATGTGTCCTGTGATGTGATGTGTGCTTTTGATGTAACCATGTTTCAGACATTGATGAATGCAGCACCATCTCTGGTGTGTGTGATGGAGGAGAATGCAGCAACACTGCCGGTAGCTACGTCTGCACCTGTCCACGAGGCTACGTCTCAAGCACAGACGGCTCCAGATGTGTGGGTGAGTCTCACGCACGTGCACACACACACACACACACACACACACACACACACACACACACACACACACACACACACACACACACACACACACACACACGCATGAACAGATTTCAAACGCTCTCATTTGAGCATTTCCTCATCCTCCGGCTAGCTAAAAGCTACACATCTGGCCGCTAACTTCCCTCCCTCCATCACTGCTTCCTGTGAGTGGAGTCCTGATGAGTCAAGCTAACCTGTGGTCACCATGTGCAGACAAACACGTTTGCACGCATTGGCCTTGACAGCATTAATCGACTCCAATGCCAGTGCCCCTCTGACTCATTCATACACGCTCATGCACATACAGTGCATACTTAACTGACATGTCCCATGAAATATGACCAGGTGTTAATGTAGTCCTGCAATCCTCACCAATCATGGTAGCCACAGTGAAATACAACCAGGTGTTAATACATTATTTCAAGACTTCACCCCAAAACTGACAGCTCAGGGTCTGCCTGTTTCCCCCTGTCTGCATCACAGGTTCAGCTCAACTCTCCTCCAATAAGAGCTCCTGTAGCAAACTAAAACCTCTGGATTGGCATATATTTAAATCCATGTTTCCTTCCAGTTATTTTCTAGTTTTCATGCAATCAGTCCTCCATCATCTGTGGAGCTTTTCTGTTTTTTCTGATCTCACAGGTATTTTGTAATTGTTTAGCTTCAATGTAATTGGCATAAGCTGTATAATGTTTTTTAAAAAGAGGAAAAAAAGGTTGATCAAATTGGTAATGATAGAGACAATATATGGAGGAAGAAGAAACAGAGGATGAATAGGTGATGGAAGATGGGTTTTGTTCTTCCTCAACAAACGGAAGAACAAAAGGTGAAGCATTGGAGAAAGGAGTGACAGATACTGTGAGAAGGAACATTACAAATATGGTACTAACTGGCAACCTGAGGTGCCTGTGCCTTTGCCAATGGATGTGTGTGGGAGAGAGTGGCTCTCCAATCAACCAATCCCAAAAGTTCTCCATCTGTCTTCCGTTATGCGTGACCAAATATATATTTTTTTCCTCTTTCCACTGTTATCCCCTTTCGTCCTCTTTGCCCTGATGAGGTATGTTGCTCTCTCTCTCTCTCTCTACTGATTTCTCAAATTTGTTCTGAGTGCTCAGTGGATCGGACCAAATCTCCTTCTCTCAGCTAATGTTTGAGTGAAATACAGTAGAAAGTCTCTGTTTACTCTTCAACACAGTGCACGCGTCTATCTCTGTCAGCGTATTTTCACTTGCACTGTCTCCTCTGGCTGCTGTTTTTCTTTCCTTTTCTTTCCTTTTAATCGCCAAAACTGAAGCGTTCTCGCACTCTCACTCTCCTTATTTCTCTTACTGTTTCCTGTGGTTTTTTTCTATCCATCCTCTGACATCTGGACTATGCACCTTATTTCCTTCAGTTGTCGTTTTCAGTTGCTCTATTGCAGCCTGCTGAAGGGAAAAACAGAGCAAATAAAACAGGTGCCAGATACAACCTTAATATATCCTTCCTCTGTCCCACATCCAAAATGGACAAGACTAGATTGGGAGGAGACAGAGGCAGAGATAAGTAAACCCAAACAAAACCAGACTAGACTGGGTCAGGGCCAAACCAATGATCCCACTTAAACAACAAACCTGGGCTTAGAAACTCAGCTGGTTTCCTCCTCACATTACTGACACACTTTGACGCAGTTTCCCTCACCGTCTGATCTCTTTGCCTTTTTTGTGGTCAGAGCTTAAAGTGAATTAAAGAGAGTAAATAGTTTTTATAGGGCTGATCTCTCGCCCTCGTGTTTTAGAAGCAGGATGTATGTAGCTCTGGTCCTGGAGGCCATACTATGTGGTAGTTGGCCTGTGTTTTGTGGGATGTACTGTGCCGTGATAAAGTAAGCCAGCTGGAGCTGCTGGGGGCTCTGACAGTAATCAGAGCCTAATACCCTGTCACACGGTGGAAGCTTTAAACAACAAAAAATAGAAGAAGACCTGTCCAGTCAGTCAGTCTGTAAAAACACCTCATCAAATGAAAGCATATGCTTGTGTAGTGGAGCCACACTAGCAAGCAAGCCACGGTCTGGATCCAATTTAAGTCATCATCATCCTCATCAGCAACTCGCCCCCCGCTCCTTTCCCTCCAACCGGCCTCCAACTCCGTCATTCCTTCGGGATGTTTTTCAGATTGCGTTTGTGTGTATATACATATTTTGTGTCCAAGTGTGTATCTGTGCGTATTTTGTCTACGTGACTGTGGATATGTATGTGAATGAATGTCTGTGTGTGTGTGTGTGTAACTGTGTAAATGTGTGTGTACTGTACAATATGTGCTCCCAGACAAAGTGCCTCATGTTCTATCTAATTGGCAAGAATTGCTCCACATGGAACTGATTAATTCCAGACTGCTGGCTCATTAGTGTGTTAATCGACTCGTGCCCCTCCTTCTGCTTTTACCCTTTTTCTCCCCCTTTTTTCTGCAGATTCTAAAATTCTCTTTCACACATGCTGCTCACTTTCTAAAATAATACTCCGTCTCGCTCTGCCTTTCCCACTTTCTTGGTATTTTCCTTAAATACCCAGAAACCTCCTAACTTCCTCCTCTCCATTCACTCCTTACACAAGATCTTTGAACCCCAGCCCCCTTTCCTGCCTCATTGACCCTGACCTGGTAAACTGTAACAAATAAGACCCCCTTTTGGAGGCCCTTCAGATGCCTGCAGTTATTCAAGACCCCATGCAACCTTTCCCACTACCAGCCCATAAATACGCTTCCTCCACAGCCACCATGGAAAGGCCAGGCCAGCCCTCTGACAAACAGCACTGCTGGTTTAAGAGCAGTGATTACCTGTAACATTTTCACACATATAAAGCTGTGTCACTGTTGGTAATGGGGCTTAATTTGGGACCTGAAGCCCTGCATTTAAAGAGTCATTTACACCAGGCTAAAAAGCAGTGTTTCACCGTCCTCTTTGTTTCAAAGTTTAAGCGACGTATCTCTGACCATACCCAGCATCAGTGGTGGGCGTTTGCTCTGGATCTGTTGCACCTGTAACTACCTGTAGCAGTGAGGTCACATTGTACTGACACACCCTGGGGTACGCCGGTACATCACTACAGCAAGAGTCAAAACCACTAAAACCAAAAAAAATGAAGCTCCTGTTAAGTTGTTCTATACAATTTTATTTGGGTAAATATTTCGCAAAAGGTTCTTTTAAATTATAATAATTACCTGTTAGAGGTTACACCTACCTTTTCTTAAAACCATCACTAACAGTTTTCATCTTAATCTCTAAAATGAAAATACGCCACTACATACCAATATCTAAAAAATCAACACAATGAGAAAATATACTATGTTTTTTTTTTTAAACTCTGCATTTTTTATTTGATCCTTCATATGTCCATACAGTAGAAATACTTATATTTAAAATGATGTAATGCCAAAAACGCATCAGCCATATGTATCTTGTGCTCAAATTCTGTGAACCCGTCTCCTCTTCCTTCAGATCAGCGCGTGGGCACCTGTTTCTCCGCTCTGGCTAACGGCCGCTGTGCTGCGGAGCTGAACGGTCAGTTCACCAAGATGCAGTGTTGCTGTGACACAGGACGCTGCTGGGCTTTGGGACAGATCCCTGAGATGTGCCCCGTCAGGGGGTCTGGTGAGTACACAAGACAACCAGATACACAGAACAGAGGATACACGTTTCATATGTGAGCTGATTCCCAAACAAAGAGACGGATATGTGCTTTGAAACCAGTACAGAACATCCATCATGTACTGCTGATGATGTCTCCACAATAGATTGTCCATGACTTGGCATGAGCATAGGCGGTCAACAAAGCCATGAAAGCGAAAACATTTCACAAGACAGATGAGTTTAACACATTGATGTTAAACTAGACAACACTGACACAGAGAGTGCTTTGAGTGTGTGTGTGTGTGTGTGTGTGTGTGTGTGTGTGTGTGTGTGTGTGTGTGTGTGTGTATGTGTGTGTGTGTGTGTGTGTGTGTGTGTGTGTGTGTGTGTGTGTGACAGCGAGGGAAGAGCATCCACTCAGACTGATGAGCATGATGTCGTGAGCAGAAACTGAACTGAGAAGATGGGAAAGATTAGTGTGAAGATAATGACCCATCATCTCCTTAGTCAAGCTGGAAAGAAAAATCTTCCTCTGCGTGATATTGTGTGATCTCAAACTGAGTTACAGAATGTTCTGTTTTCACTGGCACTGCGGAAATATGATGTGTGTTTGATTTAGTGTGACATACAAATATACAGTGCTGTGCAATACTGCACACATATACACATATGACTACACAAATACGTACATAAAGTGCCTGCAGTGCATACATATATGTATTCACCAATACAAGCATACACTTCAACAATACACTAGACTTACTTTCACTGCATCCCATGCAGATTAGAGTTGATCATTATGATGCACATTTTTCTTTTATTTCTTGGTCAGGCTTTTCTCCAGTCAAAGCATATTTGAAAGCAGTAAAACAGTTAAATTGCCAATTTATAAAGAAAACTTCAGCAAAAGGACATCAAAATGTAGAGCAAATACAATAGCCTTTGTAAAATCTGCAATTTCAGGAAACATTGAGTACATTTGAGTGATCCAAAGTGCTTTTCTTGGTTGGGACAACTTCTCTGAGTATGTTGTTCTTCAGCTTCATCTGGCTGGAAACAAATTACTAGTACAGTTACACTCCAGTAGAATGCATAGACTGACTTCTTCCCTGTGATCTTTGTCTCCCTTGTAGACGAGTTCAGGCGTCTGTGCATTGTGGGTGTTCCCCAAGGACACGGACTCCCTCACGTCTACCCCAATGGACACTACCCCAACACCAACGGTAACGGGTACAACTATGGATACAAGTTCCCTAATGGTAATGGCAACGGAGGCGTCGGTGGCAATGGAAATGGCCATGGTAATGGCAATGGCAACGGCAATGGCTTTAATGTGAACGGCTTTGGAGCCAATGGAGGAGGACACCAACAAATCGGTGAGACACTCTGTGGATTTCAATAAGCCTGTACTAGATTGAAGGGCTCATTTATCAGTAGGTAGCATGTACTGTGTATTTGTTTTATTAATGTATCTCGTTTATTCGCAGGCACGGTTTCTGTGAACGACACCATTGACGTGTGCAAACATTTCACCAACCTGTGTCTCAATGGACGCTGCATTCCCACACCCACAAGCTACCGATGCGAGTGCAACATGGGCTACAAACAGGATGTCCGTGGGGAGTGTATCGGTAAGATACATGCTCTATGCTTTATAAGAGCACATGAAATGTATGCAGTCAGTTTTTAGTAGCCTACCAATGCCTTATAGGCCGACACACTGACTATATGTGACAGTACGAGAGTTAATTCCATGCACTGCACTGCCATCTTCAGCCGATTTAAGGAACTCAATACAAGTGTAGGTGCAGGTGAAATCTGCTAAAATGTGAATTATGTTTTTTTTTTCCCCAGATGTGGATGAGTGTGTGAGTAATCCATGTATCAATGGAGACTGTGCTAACACACCTGGAGGGTACCACTGCAAGTGCCATGAGGGCTTCAGCGGAAGCCCCACCAAACAAGCATGCAATGGTTTGTCCCCAAGAAGTCTCTTCAAAATACATGTTGGACATATGTATCACCATAGTATGTTTATAACGGGTGGTTGAGATATAATACACTAAGCCACATCCTTCCTCCCTCCCTTTAGATATTGATGAGTGTATTGTGAATGGTGTGATGTGTCGCAACGGCCGCTGTGTCAACACGGAGGGAAGCTTTCAGTGTATTTGCAATGCTGGCTTCGAGCTCACTCCGGATGGAAAGAACTGCATCGGTAAGGAGCCCACACAGGTTGACCCTCACATGAACTCTCACCTTTCACAAACTTGACCTGACATTTTCCTCCTGTTTCCCTCCAGATCACGACGAGTGCGCCACCACCAACATGTGTCACAATGGCATGTGTATCAATGAAGACGGCAGCTTCAAGTGTATCTGCAAGCCCGGCTTTGCTTTAGCACCCAACGGACGCTACTGCACCGGTATGGATGATTTATTAATAAAAATACAGACCTCAAGTCTCGGGGCAAACCGCCTGCTGTGTTGACAGATTTGGTGTTTTTTGAAATCCTTCAGATACCGTTTGAAACCAATTTGTGCACACTTATGTCTGTCTGTAAAATGTAAGTTAAATATCCAGAATGATAAAATAAATCACCATTAGATTTATTTTTATAGGAAACTCATGTTTTTTATGTTTAGTGATGATTTCTCCTTCAGTTAACTAAAAGGAATATCCCATTCTGCTCATAAGCTGAAGCCGACCTGTGATAGATACGTCATGTGCTCTCTCTCCATCAGACATTGATGAGTGTCTGACTCCTGGCATTTGTATGAATGGACGCTGCATCAACTCTGAGGGCTCCTTCCGCTGCGAGTGTCCTCCGGGCCTGGCCATCGATGTCGATGGGCGAGTGTGTGTGGACACGCACATGAGGACCACGTGCTACGGCGCCATAAAGATGGGTACATGTTCACGGCCGTTCCCGGGTGCAGTGACTAAGTCTGAGTGCTGCTGTGCCAATGCTGAACATGGCTTTGGAGAGCCTTGCAATCCCTGCCCCTCCAGAAACTCAGGTATGATATTTCATTTGCTTCATACTGTTTATTTACATTCTTACATATCTTTGTTAATTTTGTAAAAAAATATGCAATCCGGCTCATCTGATGCTTCTTTCAGCTGAGTTCCAGGCTGTATGCAGCAGTGGTATTGGCATTACAGCTGACGGCAGAGGTGAGTATTTTGTTCATGAATGTAAATATTCTGACAGTGCTGTTTAGAAACACTCTTATCAGTATTAATCTACATAATGCCTGTCCTCTCTTAGACATCAATGAGTGTGCCCTGGACCCAGACATTTGTCAGAACGGTATATGTGAGAATCTGAGAGGAAGCTACCGCTGCATCTGTAATATCGGCTACGAGTCTGACACCAGTGGCAAAAACTGTGTTGGTGAGTCAAAGTGGAGTAGATTTTGTTTGTATGATGTAAAACTATATACCATTCTGTTCATAGTGGCCACAGGTCATACAGGTAAATACTGTTAAGACACAGCAGCACAAGGAGAGAGCACTCATCAAATTGTACCTGAATATGTCTTTCTAAAGTTTGCAAACATTAGTAAGGCTAAGTAAGTAAGGCTGCAGCAGCAGCAACGAGTTAATTGAATTGTGTTTCAACGTTTCTCATGTGACAGTCTAATTTCTCATAGGACAAAACTGTTGAATGATTGCGCTTCCATTAGAAATGTCTTAAACCTTTCATTACTGTCCTCTATTTTCAAACCATTGCCTTCTCTCGCCTCCCTGTAGATATCAACGAGTGCCTCGTGAACCGTCTGCTTTGTGACAACGGCCTCTGCAGAAACACTCCTGGGTCCTACACCTGCTCCTGTCCGAAAGGATACGTCTTCAAGCCCGACTCAGAGACCTGCGAAGGTGAGCTCTTACGCACCCGCATTCTCTCTGACTCACAAACACGCTCATGTGTTTGTGCTACCTCACATCCACACGTGATTTGTCATTTTTACCTCCAATCAAGGCCATTATGAGGTGGCATTATTACCAGATGTGTTGCATGTAGTTTCCAGTAAACATGCGGCTCATGGAAAAAGGACACACACTGTATGTATCTGCCAAATGATGATGATGCTCCGTTTAAATCAGCCTCGACCTCAAGTGCGTGTTTGCACATGTTTCAGATATCAACGAATGCGATTCCAGCCCGTGCATCAATGGAGCGTGTCGCAACGTGGCCGGATCCTTCAACTGCGAGTGCACCCATGGCAGTAAGCTGGACTCCACCAACACCATCTGCGTGGGTAAGGCATCCGTCCTCCCAAGAGCCCGACGCACTTCATGGCAGCACGGCAGGGTCCGAGAAACAACTCGGGATAAAGATTACAAATGTGAAATAATTGGTGGTGGAGTGTTTCTGTAATCATTTTAATCTAGGTCTAGTAAACAAACACTGAGGCTAGTTAAGGCTTCCAGGAGCCATCCAGATACATTATCATCCTCAGATGTTTGGGCAAAAAGGCACACACATAATTTATTAGAAAAAAATACTTGCTTGCATGACCTTGGTTCACATGGAGATTGCTTTACTTCACAGAGATCCGCCGCCGATTAAAAATGACATGTGGTATGTCGGACTCTCTGCTGAGGTTAAATATTCCACTTTTGTTACAGATTTTTTTTTTTTTACTTTTGGGAAATCATTCTGAGAAAAGCTACATGCTAATACAGAATACAGATGTTTTTGTAACTGGAAGGGAGAATGAGTCATTAAATAAATACCCTCATGCATATTGCATGAGCTGGCTCTGTCAAATATCTGCAAATTCCTCTGGTTTGGTTCATTTCTGTTTTTGTTTTAGAGCCCATCCCTAAAGCCCAAAAGTGAGAATAAATGGTGGTTTTGTGTTTGGGTGGTCTTGTGGTCTCGTAAAAAGGTGTCACCGGTATGACTGTGCACTTTTTCAGTTCATTAGGAATGGAAAGGCATAGGATTAAATGTAATGACGCATGTGCTTTACTTTACTCAGCTCAGCGTGGAGCCAAAAACAAATGTTTTAGGCCAGTGAGGAACATTACAGGAGACCTTGTGATTGTGTTTGTGGAGTATTTTGTTGCCATAGTTAAAGGTACCCCGAGCAGATCTTGACATTTTCTCCACTCGTGGTGCTGTGGAGTAATGTTTTCATGTCTTTACAAATGTTTTGTGAAGATGGAACTGCAATTATGAACCCGGTTAACACTGAATGTTAACTGTGTTTACGAGGATATCCCACAAGGTTTCTATAATCAAGTCTTCTCTGTTGTACCATCGGCTCCACAGACAGCATGAAGAGCACATGCTGGCTGACCATACAAGACAACCGTTGCGAGGTCAACATCAACGGAGCCACACTGAAGTCCGAGTGCTGCTCCACACTGGGAGCCGCCTGGGGCAGCCCCTGTGAACCCTGCGAGATCGGTCAGTTCTCACACAAGGATGTTGCTCATTTTTCCTGCCAGTGTTTGATGCTCTGACCATTTTAAGAAAAACTTGACACGGTTTCAGTCCTCCAGAGTTAGGTTATAAGATTAGTTGATAAACCTCTAAAATGGCATTTGGATCACTGTTTAAAATTCACATTGAAGAGTGGTTACAATTATTACATTATTACTACATAATCAAAAGAAAAAAAGACCAAATTAAAGGATATTGAAGGTTTTACATGTTTTTTGGCTACATTGGTCAAGAAGGAAGAATGCGCTCATTTATTAAATGTCTTTATTTCATTTCTTAATGTCATCCTGTCCCCTTAGATACCGCCTGCTCTCGAGGGTTTGCTCGTATGAAGGGCGTCGTCTGTGAAGGTAAAACATTTTATTTTTTGATGAATGGTGAACCTGCAGTGCTCCCCTCAGCCAATATCGGCGCCTGTGAAATCATCTTTTTGTCCTTGTAATGTGCCTTAATGTTCTCCCTGTAGATATCTAAAAACACATTGCAATAGTCTGTATTTCACCTTGTAATTGCGGTGTAATGTCCCGCTCCTTTTAGACATTAATGAGTGTGAGGTGTTCCCTGGAGTGTGCACAAATGGCCGCTGTGTGAACAGCCAGGGCTCGTTCCTCTGCGAGTGCGCTGAGGGCCTCACCTTGGACGGCACTGGACGCACATGTGTGGGTAAGAGGACCGCCCAGCACCACAAAGACATCACGTCCAATGAAACTGTTATCTTCAGAGACGATCATGTCACTTGAGCTATTGGGACAAAACTTAGAAAGGGAGGCGACTCTGTTTTTGATTCGTACTACAAACCTTTCCAGATACGCGTAGTGAGCAGTGCTACATGAAGTGGCACGAGGATGAGTGTGGCGAGCCGCTGCCAGGGAGGTACCGCGTGGACATGTGCTGCTGCTCAGTGGGTTCTGCCTGGGGTATCGACTGTGAGGAGTGCCCCAAACCAGCCACCACCGAGTACAGAGCCATCTGTCCCAGAGGGCCCGGCTTCGCCAACAGAGGAGAGATTCTGACCGGCAGGCCGTTCTACAAAGGTACCAAGAATTTCCAAATGTACAACTCTCATTCAAATTTACAAATGTACAACTCTCATTCAAAGGGCTTTGTCACACCATGAGTGTGTACATTTGTTGGGAGAACCCTATAATTAAAGTGGAAAACTTTAAACTCTAACCTGTAATGTTTGTACTGCTAATAATGTGTATCATATACGTTTTTGATTATTTTTTTGTAGCCGTGGCCATTTTAACTTTCTGTCTTCCTCTCCAGATGTGAATGAGTGTAAGGTGTTCCAGGGCCTGTGCACCCATGGAAATTGCCGGAACACCATCGGCAGTTTCAAGTGTCGCTGCAACAGTGGCTTCGCTCTGACAGCAGAAGAGAGGAACTGCACAGGTACGAGCAAATTTATTACAAATAAATGAAACATGTCACAATTAGCGAGCAGTTAGTGAATGTTTCTGTTGTTGATGTTTTTTGTGTGTTTCAGACATTGACGAGTGCCGCATCTCCCCGGACTTGTGTGGTCACGGTTCTTGTGTCAACACGCCCGGCAGCTTTGAGTGTGAATGTTTCGAGGGCTACGAGAGCGGCTTCATGATGATGAAGAACTGCATGGGTGAGTTGGAAACATGTGTACACTCATAATTACACAATTCAAAATGACACGCCGTGTTTGAATTCATGTCTCTCTTAATTCATCTCCTCCTTCCCTCTTCCTCTCTGCTGACAGACATTGATGAGTGTGAGAGAAATCCCCTGTTGTGTCGTGGAGGAACCTGCCTGAACACAGAAGGGAGTTATGAGTGCGAATGTCCCCCCGGACACTCGCTCAGCAACGATGGATCTGTCTGCGAAGGTGGCTCATACGTCATAAAGCACACACACACACACAAGCTCGCTAGGTTTTATTTATCATACTTTATGCTGAATTCATTTTCAGATCTAGTGTGCTTGAAATCAATCACAAACTGCTTTAAAGAGTCAAACTTTTCTCCTCTGGATCTTTTGTTTTCTGTAAACCTGTGTTGTATCTAATATTCATTATTACTGTAAAGCACAATACACACAATTGTATATTTTGCCTAACTTCTTTGTTTGTCCTGCCAGATGTGAACGAGTGCCAGCTGAGTGACAACCTGTGCAAGCATGGCCACTGTGTCAACTTGGCGGGGACCTACCAGTGCTCCTGTGACACCGGTTACCAGGCCACACCAGACCGACAGGGCTGCGTTGGTAAGTGGAACGAAGTAACAAGGGGATTATCTGTTTGTGCACTTTACCTTCTTATCTAATGAGAAACAGATGTAAACCGTAACGGGGACCTTCTTTGCAGATATTGATGAATGCACCATTATGAACGGAGGCTGTGAAACGCACTGTACCAACTCAGATGGAAGCTACGAGTGCAGCTGTAGTGAGGGCTACGCTCTCATGCCCGACCTCAGGTCCTGCGCAGGTAATCACACACAGTATATGTTCGGTATGCCTGTATTTAAATAAAGTATTTTTTTTATCCCAAACTAAAACTATGAAGAAATGCACCAATGTCATAATAACATTATGACATATGATGTAGTTTTCCCATGAAAGAAAAACACTTGTGCTTTTCTCTTTGATCTTCTACATTGTGTTTCCACCTGCATCCCATTGACATTTATTTTCTGCTGTTTCTATTAGACATTGATGAGTGTGAGGAAACTCCAGACATCTGTGACGGAGGCCAATGCACCAACATTCCCGGGGAATACCGCTGTCTGTGTTACGATGGCTTCATGGCCTCTATGGACATGAGGACGTGTATCGGTGAGAGGAAAAACAATACTTAGAATATGAATGTAACATTCATTTATTCTTCAGTTCCTCTGAGCTGATCTATGGGAATTCCTTTGTCGGACTCATTATCCGTCACTCTAATCTCTGAAGGCCAGAACATTCACATACTATCTGCGTCTGTCCGTCCCTGTCTGCCCAGATGTGAACGAGTGTGACTTGAACCCAAACATCTGTCTCCACGGCGACTGCGAGAACACCAAAGGCTCCTTCATCTGCCACTGTCAGCTGGGATACTTTGTCAAGAAGGGATCCACTGGCTGCACAGGTACACACACACACACACACACACACACACACACACACACACACACACACACACACACACACACACACACACACACACAAAATCTCAGACGAGTGTTGAGATAGTTAACTTGTGCATACACTAGTTAAAGGTCCACAATTTGTTTTAATGTGTTAGTTATTGACTCAACTACTAATAGAACTAAACCATTTCTGCTCTGCAAAGAAAACTACATTTGAACATCTTTTTGCATGCCATTAATACAGAAGCATTTTCCACACAAAACTAAGGCTTATTATTTTTTTGTCATTTTGTCTGATGTTTAAAAGGGAAATGTGTGTTACTGTCTGCCTAAAGTATTGGCTAATTGATCTCCTCCTTCCCCAGATGTTGATGAATGTGAGATTGGGGCTCATAACTGTGACATGCATGCTGCCTGCATCAACGTGCCTGGAAGCTTCAAATGCCGCTGTCGAGACGGCTGGGTGGGAGACGGCCTCCAGTGTGTGGGTGAGTACATATGCAGACCAGATAGTTGTATGTTACAAAGTAAGTTTTTAAGACAGAATAAAGGAACAAAATGCTCTTCTGTACAAAAGAATATTTGATATTTCTGACTGCTTTGATTGAGTTCTGCTATCAAGTTTGCTTTTCTGACACTTTTTGTCTCTGCCTTCCTGCAGATCAGGACGAATGCTCTCTGGAGGACCACAACTGCAACCCCAACGCAGACTGTGTCAACACACCGGGATCCTACAGGTGTACCTGCAAGGAGGGTTTCAATGGAGATGGATTTTCCTGCTCTGGTAAGACTGCTGAAACTTTCTGAGTAATGAAATACTTGCCACTGTGGCCATGCACAGTACGTTTAAAATATACCTCTCTGCTCTGTTTCAGACATGGATGAGTGTGCAGACAACGTGAACCTGTGTGAGAACGGACAGTGTCTGAATGCTCCGGGCGGCTACCGCTGCGAGTGTGAAATGGGCTTCACTCCCACAGAGGACAGCAAGGCCTGCCAAGGTGCTGGATTCATTCAGTCACATTTTATTCTCTTTGCTGTTTTTAGTTTTTCATTCACGTAGTGGAACTAACATTTCCTCTCTCTGTCTCTCGCCTTCGCCACAGACATCGATGAGTGTAATTTCCAAAACATTTGCGTGTTTGGAACATGCCAAAACCTTCCAGGGATGTTCCGCTGTGTGTGTGATGATGGTTACGAACTGGACCGCAGCGGAGGAAACTGCACTGGTTAGTGTTGCGCTTCTGTTACTCTAACCCTTAAATCGCTTAGTTCAGACATAGAACAGACTCAAATAGCTTGGCTGAGTTTCATTGACAATAACAGCCTGCATTCATGCATCGTAGTTTGATGAAAGATATCCAGCATATGCAAAGACCAAAGATCTGTCTAATACCATCTGTTTATTCCCATCATTTCTCAGTCTTTGCACAGATCACCTTTAAATCATCCCTCTGTTAGTTTGTGACATAAGCAAGATTTAAACTCTTTAAAAGCAGTATTTGGTTCCTTACAGCAGCTTATAAACTCATAGGTCAATATAGTTCAGAAAAGTGTCTAGTGTGTGTTGCTGAGCTTGTGTGTGTACTGCAGATATCAACGAATGTGCAGACCCTGTGAACTGCATCAACGGGCTGTGTGTGAACACTCCAGGGAGCTACCTGTGTAACTGCCCAGCTGACTTTGAGCTCAACCCCACAGGAGTGGGCTGCGTGGGTGAGTCACACTTAAAGCTGGCCTAAGCACTCTTTATTTCAGTCATACGTTCCTGACTCCCATGTTAATATTTGCCTTTCTCAGATACCCGTGTGGGCAACTGCTTCCTGGACACGTTTGGACGTGGTGACGGAGGAATCTCTTGCAGTGCGGAGATCGGCGTGGGCGTGACCCGAGCTTCCTGTTGCTGCTCCCTGGGAAGAGCCTGGGGAAACCCCTGTGAAATGTGCCCTCCCACCAACTCCAGTATGTACCACAGGACCTCGGTCGATCGATCACCTTTATTTACTGCTAATTCTAGACTTTTTTGACCCACTCTGAAATGGAGACACACACTAACTTGCTGTGTGTCTTGTCTGTAGCGGAATATAAGACTCTTTGTCCAGGAGGAGAGGGATTCAGACCCAACCCCATCACGGTTATCCTGGAAGGTAAATCATTCGACTTTCTCTGTTTTCAAGTCACCACCAACAACCGCAGCTGCAAAATACTAAACGTTAGCTTATATTTTTGGATTTAACTAACAATTTAAATTATTCTCTAGATATTGATGAGTGCCAGGAGCTGCCAGGTCTATGCCAGGGCGGCAACTGTATTAACACATTTGGTAGTTTCCAGTGTGAGTGTCCAGCAGGTTACTATCTCAACGAGGAGACTCGCATCTGTGAAGGTAAGAGCTGGAAGAGAAATCATACTGAATTAGTTTAATGAAAATGAACAACCTGCTTTTACCTTAACTTTTCTTTTTAATGATCTGTTATCACATCTTTACATACAGATATCGATGAGTGCACAGCCCACACCGGGATCTGTGGACCTGGTACCTGCTACAACACTCTGGGCAACTACACCTGTGTGTGTCCCCCTGAGTACATGCAGGTCAATGGAGGAAACAACTGTATGGGTGAGTGAGAAAGACCGACAAGGAAATAGTTCTCATGTCTGAAACAAAAAAAAATACTCACCGTTTGAAAAGGCAAACATTTCTAAATGCTGGCTCTCAGCTTTTGGATTGAAAGGTCTGTCCAACTCTTTGTGATGCAGACATGAGGAAGAGTGTGTGTTACCGTAACTACAATGACACGTGTGAGAACGAGCTGTCCTTCAACATGACAAAGAAGATGTGCTGCTGTGCCTACAACGTGGGGAAAGCCTGGAACAAGCCGTGTGAGTCCTGCCCAACTCCTGCTACCAGTAAGTGTGAATAAATACAAGAGAGGCATATTCTGAAAGTGCTTTTTCATTACTGTCGCTGAGCGTCTCCTGTCCTGTCTGTTTCAGCTGAGTACCAGTTACTGTGTGGTAACCAGGCTCCTGGCTTCATCATTGACATCCACACTGGCAAGCCGATCGGTAAGGTCAAAACAAGGTCAAAAGGTTTACCGTGCAAAAGTACAGTTTGCATAATAACGTTCTGTGATGTTGTTTTGTTCAGATATTGACGAGTGCAGGGAGATACCTGGTATCTGTGCCAGTGGAGTGTGTATCAATCAGATCGGGAGCTTCCGCTGTGAATGTCCAATGGGCTTCAGCTACAACAACATCCTGCTCATCTGTGAAGGTAAAGCTCTCCCTTTGTGTTCCTCTTACCGTGTTTGCTGCAAGAGAAGATAACGACAACTATCTGTGATTGGAAAACCACACCCACCTATTATGAGACAATGAGCACATGGTGGTGTTACATTGATTTTCTGCTCTTGCATATTTTCTTTCCTTTTTTTTGTCTCACTCTTTACACTCATAAAAGAAAGCCTCCACACATGTGCACACACTTTTACTTCCGCACAGTGCATCTCCTCTTTTGACCCTGCTGTGAATCATTGCACACTTTTGCCTTCCTTATACAGTATAGAGTATATACTTACTTCTGGCACAAACACTTAACACCATCTCTGCACTAAATCACACCAACACACTCGGCACACACACAAATACAGTGTACACTCACTCACTGGCCGAGAGGCACTTTTACAAGCAGTCCACTCAGTGGAGTTAATGCTGCCTTTTCCCACATGAGTGATGTCCTTGTAAAGACGAGTATAGTAGTTCTGGAACAGAGCACCTGTCTGGACCTTTAATCATTCAGACCAGAACCTGCGAGCAACGGACAAGCGTCCAAACTGGCCTAAAATGGAGCTGTCATGTTTTCTCTCCTGTTGTCCACAAGCTGACGGCCTGCTTTCAACGGACAGTTATGGAGTCTGTGATTGACGTTTGCTGTTTCTCTTTTTCTTCTCCCTGCATAGATATTGATGAGTGTAACAGCGGGGACAACTTGTGCCAACGCAACGCCAACTGTATCAACATTCCAGGCAGCTACCGCTGCGAGTGCTCGCCAGGCTTCAAACTGTCCCCCAGTGGGGCCTGTTTGGGTGAGTGCAGCCTGTGTGACAGGCCTTACTGGCGTTTCCTGTCCTAAAATACCAGAGAGTCGGGCTGATTGTGTTGGTGATGTGAGGAAAATGTAAAACATGGACATCCCTTGTTGAGGGGAAATTATTATGATTTGCATTCACAGGGGCAGTGGAAAATCAGCAGAGAAATGTTCATTTAAACCAGCTTTTGACTACACACAACACCGGGTTATGCCTGGTTTGGTTTTATTCGGTCACAAACAACCTACACATAACACGTGTCAGAATATTCACGAAACAAAAAAACAGAACCCCCAAAAAAATATACAAAAGACAAAAGAAATGTTTAATCCGACGTGGCGCTTGGACATACTGACACTAATGGAATAGAACAAAACAGAACATATTATAAATAGCAAACAACACACGAAAGGTGTTATAAATAAAAAACATAAAGTATGGCGAGTTGAATCAACAGAAGCTGTATCAGCTGTTATGATAACCAAATCAATTAAAGAAAATATGATGGAACCAGTTTCTCAAATGTTCAAATGTGTGTCTTCTGTGCATTTCACATTATAGTTAATTTAATATGTTTTAATTTTGTATAAAACAAGCTACTATTAAGAAATCACTTTGTGTTCTAAAAAATCATGATGGGCATTTTCAACATTTTATGACATTTAAACATTACAATGATTTGTTTCTTATTCAGACCGTAATGAGTGCCAGGAAATCCCTAATGTGTGCAGCCATGGAGAGTGCATCGACACGCAGGGAAGCTATCGCTGTCTCTGCCACAACGGCTTCAAGGCTACTGCTGACCAGACCATGTGCATGGGTGAGGAGCTCAACCTAAAACTACACAAAGACACACAGCAGTGTGTTGCATGTGATCCTGAATATTAAGTCTCAATGTTGATCTTTCTGTGTGTATTTCAGACATCGACGAGTGTGACAGACAGCCATGTGGTAACGGTACCTGTAAAAACACAGTGGGATCCTACAACTGCCTCTGCTTCCCCGGCTTCGAGCTCACACACAACAACGACTGCATGGGTACGGATCATTTACTGTTCTGCTCTACAAAGGTCAACAGCAGTCAGGGTCAAAGTCTTTAGATGTCATAGTGTTAAAGATTACACCTTTAAATTAGACTACGAACATGCCCCCCACCCCCCTTTTCCTGTAGCTGTATAACATTCAGCATATGACATAAAATCAGTTTTGACCTTTCCTGTGTAACAAAGAACATTTATTTCAGAAGCTCTTGATATTTCCGGTTTGTTTGTCAATGGCTATCCACAATCAGAGTCCTTATCCTTCCAATGTTGATCTTACAGACATAGATGAGTGCAGTGCTCTCCAGGGCCAGGTGTGCAGGAACGGACAGTGTATCAATGGACTTGGCTCCTTCCAGTGTCTCTGCCATGAGGGTTATGAGAATACTCCAGATGGGAAAAACTGCGTTGGTAAGTCATGGGCTATTGATTGACGTTCATACTCTACAGTTTGTTTGACATATACAGACATAAACACACATTCTCTGATTTGTACATTGTGTCATTTTTCCCAGATATCAACGAGTGTGTGAGTCTACCCGGCACTTGCTCTCCGGGAACTTGTCAGAATCTGGACGGATCTTTCAGATGTATCTGTCCTCCTGGCTATGAGGTGCAGAATGACCAGTGTATAGGTAAGACACACACACACACACACACACACACACACACACACACACACACACACACACACACACACACACACACACACACACACACACATACAGGGGTAGACAAGCACAAATACTCAATACACATACATTGAGCCATCTGCTCTCACACACTCTCACACATACACCAGCACGATTTCTACATCCCCCTTATTCCTCTACGTTCCAGATATCAACGAGTGTGAGGTGGAACCTAACATCTGTCAGTTTGGCACCTGCACCAACACCCCTGGTAGCTTCCAGTGCACCTGCCAGACGGGCTTCGTACTCTCTGACAACAAACGCCGCTGCTACGGTGAGAGAAGCTGTTCGTTAACATCCTGAATGAATACGACTCATGTGACATGTTTTATCTCCCTTACTAATGTGTCGGAGGATGTTTTTGTCTTTGTGTGTCCCATGAATAACAGACCAATTACTGTCCATCATTTTTCTTTCGGCAGATACCAGAGAGAGCTTCTGTTTCACCAAATTTGAGGCAGGAAAGTGCTCGGTCCCCAAAGCTTCGAACAACACTAAGGCCAAGTGCTGCTGCAGCAAGATGCCTGGAGAGGGCTGGGGACTTCCCTGTGAGCTGTGCCCACGAGAGAGCGAGGGTGTGTAACACAGACACACACACACAGAGCTTTAATGAAGACATCACAGGCACACAAAGACATTTGTAAAGAATAATCAAGCTGACCTTTTTTCTGTGTGCGTTTCAAGCTGCTTTTGACACTCTGTGTCCCTTCGGCCTCGGAGCCCTGCCTGGACCGGGAGACGCTCGTGAAGGTGAGGGCTGAAACTCCCTCAAATAGCATATTGTTTCTATGTTTTAAAATAATGCTAATTTTCTTCTGCTTTCTTTAGATATGAATGAATGTCTGGAAAACCCAGGGATCTGCCAGAATGGTATCTGCATTAATACAGATGGTTCCTTCCGCTGCGAATGCCCCTTCGGCTACAACCTGGATTACACCGGAGTCAACTGTGTTGGTGAGATGGTTTCTGATTTTTACAGTTAACAATCTGCAACATTGGAATCATCGGAGACACACTGAGTATTTTGAGAATTCCTACTGAAACAGCCGGAATAGACTGCCGCTTGACAGACCTTTTTTTAGGAAGTTTATTCCTGTGTCTCAAAATATATAATCAAAATTTCAACGTTATTTTTTATCACCAGTTGCGTTTTCCTGAATTAGAGCCTGATCTATTTTTGGACTAACATTGAAGCTGCTCATGAGTGCTTTTAATGTCTCAGGTACAGTCAAAATGTGTCATTGGTTTTAATTGCCTGCTCCGTCTATACCCCGCTCTTCTCCAGACACTGACGAGTGCTCAATAGGAAACCCATGTGGAAATGGAACCTGCACCAATGTGGAGGGAGGCTTCGAGTGTTCGTGCCAGGACGGCTTCGAACCCGGACCCATGATGACCTGTGAAGGTCAGTCATTTACACAGTAACACATTGGCAGAGGTAAAATGATAGTGAATTAAAATAAGTTGTCTCTCTTCTTGACTCCAGACATCAACGAATGCTCCCAGAATCCTCTGCTGTGTGCCTTCCGGTGTGTTAACACCTTTGGTTCCTACGAGTGTATGTGTCCGGGTGGCTATGTGCTGCGAGATGACCAACGCATGTGCAGAGGTGAGAGGGAACCGCAGATTTCATTTCAATAATGTGCCACTTTTATCTGCTTGACTTCTGTCATCTCATATGTTTTACTCCTTAGTTCTTCGACACTACTGAAACAGGATATAGTTTGAATTTTTGCAGGCTGTTGTGGTTTTATTCATAATTGTCCATCCGCCATTGTCCCTCACCAGACCAGGACGAGTGCTCTGAGGGTCTGGATGACTGCGACTCCAAGGGCATGACCTGTAAGAACCTGATCGGTACCTTCATGTGTATCTGCCCTCCTGGCATGCAGCGCAGACCGGATGGAGAGGGATGCATGGGTGAGTAAACAATGTTTCAGCCAACGTGAAAGGTCATCCTCAGTCCTCTTCGCTCTCCTCATCCTCCCGTCCTTCTGCTCTGTACACTGGCAGACCTGAACGAGTGCCGCGCCAAGCCTGGCATCTGCAAGGACGGACGCTGCGTCAACACAGTGGGAAGCTACCGCTGCGAGTGCAACGACGGCTTCGAGTCGAGCTCCACTGGAACTGAGTGCATTGGTAAGATCACGACTGCTGGACAACATGTTGTCAACCACTGTCAGGGTGAAGGTGTCATAACCGCACATGTGATCGCACTCTTTGTTTTAAATTCAATGGAAGTTTAGCAATCAAAACATGATTTTTTTTCCTTCCATTCTTAACCGCAAACACTCCCCGTGTCCTGTTATCCTCTCCTTCAGACAACCGCAAGGGCTACTGTTTCATAGAGGTTCTGCAGACCATGTGCCAGCAGTCATCCACCAACAGGAACAGCGTGACCAAGTCTGAGTGCTGCTGCAACACGGGCCGAGGCTGGGGCTCACAGTGTGAGCTCTGCCCGCTGCCTGGCACCGTACAGTACAAGAAGATGTGCCCACTTGGACCTGGCTATACCACAGACGGGAGAGGTGAGGAGCACGTTAAATGAATTAGATTAAATTCAATCACCACAATCTTTTAAAGTAAAAACAATAAAGAATAAATAGCAGTGAAATATAAATGTGGGAAGGAAACCAAGCAGGTTGAGGTACATCAAGTTCAATGCAGCTCACACTGTCATAAAGAAACTGAATGAGACTGGCTTTGTTGAATTGTTTTGTTTGGCAGCAAGAGCGCCTGCCTAGTCCAGAGCACTTTCTAAAATGCCTTCTTACTTCCAGACATCAACGAGTGCCAGGTGATGCCAGATATGTGTGTGAACGGTCAGTGCATCAACACCATCGGATCCTTCCGCTGCCACTGTAACGTGGGCTACAAAACCGACTTCACTGCAACCTCCTGTCTTGGTACGCTGATCTCTGTCCTCTGACACTCTCTCTTGTTACCAGCCATCGATCGGTTTCATCGATACTGAACATCTGTCTGTTTCTTCCCTGTCTGCGTCCAGATACGGATGAGTGCGGTCTGTCTCCGAAGCCGTGTAACTTCCTGTGCAAAAACACAGAGGGCAGCTACTTCTGCTCCTGCCCCCGAGGATACAGCCTCCAGCCAGACGGAAAGACTTGCAAAGGTAGGTGGACTCTTAATTTAGGGTTGCTGGTTATTTCATAGCTCTTTTTTTTCAGGCTTTTCTCAACATATTTATAGTTTGAGCTACAAATTCCATTCAAATCAAACAAATTATTAGTATTTTTCAGCTTTTAAAGCCACCAATAGCCCTAAAAGGCTTCAAAGGGTTCAGACCGCTGCAGCTAGAATCTCAACTAAGACTAGAAAATTTGAGCATATTACACCAATTGTCTTCTTAAAACTTATATTCAAACAATAGAGTAATTGTATCTTCACATGAAGCTCAGGATGAGGCTTGTTTTCAAAATAAAAGCCCCATTTAAAAAAAAATTCCTAAACGCTCACGCCTATCCTAGTTATTGTTATTGTGTGTTATAAATTAAATATTGTTCTCATATAATTATATATTCACAAGCTTTATGTCTTTGAGGCTTTTATGTAAACTGGTGAACGTGAAGTGCTTTCTTCTTTCCCTCTTAGATCTGGATGAATGTTCGACCAAGCAGCATAACTGCCAGTTCCTCTGTGTCAACACCATCGGAGGCTTCACCTGCAAGTGTCCCCCCGGCTTCACACAGCACCAGACTGCCTGCATCGGTGAGCACAAGACAGGACGGCATTAGTGCTACCCCGCATATACAAAAATTCAAATTTGATTCAAATCAAATCAATTTCTCCTCTCTTTGCAGACAACAATGAGTGTTCCGCTCAGAACAGTGGATGTGGCTCCCGGGCCTCTTGCATCAACACACCTGGTAGCTTCAACTGTGAATGCACTAAAGGTTACTCCCTGGACAACACAGGCATGGAGTGTGATGGTGAGAAGACCCAGAAACATTTACATTTACCTTTTCAATTCCAAAATCATGGGAACGTGGATGAAATTCTGCTGATCAAATTCTGCTGTGATCAAAGGTGGCAGCAAATATCGGTTGCGCTAAAAAACAATTTGCAACTAAAACTCGTAATTTTCCTCTTCCTCAGATGTGGATGAATGTGGCAGTAACCATCGCTGTCAGCACGGCTGTCAGAACATGATGGGAGGTTTCCGCTGCGGCTGTCCTCAGGGCTACGTGCAGCACTACCAGTGGAACCAGTGTGTGGGTGAGTTACAGACTGTGTGAGTTTGGCATGTTGACAGTAATGAACAACAAAAGCACCGGTACACAGTGGTAAAGAGGACCTGGGGAATCCATCAAGGTTGAAGTATTTTAAGGCTGCAACAATTTGTTTATCTACAGTATCATTTAATATACTGCAGATTAACATATTTACTGTATAATTTCAATTAAAAAACCTCTGATTTATGTATGTAGAAATGTGATAGAGATTAATTCAACAACCTTGTGTTCACGTTTCTCCTTTGAGTTATGATAATCATAGGAATAATACATATAGTTTCTTGATTGATCTAATTTAATTTGAACACTAAAATAGCCATATATTTCTGTTTTATAGATTGTATTTCTGTATTAAGATGTATTTCTCTACTCGATCCTGATTATATCATATTAGTATATAACTATTCGCAATCATTTGTTTCAATAAATCCCCTGAAGTACTGTGCAGAACAACATGAAACCGGACAGAATTATACGAAAGCATTTGTTTCAGAAGTCATTTGAAAGCATGTCTAAAGATAATCATCTCATGATGATGATGGCTATAATGCTGAATTATAATCATCAACATGCAAAAGAAATGCCACCAGATATGTACTGTATCATCTCCTCACACACATTTTGGTCTTTCCTCAACAGATGAAAACGAGTGTCAGGGATCATCAACGTGTGGCTCTGCCTCCTGCTACAACACACTGGGCAGCTTCAAGTGTGTGTGTCCCTCTGGCTTTGACTTTGAGCAAGGCGCTGGTGGCTGCCAGGATGTGAATGAATGCAGCAGGGGCGGCAACCCCTGTAGCTACGGCTGCTCCAATACCGACGGAGGCTACCTGTGTGGCTGTCCTGGAGGCTTCTACAGAGCCGGACAGGGGTGAGGGAACAGGAATTCAACAGATCATTTTAAACAACTGCTATTTCTGGAGGAAAAACTGGTGTCACTCGACATTTTTTGAGTTATTCCTGGTGGCACCGTCTGACCATAAGACACGTTTTACCATGTTGCATGTGCTAAGAGTTGTGCTCATAAAATTTAAATGAATTTCCTTCCCTTTTAATCAACATGCTAAACTCTCTTGTTGTTTCCATCCAGCCACTGTGTGACAGGCTCAGGTTTCCAAAGCCCGGTTGAGGAGGGCGATGAAGACGATAGTCTGTCTCACGAGGCGTGCTATGAGTGCAAGATAAACGGAGGAGGAAAGAACAAGCGACACAGACGCAATGCTGATGAAAACGAGCTCAACCAGGTAACTGTGATGACAAACCACTTCTCTCATTTGGTGTGAAAATTCAAAATAAGTGTACGCAAAATGAGTTGTTGAGGTCTTTATCCCAGTGTTTGACGTTTCACTTCATTCCTTCTGTCCCTTTCCTCACTACAGGAGCCGTCAGTGAGCATGGCCAGCATAGACACCCAGGCTCCCATCCCCATGAACCTTTCTCTGTCCTCGCTGCACAACAAGGAGCCTCTGCTCGAGCTTCTGCCCGCCCTGCAGCCCCTGGAGCACCACATACGCTATGTCATCACCCACGGCAACGCCAATGAACACTTCCGCCTGCTGGAACGACGCGACGGAAAGAGCGTGCTCCGGCTCGGCAAGAGGCCGCCTCCCGCGGGATCCTACCGGCTAGAGATCGCCAGCCTGCGGCTGTTTGGGCCCCGGAGACTACACCAGCTGGAGGAGCAGCACGACAGTGACTACCTACAAGGGGTTTTGGGAGACGCCCTGCGCATCAAGCTCCTCATCCACCTGCACTGAGCTTAGGGTGCGCTCACAATCCTGTTCTGGACTGATTTCTAAAGCCTTCGAGTTTAAGCCTTCCCTTCTGTCCAATAACTCCTCCCCTACAGGACCGTCCTCACCAACAGGGGTATTCAAGGGCTATGAAAGACTGAGTCAATCTGCCCAACTCTACCACCACTTTGTTACTGTTTATGTTATTATATGTCCATGTTTTGTGTGTTGTATTTTTTTTTACCCCTCGTCCACTCCCCCTCCACTTGAATCCGACCCAGCACTCATCATTCTCCATTGAGAGAGCCAGCAGAGGAGATGGCAGAGAGGTGCCCTAGTGCTTGGACCATAGTCCTCTAATAAAGACAAAATGGCAGACAGATGGTTCACAAGTCCATGAAGCACTTTTGTAGACAAGCAAAAAAAAATGGAATTACACAGAAACAGAAAGTAAGTGCTGAGCGTGGCCAAAACTGTCTTAATGCAACTTGTGTTGTCGTATTAAAACCACATGCAGGCTAAAAAGTGATGTCTTTCTGTTTAGTGTTCTAAAGAAGTGATATTACACCTTAATATAAGGGGTCAGATGCCGTCATGGTGGTCCAAGGACTTGTTCACCTCTCTGTGATCTTGGTTAAAAATCTCAACACTGGGGACACGGTTTGTCCCGTCTGCCCCCTCTCAGTATTGAAGTGTGTCATTTAATGTATTTGTGCTGTTTGAAAAATGTTAACACGAAGGACTGCAACATTTACACGGCATTTCAGGTTCTTTAGTCCATAGCGATCTGTTTTATAGCTGGATAACAACCAATTTACAGACGAGAGAACCGCAAGCTGTGTTCTTCTCTGATGTAACTGACTTTTGTCCTGCCTGCGGGCAGCGGCAAGCAGGGATTAGCGTGTTTGCGTGTGTGTGCTGTCATGTTTGGTTACCTCAGTACTTTACCTCAGTACTGCTGTGATGCTGACTTTAAAACAAAAGAGGGGGCTGGTGTTGCTCAGCATGCATCATGAGCAGGGAAAAACACCAGCTAGTAGTTTGTAGACTTAAAAGAAGAAAGATCAGGTCATGTTGTATTTATCCTGGTAGGGATTAAGACTTCAGGTGCAGTGATTCTGGACCTGAGAGACAGCGTTTTCCTTAAGTCCAAAGTTTGTTCAGCTTGTTGGCTGTCGGAGGCTTGTAGCTTCTCCTGGGCTTTGCATTTTTCAAACAAACTCCTGAACATAAATGCTTCAGGGGAACAGAGCTGTACTCGACAGCCCGAGATGGGAGGCTGAACTTGACTATAAGCTGACTTTGTCTGACTTCTGTGACTTGAGCTTGACGTCTGAGGTCTGAGCCTCGTTTACAACACAAAGAGACACACAGCTGATTTGAGAAACAGTCTCAAAGGTACAAGACATGTTAGCCTAAGCTGTAACTAAAAGGTTAGTGCTTTACAGTGTAAGGGCACGCACAGGCGAACACGAAACCTCACAAAAAAACAAATATCCATCAGGTCATCTTTCATTTCTCGTGATTTTTTTTTCTTCTCTCAAAGAGAAAAACGGTGCTAGATAATACCATCTCTTACGCTGTACAAAGAAAGTGCAGTCTTGAATCGGGATTGCAAAAATAACTTTTTTCTTTGCTAGGTTTTATTGTTATTGTGTATGTCTGTCTTTTGTATTGTCTCAGTGCTGAAAAAAACAATATTATCAAACTTGCTTTTTGAAAATTAAATTGTATATTTTTAAGTGAAATGTAGATGTTTTTTTGTTTTTTTAAATGCCAAGGCTGCCGAAACAAATGCTTCCAGTAAACGTAATATTGAAGGCCTTTATGTGCTGTTGACTTTGTTTTGTTGAGAAAAGAAAGAAGCAAAACCAACACAAACCAAACGCAACATTGTATTTGTTTGTATTGTTTGAAACCACTGTCACCAGTCAAATCAGTTGATTTTCAGCAAATGAAATCAGAACACGTCAGACTTAAAGATAATTAACATTCAAATTTCACATTGTCTGTCCAATGCCATCGGGATCAATGACCATCTCCTGTTCGGATCTGCGGTGCTGAACGATAATCTTTTTCTCTTAACAGTCAAGGTTGCTGCACTGCCCCACAGCCTAGGCAATGTTTATAATACATAATCATTTTTCTAACCTGGGAACCTTTGTATACTTTGTATCTTTATTGTCCGTTTGTAATTTTTCTTTTATTTGCCACTATGTTTAAAGAAGGCAGTGTTTTGCGTGTGCTTACTGTATCTCAGCCTCAGTGTCAATCATGAAACGATACTGTCATCATCATCTGCTTGCATTGTACTTAAGAAATAAGGAGCCTGTTTTAGTTCAAATGTCCACCATAATAAGCCTGACACTTGTTGATACCAGAGTCCAGCTGAAAGCTGAAATGACAATCATCCGGTCGCACCATATCTACCAGCTGACGATCAATAAATCAATCGGCTATCAGAGAACATCTTTTAATATGCTGAATGATCAGAAATGTTGTGCAAAGTCAAAAACCAAAGATTTAAAACACCAAATGAGAGTCTGTAAAATTAGAGTGATTCACATAATGTAAACTTTTGTCCAGTGAAATTAACGGCAATAAAGTATTGTGGGGTATATTTTTAAGTCTTGTGTCCTGAATTCTTTTCTCTTAAGCTTGTGTGAAAATGTCGACGGCTAACAAAAGTGACACATAAGTAGTAATCATTTTATTTCATTTCCAACAATGTGGACTTTACACATAGTCCACCTGTCGGTGGAAATTAGGAAGAAGAAAATCTTTTTTTTTTCATTTTCACTGCTTCAACCCAGTGTATAAAAAAACAAAGCAGATAGTCAGAAAAATATTTAATTACAAAACACAAGAAAAGCAAAGCCACGTGCCTTGCCTCCCTCTACGCTGTGGCTGCATGACTACCTCAAAAACCCACAGTCTAAAGATTGGTACAGGAAGAGGAAGAGGGCAGAAGGATAGCAAAAAGGAGACTCCCAAACTTGAGTCAGGAATAGAAAAATAAAGCTTTCTTTTGCCTAAATGTTGCCGTTTGCTTCATCACCACACTTGGCAGACTGACTAAAGCAAAAGACACAACCAGTGAACATAAACTCTACTTTCTGTATTAAGAGATTATAGTTTCGATATGGCTTTTCACTTATAGACACAGTAACACAAAAAACAAAGACACACAAAATACCTGCTTCTTAAAAAGCATCTGAAACTGCGGTGCTGCTCCAGGATCAGTGTCCAAAGTAAAACAGAAAAGTGTGGATTTGTGCTCCTTGATCAGCACTTGATGCTTTAAAATGGATATCGGTTCATTAAAGGGGCATCTGCTTAAGTGTAAACTCCTTCATTTATGTTCTGAGTGTGTCAGAACATATCAAAAATAGAACTAAGTGATGAGCAAATGAGATCTTCCCAAAATCATACTGTATTTTAATACTGGCAAGCTCTGGAGTTTTGAAGACCTAGCCCTAAGGTGATGTTGCAGCGTGTTGTAGCATGTTAAATGGGTGCAGTAGGTCAGGTTAAGGCAGCTGTGCAGCTCATTATTTCTGTCCTTCGTGGTTTAACATTTGGGTGTTTGGCTTGCAGGGATTCCAGCGGTCTGTATGCCTGTTACTAAACCAGACATGTTATGCTTACATAGCTTCCTGCAGCCTCATATTTACATCAGTACACAAGCTGTACTGTATTTTATACAGTGATATAAACCAGGCATACACCAGCATTAGGCGACCCTCCTGCAAAGAGTGCATTCACAATATTATGAATGGGTACAGTTCATTTCCACTTCTAAAATGGTTTTAAATATCCAGTCTATGTGCAATGAAACATCCCCCTTTCCACATCAACCTACACCAGTGCATAATCAAACTGGCCCCTCTCCAGCCCCTCCTTGTGGTCAGTCCATGATGATGCGGGCATGCGGCTATAGGGGTCCAGCAGGATCCTGAAGCACCTGACCAGCAGGAAGACCAGGAAGAGCATCAGGAGGCCTACAAAGGCGAAGGCGGTGCGCTGCTCATTGTCCACGCCAACAAAGGACAGAGGGGGGCTGCTGCCAGCAGGACTGCCGTGGAGGGAGGAGCTGGCCGGGGACAGCAGCAACTCGTAGTCAAGTGTGGGCACATTGTTCATCCTCCAAGGGGCCCGTAGGCAGAGCTTACACACTGACTGGATGGTTGGTGTACTGGGTGGAGGTGTGGAGAAGGATGCAACGTTGTTCATGAGGGGCGGCACTTAAGGAAAGCCCAAACTGGAGATTGGGGAGTTTTATTACAATGCTTAATAACTTCAAAAGTTTGTTGGGTGAAGGGCATGTAGTTGTAGTCAGCAGGTTAACAAGTAAGAAGACAGCAGAGATATTTTCAAGGTCAGAAAGTGAAGGTGTTCAAGTCCTGCTGTCAAATCTAGGTCGGTTAAAGTGGCATGACCCAGAAAGGCCCCGCTCTAATGTGCTCTGACAATATGACAGGCACACGTACACACACACACAATTAATATGAATTACTTTTCAGTATCACACATTTTTGAGGAACTGACTAAACAGTGTAATGAAGCTCTACGCCTTTCTTAGTCGAGTGGCCAACCCTCAGGCGGTAATGCTTTTAGAGTGTTTATTCAGGGCCACTCGGCCTCATCAGCTCTCATTCTCACTCTCAATCGGAGCAGTTGGGACGTGACACTGATGCAAACACACCAACACGTGTCTTATCACAGTCAAGGTCAGTGTTCTCTATGAGAGTTAATGGTGTTCAGATGGACTTCTAACACCCAATTGGGTATAGCCGTGTTAGTGTGTGTCTGGGGTTTGTGTGAAAACTGAACCTGAGCCAGACACAAGCCTATTTAAAGCATCTGCCAGCAACACCGGGTGTGTGTCAGTGTGTGTACATGTGTGTGTGTGTGTGTGTGTGTGTGTGTGTGTGTGTGTGGCTAATTCAATCAGGAGGTCAACGGATCAATGGCCTTGACTATAAAACAATGCATCCCCTTTGTTGGTGTTGCCCGTTAAATGCAAAGTTTTCCCTTTTTGCCCGGCTTGTTGTAGCGTGATAAGTGGTTCACAGCTATCAAGTGTGAAAGCAGGTCCTCAGAAACTGCCTCTCTTGACAAGTCGAGCAGCAACAAGAGGTAGAAAATGAAAGTTCTGAGAGGTTTGATAAATTGCTTCATCCAGTTTGATCTTCAATCTAGCGAACACAGATTGTGTTTATGGGGCTCTTCAGCAAACATGACAGAGCGTTGTTAACAGACGTAATGTCTTCAGATGTTCCTCGTTATGCTCAGCAACCGGTGATTAACTGCAGCTCCACCCGCTGAAAGAATAAGAGACATCTGGTTAGAATAGCATTGAGAAAAATCATTGTCCCAAAAATGTCACTAATAAAGCTCTAATGAGGACATCTCATTTTCATACTATACATACTATCAGTACATAGTAAAACCTCTTAAATCTACACTGCACAACTTTTCTATTGGGACCGACTGTTTCTAAATGTGGAGCATAAGGAGACGATTAAGTAATTCCATCCTCATTTCATCATACGACGTGATTATTATCACCCTTTGCTCAATAATTAAGAGTGACATTAGCCATCTGGGGGA